>NC_141148.1:60645610-61845610 GCF_053477565.2 Lygodium microphyllum
CTGTCTACCATCTGTCTGTACGTAGTAACATTCTCAATCTCTGTCCCAACATCAATCTGCAGCTTGACATTCTGCTCCAAAGGCGTATCCATAGGCTTGCAATCAGCCATACCATATTTCTGTAACATGTCACGAGCATACTGCTTTTGTAGCAGCCATATGCCTTGAGGTGTAGAAACAACCTCAATCCCCAAAAAGTATTTCAGCTCTCCAAGGTCCTTGACCTTAAATTCAGCCTGTAAACATGTCTTTATTTCTGCAATCCCATTTTCATCATCTCCTGTAATGATTAAGTCATCAACATAGACAACCAGGAAAACATAGCCACTATCTGTCTTCTTCGCAAACAAACTATGATCAGCATCTCCCAATCGGAAACCATGTTGCTGTAAATAACTGCTGATGTGAGCATTCCATGCTCTGGGTGCTTGTTTCAACCCATATAATGCTTTTTTCAGCCGACATACATGTGCTGGAAATTCTGGATGTACATAGCCTTCAGGTTGTTCCATGTAAACCTCTTCTTGTAATTCTCCATTGAGAAATGCATTCTTTACATCCATCTACCCATAGTTTCCAGCCTCTAGCTGCTGCCAAAGCAATCACAGTTCTAACTGTAGCCATCTTTGCTATAGGGCTGAAAGTCTCCTCATAATCAAGACCATACTGCTGTGCATACCCTTTTGCAACCAGCCTGGCCTTATATCTTTCCAATGATCCATCTGACTTACATTTTACCTTATACACCCACTTGCATCCAATAGGTGTTTTGCCCTCAGGCAACTGTACCAAATCCCATGTACCATTTTCAGCCAAGGCTGAATATTCCTCATCCTTAGTAGCACGCCAATTCTCATCTGCAACTGCCTCATCAAACTTATTTGGTTCTCTAAAACTTGTTACTTTCGTCATATAAGCATAATGACGGGCTGAATATCCAGTGTAAGTATACCTGTCAACAGGTCGTCTGACCCTCTCTGATCTCCTGAGCTGTGGCTCACTGTGAGCTTGCCTCTCATGAGGCGGCACATAATGGCTCTGCCTAGCACCAGGTTTCATAACAGACGGAATCCCCAATTCACTGTCTAAGCTATCACTGCTAGATGAATCATAACCTGCAGTGAGTGACCTGTTACATCTTCAAAAACCTTTTCTTTTCCCTTATCTGTTCTCCCCCTCACTGACATATCCGTGTTAGTGGATGCAGTAGTGCGACTCCGTAACCGTCCTGTCCAAGGACTCACTGTAGATGACACATCACCTATCTGACCAGTCATGAAAGTACTCTCTGCAGGAGTATTTTCAGCATGACTCATACTGGGTGAGCCATCAGTAGGCACTGCAACAGGATTCCCATACCAAGATGCTAACTCATCAAATACCACATCTCTGCTTATGAGTGTCTCATGCGTAGAAGGTACATAACACTTATAAGCTTTTTGTTCCTGTGCATATCCAATAAACACACTTTTCATTGCCTTAGGATCCAATTTCTTCCTCTTCTCATCAGGTATATGCACATATGCAATGCTCCAAATACCTTCAAGTGGGAAATATCAGGTTTATGACCATATAGCCGTTCATACGGAGTGACATCATGAATCCCTGCTGTAGGGGTTCGATTCAGCACATATACAGCAGTCACCACTACTTCAGCCCAATAACCATTTGGCAGACATTTTTCATTCAGCATAGCTCTAGCTGACTCCATCAAAACCCTGTTTTTCCTCTCTGCAACACCATTTTGCTATGGTGTATAACTGCATGTGAGCTGTCTTCTGATCCCATGTTTGGCAAGATATCTATCAAAGTAGTTTGAGACATATTCACCACCTCCATCTGATCTCAAACATGATATGTAACAGCCCAATTCATTTTCAGCATGTCTCTTGAAGTCTTTGAATGCATCAAACACATCATCCTTATGTTTTAAGATATAAAGCCAAGCGTACCTACTGAAATCATCAATAAATGAGACATAATACCGTGCACCTCCAAAAGAAGCATTATGTGAAGGACCCCAGACATCAGAGTGCACAAACTGTAAAGGCCTAGTGCTGTTTTTTACATGTCTCATGAAAGGAAACCGTGCTTGCTTCCCAAATTGACATGCAGGGCATACATGACCAAAATCATTATACTTGAATTTAGGTAATCCAAGTACTACTTCTTTCTGCTGCATAGATTTCAGCTTTTGTACATTGACATGTCCAATCTGCTTGTGCCAAATCTCTACATCCCGAATGGCACTCTCATCATGTGCAAACATGGCTGCCTTGAGTCTCGGAATGGTCGCATCCAATGTAAACATCCTGCCATCCCTTCTACCCTTGGCAATTAACTTGCAGCCATTTCCATACTCCTCAATGAAACACCCATCTTTGTTGAACCTCACTTGCAAATTCTGTTCTGCCATTTGACCTACAGATAACAGATTCTTTGTTATGGTTGGTACATGTAATACATCATGCAGGCCTTTCTTCTTTCCATCAGGCATCATCAATGGAGCAATCCCTTTATGCTTTATGTCATGTTGGGTATCATCCCCAGTACATACATGACCATGTGTACCTGCAACCATCTCATCAAACCACTCTCCATGCGGGGTCATGTGATTTGACGCACCAGAGTCAATGTACCACCTGTCATCTCTGTTCTGCCTTGACGCAGTCTTGGACACATGCTGCATGGCAAAGAGTCTATCAACCTGATCGTCTTGACCACCACTAGAGGATGCATAATGCCCATGTTGTTTCCCTTTTGTCTTCATATCTCCTTTCTTCTTGTAACAATCCTTTGCAATATGCCCATACCGGCCACAATAGTGGCAGTCCTTGTCCCTGTTGGACTGATCAGACAACTTCCATGAACCAAAACCACCACCTCTACCTCGGGGTGATCTCCCCCTACCTCTAAACCCACCAGATCCACGCTAGCCTTGTGTATTTGCACCATGCCAATTACTTTGTTGCTGCTGTTGTCCATAAGTATTACGAGTGTCACCACGACCTCGAAATGAACCACGACCTCTAGATCCTCTGCCACGCTGGCTAGAGTACAACACAGTGTCTCTACTCTGAGATGCACTAGAACCTGTATTCAAACCAAGTTTGACTTCCTCATGTAGCAACAAAGCAACTAGCTCTTCCCTGCTAGGGGGCTCTTCTCTGACAGAAATGGAAGTGTCAAAAGCTTTGTACTCTTTGCCTAATCCATTCAAAGCAACAACAATCATATCATCTTCTGATACACTTGAGCCAATTGTAGCAAGTTGATCAGCTATGGTCTTAATCTCCGTGGTATACGTCTGGATGCTCTTGCCATTCCTAGACATGTTGTTGAACTACTGTTTCAACTAGATCTTCCTTGCATGTGTCATGGTTTCATAATTTTTCATCAGTATATCCCAAGCATCCTTCGGAGTCTCACATCCAGTGATTTGAATTACCATAGCATCAGATATACATAAGGAAAACCAATGCAGCACCTTGCATGCTCTTTCATTCCATAGCCTGTAGGCTCTTTTCTGTTCATTTGTTGGATTGTGTGTAGGCAACTCAGGAGCAACTTCATCTCATGTACATAAATCCCAATAACCTCTGCCAACCAGAAAGTTTTTCATTCTGAATTTCCATAATGTAAAGTTCTTATTATCCAACTTCTCTCCAACTATCTGAGTGATATTGTCAGTCCCATGTGCATTAGCCATGATGCAATAGACTGTCTATCAAGTGTCTGACTCCCTGCAGTCCAATAAGTATGACTGACTAAGTTCAGTCCGTAACAGTTTATGACAGTTTTTTGCACTAAATTGCAGAAAAAAACCAGGGTATTTCAGCCCACTGACACCCCAAAACAACCCTCAAACAAGTGGTCCCAACTGTAGATATAACTGTCAATACATAAGCTATGTGTTTGCTTCAGCTTAAGATTATGTAACCTCACTACCAGGGTACATACATGCATGTGTAGATATAACTGTCAATACATAAGCTATGTGTTTGCACCAGCTTAAGATTATGTAACCTCACTACCAGGGTACATACATGTTCCAAAATCTCCCAAGTAGCTGCTAGTACATTTGGCAGTCAAGACATGATCATAAGGGCACAGAACAGTGCATAACCAGCACATACAAGTATCAACAAATTCAGTTTCAGGTTGCAGTCAACCAGAACTCATCATACCAATCTCCAAGAAGCTCCAAAATGTCTTTTGACCATGTCATACATTTACTTTGTAGTGGCAAGTTCAATACATGAGCATCTGAGTAGGCATAGACAACCTGTCTTCATTGACCAATGGCATAAACCTCATGAGCTGTTTGTAATTAACCAGGACAGTGTAACTACATTTACTTCAGCTTCAAAATTCAGTTTTCAATTATGCTCATTGCTTGCTTCAATTCTCCATGCATTCAGCATGTATAGACCAGTTCATATAGATGATGGAACCCCCAAGATGACCTGTATTGCTTCACTAATGCACAGTACTTGTCATTGACTGTGTATGACAGTTTTCAGCTTGTCATTGATTTTCAGATCTGAGTATTCTGTCATTGATTGTGTATGACAGTTTTCAGTCTATCATTGATTTTCATATCTGAGTATTCTGAGCAACTGTGTATGACAGTTTTTAGCCTGTCATTGATTTTCAGATCTGAGTATTCTGAGCAAAAGATCTCAGCTCCAAGACATTTGATCCAATGTATACATACTTTGACACATTCTTGTGCTCCAAAGATGCTTTCTGAGTGTAGTACAAGGCTCCTGTGTGTCAGTAATGACTCAATGCATGCTGTCCATTCATGTTTACAGCAGTTTAAAAATGATTACAGGTCTGTGTCTGTCACTCCAGCTCATAACAAAGCTCCCACACAAGCATCTACTCCTTGCACACTTCAAATACCTTCAATAGTGAGCATACATGCTCTATGAACCTTGTCCAGGTGCCCCACTGAAGATTGATAGGTTACTGTCCACTCAGATCAACAGGCGCAGATTTTCAGATAGAGGTTGCTGTCCACTCAGATCAGCACGCGTAGATTTTTAGACACAGGTTGCTGATTTCAGGGAAGCAGTCCACGATTTTCAGACACAGGTTGGTGATTTTCAAGAGGCAGTCCATGATTTTCAGAAGGCAGTCCACGCAGATTTCTTCCTTTGACTATGGCTTCATTTGCAAGTGTCCAGCTTCTTTCTCATTCCTTACTTCCATCTCCTTTGCACTGCAAGTTGTCATGCCCATTCTCCCACAGCCTCATGGATGAAGCTCTGATACCATGTTCAAAGAGAAGAGAGAGAGAAAGGGAAAAAACTCTATATCCATGACCCTTCAAGATCTCAAGCTCATTCCTTCATTTCCACTCACTCAACTGAAAAGCACACACCCACTACAGGATAAAGTGACCTAGTGTAAATGTAGACTAGACTGACTAACTCTAGTCAGGTCACTGACTGACTACTAACCCGACTTATTTAATGTAGTCACATGTAGACAGCTGTACACACTAGCTGTCATAGATGAAGACACACTGACGGTGAGCTTGATTTCTAACATGACAACGTGGCATGCACAGAATAGGTCCACGGATGGAGTTCAACGAATATCAGCGGATTCACACGCATGGAGCCACATTGACTCTACCTTCCTAGGCTTTGCCCGAGAGCCAAGGAATCTTCGGCTCGGTCTCGCAATGGATGGCGTGAACCCATTCGGTCTGAGATCAACTTCTTACAGTGTGTGGCCTATAGTCCTTGTCAACTACAATATCCCTCCATGGCTTTCTACGAAGAAAGGACATCTCATCCTTAGCTTGCTCCTCTCAGGCCGCTACAAAGTAAAAAATATGGACGTGTATCTCCGTCCATTAGTCGATGAGCTTAAGATTTTCTGGGAGGAGGGGGTCACTGTGCAAGATATGAGCAGGCGCGATGGTTAGCGCGGTCAGCCAATATTTAAGCCATTCTCAAGTGGACGATGCATGACTTTCCGGGATTGGGAGAGTGCTCAGGTGAGTAGGCCTCCGTTCTCACTGGTAATATCTATATTTTATCTCGTTCAATCAAGTATTCACTAGGTCGTCGTGTTGGAACAGGTCTGGTTACCTCAGGTTATCATGCATGTCCATTGTGCGGGCCACAATTAGACTCCCGAAGGTCACGAACCATGAAGAAGATGGTATATCAAGGACACTAGGTCGTCGTGTTGGAACAGGTCTAGTTACCTCAGGTTATCATGCATGTCCATTGTGCAGGCCACAATTAGACTCCCGAAGGTCACGAACCATGAAGAAGATGGTATATCAAGGACACGCTGCTTTCTTGTCGGAGGATCATGAACTTAGGGAAGGTTTCCTTGGATGACCTCCAACACGTATGAACGCCGCAAGCTGGTAGGAGTTGAAAATGGTCCATGCGGAATCACATCCAAATGGAATGTAACAGTTCTTAGTTTTCTACGAGTTGCCATATTGGACCCACTTACAAGTCAACAACTTGTTGGATCCCATGCATATTTTCAAGAATGTGGGCAGCTTATTATGGGACTACATCACAGGAAAGAGAGACACTATAGGGGCACGAATGGATTTGAAGGAGGTAGGTAAGATGGAGGCGCTTTGGCCACAGTCGAGTCCTGATGGTCACATGCAGCTTCCTCGTGCTCCTTGGGTTTTGTCCAATAAAGAAGAGCGCATTGTGAAGCAAGTAATGAAGTCTATCCGTACTCCGACGGGCATGATGCGTTCTCTCAGGTCCGCATTTTCTAGAGACGACCAATTATCAGGGCTAAAATCCCATGACTGGCATAAGATATGTCAGGTTTGTACTACGAATGGACTGTAATTAGCGTTGGCATTTTGTTATTTGGAATGTAGTCATTATTCATAATGCTTTCTCATTTGTGGTAGTTTGTACTACCAATCGCAATCGCAGGATGTCTTACTCCAGAAATATGCGGGGCCATTTACAAGTTGTCGACTTTGGTGCAATGGATCTCATAGAAGGAGATTAAGATGTCCTCTATTGAATCCGTGAGATGGGGAACAGTGGAGACGGTCTGTCTCTTTGAGAAATACCTGCCCACCAGCATGCTCACAATACAAATCCACCTTCTTATGCATCTTGTGGATGAAGTGGAGATTGTTGGACCTGTCCATACGTGATGGATGTTCTTCTTGGAGCGCTTCATGAAAACCCTGAAAGGCTTTGTGCGACAACGAGCTCAGCCAGAAGGTAGCATGGCCGAAGGTTGGTTGGTTTCTGAGGCGCTAGTGCATATTTCACAATGGCTACCAACAGTGGAACCAGACAATGAAATGCTATGGTCGTGCTGAAGGACGATGATAGACTGACTGGAGATGTGGTGGTTGGAAATGGGATAGAAAAAAGAATGGTTGCCTCAATGGAAGAGAAAGTGAATTGCTTTTGTATGTTGCACCATGCCTCTATGGAGATGTGGCTCGCCAAGTACCAGATCGCTAAGCAAGATCGAGAGGAAGCGCGAGCTAAATTCTGACGTAGTTCGCGTCATCGACCAGTTCAATATCCCAAAGGCATGGAGGAGATGCTGCGGTTTATGTCAACGCGATTGTTGGATGGAGCTTTGACCACCGCAGGGTCTCGTGAAGGGACAGAGGTCTCAATGGAGGAGTGGGAATTCTCGATGGGATGTAGTCCAAAGGTGATGAGGGTTTAGAATCTATGGTATCTAAATTTTATATGTGACATCTAATTTGAGTGTTTCAATGTACAGTACAAAATATATAGTGCAGCGTGGTCATGCAGACGGCATTTTTGCATGGAGTGTATTGACAAAATGCGCTCCACAATGGACTATGGTATCATGGCAAGGTTCGAGCAAGAGAGTCGGCGACGAGCAATGGATCCAAACACGGTTGTGGATGAGATGGAGTATTTTGGGAACTTGCAAAGTATTGTAACGGTGGATTACCGTAGCTTCTCCATGATACTATTCGATGTGCAGTGGTTCAAAGTGGTACTTGGAGAAGCTGGAGCAAAAGTTCGACGAGGTCCATCTGGATTTCTCGAAATAGATTCCGAAAAAAAATGGGTGGATTTACGCGACACCTTTGTGTTGCCGGCCCATTGTGAACAGGTGCATGGACTCATTTGCTTGCTAATTGTATTACGACATGATTTATGTCACAATGGTTTGAACTCTCTTGTATGTGTTTGTGAACACGTAATCTTCTATCCAAAACCCCGACAACCTCGATGGTGGTACGTTATACCTTCAACTCCCCGAAGTGTGAGTGTATATGATCAAAGTGATGTTCTGAGCATAGATGAAGATAATATGCAAATAGAGGGGTTGATATTGCAAGGGGTGGAGGCCGTTGAAAGCTTGGAGCCAACATCGGCTAACAATGATGCAAATACAGGAGTCCAAGAATTCTTTGAGAACGAGGCGGACTCATTCTTTTGTGGTGATATGTCTATCGACCTTCCAGTGTATGCGAAGTTGTGTCAGGAGATTAACATGGGACCATAGGATACTTCATACTTGGAGCATCCACTTACTCAATTCGTTGACTAAGCGCTTATAAGGGTACATAAGATATGCATTTTAAGCGAGATTTTTTTTAAATGGTTTATATTACTGTGCTTTGTATGATTTAAATTGAATATTCTAATATCATTTTTTTCTGTGCAGGTGACATTTTCAGGATGAGTCGAGGGATGACCGATGAGGAGTTACATGACATCTTCGCACGCATGTCTCCAGACTAGATCGCTAGATTCAGAGAGATGGCAGACCAGGAGCTGTCTCGGTCTTCGTCAGGGCGCTCTGCTAGATCTACTTCAGCATGATCGGATGCTTCGGCTTCGAGCAGACAATCTTGACGCTCATGACTTGGGCCAGAGGGAGGGACTGCATCGGGATCACGGGAATGCTGCAGAGATATAGAGGTAGTGAGCCTGCGGTCGACATAGGATACAAGTGCGACTCCTCGCTCTCGTGGCTCAAGTGGATGCTGTGGAGACACAGATGTGGTGTCTCCATCTCGTCGTTTAGGAGGAACTGCATCACCTCCAGGATTTGTCACACCTGTGGGAATGTATACTCCAATTACTCCAGCTTTTGCACAGCCGCCAGCAGGTGGCACCCCCGTGGGTACCACTCCGAGAGAGATTACCCCCGTCAGTACACCGAATGTAGAGGGGTCTCCTGCATATGCCTAGAAGCATGGACGTAGATGGGAGAGGACCCATCTTAGGCAGACTCCTAGGGGTTATGGATATCTAGTTGATAGTAGGTCAGGAGCCATCATCATGAATGATGAGGAGAGGAGGGTGATGGCTCGCATGAGAGAGTTGTGCCAACAAGTTTTTTGACACAACGTCTTGGATCATTGGAAGAACATACTGAAGGGGAGTAAGGACCACATAGTAGCAACCTTGCACGGAGTTTCTGGTGCCAGCCACAATAGATAGATTCTCTACGTTCTGGATGATGGATTACATGTGTGAATACATGTCACATAGACGATCCGACGCACGCAAGGCAATCAAGAGTGGGTCTGCAAAGCGTGAGTGGTTAGATGCAGAGGACTGGCGCCGACTGAGGGATGAGGCTACAGATTCTCATGATGTTGGAGTTAGCAGCGCGAGGCGGCGAGGGCACGACTCGAGGCCGGAGTGGTCCATCATCTTGGAAGTGGCGGCCACATGACATATTTAGAGGACTTTGTAAGTTTTTCTTTTGTTTTGCTTGTTTATTTTTTTAAAATATCCTTTGTATTGACAATCATGTTTCTAACAGTTAGCATTTTGTTTTCTTTGCAACACTCCATTACAAATTGCGATCCAACTAGCCTTGAGACTCGATATGTAGAGAGGCACGGTCTCACTGCATTGATCGACCGATTGTATAAACGCGGCGGCCCTGTAAGTCACTCATCTTTCTTGTCTGTAGTTACCATGAGATATTTGAATGCATTATTGTATGGTGGACTGATGTGTTGTTTCTTTTTCTGCAGAGTCTGTTCGATGCTCCTTTGCAGCGGGATGAGCTTTCGGGGGACGATGATGCATAGCTCGCCCTTGGATCCCTAGAGCTCACACACCTTTATTTTTGAGTCGCCTGATCTATATAGATATTTTCTATGTATTAGTGATATCCTGTCATGATTGTACCAATCGCTTTTTATGCAATCATGTATTTATTTCATGTATGAGTTTTATGATTTTAGTATACATTGTTTTTGTTTACAAGCACATTGTACACAGTAGTGCAGAAACTATTTTGTATGGCTCTCATAAAGCACACAGTGCTATATCAATTTTTTTTCCCCTGTTACCATCACTATTAGCTTTGCAAATTTTACTGCTCGTGTCGCTATTAGCATCGTTATGCGCATCACAATAATAGCGATGCCAATACCGACTATTTTATGGCATTGCCAATAACGATGCTTTTTGCGACGACGGGGGCAAATTTTGTTATTTACATTTTCATCGCTTTAAATATCGGTATAAGGCCTATATCTTGTAGTGAAGAAACATTGACCTAGAATCTAGAGTACTAGAGTCCCAATTTATGCTACTTTAGGGGAACGGAATAGGACTATGCCTTACGGGCAGAGAGGTCGAGCTTTGCATCCCTCTCGTTTCCCATTCTCCTTGAACCAAGTGCAGCATGAATCCGCTTCGACCCTGATATTTTTGCGTAAAGTAGTTCGTATGGGGTTCGACGCTAGCTATCATTCTAGGAATTTAACCACTAGGGAAACCCTGATTCAGGTCGGCCCTAAGTGGGAACGGCCGGAATGATTCCGCTTCATGGCAGACTCGGGAAGACCTAGATCGCAAACCCCATGACATTCCATGGGAGTGCCATGCGCGGCGCTTTCTGGACTCTTTTCTCGATGGGCTGCTAAGACGTGTCCTACGAGTTGAAAGGTGGATAAGTTATACTTGGTATCAAAGCGAACCAACGAGGATTTAATATTTTTAAGGAAACTTACTGAGGTGAAGTAGAGTAAATTTTACTGTTAAGAACATTTCCTTACTTACTTATCAATGCTGACTTGCAGAGTCGCAAAGTATGAAACAAATTCTTGGTGTTCCAAGTTATGTTTATGACTGCGATGCATGCTTCGGATTATCAACGAAGGATAGATATGATGAATATCCTAGACCGCATCTACAATCCTTCACCCCTATACGTGGAATGGAGATGGACGGGTGATTCAGGAATTTACTATATAGCTGCCCACCGACTTGCGTACCTTCGAACCAACTTGAAGAGAATCAAGTGGATGGAGGACTTAAAGATCGTGAAGCTGTTCATCTTTGTTGAGGCTCACGAAAACTCAACCCTACATGTCGACGGACGAAAAGTCAAGCAGAATGCGTATGTGTACGAGGAAGTGACTCGAATAATCCCTGCCGATAGAATCAAGGTGTTGGGACGTTACGAGAAGAACATGTATCAAAGGAAAGGATACCCTAATCTTCCTATGATCTATCGATTCCTGGAAATCTGTGACCCCAATCCATACTATTACTTAGTTCCCGTAGCTGAATGTAACACAATCTTATTCTCCCCAAATTAATATATCCACTTGTTCCATCTTTCCAAAAAAAGATTGTACTCAAAAGGGCTATGCCCATATGAATAAAATAAGACTTCTTTTTATCAATGATTATCTTGACTGTGAGTATTGATAAAGAAGATAAGTGATTAGGTCACTTGGCAAAAGCTAAACTGGACATATTACTGGGATGTAATTAGAGAAACGTTGAGCAAGTTTTAATGTAAGGAATTTTCAATGCCTAGGCACAACCTCAAGTGCAGATCCCTAGTCCGACCCCTACACCAAGTACGACTATAATTCAAGAGTAGAAGTTCCCCCATATCTTTCTTGACGACAAAGTTTCAAACTTCTCAAGTAAATCAAGCCATTGGAATTCAATGGCAAGGGAAGGATCGTCCAAATTGATGCCGAGATCTGGATTGAATCCATGGAGGATTACTTCGAAGCAGCAGGTACTGCACCCGCTAACTAAGCAATGCTCGCCAAGCTAAAGCTTACCCGCGAAGCAAGGCTTTGGTGGAAGCAATGGTGTAGGGACCAGAAGGGTCAGTTACTTGGGAAAAGCTTAAAAGAGCTGTGCGCGGAAGATATTTACCACCTGCTTACCGCACGCAGAAGATGAACGAGTTCTATGAGCTGAAACAGCTTGGTCTATCTCTTAATGCTTACTATTCAAAGTTCATCTATCTTTTGAAGTATGCGCCACAAATGGATATGACACAATAGGTGTCAAAGTTTTGTGCCGGATTAAACCCATCCGTAAACACCTGCCTCAAATCAATGCGCCCAACAGATCTACAGGATGCGCTCATTCGAGCTGCATCCATAATATAGGAGGTGCAAACCAGGCCAAGAAATAACAAGACTTGGTCTTATAAGGATCAGAACAAAGGAGTGTATAGGTCCTAGGTGAAGAGAGCGCAATGTCAAAACCAGTGACAAAGGAAGAAAGCTAGGACCAACATTGTCAACAATTTTGCGCAGACCCAAGGTAATGGCTGCAATCTCCGTTGCTTCCATTGCAACAAGCCCAATCATTTTAAAAGGTAGTGTCCTAAGCTTAGCAGAGGACAACGTCAAGGGCCATTCCAAGAAATCGTTCGTGGCCAAGGAGCCGCCGTGAGGACCAGAGGAAGAACCGCCAGTGTTTCCAACAGGGAGATGTGCGATGAAGAAGACCCGACCATGGAAGCTGACTTTGAGAGGGCAACAGTTCATGCCGCTCTTCACAAGAAAGGTCCGAATTGCCAGTTTTCGGTGATTCAGACACCATCAGATTATCAAGGTAAAAGCTTCAAAACCTTGATTGATTGTGGCAGTACACATTTCTTTATTTCACCAGCTTATGCAAGGAGATTAGGAATAGCCACAAAAGATACACCTACCTTACTAGTGGAATTAGCAAATGGTCGTGAGGTCAGTTGTACCAGGTAAACTGCTAAGGTGGAATTCCTGCTGGGAGGAAAGTCGACTTCGGCCAGATTCAGGGTTATGAACCTAGGTATCCATGAGTGCTTGCTTGGAATGGATTGGCTTAAACTTAATGATGCCCACATTCACTGTGGAAAGGGCCAAGTTTCCTTTCAAAATTCTGAAGGGGAATTGGTCACAACTCAAGGAGAGGCTGGGAAGCCAAAAATTCAACTGGCCAAAGCATCTCAGATAATAAAGGGAGTTAGAAAGGGACTACCTGTCTATTTGATTAAGCTTAATAAGCTAGATCAGAACCAGGACTCTAGGGAAGAATCTTCATGGCTAAAGGAGTACGCAGACGTATTTCCTGAAGAGCTGATAGAACTTTCTCCTCAAAGGGAAGTTGATCATGAAATCAAGTTAGGACCATGAGCTGCACCAATTGCAAAGAGACCTTGTAGAATTTCCATCTCGGAAGCAATTGAGCTGAAGGAGAAACTCAAGCAACTGTTAGATCAAGGCTACATTCATCCTAGCAGTTCACCATGGGGAGCTCCAATGCTGTTCCAAAAGAAGAAAGATGGAATGCTTCGGCTATGTATTGATTACAGAGGGTTGAATCAATCAACCATTAAGAACAAATACCCCATTCCAAGAATAGATGAACTTCTTGACCGTCTTCAAGGTGCAAAGATCTTCTCCAAGATTGATCTCAGGTTTGGTTATTATCAAATAAGGATCAAGAAAGAGGATATCCCAAAGACGACATTCAGCACAAGATATGGGCACTTTGAGTTCTTGGTCATGTCATTCGGGCTGACAAATGCACCTGCTACCTTCAACAGGTTAATGCAAGATATCTTTAGGCCTTATCTTGATGACTTCGTACTCATCTTCTTCAATGATACCCTAGTCTACTCCAAACAGGAAGAAGATCATGAACCTCAGCTCCGTATTGTTCTTGAAAAAATGAGGGTACACAAGCTTTATGCCAAAAAGAAGAAGTGTGTATTTTTTAAACGACAGATTGAATATCTGGGATTCATTGTTTCAACAGAAGGAATTTCAGTAGACCCGGCCAAGGTCAGAGACATTCTGGAGTGGCCAATACCAACAACTGTCAAAGAAATATGTAGTTTCCTTGGATTGATAGGATGGTACAGGGTCTTTATCAAAAACTATACTTTGATAGCAGCCCCAGTGACCGACCTACTGAAGAAGCAAACATCAATTGTATGGTCACCGGCTGAACAGTCTAGCTTTGATAAGCTAAAGCAAAGCTTGGTATCGGCAATCCTGAAACTTCCAGACCTAAGCAAGGATTTTGAAGTGATAAGTGATGCTAGCACACTTGCTTTAGGATGTGTGCTTATGTAAGAGGGTCATCCTGTAGCATACTCTTCAAGGAAATTAAAGAGCCATGAGAGGAATTATGCTACCCACGATCTGGAACTGCTAGCTGTCATCCATGCTCTCAAGCTTTGGAGACACTATTTATTGGGTAACAAGTTTACCCTAGTGACGGATCATAAAAGTCTCAAATGGATCTTTACCCAGAATGAGCTCAATATGAGGCAACATTGATGGATTGAAGTGCTGGAGGAATATGATTTTGAAATCAAATATCGGCCTGGAAAGGAGAATGTAGTTGCCGATGCATTCAGTCGCAAGGCATTTCTAAATTCTCTAATTTTACAAGATCCATCAACAATTAGATCTCTAGCTACAAAAGTATCCATGCCAAACAACCCAATTCTTGAGCTAGCTAGAGAAGAGGCATGCCATGATCCAACCTATCACAAGTTGCTAAGGGAGATATCTATCAAGGGCCAAGACCCGAAGCTACATGTAAAGTATCAAGAATTCTCTATGAATAGTGCACTTGTCTACTATAGAACGAGATTATGTATATCGGAAAGCCCATCACTCAAGCAAAAGATACTTTGGGAAGCCCATGATTCCCCTTTTTTAGGACATCCTGGCTATGCCAAGACTCTCAATGCAGTTAGAAAGAGCTATTACTGGGAAAGGCTTAAAGGTGACGTTCTCAAATATGTCATTGAATGTTTGTCTTGTCAACGCATTAAGTCTGAACATGTCAAAATGCTAGAGAAATTGCAACCACTTGACATTCCCCAAATGAAATGGGAATTCATTAGTATGGACTTTGTTGTTGGCGTACCCCAAGTTCAGGGAAGATAGAACTCCATTATGGTTGTGGTTGATATGCTCACCAAGGTTGCACATCTTATTCCTGTTAAGACAAACTTTCAAGCCTCAGACATTGCAAGGTTATTTATCAAGGAGATATTCAAACTGCCTGGGTTACCTAGAAGAATCATTAGTGATCATGACTCTCTCTTCACTTCACATTTTTGGAGGGCTATCCTCGAAGCCATTTGGACTCAACTCTGTTTGAGTACAACTTATCATCCCCAAACCGATGGTCAAACGGAGCAAGTCAACCAAGTCATTGAGGATATGCTAAGGGCACACTGCTACCGTGAACCCAAAAAGTGGATTCAATATTTGCCTCTAGTTGAGTTTGCCTACAATGCTTCCTACCAGCAAAGCATTCAGATGACCCCTTTTCAAGCATTGTATGGGCATGATTGTCGAAGTCCTTTAAATTTTTTAGATCCGACCTTGAGAGTTGAAGCCTCAAAGCAGATGCTGGAAGATATGGATGACCAAATCAAGTCAATAAGATAGGACATCCAAGCCGCCAAGGATAGAGAGAAGGCTTATGCGGATCTGAAATGTCAAGATAGATCCTTTGTTGAAGGTGACATGTTCTTCATTCGCATATGTCCAAAGAAGAGTTCCCTATCCTTGGGTGAATGCAAAAAGCTAAGTCCAAGGTATTGTGGACCCTTCAAGATTCTCAAGTGCCTAGGGCCTAATGCTTACAGACTTCAACTCCCTGAAAACCTAAAGGTTCATAATTTATTCCATATCAGTCTACTGAAGAAGTATGTACCTAACCCTAGTCACGTGCTTGATGATCAACAAGTTGTAATGCCTAGCCAAGGCGTCCTTGAGCTATGGCCTGACAGGATCTTAGATGTTAGGGAGAGGTACTTGAGATCCAGAACCTTGAGAGAATACCTCGTCCAGTGGAAATATTATCCTGAAGAGGATGCCACTTGAATGGATGAATGTACTCTCAACCAACAATACCCCCAGTTGTTTTCAAGATGAGGACATCTCGATTCCTCTAAGGGGCCCGAGAGAATGTAATATTTCCACACGAAATATTAAAGAATTTTAACCACTACATTCCCTGCTCAAAAGCAGTGCTAAATAATCTCCTCGCAACTAGAAGAACCCTAGGCTAAATATTCAACCCTCGCCCGTTAATAAAACCCACCCGTATGGTGCATAAGAGGCCGCGGCTTGAAGACCGCAAGGCTGCACGAGAACACCTCTTCTCAAGGGAAAGAGGGATAATGGTTAAAATTAAGGCAAAAATTATTTATCCCCTCCCCCTCAGTCGATGCATGGCAGGGCTGAGGAGTGTGACAGGGGAGTGGAGCTAAGTGGAGGAGAGAGGAGCATGGAGGGGAGCTGGCCACTAGCCACGTGTGTGGCTATCTTCCCCCCCTCTAACTATATGAACCCCCCCTTGGAGCTTCGGGAGGGGGAGAGGGAGAAAAATATGCTGCTGCTATTGCCGTCTTACGCCGTTCTGGCCGCCATCACCATCAGTGCCGCCTGTAGCTGAAACGCCATGCTGTGCCACTTCACAACCCCCCATCATCATTATCATCACCATCCCCGTCGTCGGCGTCCTCATCCTCTCATTGATATTCTTCTCTCTCCACGTAAGCTTTTGATCAGAAGCTTAGAATCTTCTTTGGAAGCTTCCACCAAGGGCTTCCTTAAGCCTTGTTTTCACGTGCCTCCCCAATTTTAAAAACCGGACTCGTAAGCCCCAACTTCTGCGCGAGAAAAGAAGTATTAGCCTAATAGGCAGTTCGGAGATCGAGAATAAGGGCACTGAGAAATCGCAAAGTCCAAGTCCACCACATCATCGATGGCTCCAAAGCTAAAGACGCGAGGCACACGTGAATCGTATAAAGGATAATCTTAGACGCCATTGAATGATGTCTAAATGGTCGCAATGCATGGCAACTTGCATGTGGTGAAAATTGCATCCTAGGTTAGACTAAGTGTTGAAGGACAAATTAAATCATTAATGGTCTCGTGGCATTCATGGAGTCTTTTATCGAAGCCTGTATTTAGAAAAGGATGTTTGCATTTAAAGTCGGCTAGGTGCTAAAGGACGCTCATCCATGAAGATCTCTTGTCAAATTATGAATGCATCTTTATCAAAGCTTTGATTTCATTGCATCAATGTAGGTTTTATACAAGTTAGCCATAAATCGTTAATCATTATAAAGAAATGGTCTTTGTACATCTCATAGTTGCAAAAATGAAAAGATTATGAATGACATACTTGCATGGAATGTTGTATCTTGAATTTATTTATGTACATCTCTTAGGAAAAGTATTTACACCTCTTCTAAGGAAATATCACCTCTTGTCGCAAGACAATTAGATCGATTAGGTAATTTGCTTGCAAAGGTGTAACTCAAGCGATGTTCGCCTCAATGCGCTAGGTAGAGTTAAGTCGCGTTAAAATTCTACCTACTATCGCACTTGGCAAACCAACTTAATATTTTCAATCCTAAAGACCCTACCCACATTCACGGAATGTTAGGGTTAGTTAAAATGCAACAATGATCTAGGGATTTACCCTAAGGATCAATCAGCCTAATACCAAACTTTTGATTGAGTTTAGAAACCCTAGGGCCAAACGTTGTCGGCCTAGTTTAGAAACCCTAAGGATCAATCGACCTAATACCAAACTTTCGATTGAATTTAGAAACCCTAGGGCCAAACGTTGTCGGCCTAGTATGGTTAGGGTTGAGTTGGGTCAAGAAGACATCGCAAAACCTACATCTTGTCCAAACGTATTTCTTGACCAAGGAATGCCATTTGATGGGGCAGATGATCTCGCAAGTCAGATGCAACTCCTATGCAATAAGTTGCAATGTCGCATGGTTTTGTATTAAATCACAAAATAGAATTGCCACATCTTAGAATGAGGTTGGCAAGTCCTAAGTTCAAGTCAAACCATCTTGAGGATGAGTAGTCATCCTACTACATCACCTTCCCTTGAGGCCAATTTGCCAAATTAAGGAAGTTGTGTATCGTCTAGCAAGAAATCAACCAATCAAGTTAGGATGACAAGGTTGCGCATGATTTACTATCTTAATTTAAGGAACCTAAGGTGTTTGTTAATTGGGTTAATAGGGTATAAACCCTAACCCAAGGATAAAAGGGTAAACTAACAACAAAACCCTTGGGGATCTTTTTAAGTCACATTTGATCCCGAGTCGAATGCTGGATGCATTTGGAAAGAAGGATTCACACCTTAGCAGTTGGCCAAATAAACGACCACTGGATTGATTGTGTTTTGTATAGTTCGTAGCACTGTTTGTACTTCTTTGCTCAAGGAACTAAAGATAAAAAGATAATTAATGTTTCAAGTTGAAGGCCTGGAGGGAGAGGCAGCATCTGTAATATTTTTGCTCAAAAATATTGATGAACTTGATTCCCCGCACGTCGCGTAAAACCTTGGCAAGGTTATCTCCCACATCGAAATTATCGATAGGTTAATACGTACCCCACATGTGCAAAAAAATGAGGCTTCCGCATTGTGAAATCGAGACCAGGGTTGAAGACCGTGAAAACTGCGGGAGAACACCCTTTTTGAAGGGGCAAAATAGGATAATGATGAAATTATGTCAATTTTTTTTTGTTATTATCCCTTCCCCCAGCCGATGCATGGCTGGTGGAGAGGGAGTGGGAGAGGAAGTAGGTGAGGAGCATGGGGAGCTTGTAGAGGCGGAGATGCATGGGAGATGAGGGAAGCATGGGGGGGCTCCACGTGTGTGGAGTCTCTCCCCCCCCTTAAGCCTATATAAACAACCCTTAGTGAGGGATATGAGGAAGGAGGAGAACGCTGCCATGCTAGGATAGGCCGCCGTGCTGGAGACCCCCGCCCTCATACACATGTTGCCGCTGTCATAATCGCCTCCCTTCCATCATCCCCAATCACCCCCATCGACAATCTTTACCCCTCCCCAATCATTGGGGCCCTTCCACGTCGTTTCTATTCAGTTAGAAGCTTCTTAGAAGCTTCTTTAAGAAGCTTCTAAGGATAAGGGACATAGGCCTTGTTCCTATGTCGCCTTCCTGAGAAGGTATTGACCCCCAGGCCATCTCGAAGAGCGAGAGTAAAGGCTAGAGGGAATCCGCGGAGTCCATAATCATGTCTACGATGGCTCCCAAGAAGTCGCAAGGCGCACTTGTAGGAGGTTCCTCCCCGAAATTACACATGGATATTACCGTAGATCCACAAGCCTAGGTTCCACGAATTTATTCCCACATGAAGAAATGTTTTAAGTATGCTTAATTTCATAGGGAAAATTCATTCTACGTTTATCGTTAGCTCATGGGTAGTGATAAATGTACATTTTATCAATTATCTCTTTGAACGATAGATAAGGATTTGTGCATATCATGCATCTCCAAAGTTATGAATGAAAAGCACTTACTCGCCCTATGAACTTAGTCGCAAATTGTGTTGTTGTGCATTGTCAAAGTGGAAGCCTAAAATGCATATTGCCTAGGGTTAAAAAGGAAATTGTCAAGTGCATTGGATGTGAAGGAAAAGAGTATCTTGCATTTAGTCCATAACCTTCTTGTTATGACTCGCATGAAAAGAATCATTAACGTCCGTTGTACGGCATGAGAATGAAACCCTGGACAATTGCATAGTATGGGAATGGAACCAAAAACTTGTAAGTTGCATGAAAAACGATGCTTGGAAATGGATTAAATCAACACTAGCCTTAGGCTTGCATCAACTTCATTAACAATGTTGTATTTAGAAAAGGGTCGCATGTTAAATATTTGTAAATTTTATCTCATCGAGTTACATTTGGAAAAGATTGCTTGGCTTGTCAAAGCATGAAATTCTAAAGCTTGGACAAAAGGGTTGTAGGCATGATTCTTTGATGTAAAACCTAATAGGTCTTATGTAAGTTACTCTCCAAATTATCATGCGTAATGACTTTAGCAAGAAACGTTAGGGTTATTGCAAACCTTTTGGTGCGTAGAAGTAATGATTCACATGTTTACATGTATTGTGACGTCTTGCAAACTAGCTTAGCGTTCTCTAGGAAAGGATCCTCCTTGTCATAAGACAAGTAGGTCAATTTACTCAAATCATTTGTGGTACTATAACTGTTAGGGTTTTTTATAGGCATAACTAGTCGATAAGATAAAAACCTCAAGAACTAGCTAGGGTTTGGTACATTGGAAGTGCTGCCTAATATCACACTTGGAACGCCAAGTTGAAACCCTCAAACCCTAAGGTCCTGCCCACATTCACGGAATGTTTGGGTCAATTGGACGCTCACGCAAATAATGATATAGGGTTTCTACCCTAAGGATCGTTCGACCTAATGTTAAACTAGGATTGAGTTTGGAAACCCTAAGATGTTATCGGCCTAGCACAATTAGGGTTGGCTTGGGTAAGAAGATGCCCTAAATCCGACATATTGTCTAAACAAAAGTCCTTGACCAAGAAATGTCGTTCAATGGGTGAGATGATCCCATGAGTTAGGTGCGACACTTGTGCAACAAGTTGCAACGTTGCACGGCTTTGTGGTTTATCTACCAGATAAATTTGACATTCCTTGGAATGAGGTTGGCAGGTTCTACGCAAGTCTAGCTTGCAAGAGAATGAGTAGACATCCTGTTACATCACCTTTCTTGGGCTGATTTGCCAAGTTAAGGGTAGTTATGTATTTGCTTGGTAAGCAAAGGATCAATCAAGTCAGAGCGACATGGTTGCCAAGAGTTACTATTAATTCATGAAACCTAAGGTGTTGATTTAGCTAGGTTAACAGGGTACGACCCTAGCCCAAGGACAAAAGGGTGAACAAACAAACCCTTGGGGATCTTGCATATAAATTATACAACCACTGGATTGATTGTGCTTGTAACAGTTTAGGAGCAGTGTTTGCATTGTTTGTTTAAGGAACTAAAGATGGAAAGATAACTAATGCTTTAGGTTGAAGGCCTGAAAGGAGAGGCAGCATTAGTTTACCCCGACTATCTTCCTAACCCTAACGAAGGGGGTTGTTAGCTACGCCGAGAACGTGGACTAAACCCGCCGCGTGAGATCTCTCTGTTGAGCGCTATTTGGGGTAGGAGGACGCTTGGGTGCTAGGGGGGGCTCTGACCGTAAATCCCTTGCCTTCCGACCTCTGCACAAGAGGCCAATGCGACTCGGGATTGGTTCTCGAGGCCCGCATACTAGTCTACAGGTGGAATCTTGGATTAGTAATTCCTGTGGATTATTGGATAGCCTTCAGGTGGATTATGGATTGCCTTCGGGCGGATTATGGATTAGTCTACGGGCTGGATTTTATGGATGTATTCCAAAGATAAGTAAGATAACTTGTTGAAAAGGAACTTGTTTGGCACTGTTTTTCTATGTCAAGTGCTAAGATTACGTGAAGAAACCAGTGTCTAACTGGCTAATTAAGGAAGCTGTTTTATGTGTGTCTAACCAAATGTGGTAGGTAATTAGACAACTAAAGCAACATTGAGGAAAGTGCGGTGGATGTGACCAAGGGTCCGTCCTATAGATGGGTGGTTCCGGTTGGCCCGGAACTTTTCTCAAATGGAATCAATAGCAGGAGCTTTGCAAGTTAAGGGAATGTACAACATGCAACATTGACCTAGAGTTCAAGTTACTAGAATTCCTATTTATGTTGTTTTTGGGGAACGGAATGGGACTATGCCTTATGGGCAGAGAGGTCGAGCTTTGCATCCCTCTCATTTTCCATTCTCCTTGAACCAAGTGCAGCATGAATCCGCTTCGACCCTGGCATTTCTGCATAAAGTAGTTCGCTTGGGGTTTGAGGCTAGCCACCATTTTAGGAATTTGACCATTAGGGGAAACCCTGATTCAGGTCGGTCCTAAGTGGGAATGACCAGAATACTTCTGCTACGTGGTAGAATCGGGAAGTACTAGATTGCAAACCTTGTAACATTCCATGGGAGAGCCGAGCAGAGCTTTCTAGACTCTCCTCCCGATGGACTGCTAAGACATGTCCTAAAAGGGAACATGTGGACACGTTACAGTTGGTATTAGAGCGAACCAACAAAGGATCGATCTTTATAAAAAAACTTAATAAGAAGAAGTAAAGAAAATATTGATGTTAAGAACATTTCCTTACTTATCAATGCTGTCTTGCAGAGTCATGAAGCATGGAACAGGTTCATGGTGTTCCAGGTCATATTTATGACTGCGATGCATGCCTTGGATTATCGATGAAGGATCAATATGATGAACATCCTAGACCGCATTCACAATCCATCGCCTCTGTACGTGGAACGGAGATGGACGGGGTGACTCAGGAATCTATTACATAGTTGCCCACGATTTGCGTACCTTCGAACCAACCTAAAGAGAATCAAATAGTTGGAGGACTTGAAGATCGTGAAGCTATTCATCTTTGTTGAGGCTCACGTAAACACAACTTTACATGTCGAAGGTCAGAAGGTCGAGCTGAACACATATGTGTACAAGGAAGTGACCCGCATAATCCTCGCCGATAGGATCAAGGTGTTGAGACACTACGAAAAGAATGGGTACCAAAGGAAAGGATACCCTAATCTTCCAATGACTTATCGATTCCTGAAGATCCATGACCCAAATCCATACTATTACCCAGTTACGTAGCTAAATGTAACACAGCCTTATTCTCCCCGAATTAATGTAACAGCTTGCTCTACCATCCCAATAAATATTATACTTCGAAAGCACTATGCCCATATGAATCAAATAAGACTTCTTTTTGTCAATGATTGTCTTGTCTATGACTATTGATAAAAAGTTAAGTGATTAGGTTTCTTGGCTGAAAGCTGAGTTGGGCATAATATGTAATGTAAAAAACGTTTAGCGAGTTGTTAATGTTAAGAATCTCAATGCCAAGGCACAACCCCAGGTATAGATTCCCAGTCCCCGACCCCTACACCAAGTACGGCCGTGATTCAGGAGAAGAAGTTTCTTCTCAAGCAGATCAAGCCGCTACTGAGATTTGGATAGAGTCCATGGAAGATTACTTTGAAGCGGCCGATAACTGCACCCGCCAACCAGGCAATGCTCACCAAGCTGAAGCTCAACGGCGAAGCCAGACTTTGGTGGAAGCAATGGTGCAGAGACCAAGGAATCACAGAAGGGTCTATTACATGGGAAAAGCTGAAAAAAGTTGTGCAGGGAAGATACTTACCACCTGCGTATCACACACAAAAGATGAATGAGTTCTATGAGCTGAAACAACTGGGTCTGACTCTTGATGCATACTACTCAAAGTTCGTCTCTCTTTTGAAATATGCACCACAAATGGATTTGACACAACAAGTGTCGAAGTTTTGTGCTGGTTTAAGCCCACCTATCAATACCCGCCTCGAATCAATGCACCCAACAGATCTTCAAGACGCACTCATTTGAGCTGCGCCCATAATTCAAGAGGTATAGGCCAGGCCAAGAAGTAACAAGACTTGGTCTTATAATGATCAAAACAAAGGAGTATATAGGTCCCAAGCAAAGAGAGTTCAAGGTCCAAACCGGGGACAAAGGAAGAAAGCGAGGACCAACAATGTCAATAACTTTGTTCCTACCCATGGTAATAGCCGCAATCTCCGTTGCTTCCATTGCAACGAGTCCGGTCATTTCAAAAGGCAATGTCCCAAACTTGGTGAAGGACAACGACAAGGACCATTCCAAGGAACCGCTCGTGGCCAAAGAGCCACCACCCGAGGCAGAGGAAGAACCGCCTGTGTTGCCAATAGGGAAATGTGCAAAGAAGAAGACCCAACCATGGAAGCAGATTTTGAGAGGGCAACAGTGCATGCCGCCCTTCACAAGAAAGGCCTGAATCGCTAGTTTTCGGTGATTCAAACATCATTGAACTATCAAGGCGAATGCTTCAAAACCTTGATTGATTGTGGCAGTACGCATTCCTTTATCTCACCAGCTTGTGCAAGAAGATTAGGAATAGCCACAATAGAAGCACCTACATTGCTTGTGGAATTAGCAAATGGTCATGAGGTCACTTGTACCAGGCAAACTGCTAAGGTGGAATTCTTTCTGGGAGGAAAGTCGACTTTGATCATATTCAGAGTCATTAAACTAGGTATCCATTAGTGTTTGCTCAGAATGGATTGGCTTAAACCTAATGACGCCCACATTCATTGTGGAAAGAGCCAAGTTTCCTTCCGAAAATCTGAAGGGGAATTGGTCACAATTCGAGGAGAGGCTGGAAAGCCGAAAATCCAATTGCCCAAAGCATCTCGGATTATAAAGGGAGTTAGAAAGGGACTACCTGTCTACTTGATTAAGCTTAATAAGCTAGATCAAAAGCAAGAGTCTAGTGAAGAACCTTCATGGCTAAAGGAGTACACGCACGTATTTCCTGAAGAGCTGACAAAACTTCCACCTCAAAGGAAAGTTGATCATGAGATCAAGCTAGTGCCGGGAGTTGCGCCAATTTGCAAAGAGGCCTTATAGAATGTCCATCTTGGAAGCAATTGAGCTGAAGGAGAAACTCAAGCAACTGTTAGATCAAGGCTACATCCAACCTAGCAGTTCACCATGGGGAGCTCTAGTGCTATTCCAGAAGAAGAAGGATGGAACGCTTCGATTGTGTATTGATTATTACAGAGGGTTGAATCAATCAACCATTAAGAACAAGTACCCTATTCCAAGAATGGATGAACTTCTTGACCGTCTTCAAGGCACGAAGATCTTCTCCAAGATTGATCTCAGGTCTCGATACTATCAGATAAGGATCAAGGAAGAAGATATCCCAGAGACGGCATTCAACACAAGATATGGACACTTTGAGTTCCTAGTCATGTCATTCGGGCTTACGAATGCACCTGCCATCTTCAACAGGTTAATGCAGGATATCTTTAGGCCATATCTTGATGACTTCTTACTCGTCTTCTTTGATGATACCTTAGTCTACTCCAAACAGGAAGAAGATCATGAATCCCAGCTTCGGATTGTCCTTGAGACAATGAGATTTATGCCAAGATGAAGAAGTGTGCATTCTTCAAACATCAAATTGAATATCTGGCATTCATCGTGCCAGTGGATCCGGCCAAAGTCAGAGATGTTCTAGAATGGCCAATACCAACAACTGTCAAAGAAATATGTAGTTTTCTTGGATTGACAGGATGGTATAGGGTCTTTATAAAAAAACTATGCCTTGATTGCAGCACCTCTGATGGATCTACTAAAGAAGCAAACATCAATTGCATGGTCACCTACTGAACAATCTAGCTTTGATAGACTAAAGCGAAGTTTGGTATCAATACCTATCCTGAAACTTCTAGACCTCAGTAGAAAGTTCGAAGTAGTAACCGATGCTAGTACACTTGCCTTAGGATGTGTGCTTATGTAAGAAGGTCATCCTATAGCATACTCTTCAAGAAAACTAAAGAGCCATGAGAAGAATTATGCTACCCATGATCTAGAGCTGTTAGTTGTCATCCATACTCTCAAGCTTTGGAGACACTACTTGTTAGGTAATAAGTTTACCCTAGTAACAGATCATAAAAGCCTCAAGTGGATCTTTACCTAGAACGAGCTCAACATGAGGCAACGTCGATGGATTGAAGTGGTATCCATGCCAACCAACCCAATACTTGAGCTAGCTAGAGAAGAAGCTTGCCATGATCCAACCTATCAGAAAATGCTAAGGGAGATCCCTATTAAGGATCAAGACACGAAGCTACAAGCTAAGTATCAGGAATTCTCTATCAATAGTGGACTTGTCTACTATAGAATGAGATTATGTATACCGGCAAGCCAGTCACTCAAGCAAAATATACTTTGAGAAGCTCATGATTCCCCTTTCTCAAGACATCCTGGCTATGCCAAGACCCTCAATGCAGTCAGAAAGAGCTACTATTGGGAGAGGCTTAAAGGTGACATTCTGAAATATGTCACTGAGTGTTTGTCTTGTCAACATATTAGGCCAAACATGTCAAAATGCCAGGAAAGTTGCAACCACTTGACATTCCCCAAATGAGATGGGAATTCATCAGTATGGACTTTGTTGTTGGCCTATCCCAAGTCCAGGGAGGATACAACCCCATTATGGCTGTGGTTGATATGCTCACCAAGGTTGCACATCTTATTCCTGTTAAGACAAATTATAAAGCCTCTAACATTGCAAGATTATTTATCAAGGAGATATTCAAGCTACATGGGTTCCCTAGAAGAATCATTAGTGACCGTGATTCTCTCTTCACATCACACTTCTGGAAAGCTATCTTTGAAGCCATTGAGACTCAACTCTGTTTTAGTACAGTTTACCATCCCCAAACCGATGGTCAAATGGAGCAAGTCAACCAAGTCATCGAGGATATGCTAAGGGCACATTGCTGCCGTGAACCAAAAAGGTGGATTCAATACTTGCCACTGGTTGAGTTTGCCTACAATGCTTCTTATCAACAATGCTTGAGTTTGCCTACAATGCTTCAACAAAGCATTCAGATGACCCCTTTTCAAGCATTGTATGGGCACGAATATCGAAGTCCTTTAAACTTCTCAAATCCAACCCTAAGAGTTGAAGCTTCAAGGCAGATGCTGGAAGATATGGACGACCAAATAAAGTCAATAAGACAGGACATCCAAGCCACTAAGGATAGACAGAAGGCATACGTGGATTTGAGACGTCAAGATAGAACCTTCAAGGAAGGAGACATGGTCTTCATTTACGTACGCCTAAAGAAGAGTTCCCTATCCTTAGGAGATTGCAAGAAGATAAGACCAAGGTATTCTAGACCATACAAGATCCTCAAGTGCCTAGGACCCAATCCTTATAGACTACAACTCCCTGAAAACCTAAAGGTTCATAATGTATTTCATATCAGCCTACTGAAGAAGTATGTACCTAATCCTAGCCATGTACTTGATGACCAACAAGTTGTAATGCCTAGCCAAGGAGTCCTTGAGCTACGGCCTGACAGGATCTTAGATATTAGGGAGAGACAATTGAGATCTAGAACCTTGAGAGAATGCCTCGTCCAGTGGAAAGATTATCCCGAGGAGGATGCCACTTGGATGGATGAAAATACTCTCAACCAACAATACCCCCAGTTCTTCTTGAGATGAGGACATCTTGATTCCTCCAAGGGGGAGAGAATGTAATATTTCCGCTCAAAAATATTGTTGAACTTGACTCCCCGTACGCCACGTAAAACCAATGCAAGGTTATCTTCCACATCGAAATTATCGGTAGGTTAATCCGTACCCCGCACGCAGAAAAGAAAGAGGCTTCCGCATTGTGAAATCAAGGCCGGGGTTGAAGACCATGGAAACCACAGGAGAACACTCTTTTTGAAGGGGAAAATTGGGATAATGATGAAATTAAGTCAATTTTTTTTTGTTATTATCCCTTCTCCCAGTCGATGCATGGCTGGAGGAGAGGGAGTAGGAGAGGAAGTAGCTGAGGAGTATGGGGAGCTTCTAGAGGTGGAGATGCATGGGAGATGACGGAAGCATGGGGGGCTCCATGTGTGTGGAGTCTCTCCCCCCCTTAAGCCTATATAAACACCCCTTAGTGGGGAATATGAGGAAGGAGGAGAACGTTGTTGTGCTAGGATAGGTCATCGTGCTGGAGACGCTGCCATCATACGCCTGATGCCGCCGCCATAATCGCCTCCATGCCATCATCCCCAATCACACCCGTCGACAATATTTACCCCTCCCCAATCATTCGGGTCCTTCCATGTCGTTTCTATTCAGTCAGAAGCTTCTTTAAGAAGCTTCTAAGGATAAGGGACATAGGCCTTGTTCCTACATGGCCTTCCTCGGATTTAAAATCGGGTTTGAAAAACTCCAACTCTTACGCGAGGAGAAGGTATCGACCTCCAAGCCGTCTTAAGAGCGAGAGTAAAGGCTAGAGGGAATCCGCGGAGTCCATAATCACGTCTACGATGGCTCCCAAGAAGTCGCAAGGCGCACCTGCGAGAGGTTCCTCCCCGAACTTACACGTGGATATTACCGCAGATCCACAAGCCCAGGTTCCACGAATTTATTCCCACATGAAGAAATGTTTTAAGTACACTTAATTCCATAAGGAAAATGCATTCTATGTTTATCGTTAACTCATGGCTAGTGATAAAAGTACATTTGATTAATTATCTCTTTGAATGATAGATAAGGATTTGTGCATAGTATGCATCTCCAAAGTTATGAATGAAAAGCACTTACTGGCCCTATGAACTTAGTCGCAAATTTCCTTGTCGTGCATTTTCAAAGTGGAAGCCTAAAACGCATATTGCCTGGGGTTAAAAAGGAAATTGTCAAGTGCATTGTCCGTGAAGGAAAAGAGTATCTTGCATTTATTCAATAACCTTCTTGTTATGACTCGCATGAAAAGAATCATTAACGTCCGTTGTACGGCATGAGAATGAAACCCCGGACAATTGCATAGTATGGGAATGGAACCACAGACTTGTAAGTTACATGAAAAAGGATGCTTGGAAATGGATTAAGTCAACACTAGCCTTAGGCTTGCATCAATTTCATTAACAATGTTGTATTTAGAAAAGGGTCGCATGTTACATATTCGTAGATTTCATTTCATCGAGTTGCATTTGGAAAAGATTGCTTGGCTTGTCAAAGCATGAAATTCTAAAGCTTGGACAAAAGGGTTGTAGGCATGATTCTTTGATGTAAAACCTAATAGGTCTTATGTAAGTTACTCTCCAAATTATCATGCGTAATGACTTTAGCAAGAAAAGTTAGGGTTATTGCAAACCTTTTGGTGCGTGTAGAAGTAATGATTCACATGTTTACATGTATTGTGACATCTTGCAAACTAGCTTAGCATTCTCTAGGAAAGAATCCTCCTTGTCGTAAGACAAGTAGGTCAATTTACCGAAATCATTTGTGGTACTATAACTGTTAGGGTTTTGTATAGGCATAACTAGTCAATAAGATAAAAACCTCTTGAACTAGCTAGGGTTTGGTACCTTATATCACACTTGGAATGCCAAGTTGAAACCCTCAAACCCTAAGGTCCTGCCCACATTCACGGAATGTTTGGGTCAATTGGACGCTCATGCAAATAACGATCTAGGGTTTCTACCCTAAGGAACATTCAACCTAATGCTAAAACTCAGATTGAGTTTGGAAACCCTAAGATTGAACATTGTCGGCTGAGCACAATTAGGGTTGGCTTGGGTAAGAAGATGCCCTAAACCCTGCATATTGTCTAAATAAAAGTCCTTGACCAAGAAACGTCTTTCAATGGGTGAGATGATCCCATGAGTTAGGTGCGATACTTGTGCAACAAGTTGCAACGTCACACGACTTTGTGGTTTAGCCACAAGATAAATTTGACATTCCTTGGAATGAGGTTGGCAGGTTCTAGCGCAAGTCTAACTTGCAAGAGGATGAGGAGACATCCTGTTGCATCACCTTTCTTGGGATGATTTGCCAAGTTAAGGGTAGTTATGTATTTGTTTGGTAAGCAAAGGATTAATCAAGTCAGAGCGACATGGTTGCTAGGAGTTATTGTTAATTCATGAAACCTAAGGTGTTGGTTTAGCTAGGTTAAGAGGGTACGGCCCTAACCCAAGGACAAAAGGGTGAACAAACAAACCCTTGGGGATCTTGCCAAGTCGCAATTGATCTCAGATCGAATGTTGGAGGCATTCGAAGATAAGGATTCACTCCTTAGCAGTTGGCCAATTTAAACGACTACTGGATTGATTGTGCTTGTAACAGATTAGGAGCACTATTTGCATTGTTTGCTCAATGAACTAAAGATGGAAAGATAACTAATGCTTCAGGTTGAAGGCCTGAAAGGAGAGGTAGCATCAGTTATCCCTGATTGGCTGCTTGACCCTAACCAAGGGGGTTGTTAGCCGCGTCGAGAACGTGGACTGAACCCACCACGTGAGGTCTCTCTGTTGAGCGCTACTTGGAGCAGGAGGACACTTGGGTGCTAGGGGGGACTCTAGTCGTAAATCCCTTGCCTTCCGGGCCCTGCATAAGAGGCCAACGCGACTCGGGATTGGATCTCAAGGCCCGCATACTAGTCTATGGGCGGAATCTTGGATTAGTAATCCCTATGGATTGCTCAATAGCCTTCAGGCGGATTATGGATTGCCTTCGGGCGAATAATGGATTGCCTTCGGGCGGATTATGGATTTGCCTACGGGCTGGATTTTATGGATGTATTCCAAAGATAAGTAAGATAACCTATTGAAAAGGAACTTGTTTGGCACTATTTTTCTATATCAAGTGCTAAGATTACGTGAAGGAACCAGTGTCTAACTGGCAAATTAAGGAGGAAGCTGTTTTATGCGTGTCTAACTAAATGTGGTAGGTAATTAGACAACTAAAGCAACCTTGAGGAAAGTGTAGTGGATGCCGTCCTACAGATGGGTGGTCCGGGTTGGTCAGGAACTTTTCTCAAATGGAATCAACAACAGGAACTTTGCAAGTTAAGAGAATCTATAGCAGGCAACGCTGACCTAGAGTTTATGTTACTAGAATTCCGGTTTATGCTGTTTTAGGGGAATGGAATGGGACTATGCCTTATGGACAGAGAGGTCGAGCTTTGCATCCCTCTCGTTTTCCATTCTCCTTGACCAAGTGCAGCATGAATCTGCTTCCACCCTGATGTTTCTGTGTAAAGTAGTTTGCCTGGGATTCGATGCTAGCTGCCGTTTTAGGAATTTGACAATTAGGGGAAACCCTATCGCTCCTAAGTGGGAACGGCCAGAATACTTCCGCTACGTGGCAGAATCGGGAAGTCCTAGATCACAAACCCCATAACATTCCATGGGAGAGCCGGGTAGAGCTTTCTAGACTCTCTTCCCGATAGACTGCTAAGACGTGTCCTAAAAGGGAACAAATGGACACGTTACAACATCAATTACCCCCTACTGTCTTCCTAACCCTAATCAAGGGAGTTATTAGCCGTTCCGGGAACCTGGACCGAACCCACCGTGAGAGGTCTCTCTGTGGGTGCTACTTGGATCAGGAGGACACTTGGGTGCCAGCAGGGGGGACTCTGGCCATAAATCCCTTGCCTTTTGGGTCCTACACAAGAGGTTGACATGACTCGGGATTGGGTCTCGAGGCCCACATACTAGTCTACGGGCGAAAACTTGGAATAGCGCTGCCTAAGGATTGTTGGATTGCCTTCGGGCGGATTATGGAATTGCCTTCAGGCGGATTTATGGATTAGCCTTCGGGTTGGATTATGGAATAGCCTTCAGGTTGGATTATATGATGTATTCCAAAGAAGGATAAATAAGATTAAATGTTGAAAAGGAACTTGCTTGACATTGTTTTTCTATGTCAGTGCTTAAATTACATGAAGGAAGCGGTGAATAATTGACTAATTAAGGAAGCTATTTTTGTGTGTTAAACTAAATGTGGTAGGTAATTAGACAACTAAAGCAACCCTGAGAAAAGTGCGGTGGATGTGGTCATGGGTCCATCCTACGGAAGGGTGGTCCCGGTTGGCTGGGAACTTTTCTCAAAGAAATTTGACAGCAAGAAACGCTGACCTAGAATCTAGAGTACTAGAGTCCTGATTTATGTTGTTTTAGGGGAACGGAATGGGACTATGCCTTACGGGAAGAGAGGTTGAGCTTTTCATCCCTCTCGTTTCCCATTCTCCTTGAACCAAGTGTAACATGAATCTGCTTCGACCCTGATGTTTCTACGTAAAGTAGTTCTGTGCTAGCTACTATTCTAGGAATTTGACCACTAGGGAAACCCTGATTCAGGTCAGTCCTAAGTGGGAATGGCCGAAATGCTTCCGCTTCGTGGCAAACTCAGGAAGACCTAGATCGCAAACCCCGTGACATTCCATGGGAGTGCCGGGCGGCGCTTTCTGGACTCTCTTCCCAATGGGCTGCTAAGACGTGTCCTACGAGTCGACAGGTCGACACATTACAAATTTAATTCCAAGTCAAAGTGAAGGAGGAGATGTGTTTAGAGAGAGAGAGAGAGAGAGAGAGAGAGAGAGAGAGAGGAAGCTTGAATTTCTCTTTATAGTATCTCTATTTGTCTCATCTCTCCATTTGTTTGCTTGTCTCTCTTGTCTTTCTATTCTTTCACTCTCTCTCTTTTCTTTCTCTCTCTGCTCTCTCTCTCTCTACCTTTTTTCTCCCTCCCTCTCTCTATCTCCTCTCCTTCTCTTGAATAGCCTCATCAACATGTTCCTATAGTTTTATCCAGAATAATGAGACAAGGGCTCTTTATATAGCTATGCAAAAGGGGTTATTACTATTGTGTATTCCATTCTTTGATTTAGAAAGATTAGTCAATTTTCTCATGGCACAAGAGCACCAGTTCTCAATAGAGATCAAAGATATCCCAATGTTGCCAAAGCTCCTAGAAGGGCAAAGCTACAGTTGTTGCACAAGAGCAATGGGAGTGATAGAAATCCATGCCAGGGCTTGTTTCTATGTTGGAGAGCAATGGTACTTAATTCATACATGATTTGGAGAGGCAATGTGGGCTTTAGTGGAGTGGAGGATGAATTGTTGGGCCTAGTTGGCCATTGGGAATTGTTGGATGAACTATTGGGCCTTGTTGGCCATTGGGAATTGTTGGAGTGCACAAGCATGACCTTCTAAACAAAGATATTCCCCAAAAGAGTTGCATCTTCTTTTCTTTTAAGGAGTTTGACTATAGAAAAGGGATGATCAAGGCAAGACTTGTCCTTACAAGATTAAGAAGGTATTGAGGGATTTGCATGTGAGTTTTCCATTTGAAACTTCTATTGGTGTCACCTTTATCTTGGCCTTAAAAGCATCTGTAGATGTAGGAGATGTTCAAAAGGATGGAAAAATTCATAGCCAAATTGATAGATTGGATTTGTTAGAGACATAGATTAAACTCGATAATGATCATGGAGATATGTACGCTAAGTATGGTGTGTTTGCAAAAGCTCATGGAGTTTTGGATGAGCTTCATATTTGTGATATAGTCTCTTGGATTGTGCTAATTTCAACATATGTACATTATCAGCAAGGTAAGGAAGCACTAATATGTTTTGATAAGATGCTATGTGAGGGCTATTCTAGGTTCCCCCTTTGTGTTCACCTTTCTATGTGCCTTGAAAGTATGTTTTGAGATAAGAGCTATTGACAAGGGTGAAAAAATTTGTAATGAGATTGCTAGATTAGGGTTGTTGGTGAGTAACATTGTGTTTGGAAATGCTCTTATGGATATGATTTACCATCTTGAAAGCTGATAAGGACAATCTTCACAAAGCCATGGACATATGTGACTTGTTTGCATTAACATCCAAATTTTCTCTTATCAATTGTACGTAATGAGATATGGTATAATTTGCTCTTATCAATTGTACATAATGAGACCTACTTGGTAAGGGGAGGTGGTATAAACGTAGGGCAGTATTAGGAGACACTTGATATATCTCTTGGGGGTGAATGTCTTGCCTATGAAATTTATTGATATGATATCGACTTGCATTACTGAAAAATTCACGTGTTGGAAATGACAAGCATGGCCTTTTCATGTGCGTGTAAAGGATGGATTGACAATCATTTTTTGCACGATGGTTTCACATTACTTATCAAGGCTTCCTTAGTCAAAGACTAGTTTGCAAGGAATCACATGAACTATTAGTTTCATGCTTCGAAAAATGGACTCTATGCATTCTAGCATCTTTGGGATTTCTTGGAATCATATCTATGCACCCAAAAGAATGGGGGGGTGGGGGGGAGAGAGAATCAATTTTAGATGTAGAGACTCACATGATAGAATTTTGATTACCTTTATTTGTAGCCAAGTTTTCTAAAGATTATTTCTGAAACATGGGAGTGCTTAAATGGTAGTACACCAATTGAAGCCATATGGTGGCATGTTATTACTGTTGATTAACTTGTCAACATTAATGTTCCGTGTTATTGACTCAAGCCTTCATTGGAAAGAGAGGCTTGAGAAGACTTCTTGACATCCAAGTGATGACTACTATCAAAGCCAATTCTTTGCAATATGAAATCAATAGGGTCACCTTAATTACAGGGCTTGGTAGACCACCAAGTAATACTTAGTGGAGTAATTAGGAGAAGAATTTTGCAAAAATTGGTAAAAAAATGGATGAGAATCAATGTTGTATTATTAAGTGACTACTTAACTTATGCCTCATTTGTTATTGATCATCTCCCACAAAGTATATGGTGATATGGTTATTTGTAAATTTTTGAAAAGTACATATAATTATCGATATAGATATTTGTAATTCCCTAGTATGAAATTTGGGGAATTGAATTCCCTAGTTGTGTGGCGAGCTATAATTTCCTAGCATGCTATGTGGGAAAAACTACAAGATACATGCCTCATACCGATGTTCAAAGCGATGCAAATGTTCATTAAAAAAATTGCCCCATTGTTGTTGGCTAAATGCGTCGGTATCAGTGTCTCTACAAAACCGTCGCTATATATCTCGCTATTTGCATCACAACTTTTATCAGTTTTGCGATGAACATAGTGATGCAAATAACAACACATATTGTGACGCCAATAATGATGCATGCAGTTAAATTTGTGATGCTAATAGCGACGATTATAGAGGAAAACAGAGTGGTAGGACAATAAGCTGCCTTGCCACATATCGCACTATGTGTTGTGTTTATATTATACAAATGAATTACATGTTGGGTACACAATGGCTATCAAGATGAGCACAAAATGTACTTGAATCCAAAAGACTGATACATAGAGTAAGTACAAGATCACTGATGAAAACTCATGGAATTATGGCAAGATACAAAGAATGATAAATACATAGTACATGGAAGATGTGTGCATAAATCACAGGACCAAAAATGAAGAGAATGTGCACTCCACGAATCCAAGCATGAGTTATAGATCCTTGCCATCTGAAAGCTCATCTCGATGCAAAGGAGCATCGAGTAGAATCTACAAAATGAACTACAAATCAGTCCACCATACATAATGCATTGAAAAAAAAGAAACTAGACACAAGAAAGATGATTGACTTACTGGGCCACCACGTGCATACAGTCTATTGATCAGTGTAGTGAGACCGTGTCTCTCTACATATGGAGTCTCTAGGCTGGTGGGATCACAGTTTGTGATGGATTGCTACAAAGATAATAGAGTACAACTCTTAGAAACATGATTGTTAGTAAAAGTGAAAATTACAAATAAGAAAGTGAGAAGAACACATGCACGACCCCTACCTCCAATCATGCCCCGACACAGATAGGAAATGATGTTAGTATAATCAATATAAAGATTCAAATAAAGCACGGTAATATAACTTTGAAAAAAATGTTATTACTTAAAATGCATATTCTAGAGTACCCTTAAAAGCGTACATTGGAAGGTCTATACATAGGTCACTAGAAAAGAAGGAGTCCACTTCATTCTCAAAGAATTTTAGGCCTCTTATCTTTCTGTCATCATTACCCAAATCTACCTCCTCTACACGCTCCAAGCCCTCTTCGACCTCCACCCCTTGCAATATCAACTCCTCCACTTACATACTCTCCTCATCTACGCTGCAAACATTTCTTTCATCATACACTCTTGCACTCCAAGGAGCTAAAGGCACAACATACCACCATTGAGATTATTAAGGGTTTGGATGGAAAATTAACTATTCAAAATCACATATAAGAGAGATTCAACATTTGTGATTGTTCTATGTCATGAATTTTTTTTTAAAAAAAGTTCATGCACATGTTCACAATGGGCCGTGAAGATGGACCTCGATGAATGGTTGCCATGGCTCCTTGCAATACCACTTTGAACCATTGTACATCGAATATGATCATGGAGAAGCTACGGTGATCCACTAAGATAACACTTTGCAAGTTTCCAAAATACTCCATCTCATATGTAATGGTGTTTGGATCCATGGCTCACTGTCGGCTCTCTTGCTTGAACTTTACCATGACACCGCAATCCATTGTGGAGCTCATTTTATCGATGTTCTCGATGCAGAAACGTTGCCCACGCGACCATGCCACACTGTATATTTTGTATTGTACATTGAGATGGTTAGATTAGTTGTCACATATAAAATCTAGATACGATAGCTTATAAAACATGCGATCACCTTCAAACTACATCCCCTCAAGCATTCCCACTCCTCACTAGAGACTTCTACCCCTTCATAAGAAGCTGTCATCAAAGCTCTATGTAACCATTGCATAGAAATAAACTACAGTATCTCCTTCATGTCCTCAAATATCGAATCAGTCGATGGTGCGTACTGCGTCAAAATTTCAATTGCACTTATTTTCCATCTTTCCTCGCCTGCTCGTACCTAGCAAGCCATGTCTCCATGGATGCAGGATGCAACATACAAAAACGATTCACTTTCTCCTCCATTGTAGCATCCATCTTATTTTCTACCCCATTTTCAACCACCACATTTCTGGTCAATCTATCATCATCCTTCAACAACCATAGCATATTGTTGTTTGAATTCAACATTGGTAGCCATTGCAAAATATACACTAACTTCTCCGATATAACATTCAAACTTCAACCATGCTACCTTCTGGCCGAGCTCATTGTCACACAAAGCCTTTTAATTTTCTTGAAGCGCTAAAAAAGGAACATCCATTGGGTATGGACGGGTCCCAAAATATCCACTTCATCTACAAGATGCACTAGGAGGTGGGTTTGTATCATGAGCATGCTGGTGGGCAAGTACTTCTCAAATAGGTAGACCATCTCCACCGCTTCCCACCTTGCAGATTCAATAGGAGAGGATGTCTTGATCTCCTTCTGTGAAATCCATTGCACTAAATTCGACAACCTCTACATCGCCCCGTGTATTTCTCGAGTGAGACATCCCGTAATCACGATTGGTAGTATAAATTGCCACAAATGAAGAAGCATTATGAGCACTGACTAGACACTCAATAGAAAAATACGAAGTCCACTTACAATGGAGGCTAGTGCAAACCCAACATATCTTATACCAATCATGGGAGTTTAGACCTGATAGTTAGTCATCTTTAGGAAAAGTAAATATGAGGAAACGTATCATACTTGTCACGGTGTAGATAAACCTGATAATTTACTTCAAAATGTGCTATTCTTTAGTGGATAGAACCTAAAGAGTGTGAGATAGATGGAAGTGACCATCAATGCTAACTATGGGGGGCCAAAGCGCCTCCATCTTGCCTACCTCATTCATATCCATTCATGTCCCTACATTATCTCTCTTTCTTGTGATATGGTTCCATAATAAGCTACCCACAATCTTGAAAATATGCATGGGATTCAACAAGTGATTGATTTGTAAGTGCAAATACAACAACCCGTAGAAAATTGTAACGTGTCCACTAACATCCTCTACGACACGTCTTAGCAGTCCATCGGAAAGGTTGTCTAGAAGACTCCACCCGGCACTCCCATGGAATGTTGCGGGTTTTGTAATCTAGGTCTTTCCGCGTCTGCCCCGTAACGGAAGTGTCCTGGGCGCTTCCCACTTAGGATCGAATGGAATTGTTGGTCATTTGCTAACAGCGTCTAGCGTCAGACCTGATCAAACTACTTTACGCAGATCACCCGATCTGAAGCAGATTCATGCTGCACTTGGTTCAAGGAGAATGGGAAACGAGAGGGATGCAAGGCTCGACCTCTCTGCCAAAAGCATAGTCCCATTCCGTTCCCCTAAAACAGCTTGAATCGGGTAATTGGTATTTCCAAGTCATCGTTCTCCTTTCTTGTTTCGGTGATGTCCGTTGAAGACCTTGAGAAAAGTTCCCGGCTAACCGGGACCACCCATCCGTAGGACAGACCTATGGTCTATCCTCCGCACTTTCCTCAGTTTGTTTTAGTTATGTAATTACCTACCACATTAGTTTGACATATACAAACAGCTTCCTTGATTATCCCTGTTAAGCACTGGTTCCTTCACGCAATCTTATCACAGGACATAAAGAAAACAATGTCAAACAACTCCTTTATTATCATTATATCCTTTTATCTTTGAAATACAAGGAGTTCCCGCCCGTAGGCGTATTCATAATCCGCCCGAAGGCTATCCAGTAATCCTTCCTGTGATTACTATCCCAAGTTTCCGCCCGTAGACTAGTATGCGGGCCTCGAGATCCAATCCCGAGTCACGTTAGTCTCTTGTGCAGGGCCCGGAAGGCGAGGGATTTACAGCCAGAGCCCCCCCTGGCACCCAAGCGTCCTCCTGCTCCAAGCAGAACTCAACGGAGAGACCTCTCACGGCGGGTTCGGTCCACGTTCCCGGCGCGGTTCACAACCGCCTTGGTTAGGGTCAGGCAGGCAGTCGGGGGTAACTGAAGCTGCCTCTCAGGCACCAACCTGAAGCTTTAGATATATTTTCATCCTTTAGTTCATTGAGCAAACAATGCAAACAGTCCTTTCTAACTTTTACAAACACAATCAAATTCCAATGGCCGTTTGGCTGGCAAACTGTCAAGGAGTAACTCCTTTTCCTCCGAATGCAACCCGCATTCGATCCAGAATCAATTGCAACTTGGCAAGATTCCTATCATTCTTAGGGTCAGGATCATACCCTTCCAATACATTAGGTTTGTTGTGGCAGGATCCAGCGACCATGTCGCTTTAGTTTAATGTCGGACAACCGCTTCAAGGCAATTTACTTAACTTTCCTTTTCCTTGGCAACTTTTCCCAAGGAAAGTGAATAACAGGATGATTACTCATCCTCAATAATTTAACTCCCTTCGATAACTTGTCAACCTCATTTCGAAAGATGACAATACTCTTTGCGAACAAATTCCAAGACAATGTTGCGGCTGTGCGCAAGTAATGCATCTATTCTATGGAATCCTCCTATCCATTCCTTAGCGTTCCGACCGCGGGTTTTTAACCCTACCCGAGTAACAGGATTTTAGGTATTCTTCAAGTCATTACAATTAGGTTTGGGTCATGATACTAGAATGCGCAACTCCGTCGGAGTTCCATCATGATCCTTAGGTTCACAGTTTTTGTCTTAAGCGATATCGAATTATCCTTGCACTAAATCCTAGTTATCTCTTAGGATTCCTATGTTTATACGATTCCTTGTGGTTCATATTACTTAGCCAATTCAACTATGCCTGTTTGTGACAAGGATGATCCTTCTAGGGTGATAAACCAAATCTACGGAATCGAATTCGCGTAAACAAGCGATTGATTTCCGTTTCCTAGGTGAGGTAAAATTACTTACTACTATGTATGCTAACTTTCCTAATAAATCAAGCCTATTACTTTATAGTTTATGCTCTCGAACTTATGCACCGGCGAATCATACAATCTTTCCTTGGTGCACGTTAATTTGGTTACTAACTTTTCCTAGGGCCTACTAGGTCTTGCATCAACAATCGTACCTACTACCTTGTAGTTTATCCTTTGGCATCCCATGCATTTACACCTAGTTACAACTCTTTAATGATTGATCCTTTTCTCATGAAGACTACGCAATTTCATAACATTCTCCTAGTCACTAAGTCGTGATGATACTCAAGCGAAACTAGTGTTATTCTATTCCATCTTATAACTATGTTGCAAGTCATACGTTCACTTTAGTACCCTATTAGTTCTTTCCGAATGGAACCTTATGGTGCTAGACTTTCCTTATGAAATCATTATGAGAGGTATGTTACCTAATGTGCATATACGCTTAATTCATCATATCTAGGATGGCAACTAAGGCACATATAAACTCCGCTTCCTTGCTTAGGATTAGATTCTTACCTTTAAAAATACCATCTACATGCATCTAATTCCCTAACCGTTCAATCTTTCATAATGCTCAAAAAGATGCATTTCTTTCAATGCTTTTAATTTAAACGTAACTTGAATTTCCCTTCCTAAGCGCGCCTAATCATTTCTTATGCGGAATTTAATACGGAAGAACCTGGACTTGTGGTGTCGGGGTGATGTCCACTTGCACATTTGGAGTCGAACCTCCCGCGGTTGCCTCCTGGGATCTTTTAGGAGCCATCGTAGTCGTAAATTCGACTTACGAGTTGCCTTTGTGTTCGTATGCGGATGGTTTCCTCTTCGGAATAGACCTTGCAACAAAGCTTCGGAATTCCCACGAACTCGAATCGGCACGGTAATTGGACGGCTTGCGGGCTTTATGTCTTTGTCCGAGTCTCGTCGAAGGCTCTTGTGAGGTCTTTATGGCCTCACCGTCTCCTTCTTTGGAAATCCGGGCCTTTAACGGATCTTCGGGAAGATGCCGTGGGAAAGGCCTTTTGGGCCAAATGGTGGGAAAATTGCCCTTAAAATGGGTGGCAAAGGATAGGAGATTGGGGTCGTGGGAAAGGCCTTTAGGGAGGCCCCCCCTATGGAAGCTTCCAAAGAAGCTTCCAAAAGGAGCTTCTGGGCACGTGGGCAGAGAAGGAGTCGTGGCGACGTGGCGTGGGGTGGCGGCCTGGCGAGGCGGACAGCGCGGCGGACGGGGTGGTAGCTGCAGGGTCCGGCGGCCAGGGCGACGGCAGAACGGGCTGGCGGTGGGCCTGGGCGGCAGCACGGCGGCGATCTGGCGGCCTCTCCTCTCTCCTCCCACAGAGTCTTCTCCCCTCTCTTCCTTAAGCACACCCCCCATCAAGGGGGTGTTTATATAGGTCGTGGGGGTGGGGAGTGGGTCTCCCCCCACGTGGGGGAAACTGCCCATGCAACCCCTCTTTCCCATCCCCCCCCACACACTCCCTTTCCTCCAGCCATGCATCGGCTGGGGGAAAGGGATAAATAAATAAAAAAATTTGCCTTTAATTAATTGAATTTGCCCCTCCCAAGAGGGTGTTCCCGTGCGGTTAGCGGTTTTTATTCCCCGGTTCAATTTACTACTCGCAGAGGATTCTATTTTCCTCGTGCGGCTCACACATTACGCGGCCCATAATCCAAATGCGAGAGATACCCTTTACACAGGGTTTACACGGTATACGGAAAGTTAATATTTACGGTACGGTACGCGGAAATATTACATTCTCTCCCCCTTAGAAGAATCGAGATGTCCTCATCTCGAGATAAATTGGGGATATTGAAGATTGAGAGAGCTTTCATCCATCCAGGTAGCGTCCTCTTCGGAATAATCTTGCCATTGGACGAGGCATTCTCTCAAGGTTCTAGATCTCAACTGTCCCTCCCTGACCGTGGCCAGTACCTTGACGGTGTCCCTCGCTGAGCTTGGGGCATTGTTTTCTGAAGTGACCGAGTTCATTGCAGTGGAAACATCGGATGTTTCGGCCATTACCGTGAGTAGGAACAAAGTTGTTGACGTTATTTGTCCTTGCCTTCTTTCTTTGTCCCTGATTGTGGCCTTGAACTCTCTTAACGTGGGGTCTGAATGCTCCTCCGCTTGGGTCGCTATAAGACCAATTCTTAATACTCCTTGGTTTAGCTTGCACTTCCTGAATTATGGGTGCCGCTCGAATGAGTGCATCCTGAAGATCTGATGGTCTCATAGATTCGAGACGGGTATTTACAGGTGGATTTAAGCCTGCGCAAAATTTGGACACCTGCTGTGTCGTGTCCATTCGTGGCGCATACTTCAAGAGTGAGACAAACTTAGAGTAGTATGCGTCAAGCGTGAGTCCTAACTGTTTTAGCTCATAGAACTCATTCATTTTCTGAGTACGATATGCTGGTGGCAAATATCTCCCTTGCACGGCTTGCTTTAACTTCTCCCAGGTGACGGAACCCTCTGAGATCCCTTGATCCCTGCACCATTGCTTCCACCATAGTCTGGCTTCACCGGTGAGTTTTAATTTGGCGAGCATGGCCTGATTGGTTGGTGCAGTGCCAGCGGCTTCGAAGTAGTCCTCCATAGATTCAATCCAAATCTCAGCGTCTGACTGGACGAATCTGCCTCTCCCGTCAAACTCGGGTGGCTTTATTTGTTTGAGGAGGAACTTCTTCTCCTGGATCACAGTAGTACTTGATGTCTGGGGCGAATTTGGAACCTGTACCTGGGGTTGTGCCTGGCGTAAAAAGTTTTCTTAACGTTATTATATGATAATTGCCATTAGCTTATCTTTAGTTCAGCTAATTCGTAACTCATGAAGCAACTAGACTTTTTGCAACAACTTTGATGCACAATCCGATAGTGATAAAAGAAGTCCTTATTTATATTTATATGGCGTAGCCTCATACAACATCTCCAGTCATTACATCTAGTTTGGGGAGAACAACATAGTATTGGATTTGTCTACAGGAACTGTGTAATAGTAGGGTTTTGGGTCATGTATCTTTAGGAATCGATAATTCATCGGAAGTTCGGGATATCCTTTCCGCTGGAAACCATACTTCCCATGGCGTCCCAATACCTTGATCCTATCAGCTGGAATTACACGGGTTACTTCCTCATAAACATATGAGTTTAATTCAACCCTCCGACCTTGAATATGCAAAGTCGAATTCACGTGAGCTTCCACAAAAATGAACAGCTTCACAACTTTCAAATCTTCCAACCACTTGATCCTCTTCAGGTTGGTTTGTAGATAAGCAAACCGGTGGGCAGCTATGTAGTAGATTCCTGAAGACCCAGTCCATCTTCGCTCTATATATAGAGGTGATGGGTTATAAATCCGCTCCAAGATGTTCATCATCTCAATTCTCTGCCTATAATGCGGAGAATGCATCGCAGTCATGAACATGATCCGGAACACCAGAAATTTATTGCACGCCTCGTAATTCTGGAAGACAGTATTGAAGATGAGAAAATGTTTGGACAGGAACAAATTCTTTACTTCACTTCTAATGAAATCTTATGAAAACAATTCCATTGTAAGTCGGCTCTGATACCAACTGTAACGTGTCCACTAACATCCTCTACGACACGTCTTAGCAGTCCATCGGAAAGGTTGTCTAGAAGACTCCACCCGGCACTCCCATGGAATGTTGCGGGTTTTGTAATCTAGGTCTTTCCGCGTCTGCCCCGTAACGGAAGTGTCCTGGGCGCTTCCCACTTAGGATCGAATGGAATTGTTGGTCATTTGCTAACAGCGTCTAGCGTCAGACCTGATCAAACTACTTTACGCAGATCGCCCGATCTGAAGCGGATTCATGCTGCACTTGGTTCAAGGAGAATGGGAAACGAGAGGGATGCAAGGCTCGACCTCTCTGCCAAAAGCATAGTCCCATTCCGTTCCCCTAAAACAGCTTGAATCGGGTAATTGGTATTTCCAAGTCATCGTTCTCCTTTCTTGTTTCGGTGATGTCCGTTGAAGACCTTGAGAAAAGTTCCCGGCTAACCGGGACCACCCATCCATAGGACAGACCTATGGTCTATCCTCCGCACTTTCCTCAGTTTGTTTTAGTTATGTAATTACCTACCACATTAGTTTGACATATACAAACAGCTTCCTTGATTATCCCTGTTAAGCACTGGTTCCTTCACGTAATCTTATCACAGGACATAAAGAAAACAATGTCAAACAACTCCTTTATTATCATTATATCCTTTTATCTTTGAAATACAAGGAGTTCCCGCCCGTAGGCGTATTCATAATCCGCCCGAAGGCTATCCAGTAATCCTTCCTGTGATTACTATCCCAAGTTTCCGCCCGTAGACTAGTATGTGGGCCTCGAGATCCAATCCCGAGTCACGTTAGTCTCTTGTGCAGGGCCCGGAAGGCGAGGGATTTACAGCCAGAGCCCCCCCTGGCACCCAAGCGTCCTCCTGCTCCAAGCAGAACTCAACGGAGAGACCTCTCACGGCGGGTTCGGTCCACGTTCCCGGCACGGTTCACAACCCCCTTGGTTAGGGTCAGGCAGGCAGTCGGGGGTAACTGAAGCTGCCTCTCAGGCACCAACCTGAAGCTTTAGATATATTTTCATCCTTTAGTTCATTGAGCAAACAATGCAAACAGTCCTTTCTAACTTTTACAAACACAATCAAATTCCAATGGCCGTTTGGCTGGCAAACTGTCAAGGAGTAACTCCTTTTCCTCCGAATGCAACCCGCATTCGATCCAGAATCAATTGCAACTTGGCAAGATTCCTATCATTCTTAGGGTCAGGATCATACCCTTCCAATACATTAGGTTTGTTGTGGCAGGATCCAACGACCATGTCGCTTTAGTTTAATGTCGGACAACCGCTTCAAGGCAATTTACTTAACTTTCCTTTTCCTTGGCAACTTTTCCCAGGGAAAGTGAATAACAGGATGATTACTCATCCTCAATAATTTAACTCCCTTCGATAACTTGTCAACCTCATTTCGAAAGATGACAATACTCTTTGCGAACAAATTCCAAGACAATGTTGCGGCTGTGCGCAAGTAATGCATCTATTCTATGGAATCCTCCTATCCATTCCTTAGCGTTCCGACCGCGGGTTTTTAACCCTACCCGAGTAACAGGAGTTTAGGTATTCTTCAAGTCATTACAATTAGGTTTGGGTCATGATACTAGAATGCGCAACTCCGTCGGAGTTCCATCATGATCCTTAGGTTCACAGTTTTTGTCTTAAGCGATATCGAATTATCCTTGCACTAAATCCTAGTTATCTCTTAGGATTCCTATGTTTATACGATTCCTTGTGGTTCATATTACTTAGCCAATTCAACTATGCCTGTTTGTGACAAGGATGATCCTTCTAGGGTGATAAACCAAATCTACGGAATCGAATTCGCGTAAACAAGCGATTGATTTCCGTTTCCTAGGTGAGGTAAAATTACTTACTACTATGTATGCTAACTTTCCTAATAAATCAAGCCTATTACTTTATAGTTTATGCTCTCGAACTTATGCACCGGCGAATCATACAATCTTTCCTTGGTGCACGTTAATTTGGTTACTAACTTTTCCTAGGGCCTACTAGGTCTTGCATCAACAATCGTACCTACTACCTTGTAGTTTATCCTTTGGCATCCCATGCATTTACACCTAGTTACAACTCTTTAATGATTGATCCTTTTCTCATGAAGACTACGCAATTTCATAACATTCTCCTAGTCACTAAGTCGTGATGATACTCAAGCGAAACTAGTGTTATTCTATTCCATCTTATAACTATGTTGCAAGTCATACGTTCACTTTAGTACCCTATTAGTTCTTTCCGAATGGAACCTTATGGTGCTAGACTTTCCTTATGAAATCATTATGAGAGGTATGTTACCTAATGTGCATATACGCTTAATTCATCATATCTAGGATGGCAACTAAGGCACATATAAACTCCGCTTCCTTGCTTAGGATTAGATTCTTACCTTTAAAAATACCATCTACATGCATCTAATTCCCTAACCGTTCAATCTTTCATAATGCTCAAAAAGATGCATTTCTTTCAATGCTTTTAATTTAAACGTAACTTGAATTTCCCTTCCTAAGCGCGCCTAATCATTTCTTATGCGGAATTTAATACGGAAGAACCTGGACTTGTGGTGTCGGGGTGATGTCCACTTGCACATTTGGAGTCGAACCTCCCGCGGTTGCCTCCTGGGATCTTTTAGGAGCCATCGTAGTCGTAAATTCGACTTACGATTTGCCTTTGTGTTCGTATGCGGATGGTTTCCTCTTCGGAATAGACCTTGCAACAAAGCTTCGGAATTCCCACGAACTCGAATCGGCACGGTAATTGGACGGCTTGCGGGCTTTATGTCTTTGTCCGAGTCTCGTCGAAGGCTCTTGTGAGGTCTTTATGGCCTCACCGTCTCCTTCTTTGGAAATCCGGGCCTTTAACGGATCTTCGAGAAGATGCCGTGGGAAAGGCCTTTTGGGCCAAATGGTGGGAAAATTGCCCTTAAAATGGGTGGCAAAGGATAGGAGATTGGGGTCGTGGGAAAGGCCTTTAGGGAGGCCCCCCCTATGGAAGCTTCCAAAGAAGCTTCCAAAAGGAGCTTCTGGGCACGTGGGCAGAGAAGGAGTCGTGGCGACGTGGCGTGGGGTGGCGGCCTGGCGAGGCGGACAGTGCGGCGGACGGGGTGGTAGCTGCAGGGTCCGGCGGCCAGGGCGACGGCAGAACGGGCTGGCGGTGGGCCTGGGCGGCAGCACGGCGGTGATCTGGCGGCCTCTCCTCTCTCCTCCCACAGAGTCTTCTCCCCTCTCTTCCTTAAGCACACCCCCCATCAAGGGGGTGTTTATATAGGTCGTGGGGGTGGGGAGTGGGTCTCCCCCCACGTGGGGGAAACTGCCCATGCAACCCCTCTTTCCCATCCCCCCCCACACACTCCCTTTCCTCCAGCCACGCATCGGCTGGGGGAAAGGGATAAATACATTAAAAAATTTGCCTTTAATTAATTGAATTTGCCCCTCCCAAGAGGGTGTTCCCGTGCGGTTAGCGGTTTTTATTCCCCGGTTCAATTTACTACTCGCAGAGGATTCTATTTTCCTCGTGCGGCTCACACATTACGCGGCCCATAATCCAAATGCGAGAGATACCCTTTACACAGGGTTTACACGGTATACGAAAAGTTAATATTTACGGTACGGTACGCGGAAATATTACAAAAATTGAGAACTCTCACGTTCCGTTTGGATGTGACTTCGTATGGATCATTTTCAACTCACACCAAATTTAGGAGTTCATTCATGATAGAGGTCATCCGAGAAAACCTTCCCTCGGTTCATGACTCTCTGGCAAGAAAGAGGTGTGTCCTTGATATACCATCTTCTTCATGGTTCATCACCTTCTTCAGAGTCTAACTATGGCCCACACAATGGACATGCATGATAACTTGAGGTAACCCAACATGTCCCAATATCCCTATTTAGTCAACACAAACTTGAACGAGCTATGTTAGATATCACCAAATGAGAATGGAAGCCTACTTACATGAGCACTCCTTGAATCCCAAAAAGTTATGCATGGTCCACATGAGAATGACTCGTATATTGGTGGACCATCGACCATCACGCGTACTCAATCCTTCCACGGCAACCCCCTCCTCCCACAAAATCTTAGGCTCATCAACTAATTTATGGAGATAGAAGTCCATATTCTTGACTTTCTAGCACCCAGGAATGAGCAAGCTAAGGATCAGGTGTCCTTTCTTCATAGAAAGCCATGGCGGGATATTGTAGTTAACAATGACTACACGCCACACATTGTAAGAATTTGAGTGGAGACCAAATGGGTTCATGCCATTTACACCAAGATCAAGCCAAAGATTCCTTAGATCTTGTGCAAAGCTTGGAAAGGTAGAGTCGATGTGGTTCCATGTGTGTGAATCCCTTGATATTCATTGGACTTTATCTATGGATCTATTCTGTGCATGCCATATTGTCAAGCTCACCATGCCCGAAGTACAAAACATGTGATGGATATGCGGGATAAGTGGAAAGTGTCTAAGAACTTTCTGAGGGATGGTTTTCCATTACAAGTCCTATTGATACCTGTGAGTACCACACTTTGGACATGCCTCCATAGTCCCATAGTCTCCTCGAAATATCACGCAATCCTTGATACATGCAAGGTTGCTGTTGTAGTCAATGCCAAGCTTTCATAAAACATATTGTGCATCATCACACGACTCAGACATGGTATTTTCAAGTGCTAATATATGATACTTTAGCAACCTAAAGAAAACAAAAATCCTTGAAAATGCACAAGTTTTTTTAATAATGGAGTCAAAAAAATCAACAGAGTGTAGTACAATGTACTTGAACAACTCGATTAGACTCATATCACTCCATCCGTATTCTGCCTACACACTTAGGAGCACAACCAATGTCTTCAGATGAGATACTCGCCACCCATCATATAATGGTATGGACTCTTCCTCTCTTAGCAGATCAGATGACTCAGAATCCATGGGCATCAATGCATTGATCATTGCCTCCAGGTCAAGCTCCAAGATTGGAGGAAGGCCCGAAGAAAGGCTGAGTGTCTCCTTTAGTATTGAGGGTATAGACTGAGTCATGCCTTCCAAGTAGTGTATTTGCCCAGGCATTCCATTCATCGCATGCTTATGAACTCATTTAAATGGCTGATGTATTACTCCTTGCGATGAGATGTCACCTCCCTGCATAAATTTTACGGGCACGTCTAATGTTTTTTTAATGATATTCAATTAGTTTGCAAATGTTAGGCATGATTGGTATGCACTTCTCTTACCATTTGCTCAAAGTCTGAGATCACCTGATTTATGATCTCCGATTGGAACTCGTCGAAGCATCGTATGTATTCTATAGACAAGGAACACTTTCGTTTGATTATCAATTTGCACTGAGAGCAAGGACATGGGACACGCTAATTAAGATATGCCTCGCAATCTTGGACATCACGACCATCATCGTTTTCTATTTTGTCTATGTCATGACAAATAATAGATTTTTGTTCTCTTTTTTTTTCCTCCCTTCATCCTTCTTTGCTTATGTCTCCTCCTCTATTTCTATAAATGTTCATTTATTTCCCCCATCTTCCTTCCCCACTCTCACTTCTTCTCTCTTTTCCTTTCCCTCCCTTCTTTTCTCTATGTCTTTCTCTCATTTTCACTTCATTCACACTTGAGCATCTTGCTAAAATAAATATCAAAGACAAAAGTAAAAAACTCATAAAATAAGGCATTGAAAAGAATCTCTCTCCCCACTCCTCTTAGTGCCTCTCTTCCCCCTCTACCATTCTCTTTCTATCATTTTGTTCTCTCTAATTATCTTCTTGTTTCTATTTTTCTCTATTTTTCTCTTGCTCTCTATTTGTTGTTTTCTCTATCTCTCTTTTTCCCCAACTCTCTTTCTAGCTCTTCCTTTTTTTTCCACTCTCCTTCTTCTCTTTACTTCACCCATTTATCCACGTCTCCCTTCACTCTCCATTTCGTGTTCTCTCCCCTCTCTCTTTCTTTCTGTCTTTCTCTTTCTTTGTTGCCACTCTCTTTGTTTCTCTCCGTCCCCTCGTTGTTCTCTCACTCATTCTTCTCTCTCCCTATCTCTCCTTCTTTGTTATATTTCATCTTCTCGCTCTCTCGCTCTCTCTCTCTCTCTCTCTCTCTCTCTCTCTCTCTCTCTCTCGTTCTCTCTTCCTTTTCCTTTCTTCTTCTCCCTCTCTCATTTCCTCTCTCTCACTCTCCCTCTTTCATTTCCTCACTCTCTCTATGTCTCAGTGCACCTCATTTTCAAGGGAGAAGAAGAAGAAGAAGAAAGCACAATAAGAAACCAAGAGGAGTCAATGTACTTACCGCAAAGGCCCAAGGATGGATTCTTCATCTCCTCTTCGCGACATCTCCTCTTTCTCCTTAACATACTTCTCTCTCTTCTTCACAAACGGTGGCGAGGTAGCGGCAATGGTGTTGAGAAGCTCTTCTTCTCTATCTTTCTATCTTTCTCTCCCTCTCCCTCTCCCTCCCAAAGCCATGATCTCTTTTGCTCTCTCTTAAATTGTTTGCTGCAAAATGTTGCGCTTGGTTTTTCGGTGCTTTTTTTTCTCAAAGTGACATTGCTATTGGCATTGCTATTTTATGTCGAAAACCACCATCATTGTATCCCCATTCCCTTGTAGTGGAATAGGATTCCCTAGTTACATAATCTAATAAATCCCTAGTTCAAAATGTGAAAAGTTTAATTTTCTAATTATATGTAGAGAATTCCCTACGTTGAGATGAACTCAAAACACAATCACTTGCTATAATCGTAAGAGAGAAGCCATAACTCTTTCAACCTCAAACTTCTATTTCACTTCATTTTCTCACTCTTGTCAATCAATTGTAGTTTTTTCCACTTGGTTTAGAGTTCTTACTTATTTTCCAGCAACACTTGGGCATGCAAGGAGGGGACATTTTGGAAGATTCAAGTTTAACCCAAGAAGATACAATCACAGTGTTCATTGACACTCATCTAAAGCTTTTAGCACTTGTGTCATTTGACACAATCCCTTTTTTTCTTGATCAAATTTGAGAATTTGGTACTGATTTGCTGCTATTCCAATCATTCCAAGATGGGAAATCCACAATGCAATGGTCTACATGAAAGGTTTAACATGAAAATCATGAGAATGCTTTCGACAATAAGGAAAACATAATCCATAAACATGTGGCCAAGATTTTCTAGGTGTGTTGTGGACCTATCATATCTGCAAAAGAGAAAGCACATGATTTTTACCCTTCTAGTTCGTTTATGGGGGGAAGAAAGCCTTATTTTCACTACAAGGTACATGCCTCATACCGACGTTCAAAGTGACGAAAATGCTCACAAAAAAAATTACCGTTGTCATCGCTAAACACACCGGTATTAGCAATGCCATAGAACCGTTGCTATCGGTGTCGCTATTTGTGATGCAAATAGTAATGGTTTGTGACGCAAACAGCAATGCTAATAGTGACATGTGCAATAAATTTGCGACACTAATACCGATCATCATAGAGAAAAAAATGCAGCTCGCCACATGTAGTACTATGTGTTGTATTTGGGCCATATAAAAGGGTTATAATAAGATGTACAATGGTCATCAAAGTGAAGGAAAAGTGTACTTGAATCCACAACTAGACTGATACATAAAATAAATACAAGATGGCTTAATGAAAGCGCTCTTAGAATCATTGCAAGATAAAAAGGATGATAATAACATAGTGCATTGAAAATGCCTACATAAATCATAGGACCTAAAAAGAAGAGGATGCGTGCTCCACGAATCCGAGCACCAGCTATAGATCTTCGCCATCCGAAAGCTCATCGTGCCATTAGGGTCAAAAACGCTTCCAAAAAGGCACTTGTAAGAAAATGATTAAGTTGCTAATTAGTTGAGATTTTGGAAGAATGAAAACGGCAAATTTGGTTGCTCAGATGTGATTAATGGGAGAATATTGGATTCATCAAAGAGCTTAGCCATTAATTGTCCCTCAAATTTAATTTATGTCAGAGTCACCTTTTCAGCCATTTTTTTTCTTGGAATTTGGGAGAATTTGTATTTTTGAGAAATATCCACCTATATATCACGATTTGTCTACTCTCGCATCTTCTTTTCACACGCTCTTTCTCCATTCTCTTTCGCCATTCTCTTCTTTGTCCTCACTTTCTTATCACTGTGATCGTTGATCTACTAAAATGTTTAGCAACACCTCTGCAAGTGATACAGATGCGAGCACATGCAAATACAAACTTACCATCCAACTAGATCCAATTTATTCATCTTGGAGAAGTATACATCGTCGAGTACTAACAAATGAGATGGAGGCCAACAGATTACGAACTCAAGGAAAGAAACATATAGATTTGTGGGTGGATGGAAATATTTATCCAAAGGATCCTTCAACATGTAAACCTCCTAATTTTTTTACTATTCATGACTAGGTGAGATATGATGGGGAAGGTTATAATGGGATGCTTGGGTATTGTAAAAGGTTATACTCTACATCTTACACATACATGGCTCAGATGAATGAAATGAGAAAAACATTATTTATTGCACAGACAAGCATTTCTGAGCTTACAAATAAGATTGACATTTTGGAAAATGCTAATAAGTCATTACAAGACAAGTTAGCACATTTAAAGAAAACTCCAATAGGATAAAGAGAGAGAAAGAGACCATTAAAAAATATAACTAGCTTGTGTGAGAGATCAAAGAAAAGAAGATTGAATCTTGCAAAAAAATATGTCTCTAACATGTCGGGTATTAATATTCGAGAGAGTAAGGAGAGAATCAATTTTTTAAAAGAGACCATGAATAAGAATGATATTTTGAGGATTCTTAGGTCACCTCAAAATATGGATTTGAGAGGCCCAACTCTCAAAGAATTAGTGAAGGAGTTAAAGGACACAGTAAAACTAAATGAAATTGTAGAGACATGTGATACTGTGGGCATTAGTTGAAAAGGTTATCGGGCTATCTCAAGATTATGGTTTAAAAATCTAAAATGTAATAGAATAACTGCATTTGGGTTATCTTGAGCCCTAAGAGTATCGGTTGCAAGGACTACCATGAATGGTAAGATTCCACAAGTTTTTGGGGAATACATTCATTGAAGCATCTATGCCATATGAAAAGACAAAAAGAAAATCTAGTTTTGAATACAACATGTTTAACAATATATGGGTTGATCTAAGAAGAGTGCAGATTGCAATGGTTCACATGTATAGACTCACATTAGAGGAATGTCATGGTGTTTTAAAGTTTGCCTTGAAGTTAGATAAAGCACATATTCAAAAAGGACAAAAGATGGAAAGAGTCAGCATTTGCATCATGAACAGGGCATTGGAATATAGCAATGGTGGGGGTCAAGCACCAGTGCATAAGTTCCAGTCTGAGATGGAGATTTGGTGGGTTGGTGCAGCTCAAGTACCAATTGAGAATCATCAAACACTGAAATGGTTGTTTACTCATATAGGTATTCCAAATATTATTAAGTCTCAAAATGAAGGAGAAATGTTGGTTGTTGATGGGGTTGGTAATTTTAATGTGGAATGGCACATGAGAAATGACTTGAAAACTATCAAATGTATGCTTGGAATATGTAATGGGGCAAATGCAAAATATCCTTGTATTTATTGCATGGAAAGTGTCGGGTCTAAAAATTGGAGCAACTTGCGCCCTGTAAGAAGAGCCCCAACTAGAGACTCTATAGATCTAAGTTTTTTAAAAAAACAAGGAAGATATATGGGATCCAATTCTTTCAATTCCTCTTACTAATATTCATATATGTACTTTGCATGCAGAGATTAGAATTATTGATAAACTTCTCAGGTTGCATCTTGACTATGCATACTCAATTAAGCCTTTGTCTTTATCGAATGAGTGTATTGACAAATGTGAGGCATTACTCTCCAAAATGGGTTTTCATGGAGGTCAAATTCATTTAAGAAAAGATTTAACACTTTCATGGAAAACAAGAGATGTCTTGGTTGATGTCTCAATGGGAGGCTCAAAAGCTATACGTTTTTTAGGTAACCATACAGAAAAATAGGTAAGCATTACTTGGGAGCATTGGAGAGAGCTGTGTGGGATAATGACAAACGTTGCAACCACACCACGACTTGCATTTCTAAGGATGGAGGTTTGGAGACACATTGATGTCTTCCTAAATCTCCTCAAGCAACAAACGAAAATGTACACGTATCCAGAAGAGTTCAAATGTTCGATTACAAATCTTGTTTAAGAAATAAAGGAGGCATGAGGAGAAAGAGATATCACTTTTTATTTGGTAAGAGAGAATATTTAATCCAAGCTTTGTCTGATAAAATTTCCATTGGCAGAAAATGATTGTTACTCTTATGAATTTGCAACATATCCTTCATAACCATGGGCCTTACTTTGTGGAGGAGCAAGGCCCCCTCCCAACTTATAGCAGCCAAGGCATGGAAAAATCTCACTATATCAAGCATGTACAAGTTTTTTTCGAAGCACAAGACATGGAGGTGGAGTTACAAAAAGCAATGCTCTTGAGCAGCTATTCAATTGGTTTTTTCGATGACAGCTTCAAAGAATGAATACTTCAACTTAAGAATTCATAGTATTTTTTGACGAAAACTTCAAAGAATGAATACTTCAACTTGAGAATTCAAGAAAGGAAAGTACAAAGCTAGCTCTCAGGAGCCTTTACATCATCCTCCCTTTCCAGGATATTTCCTCTATAATGCAAAAATTTTCTCCTCTTGTAGCCAACTATTGATTTTATATCAGTTCGGTTTGCAGCCAAAGCATAATATGAGAGGGCCAGAAAGTATCCTGCTCTAGAAGCAGAGAAACCAGGACCATAACCAAAAATCCTAATTGCCGCAGTCTTCACCAAAAACATCACCTTGTGTGTATTGTATTGTAACCCAAAGAAACCAAGTAGCCTTGTAAGTGCCTTGATACATAGAATAGGCCATGTTGCTTCCTCTGAGAAGATGTTATGAAATACCAAGAAAACATGCGGAAAATTCTTGCTAAGTAATGGCCAAGTGCAACATCTTTCAGTGAACTAATACTAACTCTTGTCCCTTTATCCCGTCCCAAGAAGTTATCAAATCTTTAATCTCCAATTGTAAAAAAAGATAAATGTAAAATGAATGTTGAAATCTTAATGTATATACGTCTTACAAAATTTGAGATAATAGTACCAATTTATTTTCATCATTTTCTAGCTTAGTTGGATTCCATATGTTAATTGATGATTGTGCCTCATTGGTTTCTTCCAATTCTTTAACACATTGCAACTCTTCTCTTCCAAAATGGGAAATTCCAAGTTGGTCTTGAAGGCAGTGGAACTCCTCTTCAGTAATCCCTTACTCTTCCTCAGCATTCTTTGCCTTACGAAAACAAAGAGAAAGGGCATCCCCTGCTTCAATAAACTTGTCGTCCATAATTTCGGTGTCAAGTTTAAGTAACTCTTATTTCGATTCATTTTCGACATCAACAATGCCATTTGCAGCATCAAAAGCCCCTACAATGATGTCTAAACAATAATCCTCCCTAAGATTGAAGAGCCTTTGAATGTTTGCTAGCAATATGTATTCCTTATCCTTGATAGGGAAAGTTGGAAGTGAAGAAACAATATAAAAAGAAGAGTCACATACAAGATCTGCATTTGCATGGTTTTCTTCAATAATGGTCTCAACTTTGAATTGGGAAACATCTAGTTTGCCAGCAATATTTGCTTCTTTCTCAATGTCCAAACATTCCTCTACATCCTTGTCATTTGCTACCTCGTCCAAAAGGCAAAAGCTGAGGTACAAAACCGGTCAAGAGAAAACGTAATGAATGCAGCTTTTTTGGACATAAGCCTTCATTTCCTAGAATAAGCAGAACAAAAAAAATTTGAGGTACAAAACCGGTTAAGAGAATGAGATGTACACTTTCTTGAAAACAAAGCCTTCTCTAAAGGTGAGCTCCCAATAGGTATGTGAATATATTCCTTTGCATCCTTTTCAACTATCGAAAATGCAAGACTTTCAAACTCAGCAAACTCCTCTAGGAAAAACTTATTACATGAGTTCAATACATGGTCAATATCCCAGTCAAGGTTGAAAATATCATTTGCAGTTCCCTAATAAGATAATTCCATGCCATTTTGAAGAAGAAAGTCTAGGAGCCTTCCAGATGGAGATCTGAGGTAATCCAAAAACCCTCAATGATGACTTGCCTTTGATTGGAGACATCTTAGGCATTCCTACACTTACTGCTGAATAAGGGGAGGAAGCTGTGGGAATTTCAGGGGAGAAGTCAACACAACCAAAAGCTCATGTTGACCCTGATGACAATCTTCTTTTTTTAGAAGGGGTTACCTGCTCTTGGGAGTGTGCAACATCCTTAGGTTCAGACATGAGTGAAATTATGATACGGCACAAAAGTGTGCACCCAATTCACGAGTAATGCCTTCTCGCTTCGTATTTGGTAATCTATGATACGACGCGAAACTGACCAAGTAACCTCAAGAACAATATCTCCTGGCTTCATATCAAGGGGTACACAAAATGGCGCAAATTCACATAAGAAACACTAAAAGTGGACCTCAACTCTAAACAGGCTTGTAAATTTGCAAAAAAAGTCATAAATGCCTGACCACAGTGTTTATATAGACCAATAAATATTTGCCACATGTGAAGCCGTGTAGACAGCCATGTGGATGGCCCGCGTAAAACCTAGCCAATTAAACACTGCCACGTGTTGCATACCCCGCAGGTATAAAAGATCGATGGTAGCTTACATGACTCACTTTTCAAATCCAGAGTGTGAATACACAACCACGTTGAGATCAACTTTGCCCTATATCGGTCACCACAATTACGATGCGAGCATGTGTTTTTTTAACCTGTGCTTCAAAATATTTGTGTCGTATCAGTCATCGCAAATACGATGCGAGCAGGTGCTTTTTAAACATGCACTTCATTGTATTCTCACCGTATTGGTCACAATAAATACGAACAGGCATGTGCTTTTTAAATCTGCGCTTCACTATTTTTCCACTGTATCGGTAACCACAAATACGGTGCGAGAAGTTACTTTTTAAAATTGCACTTCACTGTATTCGCATCGTATCAGTCTACAGCTCGAGAAGTTAAACCGTGCTTTAGTCCTATCGCAAATACGACACAAGGAGTAACATTTTAGACCCATGGTTTTCTCCTATCGCGTCGTATCGGTCATCCACAAATACGGCATGAAGAGCTTCATTTCAAACCTAGGCTTTTTCTCCTATGGCGCCGTATTTGTTGTTTCTGTTTGGGTTACTTATGGTTTTTAAATATTCTAACTAGTCTCATTTTTCACTCATGGTTTTTTAATATTTTAACAATTCTCATTTTTCTGTAGGTTCATGGCTAGGAAAAAGTAGACTGCAAGGAAGGTGTATATAGATAGCAAAAATTGTGAGGAGGAGACTAGGCTTTCAACTTCTCAATCTTTCCATGCTGAGATCCCACGTACCCCTGGTTGCTCTCAGTATCCTGCCATGGAATCTAAGCAATCTAGTGTAGAGATAGTGTCTTCTCCTACCCAGAGTAAGCTTCAGCTTGTACAGTCCCCTATAACAACTGCTAAGTTTCCAACCTCCCTTAGAGCCCCTATTCAACAGATAGAGCAACCTGGACCCTCTTATGCCCATGGAGAAGAAGACCCTTCCAAGTCGAAGAGAAAGAGAAAGTCTAGATTTTTTAATATTCAGAAATTTTTTAGTGAGATAAGGAAGGCACAAAGAGCTACACAGCTTGTTATTCCAAAGACAACATTTATCAAAGTTGTCAAAGATATTTCTTTTAGATTATCAAGGGTGTCCCACTGAAGTTGGTATGCAAAAAAAATGGCAGCTTAAGCCATTCTTTGTCTTCAGGAGGCTGCTGAAGACATCGTTATTGATTTATGAACGATGCTTACACTGTTGCTGCCCACGCTCCTAGAATGACTTTGATGAACAAAGACTTTAGTATGGTCAATAGAATTAGGTATAGGTTCGTCGACAAGGTATTGAGGCCCTTTTCCACTACTGATAAAAAAACATTTGAGATCCTTAACATTCCTCCAAAATTGTCTAGGAGAGTGAAACGACCAATGATTGAGGACGTGACACATTTACATCCTGCAAAGACCACCTCCGAACAAGTGTTTGCCTATCAAGAACCTGAAGAAGATGCCCATCAAGAATGATCACAAGAGACTATAGAGTCAGAGGATGAAGTTTGCAATAGAAAAATCGTTGTCCTTGGTCCTGTCAATCCGAAGAGAATGGGGGAGGTATATGGGCAAATGGTTGTGAATGTCTCTTGCACTTCTTCAAAGGACTATCTTAGTATTTCCCCTGAGGACAAATGAATGTTTGTTAAGAAAGATATTCAATTGTCAGATTCAGTAGTCTTTTGTGCATAAGGTAAGGCTTTTTTGCTCAATTTTTTTTAATGGATTGATAGTGTTGTTTTGTTCATTGCAATTGACATTCATTTGGTTTTACTATTGGTTTTAGGGCGTTGATTGCTTCTCTTAGCCAAGAAATCTCTAAAACTATATTTATCGTTGATCCACTGTTATCAGTGAAATTATTTTCAAAATCTCGTTCAAACATAGAATTATTTTTCAGATTGTTTGATCCAATTACAAACTACCATTTTTTTTTTCTTACATTGAAAGGTATGCAATTTTGCAAAGGGTTTAATGTATACTTCTTTATAGTATGCATTTCTTACTAACATTTTACTTTGTAGAGGACATTGGAGCTCAATATATATTAATATTCTCACTTGAGAAATTATCATTATGAACTCTCTTAGGGGTATCCACGGTCAAGCAAAAATGTGTGTTGAATACAAATCCTCACTTTTTGGTTTATTGTTTATTTTATTTATTATCCTTTTTTTATAACATGTTTTCATTTATAGTGTTGGGAGGATGGTGGTAACCTTTTTGGACACTACATATGAGGATATTGCTGATCCTCAAAAACCATATAGCTTTCTCTTACAAGAAGTTCCCTTACAAAATGATGCATACTCTTGTGGATGGATAGTAATTTCAAATGTTTGTAGGATAATAGATTCAAAGATTCTCAAGATAGATGGGTTAATGTAAGTATCTTTCACATTCTATTTTGAGCAACGTTATTAGTTTTTGGAGCAACAACATTATTATCAAATTTTATAATCATTCCATTTCTTTGTTTTTACTCCCTACAAGTACGAACTATCACTACCCTAACAACTTATTACAACTTTCCTTGCAGTGCCAATATTACCCCGATTCATACACATGGTGGATAAGAGAGAGATGTATTGAGTTAATTTTGGGCAGGGCAATCACGCCAATCGATCCCGACTCTCCTGCACTTAAATTCTTAACTAAGAGTAAGGAAAAAGGCAAGTCATCTGGAAAGACAAGTAAGGCAAGCTCCAAAAAGATAGAAATGCCAACCCTTTCTCATCCATCTTCTCATCTACCCCCTTAAGAGAAGAGCCCCCCTGTCCAAGTTAAATTATTCAACCAACCAAAAAAAAAAGCCACTGCAACTGCAAGATCTATCTTTTCAAAAAGTGACGAAGAAGTTACAATGATGAAAGAAGACAAATAGATACAAATGGCAAGATCTTTGTATATCTACACTTCAATTTTGTAACTCTTCATTCAATGAAAATCTTTTTGTCCAATGTAATGTTTTCAATTTTATGGCTCAACGCTTACAATTGAAGAAGGCAAGCAACTCATACAAGATAAAGAGTGTTCAGCTCTTTTCCCTACTATTTTACCGTTTACTTTAAACTTATATTCTAGGGATAACTTGCACCTTAAGATTGAAGGGCATGCAATCTGTATCTGAATCCAAGGGAATCCACATGCCTAGTTTAAGTTTGTATCTCCTATAATCAAAACCCAAAGAAAGAGTTTGTCGTGCTATATTATAACAGAAAGATAAGGATTTGGGGCATACAATACACCTCATGGTGTGGCCCTTATGGTCAATCTCTCTAGATTTCCAAAGCTTCCCTATAATGTTATCTAGTTCTGCGCTTGCAAAATTTCTACTTAGCCAAGATACTTTTGTTCTCTGTAAGTTTGCTATTTTGAAGCAACCCACAAAGATATGTAAGTGGATAAACCATGATAGGTGTATTCTTCTTGAGATCCTTCCATCTGTGGACTTTTGAATATCTTGACATATTTTTAATTTAAAACTATGCATGGTTGCCTTATCAGGAACCTCCCAAACAAGAGAGGAGAGACTTGGCAATGGCAAATCCTCGATATATCCATATCTACCCTCTTTAGATGGAACCACATATTGTGCATAATATATAAAAATTCTTCTCTTAGTGAAAGAACCAACAGTCTCATCAACATATATAATTTCTCCAAACGCCTTATGAATTGCATTCAAAGTTCCAGTCAAACTCTCCACAGGTTGCCATTCAGTACTTGTTGATGGAAATATATCTACAATGAAGAATTCAATATTAATACTTTTTTTAAAAAAATCATATATGTTATCAACCTAAGAGTTACAATGTGTGTGCTGGCAAACACATTCATTAGGAGATAAGTGCATATCCTTGGCCATGTAAACATGTTGCACTTTGACTAACCACCCTTCATGCATAATTTTGAAAGTAATGATATGCCCTTTCCAGTGATGTTTTATATCCTCTCTTTTTCTTCTTTTGACCTTGTGAGAGCCTTTGCAAGAGGGAAACATGGTCACCCAATCGTTTATGCAAAAGGTTTTGGGCTCACAATTTCCATCTACTCCTTGGCCATAGACATTGCAAGAGTTTATTAAACGGGATGGGCGCCTTTTGGATGCCATACTTAGATTGAAATTGTAGAGAAAAGCACTCACTAAGAAAGGCAAATGAGCAAAGAAAGAAGCTCACCGAGAAAGACGAATGAACAAAGAAGAAATACTGAAAAGACTAATGAAAATATAGTGGGGGCACAAAAGCTCTCGACTTTCAAATAAGTTATTATTAACTTCACAACATCGTTATCATAACCGGTTTTGTCAGATTTTATAAGTAAACAAGGACTTCGGGACCATCAAAACATGTCAAAGTTTGGAGATTTTGGCTAAAAGAGAGAAGAGAACCACGGATTGACTCTACTATCTCCAAAAAGGAGGAGACACAAATACCCTATTCTTGCATACGTGGCAAAATCTCTTTGGCCCTTTCCTTAATCCCATGATTAACAAAAATGCATTTTCTGGAGCATTTTTGGCCCTAATGCGCAAAGGAGCATCGAATGGACTCTTCAAAAAACAAAACAACTACACATCAGTCTACCATATAATAATGCATTTTAATTAAAATTATAACTATGGACAAGAAATATGAGTGACTTACTGGGCCGCCACGTGCATACAACCTATTGATCAATGCAATGAGACCCCGTCTATCTGCATATTGAGTCTCTAGGCTGGTGGGATTGCGATTTATAATGGAGTGTTGCAAAGATTAAAAATTCAATTGTTAGAAATAGGATTGCCAGTACAAGAGATATTGCAAAAAAATAAGCAATAAGAACAAAACAAAAACTTACAAAGTCATCCATATAAGTCCTGTGGTCGCCACTCCCAAGATGATGGACCACTCCCACCTCTTGTCATGCCCTCATTGCCTGGCGCATCTATCTCCAACATCCTGCAGAATCTGTAGCCTCCTCAGAGACCTATGGGGAAGAAGGAAATGAAAAAACTCAACACATTACAAAAACCATTTCTATTAGACCTAAGATGTTCTAGCAATTAGGAAGAATACCTAAAGATCTAAAAAGAGAATGGATGATTTATAATTAATCTTTGCATAAGGAAAATTACATTTCATGAATGCTTTAGGCTACAGTGTGAGCTAAATATGTTACACACTTTTGCAAAGACCTAGAGAAACCCAAAGTTTGAACTAGGAAGCTAGGTTTTCAATGTTTCTTTTGTTCTTTGAAGTCAATATAACTTAAACTCTTCTCAATCTAGGAGTTCAAACCTTTCTTTTGATTTGAATTTCCTAATTCATATAACTATTCATGTTCAGTTTGAATACTTGTACTAGAGAAAGAAGAAAGTAGATGTAAAGAGTAAGGAAATACAAGGAGGAGGAATGCTTTCTTAAACCCCTAAACCTATATACATGATAGGGAACTCACAGACACAAGCCACTTCACTATATATACATGATAGGGAACTCACAGACACAAGCCACTTCACTATATATACTTTTTAGCAGAACACTCATCTTTGTATACATTTACTTCTATGGCATTAGGATGATGCATAAATCTTCACCTTTTTCTTGCATAACAGAGTGTGAGGTCCAATAAGGATATACTTTGTAACCCTAGATGCATGTGCCCGTGAGGGTATATCAAAAATTGAGCACACATCTTGTTTCACATGACATTGGGGAACTCTACCAGTCCAATACATATCCTTGATTGTGAGAGAAAGGGAATGGTGAAATGAGGACCGCGGAGGGCTACTACAGTAGAGAGAAGGGTTTCCAATGATCAATACCTTCATCAAAGATGTTGAAAGTATGGAGATGGATTCGACATCTATCTATAAAATGAGAGGTGAGATTCTTGACTATGAAATGACAATACGTTCATCAAAGATGTTAAGAGTATGGGGGTGGAGTGGACATCTATCTATAAAACTAGGAGGTGAGGCTCTTGAATATTAAAGGATATAAAATATTCAATAACACACTATTTATTTCAATGGATTTTTTATGACTTCCCTTCTTTCAATGCACATACAAGAAACCACTATGATAAGCATAATATATTTTCAATCCACAATAATGTCACAGAAATTATTGAAGTAAGATGAGTTTAAGTTTTGGGTTTAGTGTTTTTCCATTTTTGATTTTTAAGTTTTTCTCACATTTATTCCTTCAATGTACACATAATTAGTCACCTATAGCTACAATATTGACCCATGGATTGTTCAAGTAAGAAGCTTTAAGTGTTGAGTAACAAATTTTGAGTTTTGCATTTTGCATTTTTGTATTATTTTCACTTCAATGTATACACAACCAATTAAAACATGATAAGCATAATTTCTCTTCAATCCACAATAAGGTCGCATGGTTTATTTAAGCAAGAAGAGTTTGAGTTTTGCATTTTGTGTTATGGGTTTTTTGCATTTTTGTGTTTTTACATTTTTGTAGTTTTGTAATATTTTTTAAGTTTTGTTATGTTTTATATATGGATTATTGTGTTATCTTCTAATCTAAATAGATCCAAACTTTCCAATCTCAATCCAATAAATCGATTCCTCTGGATTTGGCCTTCCTAAACTAGCCACATGTGTTTCAAATTTTGCAAGTTGCAAGTGTGGATGATTGATACTACATCAACCCATCTACGCAAGTAGATTAGACTTCTATTTTGCTACATAGTAGAAGTGTAAGAACCTTAGTAGTTAAGCTATGCTTGGTTCTAGCAAACGGAACAAAAATATTAGGCTAAAAGTACAATATTCTGATGACCTTCTATTCTTTCAAAAGGTATAACTTACTTGGACAACAATCTCTCACCTTGTCTTCTCAAGACTCCTCTCCTAGTAACCATGCAAACTTCTACCTATCCCAATGTAATGAATGAGACCTAACTGTCCTAACTAAGGGGAAAGAGAGAGAGAAGGACTGCAGAAGAAGAGGGAGAGGAGAGAGAAAGGCAAGAAGAAGAGAGAGAAAGAGGAAGAGAGGAAGAAGAAGAGGAAGCCATGAAAGCTTGAGAAGGTGAAAAGAGAGTTTCTTGATAATTTCTGTGATGCTTCAAAATACCCTCTTACACCTTATATACCGTTAGTGTGACTGGTATGTTCCCATGCCATATTCCCGTGATCCTCGTTCATTACAAACCATCCTGTCTCATGAAGTTTTTGTCCTCAAAAACAAGGGATGTAGTCATGGACTGTAAGAGTGTGCTGTAGGAAATCAGCCATAACTTTGTGTGGGCAACTCCGAATGGGACAATTGAGGTGTCGTTACGGATCCCATGAGATGTACTTTCAACCCATGTGGTTGGGGCAGGGCTGCAATCAGGTCAGAACCAAAACTGGTACAAAATAAAGGGTTGTCCAGGAATTTCTAGTGTGCAATCCTAGATGGTATGGCTGGAGAAAAACAGCCATAACTTCCACTAGGGAACTCCGATCAGGGCAAGTAAGGTGTCGGAACGAAGCTCTCGAGGTATACTTTCTGGCTATGTATGGAGGGTGGGGCTGAGAGTGGACCAGGACCAAATCTGGTACAAAATAGGTGGCTGTCCAAATGTAGACTGCAGCCCAAAACAGGGGTCATGGTGAGGTACCAGCCAACACAGCCTCCTTGAGGTGTGGAAATTCATCCAATATAGAGGCTGGGCGCCAAGAGGCTTCCTCTATTGGTAGGCCTTGCCATTTGATCAAGTATTCACTTATGGAACGGGTGCGGAGTTGCTTTTCAAGTTGCCCAATGACCGCTTCCGGAATGTACTGAATAAGGCCCTCCTCATCTATGGGTGGGAGCTCCTGATCTTTGGGAGTGCCAATGAAAGGCTTCAATTGGCTCACGTGGAAGACATCATGGATCTTAGTGGTGGAAGGGAGTTGGAGGCGGTAAGCCAAATCCCCGACCTTCTTGATGATCTTGTAGGGCCCATAGTAACGGTGTGCCAATTTGTTGCAAGAGCCATCCTTTAGTGTGGCATAACGGGATTTGGGGACCTTGAGGAGTACCATTTCACCCTCTTGAAAGTCAAGGGGTCTTCTTTTTGCATCAGCATGGAGCTTCATGTGCTCTTGAGCCCTTTTGAGGTTTACCTTGCATTGTTGGATTAGAGCTTGTATGCGGTCCAGCTCTTCTTTCCCCAATGGTTTGAAATTTTCATTGAAGATCACGGTAGGAAGGGGCACCCGATAACCATACAATGCTTCAAAGGGAGAGAGTCCAATGCTTGAATGGGTGGAGTTGTTGTAAGAAAATTCAGCCAAATGCAGCCATACATCCCAAGAATTCTGCACATCATGACAAAAATGTCGCAAATAAGTTTCAAGCCACTTATTGACTCTTCGGTTTGCCTATCCGCTTAGGGATGATAGGCTGTAGACAGAGCCAATTTGGTCCCCATGGAGCTGAAAATGGTCTGCCAAAACTGACTCATAAATTTGGTGTCCCGGTCATGTACTATGACTTGGGGCAAGCCATGCAATTTAAAAACATGCTCCATAAACTGAGTGGCAACTTGGGATGTTGTAAACTATGATTTTGTAGGGATGAAATGGGCTGCTTTAGTGAGTCGGTCAACTACCACGTAAATGCTATCCCAACCCTTCTTGGTTGTAGGTAAACCAGTGATGAAATCCATGGTAATGTGGGTCCATTTTCCTTCGGGGATAGGTAAAGCTGCAATAAACCACCCAGTTTAAGAGAGTTATCTTTGTTTTGTTGGCAAGGTACACATCTAGACACAAAGTCTTTTACATCCCGCCATAGGCCTTTCCAATGGAAGCTTTTTGAAACTCAATCATATGTTTTGAAGACCCCTAAGTGGCCAGCAATCGAGGAAGAATGCATCTCTTCAAGGATCCTTTGGGTGAAGGAAGAGGCATGGGGAATCACAATACGGCCATGGATCCAAATGAGGCCATTATGGAGCTGATATTGGGAGTTCTCATCCAAGACACCTTGCTATAATTTCTGGAAAAGAGGGCTGAATTCAGCATCAAGCAAGTATGCCTCTTGGAGCTCTTCAATCCAATCATGGTGGAGTTCAGTGATGGATGAGACTTTGCATGCCCACATGCGAGAGAGTGCATCGGCCACTACATTGTCCTTTCCACGGGTGTGGGTAATCTCAAAGTCATAGTTTTGTAGTGTCGCCACCCATCTACGTTGTTTGGGAGTGAGGTTGGGCTGAGTCAAGAAATATTTGAGCACACAGTCATCACTTTTTACCTTAAATCTACTGCCATACAAGTAGTGATGCCACTTTTTGATAGCATGAATGACTGCCAACATCTCCTGATCATAAACATGCAACTCTCTCTCTTTATCATCCAATTTTCGGCTCTCAAATGCTATTACCCCATGTTCCTGCAGCAAAACTGCACCAATACCCCGTCCACTAGCATCACACTGAATGGTAAAATCCATTGAAAAATCGAGGCATACGAGGATGGGGGCAATGGCGGGAATGAGGGCGCCCATGTACTCTATGAGTATGTCCATCTTAGCCATCATCTCGGAATGACGCTGATCTTGGTAGGTTTCCATCTCCCTGTGGCGTTGCTCCATCTCTCGATGTCAATCAGCATGGCGGGTCTCATGTTGGCATAGGGTTTGGTTGAGCAAATACAAACGATCTATCTCGGGGGTACCTTCTTCAAACAAGTCTTCACGATCCTCCTGGGATAAACTAGGATCGTTCATTGAGGCACAGGAGTCCCTTATTTCACGCTGAAATTCCTCCTGGGCCTTTGCTTTACCCTTGTGGCTTGCCATTCCAAGTGCAGTCTACCAGACCCCCTGTTACAGAAATGATGATAACTTGAGCTAGGGAACTCCCATTGCCAAAATTTCTTATTCAAATGAAAGCCCTTGATCCCCTCTACGAGGGTATGTAAAAATATCTCCGACATTAAACGATCAGGGCTTTGCTATAATCACTTTTTGTGGGCTGAATGTGTAGGACTGTTGCCTGTCCCACAGTACCTCTCGGCACAAAACTGAGTGTAACTCCCAAACCCTAGGGCGGAATGGGGAGATTTTTAGCTCAGATCGAAGAGGAAAATGCCCTCTTCGAATTAAGCTATAGAGATCACGCTCAATCACACGAGAAGGATTTGCTGTAATTAGTTCTTGCGGGCTGACTATGTAGGACTGCTACCTGTCCCACAGTGCCTGTGTGTACAAAACTGAGTGTATCTCCCAAACCGTAGGGCGGAATGGGGAGTTTTTTAGCTCATATCGAAGGGGAAAATTCCCTCTTCGAGTCAAGCTATAGAGCTTACGCTCAGCCACACAAAGAGGCTTTGCTGTAATCAATTCTTATGAGCTGACTGTGTAGGATTGGCTGTATGCAATACCCTGCAAAGGCTCCCTCAAGAAGCATTCTTTATCCCAATGGTGAGGGTCTTATCCCAGACATCCAAGGCCTCAATGGTGGCTCTCAATGCCCCATAAAGCTATACATTCATTGCATCCATATCTTATTGCTTAGACCAGTTCCATATTGCATTCCTTGCCCTTCTAGCATTGCATCCACCATACATTACCAAGCGGTTTATGACATTACCAATGCATGTAGGGGTTTGTAGGCTCAAGTGATCAGGGTTCGGGCTATTCCATCAAATATACCTGCACCTGCAATAATTCTTTGGGCTCCGGATTACCAGGAGGTGGGCAAAGTTCCCCCCGGGCCGGGTTGTGCACCCCTTCAGGGTCTTTGATGGCAAGGGGGGGGTCACCCCTCTTTTGTCTTGCCACCTCGCTTGGCATCGGGCTTTTCCTCACCCGGAATATACATGGCAGACATTTATTAATTAAACAATCAGCATGAGATGCATTTCCGCAATCAAAATTTTGGGCTTTTCATGAAGTGCATGGAATTGGAATGGGAATAGAGATAGGGAGCTTACCGGTAGTGACTCACTGCCTACTCACCCTTATACAATGGATTTTTATCACTTCTTGGCTCAGCCAATTCACAAAAGCCAAATGGGTTATGGGTAAGCAAAATATAATCACAATGAAGCTTCAGCATGAGTAAAATCCATTTCAGCACTATAAGATCAAAGAGAAATGACTGGGGCAATTAATCAGCATGCATTCAAGGTCTGGGTCTCCTATTATCTACTTGGACTCATACATTCTCTCAAACAAATGGATGGGATTCAACAAGAGGCTTAAACGGAGAGAATGAGAGCCAAGAAACAGTTACCTTGAGTCTTTTGGAGAAGAAGGCAGCCACTGATGCCACCTCAGTCCTCCATGAGAGCTCCATTTGATCCTGAATGCTCCATGGCTCCAAAATGGGTATGCTTCTTCAAGAAAGCTTGGGGCAGGATGGTTCAAGACCTCTCCATGAGAGTTCTTGTTGAAATGGAGGTCCTACTCCATAGCCATGCTGCCCACAAGTGCATGCCTTCAAATCTTGCTTGTAATCTTCTTCCTGTTCTTCTTGATGTGGCTGAAATCTTGAGAAATGTTCAAGAGGGGACTCCCGGGGACCAAGGAGAGACCAAAATCTTCAGGATTTTTGAGCTTGATGCCAAGGTTCCATGGCTGCCATGGACTGCACCAGACCAGGGTCTCTTGAGTGCCAAAAGGGAGTCCAAGGGCTGAGAAAAATATCACTGATGCTGACCAAGAAGATTGCCAAGGACCAGGACTGAAGCCAGGAAGGAGGGGAGGGCTGGGGAGGCTGCCCTGCAGGCCATGAAGCAGCCCGTTTTTTGCGCCGCAAATTTTGGGCTGCTCCTGGGGGCCACAGGCAGGGCTGAACCACGTGGTGCTACTGCTCACTATGCTCCTCTCAGTGAAGGGAATACCTTAGGACCAACCCAACTTGCTGAGGAAGAGGAGGGGGGAAGAATTCCTGGGATTCTTGAGCTGGAGCTTCCATGGCAGCTTGGGAGAAGAGGAGAGAGAAGATCTTCTTGAAAAGTAACTGAGTCTTTGGCCTTCTCTAACTATGCTGCTCTTCTTTTTGCCAAAAACCCTAAAAAAAACTTGCATGAAAATTAGTGACGACCTGTCAAATTTGTCTGCCCGCCTCCAGATTTGTCCATGGTTCTTGGGAAAGCTCCAAGAAAGGCTGCCATAGACTTCAAGAGGGCTAACAGCCTGCTTGAGTACTCCTGTGTACCTGTGAAAGAGATGTAACTGGAGATTTCTAACTGTGGGAAACTGTGAGAGCCCTAAATCTATGGGAAAAGGGAAGGATCAAGGACAAAGCTCTGATACCACTTGTAATGAAGGAGACCTAATTGTCCTAACTAAGGGGAAAGAGAGAGAGAAGGACTGTAGAAGAAGAGGGAGAGGAGAGAGAAAGGCAAGAAGAAGAGAGGGAAAGAGGGAGAGAGGAAGAAGAAGAGGAAGCCATGAAAGCTTGAGAAGGTGAAAAGAGAGTTTCTTGATAATTTCTGTGATGCTTCAAAATACCCTCTTACACCTTATATACCGTCAGTGTGACTGGTATGTTCCCATGCCATATTCCCGTGATCCCCATTTATTACACCCAAGAAAGAGAAAACACAAGGATTCGGGAAAACATGGACTCAAAAAGGGTCCTTTAGCTTAAGAGTTCCTAATAACAAGAGATTTGGGATAGACCAATGGGAGAGGGGATGGTGTGTAGATTTTATCTACTCTCTTTTCTCCCTTCATCCCACTAAAAGGAGACTTATCTCCCTATCTCCACCCCCTCGTCCCCGGACTTTTACCTTTAGCCTTCTCCCCCATCCTAGGTGGGTCCCACAGGGAATGTAAAAGTGGGATGCAAAAATTGAAAATTTTTACTCCTCTCCCAAAAGACCCCTTTTCTCTCAAATAACTCATTTCATGTTGTGGACAGTCTAGAAAAAGCTTTTTTGGTGTGTTTCTCTGAGAACTACTACTTTTGGCATTCTTCCTCTCCATTTCTCTAATCTATACATCAAATCTTTCCACTACCTCCTTCCTTCCATAGCCATAGCCATAGCCACAAGGGCACCATTGTCAGTTGGTACTCAAAAGCCACAATTTCTCCCTTTCTTGCGATCAACTCCTTGCCTTCCTCATAAGAACTAGAAGCTACTTCTTGTTGCTAAATAGGTGAATTGTGTGAGTTTAAGGATATTTGAGAGAGAGGTTTAGTTACACCACTGCAACATGTTTACACTGCAAAAGACTTTAAACTTGGCCCCCCTAATTCACGTCATATCTTCCTATCTAATTCTAAGTTTCCATGGTAATACCCTTTATCTTAGTTTAGTTGCTTTGTAGTCATCATGAATCTAATCTACTTATGTATGTACTCTCTCCTTGTAGATATTTTTCCATCAAATTCAATACAGAAACAACCTTTGAGGAGGCTAACCAGAACCTATGAAGCTTTTCATGTTGAGGTAGGGTCCAGGGAGTCAACCATATAGAATATGTAAGATATTACGTGAGTTCAAATGAAAGGGTATATGTATATGTTAACTTATATTTTTATAAAAATAGAAAGGATTTATAAATGTGCTCAATGTGAATTCACATTATGGGTCTTCTTATTTTGAAAATTCTCAGAGGCACAAGGGGGGGACTATGGGGAGGGGGATGTGCCCAAGTTGTGTCTATTTGAGAGCCCCAAATAAAAGCCCCATCTCATTTTCGACCACTGTCGTTTCTTTTTCAAATCATTGGCATGTTCACTTGGGATTTCCCTACTTCATAAGGAGACTATGCCTCTTTCAACATCCATTTTTAGCTATTAGTTTGTACCTTTCTCATTCTCAAACCAAAAGCATATGTATATGAGAAAAAGAAACCAATGATTTTTCTTTGTAAACTCCTCAATAGCAACCCTCAAACATCATTGTACCTCCCCTCCACAAAAAGACAAAAGAAAAATCTATGCCTACAAAATCCTACCATATGGTTTTGTTTAAATAGACCTCACTTTTACCAATGGCTAGGTGCTTTCTGTTCTAATCACCTTATTCTCCTCTATGTGCTAAGACTGCTTGCTTCAACCTATGAGGATACACCCTCCTCTATGATCCTAGAAGGATCAAATTAAATATCAAGACCCAATTTCCTCCTCATAGCTAGACTTGGGAGGGGTACAATTGCATCTCAAGCCTCCCTCACATCTTTGGGTCCTTGCTTTATCTTTTGATCTTATGCATGTGTGGAATATCAAAAGTATGCTTGAGATATGAGCTTCATGCTCAACCATAATCTCTAGAAAAATATAATATTTGAAAAAAATAGCATTCATCTGACACTGATGTTAGGCCACCAAAGATGAATGCAATGAAGAAGTTTAGCTAGGTTGGTCATGCACATCATGAATGTCATGAATGGTATACAAGACATGGGGTTCATTGATTGAATTTTATCTTAAAGCACTCCTCTCACCCCTAATGAAAAAAGATAACAAACTTCACTCTATCATGTGTTCCAAACTCATTGAATGAATTAGATTAGAAGCCCACTTTAATTTTGTGGAGATTAATTGTCTTGCAAAGGGATGAGAGGGAGAGTATGTATGTGTGTAATTTTGTGGAAATGTATTCTTTAGTGAAAGTGCAGTTAGAGAGAGGTAGAGCGAGAGCATGAATATATGGCAAGCATGGCATAGAGAAAGGATCAACACAGTCCTAGTAGGTCTACCTTCTTTTGAGCCAATATGGTGGAAAGGATCTAAGGTATCATCATCATCATCATCCATCAAATCATCATTCTTATTAGCAACATTTCTACAAGTTTTAGTACAGAGTTGGTCTTGCAATCCGTAGCTTTCCTTTGCATTCAATCAAATCTCAGGAAGGAAAAGCTGGAGTCATTAATGGATGTAGTACTTCAAAGATCCCCCATAGTGATGGGAGTCAAAACAATTGCAACAACTAGGTAGTTTGCCCCAATATATCGAATTACAATGCATTTAACCTTTCCATCTAATTATGACATATTATACATCTGCAAAACATGAAACCCTGTGAGCTCTCATAGAAACATGGCTTCTTCTTTCACCCCACTACAACCCCAAGCTAGTGCAAGGTCTCTAGATTTCAATCACAAAGTGATAGAAAATGTATTGTGGTTGAATTGTTTGTACAATCCAACCTAGGGTTTTGAAGAGCTCAGAAAAGTTGCATTAATGCTAGCACTTGAATTGAGCAAAGTGAAGCATCAAGAGGAGAAATGATCTCATTTCCAAAGGACACTACTCATGTTGTGGGACTTTTGAAGGCTTATGCAAGGAAAAATGATCTATTCAAGGGCATAAGTCTACATGAGGACATTTGCAAAGGGTTACTTTAAAGAAGCCCCTATGTTGCAAGCACTTTATTAACTATGTATGCTAAATGTGGGGCTCTTTCAAAAGCATGACAAGTGCTTGATGAAAGTGCTATTCATGATAGATTCTCTTGGACTACATAGGATATGCACAAAATGGCCATGGTGATGAAGCTCCAAAATGCTTTGATAAGATGGATTTCTTTTTAGATTGCATGATTGGCTGTTTGGTAGAAAATGATTGTTAGTGCCACCAAGAAGTGAGTAGCAAGGTTATAAGCAATGGTGGATTAGTACATTGTAGGGTTGATTAGTATGTTATAGGTGGGTAGCAAGCAATGTGGTAGCTATGTATTTTGAGTTGAAAATATTAGTGGATAACAAACAATGTACGTGCCCATGTTCTTGTAGTGGACTAAGAGTTTGTAAACATATTAACCCCACTATGTGTTCATTCCGAGGCAATGTACAATGGATTTCTTGTTAGCTTGTAGGGTTGGTGGCTTGGTAAAAAATAATTGTTAGTAGTAGTAGCACTAAGTTAGTAGAGTAAGGTGACTAGGAAATGTTGGGTTCGTGCCTTGTAGGGTTGGTTAGAGCCTTGTGAGTTGGTAAAAAGCAATGTGGTGGCTATTGGTTTTGAGTTGGAAATTCAAGTGGATAGCAAACAATGTAAATGCTTGTGTGTTTGTATCAACTATATGTAGTAGCATTAAGTGGGATATGTGCTCACTCCAAAGAAACATACAATGGATTTTTTGTTAGCTTTTCAATGGTTAATGGCTTGGTAGAAAATGATTGTCAATGGCAACACAAAGTGAGTAGTAAGGTTTTAAGCAATGGTAGGTTAGTTAATTGTAGGGTTGGTTAGCATCCTCCGAGTTGGTAACAAGAAATTGGGTGGCTATGTATTTTGAGTTGGCACTGGAAGTGGGTAACCAACAAAGTAAATGCTCATGTGTTTATAGTAGCCTATGTGTTTATACTAGCATTAAGTGGGCTATGTGTTCAATCCAAAGAAACGTACAATGGATTTCTTGTTAGCTTCTGCAGGGTCAATGGCTTGTAGAAAATGATTGTTAGTGGTAGCATAACGTAAGTACAAAGGTTATAAGAAATAGTGAGTTAGTTACTTGTAGGTTTGGTTAGCATCCTATGAGTTGGTAACAAGCAATGTGGTGGCTATGTTTTTTGAGTTGGCAATGCAAGTGGATAGTAAAAAATTTAAATGCTTGTGTATTTCTAGAGGGCTATTGTTTGTAGTAGCATTAAGTAGGTCATGTGTCCATTCAAAAGCAATGTACAATGAATTTCTTGTCAGCTTTTGTAGTGTTGGTTGCTTTGTAGAAAATGATTGTCAGTGTGTGACAATGCAAAGTGCATAGCAAGGTTATAAGCAATGGTTGGTTACTACCTTGTAGGGTTGATTAGCATCTTGTGAGTTGTAAATAAAAAAATGTGATATTTATGTGTTTTGAGGTGGCAATGTGAGTGGGTAATAAATAATGTAAGTGCTTGTGTGTATGTAGTGGGCTATGTATTTGTAGTAGCATTAACTAGGCCATGTATTCATTCTAAAGCAATGTACACTAGATTTGTTTTCAATCTATAAATTTGGTGGCTTGGTAGAAAATGATTGTTACTGGTGGCAACACGAAGTGAGTAGCAAGGTTATAAGCAATTGTAGGTTATTACTTCCTGTTGGGTTGGGTAGTGCCTTGTAGGTGGGTAACAAGAAATATGGTGGCCATGTGTTTTGAGTTGAAAATGTAAGTGAGTAACAAACAATGCAAATGATTTTGTATTTGTAGTAGCATTAAGTGGGCCATGTGTCCATTCCAAAGCAATGTACGATGGATTTCCTGTTAGCTTTTGTAGGGTTGGTGGCTTGGTAGAAAATGATTGTCCGTGGAAACACAAAGTGAGTAGCAAGGTTATAAGCAATAGTGGGTTACTACCTTGCAGGGTTATTTAGCACCTTGTGAGTTGGTAACAAGAAAATGTAGCATCTATGTATTTTGATTTGGCAATGTAAGTGGGCAACAAACAATGTAAAAGCTCATTGTTCGTAGTAGCCTATGTGCTTGTAGTAGCATTTAGTGGGCCATGTGTTCATTCCAAAGCAATGTACAATGGATTCCTTATTAGCTTTTGTAGGGTTGGTGGCTTGTTAGAACATGATTGTTAGTAGTAATTAGTAGTTAGTGGTTAGAGGCATGGTCAGTAGTGTGACATGTGGATAAAGGATGGGTTAGGCTTTGTAGAAACCTTTAGTGGTGCTACAAGTGGATCTTATTATGGTGGTAAAAAATTAATACTATGGTGAACGCCAGGGATATTTGGGTTATTTTCCAATGTAGATAGCTATAAAGGTTCCCTTTGTGTGTGTTTGCAAGTGTGCATGGGGGGGGGGGGGGGGAGGAGAAACAAAGAAAAGCTTAAGAAAAAAAAGAAAAACAAAAAAGCATGATAGCCCTAAAGGTGCACAATTTTTATTTTTATTTTTCCTTGGAAAGGAACAAAAGAAATGAAGGAAAAATTCGCTAATTTTTTTGCGAGCTAGGGTCATCGCCTATAAAAACCATGTCTATGTTTGTCTAGGATTGTGATCTAGTGGAAAATGAGATTCTCCAGGAGCATTCTAATGGTTGTGGTTTTGCAAATTGTCCTTGTTTCTTCATTACTGGTAGTTGCATGTAAGCATAATTCCTTTCTATTTGTTCGTTACATAACTATATGGCCACCATTGTCTTACGCTCTTTCCTTAATAATAATTCCGTCATGCGTTTATTATACATGGAAAGGGTGGATACTATCATTTTTCATATAAACAATAAAAAAATTCAAAATATCTTTAATGATTCTTTCTCTAAAACAATTAAACATATTAATTTTATGACATGTCTATGTACAAACTTATGTGTAAAGTATTATATAATAGAAATATTATAATAAATAAAGAGTGCTATCATCAAAATACATATCCATATACTTGTTAATAGGTAGTATTATCCAAATGATATAGTTTGCAGAAGTTAAACATAGTCATATTGACTATAAATGTAATTTTTATCTTTTAATATATATTATTATTATTTCTAAAAATAAAATATTAAAAATCCTTAAATAGTATGGAAGAGTCATTGGGGGGAGGGGGTAATGTATATCATACATTAGGGGATATTAATTCTTCATTCTAGTCATGTGGAAGTGTCCTATAATTTTCTCTTCTGGGGTTTCTTGCTCCACATTGCTTATTCTATTGATGACATGGAGATGATAAGGTAGTCTGAGGCCTTTGAATATATATATTTTAATTTATGGCCTTTTATCAAGTACATGAGCATCAAATCACTTTTTTCAAAGTGCCTTTATTATCCTAGTATATTCTAGAAATAAAGATAGATTTGGCAGTGATATCTATTAAGATTTTTATCATTGATCTTGCTTACCCATTGGATTGATGATATTATGGATTTTATTTTCAATGTATGACCAAGAACGTAGATAGCAGATGTTTATTAAGTTGACTCACAAAGTGAACTCCTTGGTTGTAAAGATCTTGATGGGGTAGCCAAATCTTATGGGTTTTTCTAGCTTCAACCCATTTTTTCATGTAAGTAATAGCTACAATGATGTATTGTGCTTGGGAGTATTGAGTCATTGGGCTAATGGGTTCCAAGAAACCAAAAAAGAGTTGATGAGCAATCACTAGAGTGAGTCTCATTGTATCTTTCCGGATTGACACCTTAAGGCATTGGCACTCATCATAGTGTTTCAAAAAATGTGTCATGTCTTTTAACAAGATTAGCCACCATACTTGTGAGTGTAATACTTTTAAGTCATGACTAAGGTACCAAAATGGGCTCTTTCTATCCTTGTATGTACTTCTTCTAGCATAGCCTCAATTTGTGTGCTCACGTATGCATCTCTAGAATGAACCATCCTACCCTAACATATATAGTTGGCCTATTGTCCTATGGTAGAGTTGAGTCCTAATTAAGAGTTGCACCTTTTCCATTCTGTGTCTAGATGAGCCTTTCTTTAACATTTGCACTATATCATTTGCCCAATATTGTGCTAGATCATCTTTAAAGAGTTCAATCTCTTATTGGACCAAAAATAAGTTGTTATTGCTATGTATTGCTTCTTTTCCACTTGTCACTTTAGAGGTTATTGGACATGTGATGTCACTTTGCCTTCTACATGGCCATAGAGAAAACAAATTCTAGTAGAAGTAGAAGCCATCGAGAAATTTATCTAGTTAGTATTGGGTCAAGAAAATGAATGGGGTGGCAAGTGAATAACCGGACTTCTTGATTGCGTATACCATTCCCAGTCCTTCCCTTTTGGTGGTCAAATAATTCATTTTAACATTAATGAGTTATTTGTGGCCAAAATCATAAAAGAAAGCATATTTTGTCATTGGGATGGCACAATATAGTTATAATAGAAACTTTGAAGGCATTAGTATATGCACATGGAAAGTTACTCTCAATCTAGGGCTACTAAGTCAAGAGCCATCATGAGAGCCTTTTTTAATGTTTCATAGGTATTTTGACATTCATGTGTCCATTTCCAGACAATAAGTGTTAAAATACTGAGAATGCATTCTATGGAGGATCACTAATGAGCACATAGACAATCATAATGATGCAAAAGCATTGACAAGGAAGAACAACTAATATTATCCAAGCATAATGCAAGTACAACTGATTGATAATGATTGATTGAATGAGTGTGGGGATGAGTGCCTTTTATAAGCTTACAATAGGTGGTATTGGTAGGTGGAGATAGGTGGAAAGGGACCATGGTATTCAACAACCGTGGTTTTAATAAACCGTGCATACATGACCTAGTCTAAGGCTTTATTTGCAATTTGTTTCTTTGCCTTGTTTGTCCGATACAAAGAGGCTATGGTGGATGTGATTGCACATTTGCAACACCCCTCCTCAATCACAACCGTAAAAGACACTCAGTATACAGAGGCTATTGTGAGTAGAACCTTGCTAAGTGTAGACATGGAAGAGACAAAAAACAACCATACAAAGCTAGAGGCTGTTACAAGGCCTCACTAAGTGTGTAGAGGCTGTAGTGTGTAGAGGCTACATGAGAAGTTTAGGAGCTTATGGTGGGAACATAAGGCAAGTCCACATGTTGAACTTTAAAACAGTCTATCATCAGAAAATGATCTACAAAAGAGGGACTGGTGAGTCTTATCCTTTTGATCTTGGATTTCTTCTTCTCCTTCTTCTTCAATGTTGTCTTCATCTTCTTTGACTATAGCAAGATATGCTCTTTAAGACTTTTTCTTAGCATAGAAGAATTTCTCAATATGCCCAGGTTTCTTACAAAAGTCACAGGCTACGCTCTTCTTCCCTTTCACATAGAGGAGTTGTTGGTCTCCTCTTGGGATGCTTGTTTCTCCTTTGTTCTTGACCTTCTTTTCCTCTTCCAGAAGAGAGGCTTTGATGTACGCAAGCTTCGGCTTTGGCATGTTGATTAATGTGGTAGACATATTATCAAATTCAGGTGGAAGACTTTTGAGAAGCACTCCAATGCAAATGTCTTCATCCATCTTCAAGTTGATTCCTGCAAGTTGTGTCAACAAGATTTCCATATAATTCAAATGAGTTGCAAGTGAGGTATTAGTTTGCATGTCGAGCCTAAAAATTTCAATTAGTAAACCGTATTTTGAGGATTTGGAATGAGCTCCAAATAAGGTTTCTAATCGATCCCATGTCGCGTAAGAGGTTTCACAATCATCAACATGATGAATGTAGCTATCATCAAGTTCAAGCTTGATAATAGCTTGAGCCTTATCATCATTTTTATCCCATACAATTGAAAGTGTATCTTCCCTTGGTTTCTTTTCTTGACCACTTGTGATTTACCACAAGCCTTTCTTCATTAGGATCAATTTGATCCTAGTTTGCCATGTATGGAATCCAACGCCATTGAATCGGGATGTCGGTGAATCCTTTTCCATTTTGAGACTTGCAAGATCAGCAACAAATCAACTCCAAACAATTCTAGTTTCAGTTGAGCACAAGTGCTAAGAATCACTAGGTGATTAGTATCAAGAGATACTAGGCAATTTAGTGACTCTGATGCCCTTGAAGTTGAAATCTTTAAGATCTGATGCAATTCCAAGTCTTCCCCTCCTTTATTTGATGTTGGAGTTGCAAAAAAAAATCAGTTTTGATTAGAGACAAAGCTCATTGTGTTAACTAACATTAGTGCTAAAAACACTAGATGAGTGTCAATGGACACTGTTTCTTGAATGCTTGAGAATCTTGTTAAGATCTTCTCTCCTTGCTGGTAAATAACTTGAATGCTTGTTGAAGAGTGAGTGCTGGAGAAGATAATTAGAGAGTCACTGACTTGATTTGATGTCAAGATTGTGGGAGAGAAGGAAGGAGTCTCACTTGTAGCTTTCTCACTTACACAATGGGGGAATACACACAAAGGTGGAGGCTGAAAACAGTTTTCCTCTTCTTAGTTATGTAAGCCAAAAGAACTCTAGTACAAAGAAATAGAAGAACCCTATATATAGGTCTCAAACCAAACTCAACTAACTAAGGTGGCATACTTACTGAGCCACGAACTAGAGTAGATAAGGATAGCTGTCATCTAGCTATTATTCATGGGCGGTGTACCAACCGCATCTGCAGCTAACAAGTCGGTGACATAAATGCACAACAATCACCCTGGCATATCACGAGTGGAGCTTGATATCTCAACACTCCCCCTCGAGCTCAATCCCAATTCCTGCACACCAAGCAGGTCTCTAAACTTGAGCAACTTCTCTGCACCCAATGCCTTCGTGAATATGTCAGCTACATGATCCTCTGTGCTGACATAAACTAGATCAATAAGACCTAGTAAAACCCTCTCTCACACATAGTGATAATGCACCTCAATGTGCTTTGTTCTAGCATGATAGACTGGGTTATTTGCCAAGTGTATACTGCTCATGTTGTCATAATAAATGACAACTGGCCCATTTGTAGGCTAATGCATATCATAAAGTAACTTATGTAACCAAGCTACCTCACATGCAGCCATTGCTGCACCCCTGTACTCAGCCTTTGTGCTCGACAAGGCAACTGTAGGTTGTTTCTTGCTGTTCCAAGTGAGTGCAATACTCCCAAAATAGAACACATATCCACTGGTAGATCGTCTATCAGAAATACTACTAGCCCAATCAGCATTAGTGTATCCATGCAACTGTATCTGAACCCCAGTCTCATAAAATAGTTCATACTACAATGTGGACTTCACATACTTGAGTATGCGTCTAGCCGCATCCAAATGCGGTTTCCTTGGAGCCTGCATAAACTGACTTACCAATCCAACAACATAGCTCAGATCTCGCGTGGTAATAGTCATATAAATCAAACTTCCTACTATGCGTCTGTACATAGTAGGGTCTTCGAGAAGCTCACCTACATCTGGGCTCAGCTTCACATTCTGCTCTAAAGGAACTGAAATAGACTTACAGCCTATCATCCCATATTTGGACAGCATGTCCAATCCATACTGCCTCTGCAAGAGCCGTATCCCACTTGGTTATCTAATCACCTCAATGCCCAAGAAATAACACAGCTCTTCCAAATCCTTCATCTCAAACTTCTGCTTCAATAGCATTTTCACATGAAGGATATCTTCATCACTATCACCTGTCATAATCAAATCATCAACATAAATGACAAGTAGCATAATACCTTTGTCTGTTTTTCTCACATAAAGTGAGAAATCTGCCTTGGAAATCTGAAAGCCAATAGTGACAAGATACTGTCCTATCTTGGTAGACCATGCTCTAGGTGCTTGCTTCAAGCCATACAAGGCTTTCTCCAACCTGTAAACAAACTCAGGATGAACATCATGCACATAACCTGGTGGCTGCTCCATATAGACCTCTTCTTGCAAATCACCATGCAAGAAGGCATTCTTTACATCCATCTGATGTAAAGACCATCCCTTTGATGTAGTGATGGGACCTAAAACGGGCTGGCACTGGCTCATGCACTAGCCGGACCTCTATCATGCGCTCAACAACCCCACGGCCTCGCGGCCTGGAGCGTTGATGACACATACATCATCTTCCTAAAAATCTTGTGTTTGTATCACGTCTCGTAGTCCAACTCTAACCCAATTAACACTCCTTAGAGGGAGTCCCAATACATTTCCAAATGGCATGAAGTACAAACATAGGATGTCCTCCCATGGCTGACTGCCACTACCTCACTACGACTCTCCTACATCTTGGGGATTGGCCTCTTGATGCGTCGCTAAACATATATAACACTTCACACATAGTTCTCTCAAGGTACCAATTATTCATAATTATGGTGATCAAAGTTTAGCATGTTGAGAGGATGAACTGACGACTCCATCCCACCTTCTTCATTAAACTCCACAGGGATACTCGTCAACAGTCGTAAGTAGTGATGGCAGAAAACTTTGATCTCCCACACAAAGGTTTCATCTTCTTGCTCAATCACTTTATATCTTTTGCTCCACCAGATGAGTTTCCCCTAATGGTATCTTTGCTCCAGATATGGGTGCTCCAAATATGGGATTAACCGACCCATCAACAGACTTTTAAGCTCTTTTGCAGGTCTCAAATCATCCCTAGCATGGACATGCAATGCATTTTCTATGTATTAGCAGACTTAGAAATAATAAGGTTTAATCTTATTAAGATTAACCTTATTCTTAAACTCTACTCCCTGTAAATCAGCAAAGAGGGCCGTAGACCTATTCTTCCCTAACCTCACAATCTTGTAGGGGCCATCCCATTTAGGTTCCAGCTTCCCTGGAAACAACTCCTTACGCGCATCACAATAGAGGACTAATTGCCCTTTTTTAAAGGTATATTTCTTCGCTCTAAGGTCATGCAACTGCTTCATCCGACGCTTAGCTAACTTCTGATGTAGTAAGCTTTGCAACTTCAGTTCATCCAGGTGGGCTATAGTTGTGAAACGTTCAAAAAGGGAATCCTCATCTCCCAAAGAGTGGTTAATTGCAAACCGTATGGTTGGCAACTCAATTTCAAGGGGTAACACACACTCTTCCTCGTAAACCAATTTGAATGGAGTATGGCTGGTAGCTCGCTTGAACGTGGTATTCTATGCCCATACTGCCACATACAGCTTCCTGTCCCAGTCTCATTTCTTCTGAGAGACTATCTTAGACAAGATACCCACAAGCTGTTTATTAGTACTTTCCACTTGCCCATTTTCTTGCGGATTATAAGGAGTCATTTTATTGTGCTTGATTTGCCAAGCCTCTGTCAAGCTTTTGATCACCTTATTCAGAAAATGGGTTCCACGGTCCGACACTAATTCTTTTGGTGGACCAAAATGGCAGATAATCTGCTCTAAAAGGAAACTTGCAGTCTCTTTTGCATTGTCCTGCCTCGTCGCTCGTGCTTCTGACCATTTTCTGAAATAATCAATTGCTACTATAATGTACCACTTTTGGGTAGTAGACGACGGGGTAATAGGACCCACAAAATCAATGCCCCACTTCTCGAATGGAAGGATAGCCATGATAGGCATAAGTGGGCGTTTCCTATTTTCTCTACTGTCATGCCTTTGATAGATATCACATCTCGTTACATACTCAAAAGAATCTTGGAAGATGGACAGCCACAAATATCCAGCTCTTAACGCTTTCTGCGCTATCAACTGTCCTACGAAGTGCCCTCCACATGCAGAGTCATGGCACTCTTCTAAGATAAAAGGAACCTCATCGGGCATCACACATCGACGGTAGATATCGTCAACACCCTACCGATATAGTGTCCTTGCAATTAAGGAAAACTTCAAAGCCTGTTTTTTGATCTTTCTCTTTTCAGACTTTGACAAACCAGCTCCCTTCTCTCCTGTTGATAGATAATGCGTAATAGCAGCTTACCAAGATGGGATAGAAGCTGTATCAATTTTAAACATTTCCTCAATATCGCTTCCTTCAGCTAAGATCTCTTTCCGCTCCCCAAAATCCACAAGGCATTCCACAATACCGTGCAACCTCGGTGGCTTACTCGTAATCTCATAATCGAACTCCTGCAAAGTGATTAACCACTTTGCCAAACGATCAGGTGGCTGCAGCTTGTTCATAAGCAATCTAAGTTCTTCCGCCTTCGTATAGAATACTACCTTTTCATAGAGGATGTAGTGCCTGAATTTCTTAGTCCCAAAGACCATCGCAAGACACAACTCCATGTAGGTATAATTGATCTTTGAAATTTCCAATTTTCGACTAGTGAAAGCTATCGGATGATACCACTTTTCCTCTCAAATTTGGGCTAAACAGCAGCTAATACTATGCATGGTGGCTGCTGAAAATATATAGAATACCTCGCCTCTTTTAGGTGCTTTTAAAACGGGTGCTTTTACTAGCTCCTGTTTCACATCCTCGAAAGCTACCTTACAAGGGTCGCTCCATTCAAATGAACAGCTAAAGGATAATAAATTCGTTAATGGCAACGTTCTTTTTGCCAAGGCATTTATAAATCTCCGATAGTACCCTATCGATGACAGAAAGCTATGAACCTCTTTCGGAGTGCATGGTGGACTCATAGCAACTATAACCTTGATCTTTTTAGGGTCAGTTGCTATTCCTACTGAACTGACCACATGGCCCAGCAATAGCCCATAAGGTACTCCAAAGACACACTTCCATGGGTTAAGAGCGATACAAAATTGTCTACAACGCTCAAAGCATTTTCTTAAAATAATCAACATCCTTTCCCTTATAGTGGCTGCCCCCAAGTCATCAATAAATACTTTCAACTCATCTGGGGAGATGTCACCAAAGGTCTTGTCTGTTGTTCGCTGCCACAATCCAGGTGCATTGCACAAACCAAAGGCCATCATATGGTACGCAAAAGTACCAAAGACAGTAATAAAAGTGGTTTTCAACTTGTCTTCTTCTGCAATTGCCATCTGGTTATATCTTGCAAAGCAATCCATAAACGAATATATTTCCCTATCCGCTAATTGATCCAAAATCTGGTCAATAAACGGCAATGGGTAGTAATCCTTAACCGTCTGCTTATTCAGCTCTCTAAAATCCACACATAATCAGATTTGGTTGTTTTTCTTCTTCTTGATAACAACTGGTGAACACCATTCTATGTGTTGAACAAGGAAGATTAAACCAGCTTTCCTTAACTTCTGCAACTCTTCAAACAGCCCGTCCCTTAATTCAAAAGGCATACGCCTTACCTTCTGATGCACACGACGACTGCCATCTTTTACAAGGATAGTATCAACAGCAAGGCTGGGAGGAATGCCTCTCAGCTCATCATAACTCCAAGCAAAGATATCGCGGAATTCTTGAATCAAGGACACATAGTCCTCCCTTTTTGCTGAACTGAGCATGGAACCTAATTTGATTGGCCGGGAATCATTCGGCGTGCCAAGGTCCAACTAAATCACATCCGCGTCTCTTATCCTATCTTGCAGCTCTATCGGCTCATTTAGGGTTATTTGATAGATATCCTCTGTAGTGGACCCCTCTTTAGATTCATCGCTGGATGATGTCTCGCTACCAAATGGATCGTCTGTTGTCTCTAATTCAGTAGACGATAAATGAGCTCTCTAACTTTGAGGAGACTCACGATACGCATCGACTATTACTTGATTAGTACCTCTACCTAGAACCACTCGACTGGCGGGTATATTGACTTGACAACCTGTTCGTAAGATCCAAGGTCTACCTAGCAAAACTTGATAGCTAGGGCGTCCTGCAAATCTTATCACCCTAAATTCCAAGAAGCATTCTAAACTTGCAACCATAACATGGACTCTAATAACGCAACCTTCTGGTTGTCTTAGACTATCATCATCCATTCTCAGAAGGGTGGAGCTATCTTTCTGGATGCCTAGACCCAACCTCTCCATGAACTCTGAACTCATGATGTTGACGGAGGATCCAGTGTCTACAATGGCATGTTCCACTAATATTCCATCTACATAAGCTGGAACCCTAGGGCAGTTCTTTTCAGCATGGTCAAACCAATCTTCCCCTGCTCGTGCTATGCCCAGAGGTTCCACAATATACCCAATACGTAGGATCTTCTTAAATTCCTCACATATTCTTGGAGATAATTTAATCAATTGCAAGAGGTTCACATCTAGTGTAACTTCGCAAAGAGAACTTGCTAAATCAAAGTCGTGATAAGTAGCCAAAGCTCTCTTTTCTCACCAAACCATCCTCTCTTTTGGTCTTTGGACCGGTTTTGGTGCTTCTTTCTTGGCTCTTGCCTTCTTTTTGGGCACTTCCTCATCCTTCTTAGGGTCGCCTTTTCTATCAACCGGCTTTAGCGGTCCCCCTTCTATGCTAGGACTCTAGACTTGCGTCCCCTAATCCCCTTGTTTAGGGTTTGCCTCAACCGGTTTTGTATTATCTTTGTCAACCTCCTTAGCCTTTTGGCCTCTTCTCACGGCTCTTAAGTTAGAGGTTTCAGTATCATTGACTTGTACAGCCTCAATAAGGCTAACTCCGTTGCCTTGTGGCAACTCTTCTGTAGTTGTCTTTCCCCTCTGCAATATTTGTCTTGGTGCATCATTCTGCTGCAAGTTATTTCCTTGCGCTCTATTGTTCACTGGGCCTGGCTGTTTACTCCCTTGTTGGAGAGAACTAATCTTACTCCAACAGGTAGTGGCTAAATGACCCGACTTCCCACAAATGTCACATTTCACATTTCGACAATTTCTGGGGAAGTGTTGTCCACCACACCACTTACAACTGAATCTTGAGGGTCCACCCTCTTCAGGGCGTCGACTCCTTATCAAATTTTGTTGCTTCTTCAAGAAATTAACATCAATAGCTATTTTTCGATATTGTTTGGAAATCATATCGGTATAATGCTTCATCATATCCTTGACTTCGCCAAGGACATTAGATGCACTCGACTCATAGCCTCGATCGTCAACCCGTCGTTCCATTGGCCTAACAATCTAATTTGGTATTGGCTGTTGACCCACAGGAACAACATTAGAACTTGAAACTTGGCCTCCAACATTTGATGGAGCCAACTAACTTGCCATGGGCATAGTCACTCTGGGAGGAGCCGATAGTAAAGGTACATTCGAAACCATACTCCCTCTCCCAATAGGGTTAGTCATGGGCATCCCTTGACTTCCATTCGTCAATGATGGATTGCCACTAGGTACTAAACCCCCATTAATATTCATTCGAGAGGAGTAGGCCGTTTGTAATCGTGCTTTTACTCTCTCTGCCTGTGTAATAACGGTGTCTATATCTGCTAAGGCCACACTGCTCAATTGTACTTGGATATTAAAGTCCAACACATGCAAAAAGTATTGCAAATGGGCAGTGGGTGGAATGGGAATGTAAGTTTGCAACTTACGGAATACTTCCTTCAACTTCTTAGCATATGCTTTCATGTTCTCATGAGGATCTTGACGTGTTATATTCAAGACCTGCTACCAATATTGGCCACCTCTTTCAGGGGCATATTCAGCTCGGAAAGCTGCATAGAATTGATTGATGGTGGTTATGGTTCCAGACTCAATGCTGTGATACCAAACTACAGTCCTTCCTTTTAACGTCATATTAAAGAACATCATGAGATGTCCCTCGTCTTGGATGCAATAATTGAACATCAACCTCTAAAATTCAAAAATGTGAAATTCTGCATCCTCTTCCGCTAACCCATTAAAAATGGGCAAGGGAACTCCTAAGGCTGGTAAATCTGGCGTCCCTGCAGGAATTGCAATAGGCTGTGCCATGGCAATCAGATTAGCAGTATGAGCTTGAACTGACGGATTCACACCCCCACTTGAAGTGGGTAAACTTGATGGAGAAGAGGAAGAACTTATGCTTCCTCCACCCCTAATGCAATAGGTGGACCAGTTAAGTGACTAAGACTACTGCTTCATATACGTACTAGACTACTCCTTTGAGGAGAATAATGGCTTATGATCTCTAACCGCCGTCTAGCCCTCTCAGTACGTTCTTCTTTCTGGATTTTGGCTTGACGGTCCTTGTTAGAGGACATCAACCAACTTCCTTTTGGTCCCTAGAAACCCTAGATCCGAAAACCACCACTTCTAAGTGGCTCCTGGTAGACACACTACTGATGGGACCTAAAACGGGCCGGCACTGGCTCATGCACTAGCCGGACCTCTATCATGCGCTCAACAACCCCACGGCCTCGCTGCCAGGAGCGTTGATGACACATACATCACCTTTCTAAACATCTTGCATTTGTATCACGTCTCGTAGTCCAACTCTAACCCAATTAACACTCCTTAGAGGGAGTCCCAATACATTTCCAAATGGCACGAAGTACAAACATAGGATGTCCTCCCATGGCTGACTGTCGCTACCTCACTACGACTCTCCTACATCTTGGGGATTGGCCCCTTGATGCGTCGCTAAACATATATAACACTTCACACATAGTTCTCTCAAGGTACCAATTATTTCGTTCGAGGATGTACCATGCCTCACTTTACTTTCCCCTTAGACCCAACGCCTAACCTGTAGCTTGGACAACCTTACTCAATCAACGTTGGTCGCGATCTAGAGAATACAGGTGGTATGCATCCAGGAGGTATTGTCTGATACCTTTTATCATTTTATGCTTCATGCAAATTGTGAATGTCCATGTGCTCAAACAAAGAAAAATCAGCATTGTGCTTAGTGCAAAAGCATTCTTTCAATGAATTTCTCTAACGCGTAATTGCTACATTGCACGAACCTAGCACCGAGGAGACCTCGTGCTACTAGATCCTTATTTTAAATTAATGATCGATCTATATGATATGCACAGATGAAACCAATCAGCCTTTTCTTTCTCTCAGCACTTAAACACCACTCTCATTCTCTCTACCCCCTGGCCGTTTAGATTGTGCACGATGCATAGGTTTAGGATAATATTTTCCATGTTTTTTGTTGTATGAAAAGCAATAAAAACTCACTAAAACATAAAGGTAGGGCTGAACTGAGGCTAAACCTCATACTTCAGACCCCCCATACATACACAAACATGAATCTTATTTTTTAGTATTTTTTGCACACTCAAAACCTATTTTTCCCTTATTTTTACCCATTTTGCCTATTTTTCTTGTATTTTTTCACAATACTAAATAACTAAAAATACAAAATGAGTTGTGGTTGTGGCCCTTAGGTTCATTTGTAGCAAAAACACAAATTTAGTTGGTATGTCTTATTATGTTTTCCATTTATATATAAAAAACACTCAAATTTCCCCTATTTCGCGTGTTTTCATGTTTTATTTTATTATTTTCGCCCATACGACTCATGATTTTCTGGTTTTCTGATTTCAAACAGTTGAAAGACATTGCAAACAACATTATTATCAATTTATAGCCCATATGAACGATGTCTCATGTATTAAATAGCATAAAGAATCAAATTTTCTTATAAAAACGCATTACCAATTGTATTTTCGGGTTGCGGGTTTTTATGCCTCATTGCGGGACTGATTTCCAGCAGCCATTAATGTCCATGACAGTCCACAATTAGTAATCTTCATTCCTCTTGAACCACGGAGCAATCCGGTCTTCATTGGACAAGCATCCGTCATCCATTCTTCTTCTTCTTCTTCACCGCATGAATCTGCCCTTAGAGGAGAGAAAGGGAGGTGAGAGAAAGACTGATTTATGTTCTCTCTCTACAGCCTGCCATTGGACGCGCGAGAGACGGCGATACAGAGCGGAGAAGTAGTGGAGCAGTCTTCATTGATATGGCTTACTCACAGCCAAAATTCTCATCCATGGGGGGGGGCCGTTTTTTCTGCACGCGCTGATTCTGTATGCCGCCCTCCTCCTCTTTCATTGAATTTGGGGGGGTGCCCCCTTTGAAGGGCACCCCTTCATACCTCAAGTGGTCACCCTTTCAAGTTTTGACAAGTCTTTTGGCCCTTTTCCCAGCCTTTCTCGCATACGGTGTCCGAATCGCGTTCTGAGAAATCTTAGGCGTCCCCCTCGGCATCCTAGACTGGCCGGCAACTTCCCTGACTCGCACAGGCACATGGAAAAATTACTAAATATCCACAAGTGTTGCATGGGCATCCTTAGAGCACTTTTACGCTTACAATCGTCCTAGATCAAGCTGCCGCCTTTGATGTTGAATATTTTTCCTTGGATATTCGTAATTTTTAGCTATTTTTAAGCACTTCTCGGCATCAAAATTCCGCTCTTATGCAGCCATAGCAATGACTACTCTTACGGTTGCCATCCTTGCAACCGGATAGAATGTTTCTTCATAATCAATGCCATATGTTTGTGCATACCCCTTGACTACTAATCTTGCCTTGTATCTACTCACACAACCATCTGCATTGTGTTTCACCTTATAAACCCACTTACAACCAATTGCATTCTTATCTTTAGGCAAAGGTACCAATTCCCATGTAGCATTCGCTTCCAAGGCATCCATTTCTTAATCCATGGATTTCTCCCATTTTTCTTTTCCCATGGCTTGCCCAAAAGAAGTGGTTTCTAGTTCCTGTATCACTTTGACCATATAGGCATAATGAATGGCTGTAAATCCATCATATTTCAGCCTATCCACAGGATACCTAGCTCTGGTAGACCTGTGAAAAGTAGGTTCACTCCAGGTGCTCTCAAAACATCCTTGGTCTTCCTTACTCTAGGTGTAACAATAGAAGGAATACCCAACTCATTATCAATGCTCTATTTTGAGCCACTGGATTCACCATCCACATAAGAGTGACCTGCATTTACATCAAACATGAGCTGATCTACCTTCTCTTTTCCTTTTCGTGAAACTTCCATACCACTATCTGCATTGTTTTGAGGAGATTCTCCTGATTTCAATCTACCTGTCCATGGCAAAGAATGTGAACCACTACTAGAGGACACTCCAGGTCCACTAATATTTTGTGACTGCTGCTGTGAATTCTGTGCAGCATTACCATTTTATCCATCTACATCATCAATCACATTTATTGGTTTATACCAGCTATTCATCTCATCAAAAACATCTCTGCTCACTGTAAACTTACGAGTAGAAGGGTTATAGCATCTATACCCTTTCTGCTTTGTAGAGAGTAACCAATAAAGATGCACTTCTCAGCTTTTGGATCCAACTTGGATCTCAACTCATTTGGCACATGAACATAGGCAATGCAACCAAAAATCTTCAAATGAGAAATATTTGGTTTCCTACCAGTATACCTCTCCTCTGGAGTCATCCCATGTATTGCTGCAGTGGGAGTCCTGTTCATTATATAGACTGTTGTAGCAACTGCTTCAGCCCAGTAAAAATCTAGCAAGTCTTTTTTGTTGAGCATGGCACGAGATACCTCTCCAATATGCCTGTTTTTCCTTTCTGCAATTCCATTTTGTTGTGGGATATGACTGCATGAATATTACTACTTTATGCCATGCTCCTGCAGGAAGCTTGCAAACTCATTTGAGAGGTACTCTCCCCCTCCATGTGACCTTAGGCATTTTATTTGCAGGCCTGTTTCTTTTTCAACCATAGCTTTAAGAGTTTTGAAATGCCCAAACACTTCACTTTTCTTTTTCATAAAATACACCCAAAATTTTCTACTATAGTCATCAATAAAAGTGAAAAAATAATGAAAGCCTCCAATAGATGCAGCTTTAGTAGTCCACACATTAGAGTGGATTAATTCCAATGGCTTCTTACTCTCTTGAACATGTCTAGGAAATGGCTTCCTTGCCTCTTTCCAAATTGACAGGCTTCACATACCTTATGCATTTCTGCAACCTTGAATTTAGGCAATCCTACAACAATATTTTGGGCTTGCATTAATTTGAGTCGTTGTACATTAACATGACCAATGCGTTTATGCTAGATACCAATATCTACAACTACACCCGTCCCATGTGCAAACATTGCTGCACTCAATTCAGGCACGTTTGCATCCAACGTAAGCATTCTGCCCTTCTTCTTTCCTTTTTCTATCAAGAGACCTTTATTTTTCATATCCTCAACAAAGCATCCATGAGAATTAAATCTGACCTGCAAGCCCTACTCAACCATTTGACCAACAGAAACCAGGTTCTTGGTGATATTCGGGACATGAAATACATCCGAACATTGATTTCCGTCCATGAAAGATCTCTTGATTTTGAGGAGTTGATTGCTCTTATAATTTCTGAGGAATAGAGAAATGGTGGTGCATCTTCTTCAAGAGCAACTTCAAAAGAAGCTGTCTTCTACTGATCAAATGCTAGAAGAGGTAGAGGCAGAGGTAGAGGATGTCACAACTCTATAGAAACAGAATTTGTATCCTTTTTCATTAATTTATCTATATAATGATTTATTAAATTTATTTCCTTTGCACTAATTAGATATAAAGAAAAGTGCATTGGAGCTGGCCACTGATGAGTGGTCACATGTTATGGTGGACCCACACGGTGGGTTAGAGAAAAGATAGTTCACACTTCCACCTATATGACCCGATTGGGCGCCTGTGACTAGAACTCACGCATATCAGGGTTAGACTCGCACACAGAAAGGATTGATGCCTTGAAGTGTGGGCTAGATCCACCAGAACAGACAGTTACAATCAACAAGATGGCATGATCATGAAATGCTTGTATAATGTGCATGTGTGGGCTGAAAGCTTGAAATACACATTTCTTTGCATAGGAAAGTCACATGAAGATTCGGATACCATTTTTGCGATGTACATGGAAAAAGCTTTCATATGATACCCATATTGGGGGGGTCCCTAAATTCTAGGAGATCCCTAAATTTTAGGAGGTCCCTAAATTTTAGGAGCCTTGAATTAGCCTAAAAATGCTAGTCCTAAAAAATAGGGATGTCATTCTAAAAATAGTAAGTTCTGTACTCTGACTGTGCTTACTAAATTTGGTTGTTTCTATTCTTGACAGTATTCAACCCAAAAAGGAAGGCCATAAAGAAGAGACAAGTGTCAAGACACTTGTCACACAAGTTTCCAAGTGTCCCACCACTTGTCACATCTCATGACATGTGGCTGGACTCTTGTCTTGTGCTACTCCACTTTCCCCTTTTGTACTAGCTCTCCCCTCTCCTATAAATAAGAGCTCGTTTTTCTTCATTGAGCATCATTTTTCTTTGCTGTAAACTCATGTACAGCACCCACAGATAGCCAGAAACTGGCCCCATCCATCCCCATCATCATCCCCCACTTCTCCATTATCAAATTCCACCATATTCCCTCTTCTATCACTGCTGTTTTACAAGACAGCAAGCCTGTAAATTCATTACAGCACCTCCTTCTTGAGCTCTTTCTTCCATTTTAGCTACAAGAAGCAAGCTCTATCCCTGTACTGCTGATCAACGATGGAGAAAGGCTGAATTCCCCTTTTTCTTCTCTCATACTGTAAAGAAATCAGTTCTTATCATTGCATAATAGATAATGCATGTGTGTTTGTACATCTTTGCATGATCTTGTGAGAGTGAGAATTACTTCTTCTCACTCTCAGGTTGATTGTAACTGAGCTCTTCCCTAAGGGACTTGGGTTGAGCAGAAATACATTCCTTCGGGGGGGTTGCCCATCTTCAACCCTCAATCTTGTCTCCATTACTTTTACATTTTTATGGCTGTAATTTTGTGAGTAATTTTCATTTTCAGCTTTAAGTGTTCATTCTCTTTTATATTAAATCTCGAAAACAAGCAAATATCATAATTGTTAAGCATACTACGTTGTTCGGGGCGTTTACAGAGGAGGCCGATCTGGAGGCTATGGTAGAAATTAGAATATGCAACAAACTCAAGAAAACTAGTCCTATGGAGGAGGACGTGTTAACTCTAGAGGCAGGGGGAGTCAAAGAGGTCATGGTGGATGGCAAAGAGACCAAAATGCAAACAGCAATGTTGAATGCTACTACTGTGGTAAAATGGGTCATATGGCTAAAGACTGCTATAAAAAGTAGAATGACATTATGAATGTAAAATTGCAATAACGGAATTATGCATCTTCTAGTAGACAGGGTGATGATAGAAATGAGCATTTGTTTATGGTGCAGCACATGACCAATTCTGTGACAAGTACAAAAGAAAGCAACGATGTGTGGTATGTTGACTCAGGTGCATCAAACCACATGACAGGTCATGCAGAATGGATGCAGGATGCAAGGAAAATGAAAAAACGAGGATTTGTGGAGATTGGTGATGATATTGCACATCCTATTGTGTAGATTGGAAAATTTCCTTTGTCTATGCAAGATGGGAAAAAGAAATACCTTTCCTAGACCATTCAAGGTCACAGAAACTAAATCATCATCTTCCATTGGCGACCCAATGGAAGCAAGTGCATCTGCAATCTTCTTCACCTTCATGTGGTAGTCATTGATGCTCATACTTTCTCTTTGCACATTGTGCACCTCTTGCTTGACCTGCTCCCGGCTTGCGTATTTGTGCTATACATTTTTGACAAAGTATCCCATGCCTCCTTTGGCGTACTTGCATCTTGAATATGCACAATCATAGAGTCTGAAATACTGATAGATAGCTAGTACATAACTTTTCTGGCTCTCTCATGCCATCCTTTAAATGCCTACATTTGTTGTTGATTGGGAACATCAGGAAGAACTGGTTCTTCTTCCTTTCCTGCAACGAATTCCCAATATCCTTTTCCCATAAGGAAATTCGTCATTCTAAACTTCTATGCTTGGAAGTTGTTCTTGTCAAGCTTTTCAGTGACAATTTGTGAAAGAGAATCAGACATCATTACAGAACATTGCAAAAAATTCTGTCATTGCAAAAAACATAGCTTCAGCCTCACAAGGGCAAATCTGCAAAACTGACGAAAGTGGTATTTGACCACACAGTCACTTCCTAGTGATGATTTTGCATCAATAGGAAACAAGGATGATTCTGTAACTCCCAATGTCTCTAGGCACAGGCATACGATGCAATTTCTACGGTAACTTTTCATTGACCTGTAGAACAGTGGTCGCACTGCAAAAAACATGGCATTTTCCTGAGTGCGTGCAGAAAACTTCCGCCTTCAAAACAGGCCCCGAAATGGCCTCAAATAAAAAAAACAGGGCAAATAAGGGCTAAAACCCTATCCCGCACTATATATTGCCCTCTTGCTACACCGCGAAGGGCGTCTCAATCTGAGACAATGCACTCTTGCACTTTTCGGCTATGCTACCTGCAGATACTTGCTCCCAAACTCAAAAAAAATGAAAGCAATAATGGTCCTCTTACCAAAACGCCGCGAACTTGGTTTACTTTCTTGAGCTCCTTACAACGAACCAGGCTCTCATACCATGTCAAGATTGTGGGAGAGAAGGAAGGAGTCTCACTTGTAGCTTTCTCACTTACACAATGGGGGAATACACACAAATATGGAGGCTAAAAATAGTTTTCCTCTTCTTAGTTGTGTAAGCCAAAAGAACTCTAGTACAGAGAAATAGAAGAACCCTATATATGGGTCTCAAACCAAACTCAACTAACTAAGGTGGCATACTAACTGAGCCACGAACTAGAGTAGATAAGGATAGCTGCCATCTAGCTATTATTCATGGGCGGTGTACCAACCGCATCTGCAGCTAACAAGTCAGTGACATAAATGCACAACAGTCACCTTGGGATATCATGAGTGGAGCTCGATATCTCAACATTTGAGCCACAGGATTGAGAGAAGAAAGTAAAGTAAGATCTTGAAGCTTGATAGCTATGGAGTCTGCATCAGGGTTTCAGGGGGCAGCCTGGTTTTTCACCTCCTGTGAGCTGAATACTTGATAATTTCCAAAACTTTTTTGATAGAAATGAAGCTTAGGAAGTAGGCTATCAAACCCCTATGATGCTCGTCAGCATCGCGACGCGTACATGTAGAATTCGACGTACGAACAACAAAAGGCGCAATCTGGACAGCGTGCCATTGCAGGCGCAATGCTGGAGCAGAGAGGCAGCAATGTTGGACTTTGAAGTGATAGGGAGGAGCTCCTAGAGCAAAGCAGAGTTTTCCAGAAGAAATTATGAGCTGAAATGGCCCGGTTTGAGAGATTCAAGCCCTCCACTGAAGATGGGTAGCTATGGGGATAGGTGAGAGATTCATGGAAAAGTGGAGGGAGAAAGAATTTCAAACTGGAATGACTCAATTTGTGGGCTGATGACTCACTGAATTAAAACCCGCTCTGATACCATGTTAAAATACTAAGAATGCATGCTATGGAGGATCACTGATGAGCAAACAGACAATCATGATGATGCAAAAGCATTGACAAGGAAGAATAACTAATATTATCCAAGCATAATGCAAGTACAACTGATTGATAATGACTGACTGAATGAGTGTGGGGATGAGTGCCTTTTATAGGCCTACAATAGGTGGTATTGGTAGGTGGAGATAGGTGGAAAGGGACCATGGTATTCAACAACCGTGGTTTTAATAAACTGTGCATACATGACCTAGTCTAAGGCCATCCGTTTGAGGATGATAAGATGATGAAAACTTATCATGGACTTAGGCATGCCATGATGTTTGAAAATATGAGAAATTAATAGCTTAGCCATATGATCGGCTTTGATTGTCTTTCGCACAGGTATAAAGTGAGTTTGCTTACTGAATCTATCAATGATAGTCCATATTGCATCACTATGCCTGCTCTTGTGTGCGAGGAAGCTCCATGATAAAGTCCATGGCTATACTTTTGCAAGGCTCATTGGGAATAAGTGATGGCTTCAGTAGAGCAGGTGGTTTATGCCTGTCATACTTTACTTTTTGGCATATCTTGTACTCGCGGACATATCTTTCAATGTCAGCTCTAAGAGTGGACCAAAAGAAATATCTTTTCAATGCTAGAGTAGTGGGTAGAATACCCCTATGTCCAGTATATGGAGTTGCATGTGCTTCATCCATTACCTTGTGTCACAATGGTAATGCTATACAAATTGCTTGATGATGATACAAATAACCATCTCAAATTGAGTAAGGTGAAATTGATTGACCTGAGTTAAGATGATCCCATATGGTTGAGAAGTTGGAATCAGTTGCATACAATTTGGATAAATCCATGAACTCGTTATGGTAAACAATTATGATTGCATTCACTCGAGGTCGCCATGATAGAGAGTTTTCTACCAAATTCTTAGTTCTTGATATATGAAGGATTTGAGAATGAAACATAGATAAGAAATATGCCCTGTGCATCTTTTTCTATGAGAGATTCTTCTGAGTGAGGAAGTATCTTAGACTTTGGTGATCTATTTTAATAACAAAATCTACACCAAGTAAGTAGTGTTTTCATACTTGAAGAGCATGTACCATTGCCATAAGCTCTTTCTCATATACTGGAGCATGTAGCTCATGATCCTTGAGGCGTCGGCTCTCAAATGCTACTGCATGATGCTCTTGGTTAAGTACAGCTCCAATGCAATCCCTAGAAGCATCGAGGTGAACTTCAAATGGTTTTTGAAGATCTAAAACTATGAGAACTAGTTCTTGCATCACAAAAAACTTAATTCTTTCAAAGGCTTGTAATTGCCTTGATCCCCAGTGAAAATACATTCACTTCTTAATAAGGTCATATATAGGAGATGCAATATATGCAAAATCTCGTATGAACCTCCTGTAGTATGAACATAGATCCAAGAAACTTCTAACTTCATGTATAGAAGTAGGTGTATGCCATTCAATAATGGCTCGAATCTTCTTAAGATCCATTGTTACCAAATTGTGAGAAACAATATGGTCCAAGTAATGAATTTTTGAAAGGAAGAATTCACTCTTCTTAGCATTGACTTGTAGTATATGCTTGCGAAGCTCTTGAAAAACAGTAGATAGATGTTTTCTAAGCTCTTCTTCAGACAATGAAAATATTAGAATGTCATCAAAGAAGACACATGTGAACTTTGAGTGAGGTCTGAAAATTCTCTCCATCATTCGATTGAATGTGGCGGGTTCATTAGTCAAACCAAATGGCATGACTAGAAACTCGTATAGTCCAAATATTGTATGAAAAGCTATCTTATGAACATCTTCAGGTGCTATCCGTATCTAGTGATAGTCACTCTTGATATCAATGCAACTAAAGATACTAGCCCCTTGCAACTTATCCAAGATATCATCTATCCTTGGGATAGGAAAATGAATCTTGATTGTGATCTTGTTCAAAGATCTGTAGTCTATGTACATACAGAAAGAACCATCTTTCTTTTGAATAAGTAAGACTAGAGAGGAGTATGGAGAAGAGGTAGGTTGAACTAACCCTTTTTCCAACTGTTCATTTACTTGTTTTAGGATCTTCTATTGCTAACTTGCACTTACTCGGTAAGGTGGTTCATTAGGTGGTGAACTGCCTAGGATAAGATCAATTGTGTGATCTTCCGAGCGCTTAGGAGGTAACTCTCCTGGCAGTGAATCACTAAAACAATCTTCATATTCTTTAACAAAATCATATTTGGCTTGATTAATTAAAGAGAGGGGTTCTTTTAAAGTCTGAAACTTAAAAGCATTAGTTGGTATTGTGTGTTCATTAGAGGCATCAAGTGCCCTTGAATCATTAGCTTCTTTTGACTCTCTCACAAAAATCATGTACACAAAAATAGCTTTCTTCATTTCTTTAGAAATGCTAACATGACTAACCATTGGCATAGGCCAATCTCCAACATTAGCAATGCATACTATGTTCCGACCCTTAAATTGAAATGCAAGTGTCTTCCTTCAAAAGCTGAACGTGATCCTGGTGTTCCCAATCAATCCATCGGAATTTGTAGCCTTTCTACAGTATCTATTGACACAAAATTAAATATGGAACTTGGATCAAAGAGTGTCAAAACTCGTTGATTGTTGAGGGTCCCCCAACCCTTTTTAAGAGTTGTCTTTTCTTCTCATTTGAATGAGTGTTAGCTTGCACATCCAGAATAGAATTTGAGGATGGTGGAGGAGAATCTTTAACCACATTTTCTTCCTTCCTTTTGTGAGGACAATCGGGCTTCATACGCCCTAGCTCACCAAGAGAGTAGGAACTAGAAGTTGAGGTGAAGGACGAGGAACTTGAGTAATCAGGGGAGTAGCTCCATCCTTATCCGCCTCACTTGAGGTGAGGTCTTTTTAATCTTCTTGATCCAAGAGTCCTTCTTCCTTTGAGGAAGCTTCTCAACAATTGGATGCTCTGCACCTTCACCATCAATTGGTGCAATGGTTTTTCTTCCAGTATCACCATCTTTTGGAGGATTGAGTGCTTCATAAGTAGCTTATTCCCTTGCCCTTAAACCATCAATCAATTGATGTATTTCGGGAATTTCCAACAAGCTAAGATACTCTGTCAATTGAGCCTGTAATTGCTCACTGGTAGGCACTTTATTAGTTGCCATCTTTACCTTCTTGCAAGGATCACCTGTACTTTGAGAAAAGCAAAGAGACCTTCTCTGATACCAATGTTATATGATCTGAGATACACACTCAAATTTCTTATATACTTAAAATATATATGGTGAATATTATGTTGGCACAGAGGGAGAATAGACAAGAGAAAAGAAAGATGTAGAGAGAGAGAGAGAGAGGTAGAGAAATTGGCAACACACTAGGGGTTGTAGAACATGGGCTAGTCCCCCCCCCTTGTGGAGTTATATTATTGACAAGGAGCAAGCTGCTCCGTTGTCGTACTGCTGAGCATCTGAGGTGTGGAATCCACCAAAAAGTTGTGTGTGTGACATTTGTTACTTTGTACATACTTAGTTGTTGTGTTTGCATTTTTGTTCTGCGTGCCAGTATAGTGGAGAGGGGTTTGGAAGTGAATATATTTGTGGGAAGGCAGTAAGGACTGGAAGATGTTCAAACAGAGGGAGAAACGGCAAGATGCACATCACATGCAGGAGGTTCTAAGAATTTGCATGCCGGAGATTCCTGGAATTCACATGCAGGAGATTCTAAGCATTCCAATGTTAACACAGTGAAGAGGAGTTCAGCCCATTGAAGAGCAATCTAGTGCTGAGACCAAAGCTGAAACAACTTGTTTCTAGAAACACACTGTACATTCTAATAGCCACACAGATGGTTCTAAGCAGGCTGGTCATGTCCATAAAGAAGATTACTCTATCAAGACTGGAGGCAAATATGCATCTCTTAATAAGGTCCAGTGGAACAAGGGGCACCAGATGCCATTCTTCAAGGACACAAGGGATAATGAAAGCGAAGAGCAATGTGACAACCCAACAATCATGGACGTTTACAGATCAAAATGAGTCTCTAGTAGAAAGGCATATGAAAGAATGGAGACTGAAAATGGAAGGAGCTCTTTAGTCAAAAATAGTCATGATGTACATAGCAACATTGGGTCTATAAGTAAAAAAAGCTGGGGATTAAATCTTTTGTTCAAGCTTGCAGCGATTCATCTACTCCTTCCAAGCTAAAGCTCAAAGTGGGTGGTATTACTCATACCGTGCACTCACCTGGAGAATAGGATCAATGGCAGAATACTGAGAAGATTGAGAGTTCTAGTTCTATTACCAACAAGGGTCCTTTGCTGAAAAAGCCGGTGTGTGTCTCCAAGCCTGGTAGACAAAGGCAACATCTGATTTTACAGGACAATTCTGATGAAGATGGTTTAGGGAAGGGATAATGCCACAAAAATTTTCAAAAGTGTCACATGACATAGGGTTGAGGGGGAAGGCTCTCAAGGGAACGCGAACTCAAGTCAGCCTCTGATAGCTGTGCGCAAAAGTTCCCGAGTGCCCAAGAAACAAGCGATTGGAATAAAAAAAGCAATGTGGGATAGAATGTTTCTGGGGGGGAAAAAAGCATCCGAGGAGAGCTTGAGGAGGGAAGAAGCAAGGACGAAGGATAAAAAAAGAAAAACAATATGCGCAGAATGAGGATGAATGGCATTGAGAGAAAGACGCATGAAGGCTGTTAAAAATTCTACGACAATTACATTCCTACGTGTTGTTGGTAGTGAGCTTATACAGAATTATCTTGGAGATGGTCAGAGAGCTTTTTAGAGTTGCCGATGAGCTTTTCCCATCAATAGTTTTCATTGATGAGATTGAAGCTGTTGATAACAAGTGCTATGATGCACATTCTGGAGGTGAACACAAGATTTAATGAACTATGCTGAAACTTCATAACCAGCTTGATGAGTTCAATCTCTAGCTGGCAGCATGCGATATTCCAATCTATCACAGCATTGTCACCATGGACCCTACAAGTTCCACCCGTCCAGTGCTTACAACTCCCCCTTCTTCACCACAAATTCCAGTGCTCTAGTATGGAAAAACAATTCATCCTTGATTGTTGATGCCAGAATCCTATTCTTCTGGAGGACTATCACCTGGTTGAAAAGCTTGCTCAGTTTGACCGTGAGAGAATTCCTGAACATGTTGTCAATGCCAAAGGTGCCAGCGCAAAGGGAAGCCCTTTGGTTTTGTGTCTCAGTCCTTTTTTACCTTACTTGGAGGCTTTATTGGCACAAGAGTAGAGCATATTCAGTACCCTGTACGCACTAATCAGATTTCAAGGGATATTCTGAAACAGAAGTAACCTTCATGGCTCTTGTCTCTCTGGTACTCATATAAATGCATCTATGTGTGGAGGATAATCATCTTCACAACAGAAAAGCCTCTAAAACATAACAGGGGTGCAGGGAAAGACCATACTAGAGTGTGTAAGAGCTGGACACTATGCTGCCAATGTGATAATACAGGAATTGGCTGCAAATATCTAGAGAAGCCAAACCTTTCATAAAGAAGATGGGAAGTTTTTGGAGTTCCTTGTGGTGAAAATCACTAAAGAAAAGATTGTAGATACAAACGGAGCAAGGAATGCATTTGTTGGAGGCTTTCAACCTATTTTTGGGATTGAAGCTCATTTGCTATGGTCCATGTGCAGACTACTTTTAAAAAGATGTTACAAGTTTTAACCAAACAGAGTGATATGTTGAGTTCACCTCTTTGATGCGAAGATAAGGATTGCCAAGATTTAGTTGTAATGGGCCTGGAGCACCTTTGTTATTAATGAGTTTTACAACAAGATATAACTGCTGTATTTCTGAGTGACTTTGATTGTTGCTTGAGCTGTAATGTCAATTCTGACAGTTGTGAAAAGTCTTCAACTATGAGAATTTTGCAGATTGAGATAGGTATAACTATGACATGAGTTTTATTGTCATCATCCTAATCTCTTCTAACACCTAAGGAACTAAGCACCTACATTTCAAGACCTTCGGAATTGAGGAATCTTCTATCTTGGAATTTCTTAAGAACCTCTGTGGATGCGACTTTGCTTTCGAAAACCCTTCGACACCGTTACACATAAGCTAGTTTTTACTTATAAATCTTGGAAACAATATCACGGTTCCTTGCACGGTATACAACCGGCTAACACTTGCACAACTTGGAAGTTGGCACCTTTTGATCCTTCTTGAGTCTCCTTCTCTCCTACACAATATGTGTAGGGCTCTCCTCTTGGTGCTTGATTTCAGCAGAGCTTCTGTAGCACTTGATTTAAGCAGAGCTTCCGCAGCACTTGCACCTTCTCTTCTCCTCTTGGATGCATGCAAAGTGATACTTCCTTTACCTCCCTCACACACAAGGAGAGCCTCCTATTTTGAGATATCTCTCTGTGCATTGTTCGAATGAAAAAACATCCAACACAAAAGTTGTAGATCTCGCTATCTTCGATAACCCTCTTGGCCTATTTTTAGAGATCGTCTTTCTATCGCGAGATATTTTCAAAATGGATTCACCATGTCTTTTTTTAAAAAGAACTTCTCAAACTGTACTCTTAACTTGTGGTCCATGCAACCACCTTAAGGAGAGTTCATTAAATTACCTTGGGCCTCAACCTTAAGATTGAATTCCACACAAAAGCTTGTGTCTTTTTAGACCTTAGAAAGAGAAAATCACTTCTCTCCTCACTTCCACAGGATCACGTCTCTTGTCTTTCTTGGTGAGAAAATTACCTTTCTTGTTTTTCTTAATGAAAGAAAAGACCTTAAACCTTGACTTGTAAGGGAGAGGATGACCCCAGATGAATGCAATGCTCCTTACACAGAAGTAAACGTTCCCAGGCGTTCCCAGATGCACACATAAATACATATACACAATGCTAATGCACTTCCTCTTCTTATAACTGAATCCATCTTCATTTATGTATAACTCCTTGGTTCTTGTATACACTCTTACACTTGGGAAACACTTCTTTCCCCCTTCATAACTTGTACTACATATACCGGATATCCCCGTCATAGTGCTCTGATCGCCCCATTAAGTGATGCACTAGGAATATTGGTCTCTAAATGGTCTCATGCTATGCTAGATCATCATCAACACTTAAAGAAAAGTGAATAATTAATTTAGTGATATTCATGGTAGTAATCATGTACCAAGTGGGATCTTAAGAGTGTCAACTTATCCATTATTCAATGTTTCAAGTCCTCAAAGAAATTTTAGGACAGAAAATAGTCCAAGGATGGATTTTAAATAAGGGGACAACAAGTTCAAATCTACTTCAACAAATATAAATCCAAAGTCAATTCCTATGGACCTCTATAAAGAGGAAGGGAAAAGGCTTATGCTTTAAATGTGGGAAAAAGTATACAATTGATTATGCAACAAAGTGCATATACAAAAATGCAAATTCCAAGGTTCATAGTATGTTAGTCTTTGAGGATTGAGAGGATGACATTGATAATGCCAATGCATTTGTAGCTACTGCTAAAAATGAGGTAAAATCCTTCAAGACGATTTATCAGGTATGAGGAAGGTTTTTAATGTATTGAGGCATCACACACTCTTCACTAAGGGGAGAATAAATGCTCTTTCATGCACACTGAAGTGGAGTACTTAGGGACATATAATTGTCAATGAAAAGGGGATCTAGGCTGACCCCGAGAAGGTGTAGTGTATTAAAGATTGGCTAGTGCCTACTACCAGTACTTTGCTTAGAGGGTTTCTTGGTCTATCCTCATTTTATCATCGATTCATCAAACAATATGTGGCTATTGTAGATCCTTTGACTATCAGGTATTGAAGAAGGAAGCTTTCTTTTAGGATGCACTTGCAAATAGTAGCTTCAACCATTTAAAGAAACTCCTTGCTTCTGCTCCTATTCTAGTATGCCCATATTTTCTAAAGGAGTTTTCCATATAGTGTGATGTCGTTGGTAGCTCAAGGCATAGAGGATGTTTTGTTACAAGATTATGGAGTGATTGCATTTGAAATTCAGAAGGTTACAGATAAAAAATAGCTATGAATGTCTATGACTAAGAGATATTGGCCATCTTACATGCGGTAAAGAAATGGCACCATTATTTATATGGCACCCGCTTTAGAGTTCAAAGTGATCACATGGTCCTTGAGTATTTCCTCTGTCATGAACTTTGAATCTCTGTCATGAACAATCACATGTGGTAATCCATGTAATCTAATAAACTGCTCCATAAACTGACTAGCCACTTGAGAAGTAGTAAACTGGGTTTTGGTTGGAATTAAATGGGCTGCTTAGTGAGTCTATTAAATGGGCTGCCTTAGTAAATAGACTCACTAAGGCAGCCCATTTAATTCCAACCAAAACCCAGTTTACTACTTCTCAAGTGGCTAGTCAGTTTATGGAGCAGTTTATTAGATTACATGGATTACCACATGTGATTGTTCATGACAGAGATTCAAAGTTCATGAGTAACTTTTAGCAGGTGGTATTCACATCCATCCATGGGCACTAAATACAACCTATCATCCACAAATTGGTAGACAAACAGAAAGGGTAAACAAGTGGTTGGAGACTTATCTTTGCCATTTTTGTCATGATGTGCACAATTCATGGGATTTTTTGTTACACTTTGCTGAGTTTACCTACAATAACTACACTCATTCTAGCATTTGAGTTTCACCCTTTGAGGCTATGTATGGTTATTAGGTGCCCTTACCCACAGTCATTTCCAATTAAATAATCAATCCTCATGGGAAAGAATAATTGGAAAGAATGCATACCCTTCTTCAATAGTGTAAGATTAATCTTAGGAAAGCCCAAGACCAGATGAAGATATATGCAAATGAGAAGAGGAGACTTCCAAGAGAGGAGAATTAGTTTTGTTAAAGGTGTCCAAGTCTCCATATTCTACTTTGAGGGATGGATCCAGTAATAAGCTTGCTCATAGATTTTATGGATCCTACAAGATCCTGAAGTGCATTAGAGACTAGGTATATAGATTTGAGGTACCTTCTTCCACAAAGATTCATAATGTGTTCCATGTGAGTTAGCTTAAGCCTTTCTATGGTGATCTTGTTGATACAGTTGATGAGCTGCCACCTATTGATAAAGAATGTATTATTCAATTGTATCCTTCCCTTGAGGCTGTGCCTAAGAAGAAGCTTCGCTCTTGCTCTATCATTTAATTTTTTATCAAATGAACGGGTTTTCTGCCTGAGGAAGCCTCTTGGATACCTAATTCTATACTAGATGAGTTTCCTTACCTACGGGACACATTGTGGCTAAAGCATATTGATTATGGAGGCAATTATGATGCAAACGGGGACCTGACAACATACTATTTTTGAATAATTTTTATTCTATCCAATTTTCACAATTATGCCACCTACTTAGACTCTTTAAGAGCTATATTTTGACATGTGGCATGCTTTTTTTTTAAATACTTCTACCAGAAGTTATGGCAGATTTGGTTCAGCAAGGTCTATTCTTACAACAAGTTGTCTACTTCATTTTGAGTGTTCATCATTTGAAGACTTTGAGACTTCAAGACTTTTGAAGTACTCTTTATCATGTATATAGCTGAGGCTTACTCTCATTCCTTCATTTTAGTCCATATGTATTTAATCTTCCATTTATTTTCCTATTTGTATAACTAAAAATAGAGTAGTACTCTGTTCCATCCATCCTTTTTCAACTTTTGTAAGTTTTTTTAAAGGGTGAAAACCTTTGGGACAGGATGGATTATAAGAAGTTGGGAAGAATAGTTGTTTAGTGTGGAAATAATAGTAATACCATGTCACATTGATATAGGTATAAAAGGGAGAGACATGTAATTTTTCTTACCTTTTTGAAACATTAATACATTACTGTCTCTTTCCTCATTACCTTGCTCACAGCTTCTATGGCTTCTCACCTCTTTCTATATTTCTCTCTCCATTTTTAGTATTTCTCTGTCCTTGTCACTCTCTTTCTCTCTCTCCTACATTCCTTCTTCTCTCTCTTCTGCAATCTTCTCTCTCCTCTTTCTCTCCTCCAGTCCACTTGTTGACACGTGGCAACTAATTCTTTGATACCACAATATGTTAAAAGCAAAGTGTTTAAGTTTAAATGCATCTAGGTATGCCATGTATTATTTTAAATTCAATTTACCCCACACATTGACGACAATTGTTATATGTGGAGAGCTACATGTGTCATCGCACATGAAGACTTTAATTTTCCTAAGATTTGTCCTTCTCAAATTTTAGGCTTCAAGCTGGTTGAAGAATCAGCTACATGGATAAGCCCTTATATATTATATTCCACTAACCATGTAAAGTTTCCAAGGTTGTACCCTATTTTCACAAATGAGAGATGATATATGTATGTCTCTATGCATGTTTGAACATATGATCATTGATGTGGAATCATTATCATTTTGGTTTGAGATTTGGGGTATTTTCTCATGAGTTTGATTTTTTGCTATGCACCTATGTCTCACGTGATGCTCAGTGTGTCTTCATCTATGACCGACATCTATGACAGCTAGTGTGTACAGCTGTCTACATGTGACTACATTAAATAAGTCGGGTTAGTTGACTAGAGTTAGTCAGTCTAGTCTACATTTACACTAGGTCACTTTATCTTGTAGTGGGTGTGTGCTTTTCAGTTGAGTGAGTGGAAATGAAGGAATGAGCTTGAGAGCCTGAAGGCTCATGGATATGGAGTTTTTTTCCCTTTCTCTCTCTCTCCTCTTTGAAGATGTCAAGCTCGCCATGCCGGATGTACGAAACATGTGGTTTATGCGGGGGATAAGCGAAAAGTGTCTGAGAACTTTTTGAGGGATGGTTTGCCCTTGCAAGTCCTCTCGATACCTGTGAGCACCACACTTTGGACATGTCTCCATAATCTCGTATTCTCCTCGAAACAGATAGCAATTGTTGATACATGCATGGATGTTATTGTAGTCCATGCCAAGCTTCCGTAAAACATGTCGTGCATCATCACGAGACTCATGCATGGTATTTGCAGGTGGTAATATATGATATTTCAATAACCTGAAAAAAATCATAAAACACCTTGAAAAAGCACAAATGTTTGTAATAATAGTGCCGAAAAAAAATATCAATGAAGTGTATGTACAAGGTACCTGAACAACTCGGTCACACTCGTATCGCTCCACCCGTATTTTGCTTACACACTTAAGAGTTCAAGTAGTGTCTTCAGCTGAGATACTCGGCACCCATCATATAATGGTATGGATGCTTCCTCTCTAAGCAGATCAAAAGTCTCGATATCCATGGGAATCAATGCATCGATCATTGCCTCCATCTCAGGCTCCAAGATTATAGGTAGGTCTGGAAGGTTGCATGTCTCCTGGCATTGACGGTATAGATTGGCCTTGCGAGTGGTGGATTGGCTCCTGCACTCAATCCATCGCACATCCACGTACTCTTCTAATTGGCCGCAAAGGGTGCACTCCCCCTTGGGACGAGACATCACCTCCCTGGATAGAAAATTTGCCAGCAAGACCCAATATTATTGTATATGGTATTCAATTAGCTTGCGAGTACAATGCATGATTGATATTAACTTCAAATTACCATTTTTTGAAAATCCGCAATCGCCTGATCAATGATCTCAGATTGAAACTCACCAAATCTCGTACGTGTTCTATAGACAAACGGCGTTTTTGTCTAATTGCCAACTTGCATTGAGAGCAAGGACATGGGACACACTGATTAAGATACGCCTCGCAATCTTGAACAACAGGACCTTCTTTGTTTTCCATCTTGTCTACGTTACAACAAAAAATTTAATGACTTGTAATACAATTTGGGAAAATCCTTCACTCATTGTTTATTGGAGGTCACTTATGCTTCTCAAGATATCTATTTGATGTGACATCACTTGGGATGCTATGTCAATGTCTTGGCATGCTATTGGATTAATTTGAGCACTCATTTACTCAATTTTATAGAGGTTTTCACTTCTGTAATAAGTAGGGTTGAATGTTGTTTTTTCAGAGAAACTTCATGATTATTGCTTGTTGATGCTTATTGATTACTTTGCATGCTACACTAATGTATATGGTTGATGCCATATACTTGGCCATGCTTCTAGAATGCACTTGGATTGAGATTGAAGCTTAGTCTCATTGAGTTTGACTGTCACTTCTCACATCAAGCATTAATTTAAGACACTTCATGCCTCTTATCATTGGATGATACATGAGCCATTTGTTAGATATATTATAGTGAGACAATAGGACTAATTGTGACATGTACATGCTCTCTTGATACTCATTGGATGCAATACCCCTATTGTAGGATGGTTTGATGTTTTGTCTTGGATCTAGTACTTATTGATTACTTTGCATGCTACACTAATGTATATGGTTGATGCCATATACTTGGCCATGCTTCTAGAATGCACTTGGATTGAGATTGAAGCTTAGTCTCATTGAGTTTGACTGTCACTTCTCACATCAAGCATTAATTTAAGACACTTCATGCCTCTTATCATTGGATGATACATGAGCCATTTGTTAGATATATTATAGTGAGACAATAGGACTAATTGTGACATGTACATGCTCTCTTGATACTCATTGGATGCAATACCCCTATTGTAGGATGGTTTGATGTTTTATCTTGGATCTAGTACTTATATCTGTCATAGTGTTGTCAGTGGTATTTATATGCTTCTAGGTTATGTATTGAGCCTTAGTGCCCTCTCTCATTTCCTTTTCTCTCTCCTCTCTCTCTCATTTTTTCTCTCTCCTCTCTCCTCTCTCCTCTCCCTCTCTCATTTCATTTTCTCTCTTCCTCTCCCTCTCTCATTTCATTTTCTTCCTTAAATGTTTTATTTGGAAAATATCTCCCTCTCTTCCTACTAGCTTTCACTCAAGAGGTCCTTCCATTTAAATGCTCCTAACACTCCCCAATGAGTTGCATTTAGATGAGTTACATTGTGAGTTCAATTTGAATGCAACTCATAGGCTGTTTTATCTAGACAACTAATTTCATGTCGTAAGCAAAAAAATTTCACTAATTTCTTTCCTAATACAATTGATAATAAACATTAGACATAACTAATCCTCCATAGCAATCATTAGACATAACTAATTTCTTTCCTAATGCAATTGATAAACGTTGGACATAACTAATCCTCCATAGCAATCATCAATCAATGCAATTTGAATCTCTACTACAAATTATTAGAGAGTTTTTTAATAAAAAATTGAGTTGTTGATTTCTATCTAGTCTAATATACTCAACCAATCAAATCATCATCTCAAATCAATTCAGCCTCACAATCCAAGCATGGCTCCCTCAATTGGTTATGCCACTCCATTTTGCAATCCATCCATTCCTCAAGTACTCCAACAAAGAGAGGAAGCATAGAAAAGAAAGAGGGATATCCCAACCTCATCTCAACTCCACCTCTCACCCTCCAAATTGTAGAAGAAGAAGGGGAAGAAGAGAAGAATGCAAGGTAGAAGAGAAGCTTCACTCTTCTAGTTCCTCACTTAATTCCTCTCTCACTCTCCCTCACCCTCACCCTCACCCTTACCCTTGCCCTCAATGTGAAGCATAAGAAGATAGGATACAAGGAGAGAGAAGAGAGCTCTCAAGTTTGCACACACAAGAATGATCTATGCATGCATCCTATGTTAATTTGAACACTTCAAAAAAGTGAATAGAGAGTTTTACCCACAACCTCTTCCATTTCCTCCCTCTCCCTCCCTCCCCCTCTCCCTCTCCCTCTCCCTCTCTTTCTCTCTCATTTCCTATCCCTCTCACAATATATCCTAACACTCTCCAAAAGCAAAAGGGAGAGGGAGAGAGAGAATGCACTCTCCCTCCCTCTCCCTCTCCCTCTCCCTCTCCCTCTCCCTCTCCCTCTCTCATTTCCTCCCCCTCCCTCTCCCTCTCTTTCTCTTTCTCTTTCTCTTTCTCTCCCTCTCTCTTTCTTTTTCTCTCCCTCCCCCTCCCTCTCCCTCTCTTTCTCTCTCATTTCCTCTCCTAAACAAGCAAAAGAGAAAGAGAATTAAACCCTAAACAAGTAAAAGAATGAGAGAATAGACTCCGATGAGATATGGCGACAGTGGGGCGGCTCCTCTTCGCAATGAAGGCTCCTCCTCTCCTTCGCAAACGACGGCGGCAGCGGCGGCGGGCCTTCTTCCTCTCCCTCTCTCACGCAGTTGCTATCTCTCTCATTCGCGCTCTCAAAACAGTAGACACAAAAACGTGAAATAAACCCGCGCTTGGTTTCGGCCTATTTTTTTTCTTGTGGGGCGTTGCTATTTGCATCACTATTTTTTGCATCGTTATTTGCATCGCAATAGCGACGAAAATAGCGACGCCACTATTTGCGTTGCTACCCGCCATCGCTATAGGCTTAAATCCTTGTAGTGCTTGTTGTCAAATTTCTTCAATAAAAGTTCCCGGCCAACCGGAACCACCCTTCCGTAGGAAAGACCCATGGCCACATCCACCACACTTTCCTTAGAATTGCTTTAGTTTTCTAATTACCTACCACATTTAGTTTGACATGCAAAAAGAGATTCCTTAATTAGTCAATTATTCACCGCTTCCTTTATGTAATTTAAGCACTGACATAGAAAAACAATGTCAAGCAAGTTCCTTTTCAACATTTGATCTTATTTATCCTTCTTTGGAATACATCATATAATCTAGCCCAAAGGCTATTCCATAATCCAGCTCAAAGACTAATCCATAAATCTGCTCAAAGGCAATTTCATAATCCGCCCCAAGGCAATCCAACAATCCTCAGGGATCACTATTCCAAGTTTCCGTCCTCCGTAGACTAGTATGCGGGCCTTAAGATTCAATTGCGAGTCACATCGGCCTCTTGTGCAGGACTCCGAAGGCAAGGGATTTAGGGCCAGAGTCCCCCCCTAGCACCCAAGCATCCTCCTGCTCTAAGTAGCACCCATGGAGAGACCTCTCGCGGCGGGTTCAGTCCACGTTCTTGGTGCGGCTAACAACCCCCTTGGTTAGGGTCGGGTAGACAGTGGGGGTAACTGATGCTGCCTCTCCCTCCAGGCCTTCAACCTGAAGCATTAATTATATTTCCATCTTTAGTTCCTTGAGTAACAAAGTATAAACATTGCTACTAACTGTACAAAACACAATCAATACAGTGGTCGTTAATTTGGCCAACTACTAAGGTGTGAATCCTTCTTTTCGAATGCATCCAGCATTCGATCCGGGATCAAATGCAACTTAGCAAGATCCCCAACGGTTTTGTTGTTAGTTTACCCTTTTATCCTTGGGTTAGGGTTTATACCCTGTTAACCCAATTAACAAACACCTTAGGTTCCTTAAATTAAGATAGTAAATCCTAGGCAACCTTTTTGCCCTAACTTGATTGTTCGATCTCTTACTAGACCATACACAACTTCCTTAATTTGGCAAATTGGCCTCAAGGGAAGGTGATGTAGAATGATGACTACTCATCCTCAAGATGGTTTGACTTGAACTTAGGACTTGCCAACCTCATTCTAAGGAGTGGCAACTCTATTTTGTGATTTAACACAAAACCATGCGACGTTGCAACTTGTTGCATAGGAGTCGCATCTGACTTGCGGGATCATCTCTCCCATCAAATAGCGTTCCTTGGTCAAGAAATACGTTTGGACAAGATGTAGGGTTTGGGATATCTTCTTGACCCACCAACCCATTCCTAACCATACTAGGCCAACAACGTTTGGCCCTAGGGTTTCGAAACTCAATCAGAAGTTTGGTATTAGGTCGATTGATCCTTAGGATAAATTCCTAGATCATTGTTGCATTTTAACTAACCCTAACATTTCGTGAATGTGGGTAGGGTCTTTAGGATTGAAAATATTAAGTCGGTTTTTGTCGAGTGCGATACTAGGCAGAATTTTAACGCGACTTAACTTTACCTAGCGCATTGAGGTGAAATCGCTTGAGTTACACCTTTGCAAGTGAATTACCTAATCGATCTAATTGTCTTGCGACAAGAGGTGATCTTTCCTTAGAAGAGGTATAAACACTTTTCCTAAGAGATGTACATAAATAAATCAAACCTACGTTGATGCAATGAAATCAAAGCTTTGATAAAGACGCATTCATAATTTGGCAAGAGATCTTCGTGCATGAGTGTCCTTTAGCCCCTAGCCGACTTTAAATGCAAACATCCTTTTCTAAATACAGGCTTCGATAAAAGACTCCATGAATGCCATGAGACCATTAATGATTTAATTTGTCCTTCAACACTTAGCCTAACCTAGGATGCAATTTTCACCACATGCAAGTTGCCATGCATTGCGACCATTTAGACATCATTCAATGGTGTCTAAGATTATCCTCTTTAAAATTCACGTTTATGGATTTAAATCATAAGTGCAACATGAGACTAGATCTATCCTTCATCGCACGATCCCTCTTCTAATTTATGCATTATACATTCAAGGAGATTGAAACTACCCTTGTTGACGGGAATGCAAGTAATTTCAACTAATCTGCATGCACTACATTCTGGACATGAGGACTTGTAGTGTTGCCTATGCATGAACTTGGGTTGGAGGCTCCCGCGTGTGCGCCTCGCATCTTTAGCTTTGGAGCCATCTATGATGTTGTGGACTTGGACTCCACGATTTCTCCCTGCCCTTATTCTCGATCTCCGAACTGCCTATTAGGCCGATACTTCTTTCCTCGCGTAGAAGTTGGGGCTTACGAGTTTGGTTTTTGAAACTTGGGAGGCACGTGAAAACAAGGCTTAAGGAAGCCCTTGGTGGAAGCTTCCAAAGAAGCTTCTAAGCTTCTAATCAGAAGCTTACGTGGAGAGGGAAGAAGATAAATGGGAGGATGAGGACACCGACGAGTGGCGCAGCGTGGCATTTTAGCGGCGGCAGGTAGTATTGATGGTGATGGCGGCCAATGCGACGTAGGGCGGCACTAGCAGCAACATGTTTTTCTCCCTCTCCCCCTCCCCAAGCTCCAGGGGGGGTGGAAGATAGCCACACACGTGGCTAGTAGCATACTCCCCTCCATGCTCCTCTCTCCTCCACTTAGCTCCATTCCCTCTCACACTCCTCTCCCCTGCCATGCATCGGCTGAGGGGAAGGGGGTAAATAATAAAAAAATTTGCCTTAATTTTAACCATTATCCCTCTTTCCCTCTAGAAGAGGTGTTCTCGTGCGGCCTTGCGATCTTCAAGCCGCGGCCTCTTATGCACCATACGGGTGGGGTTTATTAACGCACGAGGGTGGAACATTTAGCCCAGGGTTCTTCTAATCGCGAGGAGATTATTTAGCGTTGCTTTTGCACGGGGCATGTAGTGGTCAAAATTATTTAATATTTTGTGTGGAAATAGTACAAAATTTTGGGGCCCTCATCACACCACCATCGCTATCCTCCTCAAACAGAGTCATTGACCTAGGCAACCTTTGTGAGTGACCATGGCATCCAAGAGGCTTGTGAGAAGCATCTTCCCAATAGACTCCCTGATCATGCTAAATCAAATTAGCTAGATAACTATGTAGGTACACTTATTTTTTTAAATATACATTGTGACATGTAGATCCCATCATGCCATAGAATACATAATTATAACAATTGATAAGAAAGAAACTACACTATAGAAAATTGTTAGGGAAATGTGAGAATGACAAATGTATGAAGCATGGGTATTTTACTTGAATCATACTACGGATTGCTAAGTGAATTGTGCTTCATTCCCCAGGTTGTTAGGAAAAGATGAGAAGGGAAAATATATAGGACATGGATGGTTGCATGAATCATATCTTCTACTTGTATGCATGTATTGTTATTGACTCAGAAATCACTTGACCAACTATGTCTAGGAATCCGAAGGGTTTAGATGACACTAATAAGAAAAATTATCCAAGCAACAACCAAATGCCACATCACCTTGCTTGGCGGAGGTTTAGTACATCACAAAAAGAAAGCCTTCTCCTCTTTTGTTCTAAGATGAAATACTTATTGCATTTGTATGGATCTTATTACGGTGGTAATCCTTGAATATTATGGTGCATGGGAGGGATATTTGGTTTATTTTCCAATGTAGATAGCTATAAAGGTTCCCTTTTGTGTGTGTGTGTTGGGGGGGGGGGGGGGGGGGGCATGCATGGAACAAAGAAGGATGATAGCCCTAACGGTGCACAATTTTTATTTTTATTTTTTCCTTGGAAAGGAACAAAAGAAACGAAGGAAAACTAAAACAGCAATCGAGAGAAGCCTGAAATTTCTCCAAGCATTTTGCTAATTTTTTTGCGAGCTAGGGTCGTCGCCTATAAAAACCATGTCTATGTTTGTCCACGATTGTGATCTAGTGGAAATTGAGATTTTTCGGGAGCACTCTAATGGCTGTGGTTTTGCAGATCGTCCTCATCTCTTCATTACTGGTAGCTGCATGTAAGCATACTTCCTTTCTATTCGTTCATTATATAACTATCTGGCCGCCATTTTCTTATCTCATGGGGACGTTCTTTCCTTAATAATAATTCCGTCATGCGTTTATTATACATGGAAAGGGTGAATTTTGAAACATACTGATATGCATTGGGTTGAAAAGCACTAAAGATTTTTGGTTGGTTTATTATACATGTACAATAATCCTTCTTTTTCCCTAAGGGATTTTTCATATGTAGCTAAAGACCTTTGTTTGAGTGGGGGTGTTGGAGCTATATATAGCTCACACTATCTTGACTAGGTCTCACCTATATATATGTAGATTGTGATCAACATGATATAGTTTTTGGGAGTGTACATGGTGTGTCTCTTCTCCCTCTCTCTCACATCTCTACATATCTTCTCTCTCTACATAGCAACAATCAGAACATCATATCTCAACAAAAGACCATCATGAGCTTCTCAAACATACTCAACCCATCCCAGCACATTCCAAAACACTTTTATCACATCCAAAATCAATCAATAAACCCTTAAAATAAACTATTCATCTCACAAAAACAACAAAAATTATCCCAAAAGAACAAGTCAATTCAGCCCTCAATATAGAGTCATGTGACTTATTTAAGGTTGTTATAAATTATATATCTTCAAGTCTACCTATGTAAACATGAGTTTGGTTGGAATGTATTGTTGAGATGTAGAGAGAGAATATTTTTAGAGACATGATAGTAAGAGAAGAGACACACCATATACGCTTCCAAAGACTACATCATGTTGATCACAATCTACATATATATAGGTGAGACCTAGTCTAGATATGGCGAGCTATATATAGTTCTCCAACATCCCCACTCAAATAAAGTTCTCTAGCTACGGATGAAAAAACTCTTAGGGAGCACAAGGGGGAAAAACCCGAGCTCCTATATACCAATGTACAAACATGATCAAGAAGTATTATTGTGTGCATGTAAAGTGAATCTGTGCATGTGAAGTGAAATTGAATATGTATGTAGGAAGATGACTAAGAGGTCTGAGGTGTATGTGCATATGTGAAGTGTATGGTTCCTACAAGGAGTATTTACAATTGCACTACAAGGTCATAGTAGATTAATTCCCAAAGCTTGAAGTTGAGACAACTCCAAGTTTAAGCGTAACAGAGTGAAGCGTGCTTCATTGATTCCTTTGTTGAATATATATGCAGTCATCTGATCACTTGGACAATGTTCAATCACGATCGTGCCTTTCTTTACTTCATATCAAACATAATGATAATGCACTGCATTATGTTTAGACTTGTTATGTTGAACATAGTCTTTAGCAACACTAATAGCACTTTGGTTATCACATCGAAGTGATGTGCTGGAGAGAGGAGGATGGCCAATATCTAATAGAACTTTTCAGATCCATACTAACACTTGAGTTACTAAAGATGCAACTACAAATTTAGCATGTATAGTGAAAATAGCAACACAACATTGTTTCTTGCTAGTCCAAGAAACAAAAAAAACCATTGATAAAGAAACAATTTCCACTTATAGAATCCACATAGATAAGTGAGAGCTTGCCTAATCTGCATCTGTATAACCCAAAATTTGAAGTGAATGTAGAGAATCATAATTTTGTTAGTGTCAATAAACCAACCCAAAATCTTTAGTGCCTTTCAAATACTTCAAAACTCGTTTAGCTGCAATCAATGTTTAAGGCATGGAAAACTAAGATGTTGTCCAAGAAAATTTGTAGCAAAAGAATGTCAGCATGAGAATTTAAGCCAACAAATTAAAGACATCGAACAAGATTAGCATAAGGTTGATGTAATGCTAATTGTCCATCATTCTACAGAAATCAAGAGTTTTTGGTAGATCTCCAAGACAAGGAGTATTAGCAGGAAGTGCAAAACCCAAAACCAAACTTCTGAAGAATAATATCTTCAATGAACTTTGTTTGATGCAATAATAAAATATCATTTTCTTGATAGTGTTGAATCTAAATACAAGGACATGAGTGTATATCAAATATAGAATATAAAATATTATTTCCTTATTGAAGGAAGTTGAGATTGTAAGAAAAAAGTATGGTATCATCCACATATAGAGCAAGAGTAACAAAACTATCTTTGTAGCGCTGACATGTAAGTTAGGATCTCAAGAACAAGAGATAAAACCTTGGTTTGTGAGGAAGAGATCAATCTTTTGATACCAAGCTTGTGAAGATTGTTTGAGACCATAGAGTACCTGATGAAGTCTGCAAGCAAGATTTTCCTTATATTTGACTACAATTCCCTTTGTTTGCTCCATGTATATCTCTTCCTTTAAATCACCATTAAGAAAAGTAGTTCTCACATCCATTTGGTGAACCTCCAAATCAAACTCAATAGCAAAAACTAACAAGAAATGAATACTCATAATGCGAACAACATGTGAGAAAGTTTCTAATTCATGAGAAACCTTGGGCAACTAGCCTTGCTTTGAATTTCTCAAATGTTCCATATGCTTTTGTTTTAGTATTAAAAACCCACTTGCATTTAATAGTAGTACATCGAGGTGTGGTAACTCGGTTAGAATCCATGTACCTTTAGAGAGAAGAGATTCATACTCATCTTTCATGGCCTCTTGCCATTGTTCATTTTGTGGAGATGGACATGGCATCACTATAAGAGACATGGTATTGAAAAATATTGATAGCCTTCTCAAGAATATCAGCATCATAAACAAGACAAGTACCATGCTCATTATCAATTGAAAGATCAACATAACGATCAATGCCAAGGTCATCATGAGGAATAATATGTGCAGGTTGTGAATCCAGATTTAAAGAGTGAATATTATCCCCTGAAGGTGGTTCATCATCATATAGAAAGAAAAAGAAGTGAATAATGACTTTATATCATCAACGTCCTCTAGTGACCACATTGGCTTAGCATCCTCCTAAGACCACGTGCTACCCATAAGTTTCTCATTGAGAATAGCATCACCACCTATGATTACTTTCTTAGAAGATGGACCATTAAACTTTAAAAAAAATTAATATCCAATGAAAATAACTTTCAAACCAAGAGGATCAAGCTTTCTATGAGTGTATTTGGATACATGAATATAAGCAATACATCCAAATTTTCAAAAATATGAAATAGAAGGACTTTCACTTGTCCAAGTAGTATTCAATATTTTACCAAAAGGAGCTGTTGTAGGAAGATGATTTTACACAAATATTACTGTTAAGATAGCTTCAGCCCAGAAACATCAAGATAAGCTAGAATGAATGAGCATACATCACATGGCATTGAGCATAGTCATGTTTTAATCTCATCACTACAATTATGTTGAAGAGAGTAGAGAACCATATATTCATGATGAATACCCCGATTATTATAATAATCATCAAAATCATTTGAAATGTATTCTCCACCATTATCAGTGAGAAGTTTTATAATGCGATGATCAGTATGAATTTCTCTAAATTTTTTATATTTCTTAAAAGATAATAAAGCTTTTTATTTGACTTGCAAGAGAAAAATAATGGTGCATCTTGAGAAGTCATCAATAAAAGTCATGAAATACCAATATTGATATTTTGATAGAGGAAAAGGTCCACAAATATCAATGTGAATAAGATCAAGCAAATCTCTAGAATGAGTTGTGGTGGAAATGGAAAAGGGTTTGCGAAAATGCTTTCCAAGTGCACAATATTCACAAATACCCATATGAGGGATGATCTTTGAATTTCATACCTTGAGCAAGGTCACTTCAATAAAGATTGACAAGCTTTGAAAAATTAGAGCGAATAAAGTGATGATGCCATAATTTTCTATTAAGATCACTAGGAGATGTAACAACATTTGCAACATCTGATGGGACCTAAAATGGGCCGGCACTGGCTCATGCACTAGCCGGACCTCTATCATGCGCTCAACAACCCCACGGCCTCACGGCCAGGAGCGTTAATGACACAGACATCATACATTGCCTTCCTAAATATCTTGTGTTTGTATCAGTCTTGTAGTCCAAATCTAACCCAATTAACACTCCTTAGAGGGAGTCCCAACACATTGCCAAATAGCACGAAGTACAAACATAGGAGGTCCTCCAACGGCTGACTGCTGCTACCTCACTGCGACTCTCCTACATCTTGGGGATTGGCCCCTCGATGCATCGCTAAACATATATAACACTTCGCACATAGTTCTCTCAAGGTACCAATTGATCGTATCCAGGAATGTACCATTTTTCTCACTTTCTTTCCCCTTAGACCCAATGCCTAGCTTACAGCTTGGAACAACCTTACTCACTCAACGTTGGTCATGATTCTCTAGAAAACAATTGCCATGCATCCAGGAGGTATTATCTGATACCCTTTATCATTTTATGCTTCATGCAAATTGTGAATGTCCATGTGCTCAAACAAAGGAAAAAAAAATCAACATTGGTACACATGTGGAAAACATTTCTTTCAATCATTTTGGCTATCGCTCGTATGCGGCGTTGCATGAACCTAGCACCGAGAAGCCCTCGTGCTACTAGGTCCTTAATTTTTAATTATCGACCAACCTAAATGGTATGCATAAAAACCAGCAAGCCTTTCATCATTTCATTCAGCATTTAAACACCTTTTATAAACTCTACCCCCTCACCCATTTAGGTTGTGCATTATTGATCGGTTTAGGGTTCATTTTCCATGTGTTTATTGTACGAAAAGCAATAAAAACTCAATAAAACATAGAGGTAGGGCTGAACTGAGGCTAAACCTCATACTTCAGACCCCCCATACATCCACAAACATGAATCTTATTTTTTCTTAATTTTCGGCACTCAAAACCCATTTTTCACTTATTTTTTCACATTTTCTCTATTTTTCTTGTATCTTTTACAATATTAAATAACCAAAAATATAAAATAAGTTGTGGGTTGTGGCCCTTAGGTTCATTTTCAGAAAAAACACAAATTTAGTTGGTGTGTCTTATTATATTTTCCATTTATATCTCAAAAACACCCAATTTTCCCATATTTCACGTGTTTTACGGGTTTTACACCATTAATTTCAATCACAACACTTATGATTTTCTGCTTTTCTGAGCATAAACTGATCAAACTCATAGCAAACAACATTATTATGCATAATCATCCCATGGGAACAAATATTCATGAAGCAAATTGCATAAAACATCAATTTCCTTTGTAAAAATGAAATTACCGTTCTTTGCGGGTTGCGGGTTTTTATTTGCCATGTCTCGGGACTGATTTCCAGCAGGCATTAATTCTCATGACAGTCCACAATCAGCAATCTTCATTCCTCTTGAACCACAGAGCAATCATGTCTTCATTGGACAAGCATCCGTCATCCATTCTTCTTCTTCTTCACCACATGAATCTGCCCTTAGAAGAGAGAGAGGGAGGAGAGAAAAAGACTGAAATCTAAGATCTTCATAGAGACCACCATTGGAGGAGTGAAGCACGGCGAAATGATCAGCATCCAGGGGGGAATGAAGCCTCATAGTCAATTCATATGGTTGTTCACAGGCAGCAAGTTGCCTCCTCCCATTCCATGGCACAATTTTCGGCGCTCCTACAAGCGGCGTTTTCTCACGTTTCATGCCTCCTAAAAGATGCCACAATTTCATTTGGCATAAAATGCCCAAGGCCCCCCCCCCCAAAGGTCACTTACCATTTGGCCCAACTCATGTCCACCTTTTCAAATCTTGCCCACATTGTTGGCCATTTCCCCGTCCAGACTTCAAATTGAGCTCTAAAAAATCATGGGCGTCCGGCTCGGCATCCCGCATTGGCCGGTAACTCTTGTCAACCCCCACGACATTCTGAAAAATTATGAAAAATCAACAAGTGTCGCTCGGGCGCCTTTAAAGCACTTTGCCACTTAAAATCGTCCTAGATCGAGCCGCCGCCTTCGACGTTAAATATTTTTCCCTTGATATTCGTAATTTTCAGCTATTTTTAAGCACTTCTTGGCATCAAAATTCCGCTCTCATTGGCAACCACGGAATAGGGCGACTCAGCCCGTCGAAAGGCCCTAAACTAAATGCATAAGATTATGACCCATCCCTCCTGCATAGATAGCAAGAGGCATACGCATCACATGTTGTCTAATTAACCCATGGGTCCAGGATAACAATGGTAGATTGGTCTCAGCTGCTCTTTGCATCACCCATATCAACCATCGTCTACCATATATCGCATGTTCTGATAACATACCCCACAAGCGACCGAGTCCTGTTTCATCATTGATGACAAGATCCAAACTAGGACCACAATTGAACAAGAGGCCTTCTTCATAAGCAAGATTTGCTAATGAATCCGCAAACTGATTCTAGTAACGTGGAATCAGTTGAAAAGACACCCTCTCAAACTCTTTAAGTAGGGTCATAGCAGTTCAATGATACATACAAAGAATGGGATTCCGCACCATGTATGTCCCATCTAGCTGATTACGGATCAACTGGGAATCCCCTTTTACTAACAACTGATGAATACCACCTTGTTTGGCAATATGCAGTCACATAATCAAGGCTTTATAATCCACCATATTGTTAGTGAATCCTACCTCGAGATAAGCAACTAACTTCATTGTAACTCTACGTCGGGAATCTCGGATTACTACTCCAACACTTCCTTTTTTATTAGGGCCCCTGGACGCTCCATCAAAATATAATGTATACGTTCACAATGGGTTTACACAGCTTGCCATCACAAACTCCTCTATTTGTAATTATGATAATCAAAGTTTAACATGTTGAGAGGATGAACTGACGGCTCCATCCCTCCTTCATTAAACTCAACAGGGATACTTGTCAACAGTCGTAAGCAGTGATGACAGAAGACTTTAATCTTCCACACAAAGGTTCCGTCTTCTTGCTCAATCACCTTGTATCCTTTGCTCCACCAGATGAGTTTCCCTTGATGGTATCTCTGCTCCAGATATGGGTGCTCCAAATATGGAATTAACCGCCCCATCCACCGGCTTTAAGCTCTTTTCCGTAGGTCTCACATCATCCCTAGCATGGATCTGCAATGCATTTCCTTTGTATTAGCATACTTAGAAATAATAAGGTTTAATCTTATTAAGATTAACCTTATTCTTAAACTCCACTCCCTGTAAATCAACTAATAGGGTCGTAGACCTATTCTTCCCTAACCTGACAATCTTGTAGGGGCCATCCCATTTAGGTTCTAGCTTCCCTGGAAACAACTCCCTACGCACATCATAGTAGAGGACTAATTGCCCTTTTTTAAAGGTATATTTCTTCACTCTAAGGTCATGTAACTGCTTCATCCGACGCTTGGCTACCTCCTGGTGTAATAAGCTCTGCAACTTCAGCTCATCCAGGTGGGCTATAGTCGTGAAACGTTCAAAAAGGGAATCCTCATCTCCTAAAGAATGGTTAATTGCAAACCGTATGGTCAGCATTTCGATTTCAAGGGGTAACACACACTCTTCCCCATAAACCAATTTGAATGGAGTATGGTTGGTAGCTCGCTTGAACGTGGTATTATACGCCCATACTGCCACATACAACTTCTTGTTCCAGTCTCGTTTCTTCTCGAAGACTATTTTAGACAAGATCCCCACAAGCTATTTATTAGTACTTTCAACTTTCCCATTTGCTTGTGGATTATAAGGAGTCGTTTTATTGTGCTTGATTTGCCAAGCTTCAGTCAAGATTTTGATCACCTTATTCAGAAAATGGGTTTCACGGTCCGACACTAATTCCCTCAATGGACCAAAGCGGCAGATAATCTGCTCTAACAGGAAACTTGCTGTCTCTTTTGCATTGTCCTGCCTCGTCGCCCGCGCTTCTGACCATTTTATGAAATAATCAGTGGCTACTATAATGTACCTCTTCTAGGTAGTAGACGACGGGGTAATGGGACCCACAAAATCAATGCCCCACTTCTCGAATGGAAGGATAGCCATGATAGGAATAAGTGGGTGTTTCCTATTCTCTCTACTGTCATGCCTCGGACAGGTATCACATTTCTTTACATACTCAAAAGAATCTTGGAAGATGGATGGCCACCAATATCCAGCTCGTAAAGCTTTCTGCGCTGTCAACCGTCCCGCAAAGTGCCCTCCACATGGGGAGTCATGACACTCCTCCAAGATAAAAGGAACCTCGTCAGGGATCACCCATTGGTGGTAGATATCATCAACACCTTGCCGATATAGCATCCTTGTGATCAATGAAAATTTCAAAGCTTGCTGTTTGATTTTCCTCCTTTCAGACTCTGACAAACCAGCTCCCGTTTCTCTTGTTGATAAATAATGCGTAATAGCAGCATACCAAGATGGGATAGAAGCCGTATCGATTTTAAACATTTCCTCAATATCACTTCCTTCCGCTAAGATCTCTTTCAGCTCCCCGAAATCCACAAGGCATTCCACAATACCCTGCAACCTCGGTGGCTTACTCTTGATATCATAATCAAACTCCTGCAAAGTGATTAACCACTTTGCCAAACGATCAGGCGGCTGTAGCTTATTCATAAGCAATCTCAGTCCTTCAGTCTTCGTATAGAATACTACCTTTTCATAGAGGATGTAGTGTCTCAATTTCTTAGTCCCAAAGACCATCGCAAGACACAACTTCTCCATGTAGGTATAGTTAATCTCTGAAATGCCCAATTTTCGACTAGCAAAAGCTATGAGATGGTACCATTTATCCTCCCAGATTTGGGCTGAACAGCATTTGATATTATACATGGTGGCTCCTGAAAATATATACAACACCTCGCCTCTTTTAGGTGCCTTTAAAACAGGTGCTTTTACTAGCTCCTGTTTCACATCTTCAAAAGCTACCTTACAAGGGTCGCTCCATTCAAATGAACAGCTGAAGGATAATAAATTCGTTAATGGCAACGTTCTTTCTGCCAAGGCATTTATAAACCTCCGATAGTACCCTATCGACGACAGAAAGTTGTGAATCTCTTTCAGAGTGTGGGATGGACTCATAGCAACTATAACCTTGATCTTTTCAGGGTCAGTTGCTATTCCTGCTGAACTGACCACATGGGCTAGCAATAGCCCATAAGGCACTCCAAAGACACACTTTCGTGGGTTAAGAGCGATACAAAATTGTCTGCAACGCTCAAAGCACTTTCTCAAAATAACCAACATCCTTTCCCTTACAGTAGCTGCCCCCAAGTCATCAATAAATACTTTCAACTCGTCTGGGGAAATATCACCAAAGGTCTTGTCTGCTGTTCGTTGCCACGATCCAAGTGCATTGCATAAACCAAAGGCCATCACATGGTAGTAATAAAAGTTGTTTTCAACTTGTCTTCTTCTGCAATTGCCATCTGGTTATATCCCGCAAAGCAATCCATGAACGAATATATCTCCCTACCCTCTAATTGATCCAAAATCTGGTCAATAAATGGCAACGGGTAGTAATCTTTAACTGTCTGCTTATTCAACTCTCTAAAATCTACACATAGTCGGATCTAGTTGTTTTTCTTCTTCCTGATAACAATGGGTGAACACCATTCTGTGTGTTGTACACGGAAGATCAAACCAGCTTTCCTTAACTTCTGCAACTCTTCAAATAGCCCATCCCTCAATTCAAAAGGCATACGCCTTACCTTCTGACACACAGGACGACTACCTTCTTTTACAGGAATAGTATGAACAGCCAAGCTGGGAGGGATGCCTCTCAGCTCGTCATAACTCCAAGCAAAGATATTGTGAAATTCTTGAATCAAGGACACATAGTCCTCCCTTTCTGTTGAACTGAGCATGGAACCTAATTTGATTGGCCGCGAATCATTCGGCGTGCCAAGGTCCAACTCAATCACCTCCATGTCTCTTATCCTATCTTGAGGCTCTATGGGCTCAATTAGAGTTATCTGATAGAAATCCTCTATAGTGGACCCCTCTTTAGATTCGTCACTGGGGGATGATGTCTCATTACCAAATGGATCATCTGCTGTTTCTAATTCAGTACAAGATAAAGGAGCTCTCTCACTTTGAGGAGACTCAGGATAAGCATCAACTATTACTCGATTAGCACCTCTACCTAGAACCACTCAACCGACGGGTATATTGAATTGACAGTCTATTCGTAAGATCCAAGGCCTACCTAGCAACACTCGATAGCTAGGACGTCCTGCAAACCTTCTCATGCTAAAGTCCAAGAAACATTCTACACTCGCAACTGTAACATGGACCTTAGTAACGCAACCTTCTGGTTGTCTTAGACTATCATCAGCCATTCTCAGAAGGGTGGAGCTATCTTTCTGGATACCTAGACCCAGCCTCTCCATCAACTCTGAACTCATGATATTGATGGAGGATCCAGTGTCTACAATGGCATGTTCCACTAATATTCCATCTACATAAGCTCGAACCCTAGGGCAGTTCTTTTCAGCATGGTCAAACCAATCTTCCCCTACTCGTGCTATGCCTAGGGGTTCTACAATATACCCAATATGCAGGATCTTCTTAAATTCCTTGCGTACTCCTGGAGATAATTTGATCAATTGCAAGAGGTTCACATTTGGTTTAACTTCGCAAAGAGAACTGGCTAAATCAAAGTCGTGATAAGTAGCCAAAGCTCTCTTTTCTCGCCAAACCATCCTCTCTTTTGGTCTTTGGAACGGTTTCGGTGCTTCTTTCTTAGCTCTCGCCTTCTTTCTGGGCCCTTCCTCATCCTTTTTAGGGTCGCCTTTTCTATTAACCGGCTTTAGCGGTTCCCCTTCTATGCTAGGATTCTGGACTTGCGTCCCCTTATCCCCTTATTTAGGGTTTGCCTCACCCGGTTTTGTATTATCTTTATCAACCTCTTTAGCCTTTTGGCCTCTTGTCACGGCTCTTAAGTTAGAGGTTTCAGCATCATTGGCTCGTACAGCCTCAATAAAGCTGACTTCGTTGCCTTATGGCAACTCTTCTATATTTGTTTTTTCCCTCTGTAGTATTTGCCTTGGTGCATCATTCTGCTGCAAGTTATTTCCTTGCGCTCTATGATTCACTGGGCCCGGCTGTTTACTCCTTTGTTGGAGAGAACTAATCTTACTCCAACAGGTAGCAGCTAAATGGCCTGACTTCCCACAAATGTCACATTTCACATTTGGACAATTCCTGGGGAAGTGTTGTCCACCGCACCATTTACAACTGAATCTAGAGGGTCCATTCTCCTCAAGGCGTCGACTCCCTATCAAATTTTGTTACTTCTTCAAGAAATTAACGTCGACGGCTATTTGTGATATTGTTCAGAGATCATATCGGTATAATGCTTCATCATGTCCTTGACTTCACCAAGGACATTAGATGCACTTGACTCGTAGCCTCGATCATCAACCCGTCGTTCCATTGGCCTAACAATCTAATTTGGCATTGGTTGTTGACCCACAGGAACAACTTTCGAATTTGAAATTTGGCCTCCAGCATTTGATGGAGCCAATTGACTTCCCATGGACATAGTCACACAGTGAGGAGCCAGTAATAAAGGCACATTTGAAACCACACTCCCTCTCCCAATAGGGTTAGTCATAGGCATCCCTTGACTTCCATTCGTCAATGCTGGATTGCCACTAGGTACTAATCCCCCATTAACATTCATTCGAGAGGAGTAGGCCGTTTGTAATCGTGCTTCTACTCCCTCTGCCCGCGTAATAGCGATATCTATATCTGCTAAGGCCACATTGCTCAATTGTACTTGGATATTAAAATCTAACCCATGCAAAAAATATTGCAATTGGGCAGCTGGTGGAATGGGAATGTAAGTTTGCAACTTACGGAGTACTTCCTTCAACTTCTTAGCATATGCTTTTACATTCTCATGAGGATCTTGACGTGTCACATTCAAGACCCACAACCAATATTGGCCACCTCTTTCAGGGGCATATTCCGCTCGAAAAGCTGCATAGAATTGATCAATGGTGGTTATGGTTCCAGACTCAATGCTGTGATACCAAACCGCAACCCTTCCTTTTAATGTCATATTGAAGAACATCATGAGATGTCCCTTGTCCTGGATGCGATAATTGAACATCAATCTCTGAAATTCACAAATGTGAAATTCTGCATCCTCTTCCGCTAACCCATTACAAATGGGCAAGGGAACTCCTAAGGCTGGTAAATCCGGCGTCCCTGTAGGAATCGCAATAGGTTGTGCCATGGTGACAATGGGATTAGCAGTAGGAGCTTGAAATGATGGATTCACACCCCCACTTGAAGTGGGTAGACTTGGTGGAGAAGAGGAAGAACTTATGCTTCCTCCTACCCCTAATGGAATAGGTGGAGCAGTTAGGTGACTAAGACCACTACTTCGTATACGTACTGGACTACTCCTTTGAGGAGAATAACGGCTTACGATCTCTAATCGTCGTCTAGCCCTCTCAGCACGTTCGGCTTTTTGGATTTTGGCTTGACGGTCCTTGTTAGAGGACATAAACCAACTTCCTTTTGGTCCCTAGAAACCATAAATCTGAAAACCACCACTTATAAGTGGCTCCCGGAAAATGCACCACTGATGGGACCTAAAACGGGCCGGCACTGGCTCATGCACTAGCCGGACCTCTATCATGCGCTCAACAACCCCACGGCCTCGCCGCTAGGAGTGTTGATGACACATACATCATACATTGCCTTCCTAAATATCTTGCGTTTGTATCACGTCTCGTAGTCTAACTCTAACCTAATTAACACTCCTCAGAGGGAGTCCCAACACATTGCCAAATAGCAAGAAGTACAAACATAGGAGGTCCTCCAATGGCGGCTGACTGCCGCTACCTCACTGCAACTCTCCTACATCTTGGGGATTGGCCCCTCGATGCATCGCTAAACATATATAACACTTTGCACATAGTTCTCTCAAGGCACCAATTGATCGTATCCAGGAATGTACCATTTTCCTCACTTTCTTTCCCCTTAGACCCAACGCCTAGCCTACAGCTTGGAACAACCTTACTCACTCAATGTTGGTCATGATCCTCTAGAAAACAATTGCCATGCATCCAGGAGGTATTGTGTGATACCCTTTATCATTTTATGCTTTATCCAAATTGTGAATGTCCATGTGCTCAAACAAAGGAAAAAAAAATCAGCATTGGTGCACATGTGGAAAACGTTGGACATAACTAATCCTCCATAGCAATCATCAATCAATGCAATTTGAATCTCTACTACAAATTATTAGAGAGTTTTTTAATAAAAAATTAAGTTGTTGATTTCTATCTACTCTAATATACTCAACCAATCAAATCATCATCTCAAATCAATTCAGCCTTACAATCCAAGCATGGCTCCCTCAATTGGTTACGCCACTCCATTTTGCAATCCATCCATTCCTCAAGTACTCCAACAAAGAGAGGAAGCATAGAAAAGAAAGAGGGATATCCCAACCTCATCTCAACTCCACCTCTCACCCTTCAAATTGTAGAAGAAGAAGGGGAAGAAGAGAAGAATTCAAGATAGGAGAGAAGCTTCACTCTTCTAGTTCCTCACTTAATTCCTCTCTCACTCTCCCTCACTCTCACCCTCGCCCTCAATGTGAAGCATAAGAAGATACGATACAATGAGAGAGAAGAGAGCTCCCAAGTTTGCACACACAAGAATGATCTATGCATACATCCTATGTTAATTTGAACACTTCAAAAAAGTGAATAGAGAGTTTTGCCCACAACCTCTTCCATTTCCTCCCTCTCCCTCCCTCCCCCTCCCTCTCCCTCTCCCTCTCCCTCTCTTTCTCTCTTATTTCCTCTCCCTCTCACAATATATCCTAACACTCTCCAAAAGCAAAAGGGAGAGGGAGAGAGAGAATGCACTCTCCCTCCCTCTCCCTCCCTCTCCCTCTCCCTCTCCCTCTCCCTCTCTTTCTCTTTCTCTCCCTCTCTCATTTCCTCCCCCTCCCTCTCCCTCTCTTTCTCTTTCTCTTTCTCTCCCTCTCTCTTTCTCTTTCTCTCCCTCCCTCTCCCTCTCCCTCTCTTTCTCTCTCATTTCCTCTCCTAAAAAAGCAAAAGAGAAAGAGAATTAAACCCTAAACAAGCAAAAGAAGGAGAGAATAGACTCACTGATGAGATATGGCAATTGTGGGGCGGCTCCTCTTCGCGATGAAGGCTCCTCCTCTCCTTCACGAATGACGGCGGTAGCGGCGGTGGACCTTCTTCCTCTCCCTCTCTCACGACGGTCGCTCTCTCTCTCGCTCTCACTCTCAAAATAGTAGACGCAAAAATGCGAAATAAACCCGCGCTCGGTTTCGGCCTGTTTTTTTTCCTTGTGGGGCGTTGCTATTTGCGTCGCTATTTTTTGTATCGTTATTTGCGTCGCAATAGCGATGTAAATAGCGACGCCACTATTTGCGTCACTACCCATTGTCGCTATGGTCTTAAATCCTTGTAGTGCTTGCTGTCAAATTTCTTCAATAAAAGCTTCCGGCCAACCAGAACCACCCTTCCGTAGGACAGACCCATGGCCACATCCACCACACTTTCCTCAGCGTTGCTTTAGTTTTCTAATTACCTACCACATTTAGTTTGACATGCAAAAAGAGATTCCTTAATTAGTCAATTATTCACCGCTTCCTTCACGTAATTTAAGCACTGACATAGAAAAACAATGTCAAGCAAGTTCCTTTTCAACATTTGATCTTATTTATCCTTCTTTGGAATATATCATATAATCCAGCCCAAAGGCTATTCCATAATCGAGCTCGAAGGCTAATCCATAAATCCGCCCGAAGACAATTCCATAATCCGTCCGAAGGCAATCGAACAATCCTTAGGGATCGCTATTCCAAGTTTCTATCCTCCATAGACTAGTATGCGGGCCTCGAGATTCAATTGCGAGTCACGTTGGCCTCTTGTGCAGGACTCGGAAGGCAAGGGATTTACGGCCAGAGTCCCCCCCTAGCACCCAAGCATCCTCCTACTCCAAGTAGCACCCACGGAGAGACCTCTCACGGCGGGTTCAGTCCACGTTCCTGGCACGGCTAAAAACCCCCTTGGTTAGGGTTAGGCAGACATTCGGGGGTAACTGATGTTGCCTCTCCCTCCAGGCCTTGAACCTGAAGCATTAATTATATTTTCATCTTTAGTTCCTTGAGCAACAAAGTATAAACAGTGCTACTAACTGTACAAAACACAATCAATCTAGTGGTCGTTAATTTGGCCAACTATTAAGGTGTGAATCCTTCTTTTCGAATGCATCTAGCATTCGATCCGGGATCAAATGCAACTTAGCAAGATCCCCAATGGTTTTGTTGTTAGTTTACCCTTTTATCCTTGGGTTAGGGTTTATACCCTATTAACCCAATTAACAAACACCTTAGGTTCCTTAAATTAAGACAGTAAATCCTAGGCAACCTTTTCGCCCTAACTTGATTGGTCGATCTCTTACTAGACCATACACAACTTCCTTAAATTGGCAAATTGGCCTCAAGGGAAGGTGATGTAGCAGGATGACTACTCATCCTCATGATGGTTTGACTTGAACTTAGGACTTGCCAACCTCATTCTAAGGAATGGCAATTCTATTTTGTGATTTAACACAAAACCATGCGACGTTGCAACTTGTTGCATAGGAGTCGCATCTGACTTGCGGGATCATCTCTCCCATCAAATAGCGTTCCTTGGTCAAGAAATACGTTTGGACAAGATGTAGGGTTTGGGATGTCTTCTTGACCCAAGCCAACCCTAACCATACTAGGCCAACAACGTTTGGCCCTAGGGTTTTGAAACTCAATCGAAAGTTTGGTATTAGGTCGTTTGATCCTTAGGGTAAATCCCTAGATCATTGTTGCATTTTAACTAACCCTAACATTTCGTGAATGTGGATAGGTCTTTAGGATTGAAAATATTAAGTCGGTTTGTCGAGTGCGATACTAGGCATAATTTTAACGCGACTTAACTTTACCTAGCGCATTGAGGTGCACATCGCTTGAGTTACACCTTTGCAAGTGAATTACCTAATCAATCTAATTGTCTTGCGACAAGAGGTGATCTTTCCTTTGATCACCTCCAACATCACTTTCATGTCCGAATGACCCAATCTTGTCTGGACCTCAAACCAATTTGCCACGGTCGTCCCAAAATGAGAGATATGCCCCAAGTTTTGCAAGCATAACATGGAAATCCAAACATGCTCTTTGGCCTCCAATGTTGATTTCCAAGTTCTCGATGACTCCCAAACATTACTATTGAGCTATTTGCCATTTTGACCTTAAATAGTGACTTTCCTATCATTTTAAGATGCATTTGTAGCATTGCTTCTTTAGTGATTACAAAAACTTGTGCACCTCCATCAACATAAACTTGATCAATTTTCCTTTCATGTATCCATGTACCCATGGCAGGTATAATGTCTTTCACATCTGATAGGTATACCACTCCAACATCCCCATTTCCAATTTTTCCTTTCTTGATGCTAACCAACCGATGCCATTGACTCCTCACATAGATGAGTTCATTTGTAGCAGCAACAACTGACCATATGTAACATCAGCCTTCTTACCTTTTAAATCCTCAAGCAAGTTGTAAGGAACTTGATTGACTCCCAAAGCAAAGTCCCCCATTTTAATCTTCCTTCATTTTCTAGCTTTCTTGCTAGTTTTTCGGATCATCTATAACCTATTTTCCCTTTTTAATCCTTACTGCCCTCTCTGAGCTTTAGTTTCAGTATCCCTCTCTCTAGCTCTCTTGTTAGCTAAAACATCTGCATTTTTCCCATCATCAGACATGTTGGTTTTGATCAGATTCATACCCGATGTGCCTTCATCATGTCTTCTTTCCAACTGTTGCCTAGCTGGTTCAAGTGGCCTTTGTCCTTGTTGAGGTCTAGCATCTTGCCTAGCATTTCGTTGTGATATGGGATACATCTCTCCTCCTTTTCTTCTTGGATAAGGGCAATCAAGAGCAATATGACCTCTCCCCCTACAATTAGACCATTCAAAGTTTTCCCATCTATTTCTTTGAGATCTTCTAAATCTAGGTTGCATTTGAGGTTGTCTTGCCTGCAATAGGCTCATATTCAAATTTAGATTTGCCAATTGTTCCTGTAGTTTATTAATCACATCATCGTCAGGTTTCCTATGGCCTTGTTGAGTTCCATTATCCCCTCTTTCAAATGCACCATGAAGATTCGCAACTTGCTGTCTTGCATTTCCTACAATAGTGTTAACCTGATTAGGCCGTAAAAATGCATACACAACAATACCTCTTGATTGATCCAATCTTAATTGTATTTTCCTTTGTTTTTCTTTGGCTATTTTAACTGCATCTTCATATGTATCAGAGTCTTTGATCATATTCTTTTCTCTAATTTCAGGCTTGAGCAATGAAAGAAACTTGTCCGTTTTCAAGAACATCATTAGAGGTTGCTCCATACTCTGTGCAATTTCTATCCATTTTGCTTCAAATCTCGCAGCAAATTTAGACACTTCCTCATCTTCCCCCTCAAACATCCTTTCCAAAGATTTCCATAAACTCTTAGAGTTTTCTTAGATGCAAACCTTGTAAGGAACTCATTTTTGACTTCATTCCAATTTACCCTTATCTCTTCATTTAGTGAGTTTCACTATAATCGTGCAGAACCTTCAAACATCATGCTGATCATTGGAAGCTTATATCCATCAGTGTCCCTTCGATCTTAGTAAGCCATCCACTCCAATCTCTTGATAAACTGATTATCATCCTCATTTTCAATACCAAATAAGGGTTCATATCCAAAAGCCATCATGCTTGAGTTTGTGTACAGGTTGGTTTCCAAACCTTACACTTCCCAACTATTACTATCACCAAGAGATCTTCAACATGGGAGATCCTCAATGGGGGCACCAATCTATGGTAGGTGAATTGGGTACTCGGCCTCTAACAACCCCCAAGACAACACCTCATGATAAAGACCAAGAATCTTCCCTTAACAAAACCCACGAAACAACACCACTAAACACATGATCAAATATTTTTGATCACTCACTCCTCCCTTTTGGTGGTCAAATAATTCATTTCAACATTAATGAGTTATTTGTGGCCAAAATCATAAAAGAAAGCATATTTTGTCAGCTCAAAATTTACCATTTTTAGAGAGAATCTAATGCGAAAACAACCATGGTTGAGACTCTGACAACACAAGCTTTTAGATTCACACAACTCCTATTTTTTAGGGATGGCAACCCCACGCAGCAACAACTACCCCACAAAGCGTGGTTGCCTCAAGTAGTGCAAAACCAGTTGTAGAACCTTTCTATTCTTAATTTCTCAAAGCACACATAAATACAAACCAAAAAATGCAGCTAACTAAAGCTTTATACAACAAAATTTCATGCTAATTCAGCTGCTATAAGAATTTCACTATTGTAGACATTCCTTACTAATTCAAAATAGAGATTACACTAATATAGCAATGGATAATCATGATATCTTTCATGGGAAACCAAGTTGGTCATGTAGATGCTGTTGAATTCACCTGTTTCCTCATAGAGTACAAAAATTATCTCATAGAGCACTTTACAGAATAGTTCATAACTTTCTAACTAGATCTTGGATTTCCAAGCTTCAAAAAGGAAAGTTGTAGCTCTCTTTACAATCCATAACTCTCTAGAACAAGTGAGAGCCAAATTCTTTGATCTCTTGTCTTGAAACAACTCTGTATAGTCTGTAGTCCTAAATTTACTGCTGCTCTATACAACAAACACAACTTTTTTGTTCCAAGAACCCAAACTTGAAAATGGGAGGACATTTTTTTGATTTCATATCATCATTTCAACATACCAGCAGATACATTCTAGCATATCTTGCATTGATGAAGAGTTATGGGAGATTCGAACTTTATGAGCTCTAATTCATCATTTTTCTCGTTGCAAATCCTTCCAAATTTTTTCTAAATACCCATAATACATATTCTTTGCCACATACCCAATTTTAGATAGAGAGATCCTTTACTTCCATTCTTCTCTCCTCTACAAGAAGCCTCACTCAAAGAACTAATATACATTACTTGCAACACGATGAAGAATAACCCTCTACTATCTTTCACTCATAACCATACCTCACAATAGATCTGCGTACTCTGTGCCCCACAAAACAGTAGAAGAAAACAAGACAAAAGGAAGACTCTTATTGCCATCACCCAAAAATTGAGAACTCGCATCACTCCATTGACTTCAATAGTCGTGCCAATCATGCTCCACAGCTTCGATAACTTCAGCTTCACGACCTCTTTCTTCTAAAAACTTGTTCTTCCAAGCATCATATTTCTCCCTTCTCTTCAATCTGCAAGATTCTTCTTCTTCTTCTTCTTCTTCTCTCCCTCCTTCTCTCTCTCTCTCTCTCTCTCTCTCTCTCTCTCACACACACACACACACACACACACACACACGCTGATTGTCTTGTGTATAATCCTTCTCCCCTTCTCTTCCCTTTTTTGATATAAAAACCTCCTCATGTTTTTTCTTTTTCCCTTATTTTACCAAGCTACCCCTTAGTTACTAGATGGCAAACTTGCCCCCTACCATGTAAAATTCCACTCAAGGACTCAAAAGCAAAAGCGAGAACACGTTTTGTGTATGAAATGCATCAATACATGTGCAAGGAGGTCTTCTCACATTACCTACTCTATGGTGAGTTTGTCCTATTCCCTAAGGTATATGTGATTGTGTTTCCTAACACATTTGACACCTTCTTCAAGGCACAAAGGCATACATACATATTGAAATTATACTACCACTAAGTATTAAGAGTGGAGGATATATAAACAAGATACTTGAACTCTAAAACACAATATACAAGTAGTTGACAAATTAACATTTTGAAGTATATATGTTCCCTTAAAGAACTGTGGGAGCTTTCGCTCAACCGCCAAGACCACGGACTGCTTATTGTTTCAAGCATTCCAAGCTGAGCACTAATGGCTACCTCTCACATAATCGAAGTGCCATCGTTATCTATGGGTGTAGTGAGCTTACCTCCATGCCGTTTGAGTTACCTCCTCTCCCGCGCACTCCGGTAGCTCCACGATCCAAGTGCAAGCTTCAAGCAAGCTCCATCCTCAAGCTCCATGCTCCAAGCTCCATTGCCGCGAGCAAGAGAAGAGAAGAGAAGAGAAGAGAAGAGAAGAGAAGAAGAGAGGAGAAGATGGAGAGCTTCTCCTCCTCGGTCCCTCACCCTCACACACTCACTCCCTCACACTCTCACACTCCCTTTCTCAAGCACAAGCTCAAGCAAGCAAGAACAAGAAGAAGAAGAAGAAGAAGAGAGCTACTTTTGGCCACACACAAGAATGAGCTTCTCATTCACTTTTCAACTTTATATACAAAACCCTAAATCCCTTTTGGGCGGTCATCCCCTTTTCCCCTTTTTACATGGCCGGCCATAGCCTGGCCCTTTTTCCCATTGTCCTTTTATCTTCCTAGCTTCCTTTCCACTACCCATCTACATTTACAAATTGTACGGGCGAGAGCCCGGCGCTCTTTTACAAGATTTCAAGGTGTGCCTTTTTATTTTAAAATGTGCATTTCCCCTTTTGCATTTGCCTTGGACTTTTAAGGTTGCCCTTGCGCTTTTGGCCTTTTCTCCTATTCTTTCTTCAATCGGGCTACCTTTTTTCCACCTTTACCCTACGTCTTTTTTATTTCGTTTTGCTTCTTCGTGTTGGGGTTAACATTACCCCCTCCTAGACGAGTGCTAGTCCCATGGCACTCACCGTCGTAGGTAGCAGGCTGTAGCATGCACCGAAGACGTGGGTGACAAGGACGCCTGTGGTTTATGTGGAGGAGTGTTGGTGGTGGTGTGAAAGAAGGTCCTGGGGGCCTGTTGGTGGCCAAGGTGGCTGGTGGAAGGGTTGTTGGAGTTGTTAGTAGGGCTGTTCTGTGTTGGGGACTGCATTGATGGCCAGCACAAGTGTAGGTTTGTTGGGGATTCTGCACATGACGATTCTTTGTGGGCTTGTTGGATGGTAAGGGATAAGCATTCAGAGTTAGGTGTTGCTAAAGAGCGTTTGAAATTTCATTGGAGGCTTTAATACCTGCAATTTGAAAACCTCTCATGTGGTCTCTCCCTAAGGGGTAGTGCTAGTCTTCTTATCGTGCACAATACATATTTGATTAGTTTGGGAGACATGTCAAACTCTAAGCAAGCTGAGAGTATTGTCCTGCACTTGAGGACCCAAACTGTGTATATACATCGGTGCAGATATTATGTAAGTGCTCGTGAATACTTAGATATTACGTAGTTAGAAGACCGTGGGTTAGTTTCTCGTAACAATGTGTGGATGAAGCAAAGTTGTACATGTTGAGAAGAAGTACACATGAAGGTATATGAGACATCCTTTGCATTGTGACTGCACGACGTAGCATAATTGAATATAGGGACACCGCACTTTCGGTAGCTGGAAGCTATTGGACTTGCCTGATGAGAACGGTGTACTTTTCATGGCCAATCGTGTGGTGCTTACCACCACTGATTGCAATGGTACTAAGGCAGAGTGCAAGAGAGAATTGTGCAAGTGGATCAGGGTGATAGGTCTAACCATAGGTGAGACAAGCTCCCTAGGTACGTCCTACCCTTGATGTGCCCTTAACAATTGTGGGTGATGCTAAAGGGCTAGGGGACTAGGGACGGAGCCAGTCGACCAAGGTCATTGGACGTACCTAATTTGAGGACCCCTAGGTGCTGTGCTGTGATTGTGGGTGCTTCTTATCTTTTCGTTCGTTTCTTTTTTCTTTCTTTCTTTCTTTATTTCTTTTTGTTTCTTTTTCTTGTGCTTTTTTTTCTTTCTTTCTTTCTGTCGGTCTGTTCTCTCTTTTTTTTCTTTTTTCTTTTTTTTTTGGACTTGCCTGAGTACAACCATTACAATATGTTGAGGCTATCAGCCTTTCAATGGGTTGGAAAATGTCAAGCTTCGAAGGCTCAGGAAATGGATATTATAGTGATGATTGTGCCCTAGCCTCATTGTTAGAGAAGCAGTTGTTGAGATGGGGAGATACACTTGAGATATTGCAAACCTCCTTGCGACACACGTGATGTTGGTACAATTGAGGTAATGACTGCCATGAGCCAACTATAGAGCTTGACCCAGAAAGAGAGCATAGCCCATGAATATGCTTTGGGCAATGCGATGTGGGCAATCGACAAGGGTGATTTTTGCTTTCGGCAGCGTGGCTTTGCCGCGGCTCTTTGTGGGGTCGATGGTCTTGCAGTGATCGGGCATTGAACACTTTCGCACAAGGACCTGTATCATCTTGCATCCACTCGTCACTTCATGAGAGTACATGCATGGTATATGCCGCAACTATAATAAACCACTGCAACGCAAGGAGACATCACTTATCTGAATTCTATGGTGTTGACTTAGATATTTATCACCTGCACTTGATTAGCTTTTTCTTTTGCTAAAGACGTGAAATACATTAAACACAGATATGAAAAGTTCGTACAATTCGGGAACATGTCAACATTGAACCATCTAAAGGCAAAAAGTCCTGGCCAAGTAGCATTTGATAAGCCTTTATTCAACATGGGGCTACTCCATTTGTACAAGGCCGGGGGAGTCTGGGTGGTCGGGTGACTGGGTCTCTGCTGGTGTGGGGCTCTCGTGGGGTTGGATAGGGAACATGTCAGCCGGGACATGAATGGTGTAGTCCCAGGCCGCTACCGTTTCCAAAATGCCTTTAAATAGTTCATTGAATTCTTCCCTATCCCGAGCTACCCTTTCTGCCCTTGAGCATCTGGTGCCCGAGCGTACGTTGGGGGTTTGTGCCAATGGTGTTGCCACATTGTGTGCGTCTCCTTGAGCGTCCGCTCCCCTGGCCTGCGGATTCTTCGGCCTTCGTCCGAGGCGGTGTCGCTTGGGGCGGTGTTTCTTGGTGTACCTTTTAAGAGTGGGCATGTGGCTCATCGGCGGAGGGGCGTGTGCTGCATGTTCCCTTCGGCTGCAGAGAGCATCCTTGCAAGCTAGCTGCCCTTGGTTCTCCATTTTTTCCTCGCAGGGGGACTGTAAGATTCGAATCAAGGATTATTATTTGTTACATGATAAGACCATTCATATGTAAGGGATTATACTGTAGGTTATCAAGTGCATAGGACGAGAAGGGGAGGGGTGGGACATGTAGTGTTGTTGTAGAGGGATGGCCCCCCGTGATGTATATTTAGCCTCCTGCCATTAGCAGATCTTGGTTCACGCTCAGTTACGTCGGCTGGCGGTCATGGATTTAGGCAGGGCTCCTTCTCGAAAGGATAGACCCGAAAGGGAAGAAGGTGTATAAAAAGGGACTACACCCTGTCCACACCATCAGAGTTGTTGGTCAAGGCTTCCTATGGCCGTAATGTGGGTTGCATGCCCTTCACTTGGAGGTGGGGATGGTCACACGGCTTTTAAATGCGTGACGAGAGGAGAACTTGAGAATCTTAGCCTGTCAAACCCAACTCTTCTCCTTGCGCTTGACTATCATTGCTTGTGTGTGTTGATATTGTTTATAGACGGTGACACAAAAATCAGTGTTTATTTATATACATATTTATGAATCCATGTCACTTTACGAGGATAATAACCAATTGTAGAACTCGAGGTTGTACTGGAGTGTGGCACACGCATCTAGCATTCGTGGCAGCTTACTTAGTACCGATAGATACTTTGCCACATCAAGCAGCATGGACCCTTGTCCAAGTCTACTGGCAACATGTAGCTCCTCCTCAGTGAGAACCTTATCAAACAGAGAGTTTTCTTGGCTAGGTTCAACCAAGTCTGTACCCCGAATGGCAGTTAATACTGGAAGGGAAGTTGGTGCCACATAGGTTGGGCCCCTTTGGGGTTGCCATTTGGCCAATCGCTCCTCAGAGAGTGTCATGATCTGAGCCCCTAGTTTGGCCATTGCAATGCAATTCTCACACCAATGCTGTTCAAATTGACTTTGGCCCTCTGTTAGTTGCTTAAGTTGCTCTATCTCTAAGAGATTTGGTTGGCAGAGCACATCATTGAACGTGACAGTTAAGCACAGTTTGTCGGTTTCCTCATCAGAGATTAGTCGCATGCGTTCATGCAAGAGCCTATCATAGTGCTCATTAAGATGTTCTTGCTCTTCCCAGGATAGAGGAAAGGGCAAGTAATCTCCAAGCTGCTCCTTGGGGATTGTGCCCACGTCCGCAAGGACGTAAACTCATGTGAACACCTTGAGATTAGCATCCAACTCAGCTAAGCATTCTGCGATACTTCTATGTTCAACGAGGGCTTGCTCGGTTGCCATCTCATGCAAGGTTCTAGGAGTTTGTCTAGGCTTTAGCATAGCTAGGGGTTCAGGCCTATATGAGCAAGATTGGTCAACGCTAGGATTGCTCATGCTCTTGGGATTTCCATGTTTCTCTTGAGGCTTTGTAATTGCATCATGGTTCTCCTTGGGTGTGACTGGTGTGAATTTGCCATCCTTTCGTGACAGTGTTGTATCCACTCTTGATTGGTCGATGTGAGTTCTATTGTCGGTGGATTGAGTGTTGAAAGCAACTGTTGATGGCAACAATTGCTTTGATTTTTCAGAGCACAGGGATGTGTCTGAGGTTTCACCGCTATTAGGAGAGACATCAATGGATTCATTGGTGGATGGACTTGATGCTTTATTCTCTAGCTCTCAAGTGCTCTTGGTCTCAACGTTCTTGGGGTCCACAACCACCTGTAGTAGCTGCTGTTGTTTTTGATGTTTTCTCCTCTTTTTCTTGGTCAATGAAGGTTCATCTCTCAACGACTTAGGATCCTGGACTAGGTCAACCGTTGATGTGCTTGGTTGGGCCTCAACATTATCTTTCTCTAGTGTGTCCTTACGGGACATGGCCGTGGCCTGCTGAATAGCCTCGCCAAGTTGTGAGAGCACAACTACCTCCCTTTTCAAAGAGTCTAGCCCCATGGACCGCTTATTATTTCAAGCAATCCAAGCCGAGCACTAATGGCTACCTCTCACATAACTGACGCGCCATCCGTATCTATGGGTGTAGTGAGCTTACCTCCATGCCATTCGAGTTACCTCCTCTCTCGTGCACTCCGGTAGCTCTACGATCCAAGTGCAAGCTTCAAGCAAGCTCCATCCTCAAGCTCCACGCTCCAAGCTCCATTGCCGCGAGCAAGAGAAGAGAAGAGAAGAGAAGAGAAGAAGAGAGGAGAAGATGGAGAGCTTCTTCTCCTCGGTCCCTCACCCTCACACACTCACTTCCTCACACTCTCACACTCCCTCTCTCAAGCACAAGCTCAAGCAAGTAGGAAGAAGAAGAAGAAGAAGAAGAAGAGAGCTACTTTTGGCCATACACAAGAATGAGCTTCTCATTCACTTTTCAACTTTATATACAAAACCCTAAATCCCTTTTGGGCGGTCATCCCCTTTTCCCCTTTTTACATGGCCGGCCATAGCCTAGGCCCTTTTTCCCATTGTCCTTCTATCTTCCTAGCGTCCTTTCCACCACCCATCTACATTTACAAATTGCACGGGTGAGAGCCCGGCGCTCTTTTACAAGATTTCAGGGTGCACATTTTTATTTTAAAATGCGCATTTCCACTTTTGCATTTGCCTTGGACTTTTAAGGTTGCCCTTGCGGTTTTGGCCTTTTCTCCTATTCTTTCTTCAATCGGGCTACCTTTTTTCTGCCTTTACCCTGCGTCTTTTAATTTCCTTTGTCTTATTCATGTTGGGGTTTACAAGAACTTACTAATATATGTGTAAACATACTAAAATATACATGTTCCCTTAAAGAACTTATTAATATATGTGTGTGTAGATAATGTTGTAGCTGGTTACTTGATTATTTAAGAAAAAGAGCTTTGTTGGCATTATTCCCCCTGATCAAGTGTTGATAATTGGATGTCAAGAATGAGAACTACATGAACTTCCCAATCATTTGGAAGATTGAGATGAGAAATTTGAACTTTTCTGAGTATCCTAAGTGGCTTCTCTATGCACTAGGGGACATTTCATCAGAGAACGCATTGTGCAAAAGTGAGTAAAAACCATAAAAATGTTTTTTTGCCAATTTACTATTTCTTTGCATGTGTCACTACAACAAAAAGGCCTCATAGATGCACATTTAGACACTATTTTTGAATATAGAGAAATTCTTACAGGCGCATCTATCCACCCGTCTATTTGCGCGTCTACTATTTTGCGTCTATAATCACATGTATCAACGAATTTACACGCACAAATAGACGTACAATAGACGCACATATACACGCACATATAGAGACGTTGGTAGACGCGCTTTTACAAGCCCTGGTAGATGCGAACGGAAAACAAAAAATGTCCTTTTTTTAAAAAAGATATTTGATTTCTTTTTTAAATTTGAATTATGAAGCACGTGTAGTCTGCACTATAGATGCGTGTATAAACGCGAATTATCTGCAATTTAGACGCGCGGATAGACGAGCAAAACAGAACTAAAAAAAAAAACCAGAGAGCATGTGGTTGCAAGCACATGTAGTCTGCACTATAGATGCGTATATAAACGCGAATTATCTGCAATTTAGACACGCGGATAGACGCGCAAAACAGAGCTGGAAAAAAAAAACCAGAGAGCATGTGGTTGCTCTCTGGTTTTTTTTTTCCCTCCCATACATCAGATCGTGTATTTGGGAAAAAGACAATGTATCTTACGGGCACGAGAATTGAAAATAAAAGTCCATGTATTCATTATATATCAAAAGCATTTACAAGGGAAGTTTAAATGCTTGCGACCTAAAGCATGGCCGCAAGCAGTAGGCTCAAAGAGATATCATACATATACAAGAAAAGAAGGCCTCATGAGGAGGTATGGTGCTCCTCTACGAATCTGAAGAGGAAACATCTTCGCTAGTACCACCATGGCTACTAGCATCGCTATCCCCCTCCTCGCTATGCTCCACATCTGAGTTCGCCTACACACACAAAAGATCAGGGTTGCTTACATAGACAAGGTGGAGAAAAAGTTATAATTAGCTATACTTTTAATAGGAAAGTAAGAAAAGCATACCTCCTCTGGCTGCCGAATCCTCATGGCCGATTGTATTGGTCCTCAGTGATGAGACCCTCCTCATAGAAGTGAAGCCATGTCGCTACGCGGTTATGGCCTCGATGGTAACCTACCTCTCTAGGAGTAGGTGTCCTACCAATGATGGTAGTCTGCAAAACATTTAGATATATACAAACAATTACGAGTCACAATATATTAGAATAAAATATATAAAGAATTGAAAGAAATATAAATTTAAAAAAACTAGAAATCAAAATATACTTACAAACTCTGTCTCCCATGACTCTCTGCCGCCCGATCCGTAATGCGACAATCCCATTGTTTCCATTTGGATCCGTCGCACCTCTGCGTACTGGTGACTCTTCACTTTCTCTGTTGCTTTCTTCTTGGCTTTCTTCCACTCTATGCGGTGGCACATAGGTGGTTGGCTATAGGCTCCACGTCCCTCCTCCAGCCTCCACAATGAGTCACTGGCCCGTGTCGTGAGGTGGGATCTTTTGTTGTGAAGCATATCCCTCACTTTTGTTCGTCCCCAATCATCCGAGAATCGCTGACCCTCAGGATTTGGGTACCTCCTATGGACTGCCCTCAACACCTCTTGCCACAAGCGGCTTTTTTGATTTTTTAAGGTAATGAAATAATCTTTATATGTCGCATGGACGACGCTCCTCATGTACACCATTACATCCCTTCCCTCATCATCATGAGAGATGCCACCAGCATCTCTAACTCTACAGTACTGGCGTAGAACCTCCTCTACGTGATCTACTAGTGAGGGTGATCGCTCACCACCTCCTAGGCAACCCCCACACAAGCCTCCTCCTCCTCCTTAGCAATCCCTCCTCCCTCCCTGTCGACTACCCTCTGCCTCGCTCGACGCACGAGCTTCTGCAAATGCACGGGCTTCTACAGATGCTTGTGCTTCAGCCGATGCACGTGGAGCACGTGGAGAACCTGCATATGGAGTACCTGCATGTGGAGTCTGGGAAGTAGTGCCAGGCAAAGACGTCAGAGGCATCCCAGACATGAAACTGAACACCTCGTCCGCTGTGGGAGAGTGGCCAAGGTGTCTAGTCATCTCTCCCATGAAGCCTTCCCTACTAGGAAAACCTCCAAAAAATGCATTAACCCCCTGCCAAAGGAGGCCAATGTATCATTCATGCGATCCACATCCGGGTCATTACTAGATGAACCAGGATACGACATCTGCAAAAAAAACACAGGAAAAAGATAAATTTATTTGCATACAAAAACTCATATATTATCTACATTTTCAAAGAGCTTTCTTTAGACATTGAGCATAAAACTTAAGTGCTAATGCTTCTCATAAACAAGAAAACTGATAAACACAAACATGGGATTGGTCACATTCATCATTGCAAAAATATATTGTTTACTATCAGAACTGGGAGACCTGGCGAGTGTATCCCTGCGTCTAAATTGCAGGTTAGACACGCCCTCAGACGTGCTCCAGAGTGAACCTTCTGTCCAACGCGTCTATCTGTGCATCTAAGATGCAGCACAGATGCATTGTCAGACGCACATTCTAGGTCGATGCGCATATATAATCGCGTGTAGACTGCAGGTCAACCTTCTTTGCAGTGCGTGTATCATCATGTGTATACTGTAGAGCACACGCGCCAGCAAACGCGCTCTAAGACGTGCCCTCAGACGCTATGAGAGGAAACATTTTTTGCATCTATATCTGCGTCTACACTGAAATGTAGACGCGCTCGGTCGACTGATTTTAGGCCGACGTCCGCCATTGATGATTTACAAAATGCAATACATAATGGAATCACAAATCCTAAATACACAGACAGAGTAGAGACAGGAAGAGACAAACAGAGAGAGAGAGAGAGAGAGAGAGAGAGAGAGAGAGAGAGAGAGAGAGAGAGAGAGAGAGAGACTCGCCTTGGGTGTTTGCTATGGCGGGTGGTGGCGCTTCTTCCTTCTCCTTCTTCCTGTCCTTGGTAAGTTACCCTCCCTTGATGCTTGCTTGCTTGCTTTCTGCTTCTTCTTGTTCTCCTCTCTCTTGTTCTCTCTTTCTTCCTCTCCTTGGCTTTTCTTTTTCCCTTCTTGTGTGTTTGAAATGAAAGAAGAGGTGAGTCATGAGGAGGTGAGGCATGAAGAGACTAGGTGAGGCATGAAGAGACTCCATGTCGGCTAAACTCAAGCTTCAGAACGCAAAAAACACAGGAAAGGAAAGGTGCAATTTGAAAAGAAATGATTTAAGTATGGTTTGAATTTTGACGTGTGCATCTATTTTTGCGTGTATATGCACGTCTATTGTTCAGGTAGACGCGAGTGTAGACGCGAACATAGACGCGAAAATAGACGCCAATATAGACGCATAGTAAACGCGGATATAGATGTGCATTTAGGCTTTATCATAATTTTTTATTTTTAAGATAATTTTTGATAGTGTATTCTTATCATAAGTTTTAATGTATTTATGATGATTTTTGTGTATTTAAAATTAAGATCTTATGTAAACATATGAATAACAAATATTTTGATGTTGTCATGAATTAGGTTTAATCATGTCGACGTTGTCATCACCTAGTGCGGTGCAAGCTGATGAGTCAATGAGCACATCCTCAAGTAAGGATGAAACATTGTATCTTCATAATCCAGATGCATGGCTACGATGAAAAATTAAATGCATGTGTGATCGTTGTCGAGGGTGTATTTTTCAAGCACGTCGAATTGCAATGTCACACCTCAGCTTATATGGAGAATGGGACCAAGAAAAATCACCGGTATTCATTGTTTTTTTTTACCACTAAGATTGCATGTCTATGTTACGGGAATTATATATCAACGTACATGAAACTCCCTTTTGTGGTTGAGCAGGATGCGGTGCCACATCCTCAAATGCTCCCTCCCGGGCGTCGAGAGGCTGTAAAACATTGACGCGAGGAGGCAGAGTCTTCAAGAAGAGTAGAGACTGACAACCATGAAAGTAGCCCTCATGAAATGCCCCATCAAGTCATAGAGGATGAGATTTTGGACAACATGGTACACCATCTATTTTCGCAACCGGTTCAGAGAGAAGGTCACTCTACAAAGCTAGATGATCCACTATATGTAGCATCATATACTCCGTTGTATGAAGGTTGTACGTACTCCATTCTTCGTGCGTCCCTCGAGATACTTAACTTGAAAACAATTTATGGATGGATTAATGTCTGTTTGGATGCGTTATTGAAGTAGGTATCAATTCAGTTTGGCTTATGAATCATAATATTAATTGTTCTATTTTGAAATCAGACAGAAATATATGTTGGTGGTTTTTTAACTCACTTTTAAAAATATATGTAGGTTATTATCACAAATGATTCCAAAAGGAAACAAATTGCCAACTAAGAGAGAGCAAGCAAGACATTACTTGACATCTCTAGGAGGCCTCGATTATTTCAAGATCCATGCATGTGTCAATGATTGTGTCTTATTTCGTGGGATTCATGAGTTCGCACGAGAGTGTCCTGTTTGTGGCGAATCAAGATACGAAGTGGAGATAAAGTCAATGGATGTGCCTCATAAGGTTTTGCGACATTTTTCGATTGTTCCACGTATAAAACTTATGTTCAAGTGTAAGTCTATTGGAAAGCTCATGTCATGGCATGCTAGTCATCGTTCAAGTGATGGAAAATGGAGGATCCCTGTAGACACACCGGCATGGCAACATATAGATAATTTGTGGCCCATTTTCAAAGAAGAGCCAATAAATTTGAGATTTGGTTTAGGTATGGATGGAATCAATCCATTTGGCATCAAAAGCACATCATACAGTGTATGGCCAGTGGTATTAGTGAATTATAATATTCCTCCATCCATGGCAATTAAAAAGGGACATGTAATGTTGTCCCTTCTGACTCCTGGAAAGCACAAGGTAAAAAACATGGAGATTTACTTAGAGCCTTTGATTGAAGAGTTAGAAATGTTATGGGAAGGTATTGAGGTGCAAGATACAAGTGCATCTGCATCCTCTAGAGATTTCACATTGAAGGCCATGTTGTTGTGGACCATGCACGACTTTCCAAGATACAGAGAGTGTTCAGGTACATGTATATAACTCTACATTTGAAATTCAAGACTTGAATCAATTGCATTTTATTAATTCACTTGTTTTTTCAGGTTTAACCATGTCAAGATATCATGCATGTCCTATTTGCGATCCCCCTCTAGTTTCCTCTAGGCCGGCACGTTTAAACAAGGTTATCTACGACAATCATCATCGATTTCTTCCTATTGACCATCCCAAATATGTTCTCCCTACTAATGGAATGACTCCACAATCTCTAACCATTCGAGATTGGAAGGAGAGATGGATTAATGCCGACAACCACCCTCCACTCGGCATGAGTCAGTAAGAAGTGCATTTCTCTCGATTGACTTTAAAGTATTTAGCATGATGAATTGTTTACATAATATATTGTTTGTTTGTTAGGTTCTCTATATTTTTTCATCTTCCGTATTGGAGTGAACTCAAGATCAATCACCTGTTGGACCCCATGCACATATTCAAAAATGTTGTATCTACATTATGGGATCACTTGATAGGGGCTCGTGATTGAGTTAATGTAAGGGAGGATTTACATAACATTGGTCGCATGAGACGAGCCTAGCCACGCATTGGACCCAGAGGAAAGATTGAGCTACCCCATACACCTTGGATGTTGTCAAAGAACGATGAAAAAATAGTGAAGGAACAAATATATAACTTTCGAACACCCACAGGATGTATGAGATGTCTCAAGGGAGCCTTCATAAAGAAAAAGAAAAGAGGTGTGGAGCAACTATCTGGTTTGAAGTCCCACAATTGGCACAAAATGATTCAAGTAAGGGTATCTCTAACCAGGAATATAGTAATTAGTGGAGTAACTATGTGTAAACTTTGGGGTATGATGACTTTTTCCTCAACTAATCATTTGATCTATGAATATTGTTTACATTCAGTTCGTACTTCCTACTAGCATATCCCATTGTGTATCCAAAGATGTACGTGATATCATTTACAAGATGGGAGAGCTTGTGAGGTGTGTATACATTGTATTTTTTCATTATATATCTTTGAATTTCTACTCAAAAATAAACAAGCACATCATACATCTTGACAAATACGTCAGCTCGAAGGAAATTGATCCAAACACATTGCAAGATGCTCGAGTATTATCTGTTGAGGTGGTTTGTTTGGTGGAGGAAATTTTTCCTCGATCCATTTTAACTACTCAATTACATTTACTCGTACATTTGATTTGATGAGATCGCACTTTGTGGGGCAGTTCATGTAAGGTGGATTTTTTTTTCTTGAGCGCTTCATGAAAACCTTGAAAGATTTTGTGAGGCAAAAAGCACGGCCTGAGGGAAGCATGGCTGAGGATTGGTTAGTGCAATCATCCCTTTTTTATATATCTGAATATCTTGCTGAAGTGGATCCCTCTCAACCACGACTATGGAAAGATGATGAAGACTTGAGGATGACCTCTATAGTACCTCAAGGAAAAGAAATGAGTAAAGTGCTAACAAAAGAAGAACTTCGTAAGTTAAATAGTTTTTGTGTGCTCAATAGTGATGTAATGAGCAAATGGGTGACACTATATAATGAAGCAAGGGCAAGAAGAAAAAGTGAAAGACAAGAATTTTGCACTAGATATGGACGTAATGTCTAGAAATACCCAAGATTGTGGTGTCCTTGCTCACTTCGAGGATGCCAATGGTACCATGGAAGGTTATTGTGGCTTGATCCAAGATATTCTGAAGCTTGACTTCAGACGATTCTTTATATATGTACTGGATGTGAAGTGGTTTAAAGAAGTGGTAAAAAATGGTGAGCATTGCACAATCAGACGTCATCCAAGTGGTTTTGTAATCATTGACTCTACAAAATTTCACCAAAACAAGAATGACACATTAGTACTACCTCAACAATGAGAGCAGGTATATATGGAAAGGCTAATTTTTGTATATGTATACATGTGATACATATACACAATATAATAAGTACTTAAGTTTTTTACTTTTGTTTTTCAAATACACGTTGTGTATCATCCAATGGTAAACAATAACCGATGGTAGTATGTCATCCCTATATCTAATCATTCAAAACCAATATATGGTAATATTACCGACATGGAGATAGCAGATGACAATCCAACAATTAATGATGATGTGTATGATGACACCATAATGGATGATATACGTGATATAGTACAAGATGAACCTCGCGAGGATGTTCAAGGAAACATAGAAGAAGACAATAATGTGATTCTCGATTATATTGATGAAGTTATTGAGCAATATAGCAACACATCTGATAGTGGGATAGACTTATTTGTTTTGTTACCTCTTGGTAACAGAGACCTAGAAGTAGATAGTTTAGCAAGGGCTGATCTCATTGAAGATGAGATGGATCATTCACTGTAACATACTTAATTTGCTTATTGATTCAATGCGTATTCCTCATTCTATGGTTTTTATCATGCGCACACGTGCATACTCAAGAATCAATAGTCAAGTTTAAAGCTAAATTGAATTTTCCATAATAAAAAGGAAGTATCTTTTATCATCTTCAAGTACATAGAGAAATTATGAGATACATATTGCAATGCTTACTACTAATTGTAAGGTTTCTGTCGCTTGCCGCTAATTACTTATATCAGGCTTGTCAAGAGCTGGAGGAACTGCCATTCATTAGAGAGCAATGAAAAAGTAATTATTAACTCTATTTTTTTAATTCAATGATTCAATGTGTATTCTTAATTCTATTGTTTTTATCATGCGCACACGTGCATGCTCAAGAATCAATTTCAGGTGGTTAAATAATTATTAACTTTGGTTTTTTAATTATGTGAATTTCCAATTTTAGGTGGTTAAATAATTGTGTGTTTGCTCGCGCGTCTATATTAGCGTCTATTTGTGCGGATATATAGATGCAAAATTCGTGTCTATTTACACGCACGTTTACACGCACTTATAGACGCTGTGATGGACGCGCCCGACTTTGCGCGTCTATGCCTCGTTTCTGTTGTAGTGTGTCCCTCAAATTTCTTTAAATTTAAGAAGGCAAAGGAAACAAGGGGAAAGAACCCCAACCAACACATGTTTTAAAAAAAAAGTAAGAGTGGAAGATCACAAGCATAAAAAAGTTATGCAAAAGAAGGTCTCCAAAGGACTTCCATGGAAAAGAATTGTCTTTGAGATCAAGACATGTTGTGCCAGATGAATTCTATTTGAAAAGGAAACATGGTGTTGATATCCTTTACAAATCTTCTATCTTATTTCATCTCTCCTCGTATCGATAAAATTTTCACATTTTCTATTGATCCAAATTTATTGCATAGCATATGGAATCCTTGGACAGTAATGCATGTGACACCCACATATTCAATAATGTGCTATCCTTTGAAGTGCCATTTCTTGTATTGATACAGTTTATCACATGTAACTACAAAAGGATAGGAAGATAACTGTAATTCTAAATATTTGTGTTTCTATGTCTCTTGCTCCACATGTCGCATTCTACTTGGATTGGTTTATGCATCTTTGACATTAGGAGTGCTTGAGGGGAGGGTCACTAATGATTGTAAGGTTTTCTCCATAGAGCTTCTAAATGTCACAATAGAGTTAATAAGAAAACTTTTAGTACATGATATGTCTTATTAACACAAGATCCCTACCACATTCTGGAAAAAGGTTGAAGTTTTCTCCTACTACAATCGTGATTCATTGCACATGGACATTCATGTGATGGTGGGTTTAGATACACAAACACAATGATGAGATGTAATAAAAAAGTCTTCATTCTTATTATTCTAGACTAAATGTATAGGGTTCACACTCTCTTACTATTTACTCAATACAGATACCATAAAGATTAAAATTATATTGCACATTGACACTGACACACATTTGATGGTGATGTGACACTAAGAAAGAATGAATTATAGAGCACCAACTTGGACTTGGGTATGCAATAAGAGCTCCAAATCATTAGAAAATGCAACACATCTCTAACCAAAACAACAATGGTACTAGGGTTAGTGCTCATGTCCAAATAAGGTATATGGATCCTAATCTTTCTTATGACTTACTCATTCTACATACCGAAATCCTCAAAAGTGTCATTACTTAAGAATAGTGGTGTAACGGTGCTATCACACCCAAAAAAGAAAGGACTATAGAGCATCACCTGAGACATAGATGCATAGCAAAAGATCAAACTCATGAGAAAATACCCCAAATCTCAAACCAAAATGATAATGATTCCACATCAATGATCATATGTTTAAACATGCATAGAGACATACATATATCATCTCTCATTTGTGAAAATAGGGTACAACCTTGGAAACTTTACATGGTTAGTGGAATATAATATATAAGGGCTTATCCATGTAGTTGATTCTTCAACCAACTTGAAGCCTACAATTTGAGAAGGACAAATCTTAAGAAAAGTAAAATCTTCATGTGTAACAACACATGTGTTAGCTATATATAGTCTGTCTATATATAGCGCCAAAGGTCCCCTCTATATATTCCTATCATGTGTGCTCAGTTGACACACTTCTTGGGTTCCACTTCCCGTGTCTCATATCTCTCTTCTCTCATCTCTTCCTTTCATCTCTCGTCTTCCTTGCAGTTATACCAACATGGTATTAGCACGAGGTTCTACAATATCACAAAGAGCTTTCCAGCATTAGTGTTTACGCTGGATACATGTTGTTGGCATCGAAGACCTTCACATCTATTTTCCCTGTGCTTTGCAATGCCTCCGCATACGCCACCCCTCTCTCTAGCAACCCGCCATCGCTCGTCACTAGCACCAGTGCACTAGGCAGGCCTGCTACCACAACACCAAACATCCCATCTGCCATTGGATTCGCAAAGGGATGCTTCCCCACATCGCTCCCCATCTGCCATCGGATTCGTAAAGGGATGCTTCCCCGCATCGCTCTCAGGCATCCCATATCTTCTTCGTCACGGTCACCATCTCAGGACTTCGGCAGCTTCCCTCATCGAAGGAGGATGCTGAGGACAGAGTCCCTTCTGGCACAGAGGCTTACCCCTAGCAGCCATTAGAAGGCCGGCACGCCTCTGATGGTGCCCTTGATCCCGCGGCTTCCTTCCCGCCACCCACTGCCCTTCCGTGGATCTGTGGAGTCCCGCTAGGCTGCGGTGGAAGATGCCATGGCACAGGGTCAGGGTCAATTGTATGCATTAAATTTGCAGATGAACTTTCCCGCTGTCTCATCAGAGAGGCACCTTCCTGAGGATGGATCAGGGGAACATGTCAGTTACCATATGGCACTTGATGGTGCTCATGCTCAGTCTGGACCTCAAGAGGTGAGAGAAGGAGCTGGAATGCCAGCAGCAATAGATGCCTTTGTTCATGCACCTGCCAATGAGTAGGATGGAATTGGGGGTTGGATCTCCAATGAAGGACATCCTGAATATCATGAAGTTTTGTTTAAAAGCAAACATAAACAACAATTGTATCAAAAGGATTGCCTTCCTCACAAGTTTAGCTCCTCCTTGCAAGGAGTAGCACTTCTTCCTCATTATGTTAGAAAACAGTAGTGGTATCTGATGATGAGCTGTAGATTTAGCTTTAGCTTCCACTGTAAAGCGATTGTTTAGATGCCTTTCTGGATGTTAGTTATCAGGCATGGTTGCTACCTTTATGGATTTTAGTTATCAGGCATGGTTGAACTACAGCTCACTACACCCAAGTTCAGTTGCAACTTGGATTATGGATCCGGAGGGGGATCCTTGAGCCATCAAGATTGAATCCAGATGATGTTGCCACTGAGGCAGCAGCTGCAATCTTTTTCCTGTATCGCTCCGACCGTGACAAGGAGAGGGGGATTGATTCTATCAGAGGGGGGCCCTTGTTCTTCCCTACTAGTGACAAGCTACTGGCTCCAATTCTTTTTCTACTGTGTTCAGACCGCAACAAGAAAATTAGGGGCAATTCAACTAGAGAGGGGGGCTTGGGCTACGTGTTTTCTACTAGGCTACTCAGATTAGCAGTGGCTGTAATCATTTTCCTGCTGTGATTGGACCCCAACAAGTAAAGTGGGAGTGATTTGAAAGGAGGGTGGACCTCCTCAGGCCTTAGTAGATAAGCTTTCTCTCTCTCTCTCTCTCTGTCTACATTTCAACATCAACATTACTTTTGGATGTTGATGTTGCCATGATTCATGATGATCGTCCTGGATTGAGGTTGCTATCAAAGAGACTCAAACTAATGAAAGGTAGCTTATGAGAGCCACTTAGCAGATAAGATTTCTCTTTCTCTCTCTCTCTCTCTCTCTCTCTCTCTCTCTCTCTCTCTCTACATTTCAAACATCAACATTACTTTTGGATGTTGATATTGCCATGCTTCATGATGATCGTCCTCACTCGTTATTCCAGCTATGAGCGTCTATATTCCAACTGATGACAAATTGTTTTATTTATATTCTGTTCATGGGGCCCCACATGTGTTATGTGGTCCATAGAGCGGCGTCGTGAACCGTCTCTATAGACCTTGTGTTGTTCTAATGTCACTATAACGTTTTTCTTTAAGTTTTGATGTGACAAATATACTGCTTACATCCCAAGTTCAGTTGAAGGAATCTCTTGGAGATTTTATCTTTTGCAGTGATCTCGCTTATCCTTATTTTACATGTTGTATATTTAGGAGTGATAAAGCTATTTTGATGCCTTTGAATAGGCTGTTGTAATTTAGGAGTGATGTAGCTCCTTCTTCGTTGATGTTGTAATTCATGAGTGATGTAGCTCCTTTGATGCCTATGAATAGGCTCTTGTAAGTTAAACTTTGTAATTTTATATTTTGAATATTAATATAATGGTAGGCCTATATAGAGCTCTAGGTTTTTCCCTTGAGCCCCCAAGGGTTTTTTCATCCATAGTAAGGGACCTTTATTTGAGCGGGGGTGTTAGCTATATATAGTCTGTCTATATATACCGCCCCAGGTCCCCTCTATATATTCCTATCATGTGTGCTCAGTTGACACACTTCTGGAGCTCCACTTCTAGTGTCTCATATCTCTCTTCTCTCCTCCCTTCCTTTTGTCTCTCGTCTTCCTCGCAGTTACCAACAACATGTAGCTCTCCACAAACAACAATTCTCGTCAATGTGTGGGGTAAATTGAATTCAAAATAATACATGGCATACCTAGATGCATTTAAACTTAAAAACTTTGCTTTTAACATATTATTGTATCAAAGAGTTAGCTGCCACGTGTCAAGAAGTGGCCTGGAGAGAGAGAAAGAGGAGAGAGAAGACTGCAAAAGAGAGAGAAGGAATGCAGGAGAGAGAAAGAGAGTGACAAGGATAGAGAAACACGTTAGCTCACTACAAGGGAATGGGGCAATAGCGACGCCGATTAGCGACGGAGGATATCGGCGTCGCTATAGGCGTCTCTATTGGCGTTGCAATTGGCGTCGTTATATGCGTCGCAAATGCGACGCAAATAGCGACGCATATAGCGACGCCGCAGGGAAAAAAAGCGCGGCCGAAAGCAGAGCGTCGTTTTCATTTTGTTTTCTTCGCCTTTTGAGAGCGAGAGCGAGGGAGAGAGCGAGGGAGAGAGCCAAGGCTTTGTGAGAGAAGAGGAGGAAGATACTTGCTGCCGCCGCCACCGCCACCGTCATTGTTCGTGAAGGAGAGGAGGAGCTCTCGTTGCAAATAGAAGCCACCCACGCTCGCCATATCTCATTGGTGAGTCTCCCTCTCTCTTTCTTTTACTTGTTGAAGGTTTAAATCATTCTCTTTTGTTTGTTTAGGAGAGGAAATGAAAGAGAAGGAGAGGGAGAGGGAGAGAGAGGGAGAGAAAGAGAGGGAGAGGGAGAGAAAGAGAGGGAGAGTGCATTCTCTCTCTCTCTCTCCCTTTTGCTTGTTTAATGTTTAAATTACTTTCTTCTTTGCTTGTTTAGGAGAGGAAACGAGAGAGTAAGAGAGAAAGAGAGGGAGAGGGAGAGGGAAAGAAAGAGAAAGAGAAATAGAGGGAGAGGGAGAGGGAGGGGGAGGAAATAGGAGAGGGAGAGAAAGAGAAAGAGAGGGAGAAGGAGGGAGAGTGCATTCTCTCTCTCCCTCCCTCTCCCTTTTGCTTGTTTAATGTTTGAATCACTTTATTTTTTGCTTGTTTAGGAGAGGAAATGAGAGAGAAAGAGAGTGAGAGGGAGAGGAAGGGGAAGGAAATGAGAGAGGGATAGAAAGAGAAAGAGAGGGAGAGTGCATTGTATCTCTCCCTCTCCCTTTTGCTTGGAGGATGTTTAAATCACTTTATTTTTTGCTTGTTTAGGAAATGAGAGAGAAAGAGAGATAGAGAGGGAGAGGGAAAAAAAGAGAAAGAGAGGGAGAGGGAGAGGGAGAGGGAGGGGGAGGGGAAGGAAATGAGAGAGGGAGAGAAAGAGGGAGGGGGAGGGAGAGGGAGCGAGGGAGAGGGAGAGGGAGAAAGAGGGAGGGAGAGGGAGAGGGAGGGGGAGGGAGGAAATGAGAGAGGGAGAGAAAGAGAACGAGAGGGAGAGGGAGAGGGTGAGAGAAAGAGAGGAAGAGAGGGAGAGGGAGAGAAAGAGAGGGAGAGGGAAGGGAAGGAAATTTAAGATAATATACGTATTGATAATGGTATGCAATGTGCTTTGCATATGGCCACGTACTTCATCAAAATGAACCCAAAATTATTGTTATAGAAGAAGAAACCCTTAAATTGAGTATAGGATAATTTCTCTCAGGTCTTATGACTATGAGTAGAATTGATTGAAATAAATTTTATTACTATAGTTATAAAATTTCATAGATGGCGCGCATTAATTTTAAAATGGATTACTTATACTCAAAGCCGAGATATAACAAAAAATTATCTACCGAGACAAACAAATCATTGAGCATGATACAAGGCCGAGATATAACATCGGAAAATCTCTCGACTACTATATACAATGCAAGGTTTATGGTCAACTTGCAACTTGACGTACATCTCCATAAAGCTATCCATTTAAGCCTTGTTTGCTCTAATGTAGATAAGATGGCAAACGAAGAAGGTCCTATTGTTCAAGACCGCGAGTCGTATCTTAATCAGCGTGTCCCATGTCCTTGCTCTCAATGCAAGTTGACAATTAGACGAAAACACCGATTGTCTATAGAACACATACGACGATTTGGCGAGTGTCAATCTGAGATCATTGATCAGGCGATTGCAGACTTTCAGCAAACGGTAATTTGAAGTTAGCATTTTTCATGCATTGTACTCTCAAGCTAATTGAAAACCATACACAATAAGATTGGGTCTTGTTGACAAATTTTGTATCCAGGGGGGTGATGTCTCGACCCAAGGGGGAGTGCACCCTTTGCGGCCAATTAGAAGAGTTCGTGGACGTGCGATGGATGGATTACAGGAGCCAATCGACCACTCGCAAGGCCCATCTATACCGTCAATGCCAGAGGAGACAGACAACCTTCCCGACTTGCCTACAATCTTGGAGCCTGAGATGGAGGCAATGATCGATGCATTGATTCCCATGGATGTTGAGACATCTGACCCGCTTAGAGAGGAAGCATCCATACCATTATATGATGGGTGCCGAGTATCTCGGTTGAAGACATTGCTTGCACTCTTAAGTGTGCAAGCAAAATACGGTTGGAGCGATACGAGTGTGACTGAGTTATTCAGGTACGTTGCACACAGACTTCATTGTTTTTTTTTTAAACAGTATTATTGCAAACATGGATGGATTTTTCAAAGTGTTTTATGATTTTTTCAGGTTATTGAAATATCATATATTGCCACCTGCAAACACCATGCCTGAGTCTCGTGATGATGCGCGACATGTTTTACGGAAGCTTGGCATGGACTACAATAACATCCATGCATGTATCAACAACTGCATATTGTTTCGAGATGAATACGAGACTATGGAGACATGCCCAAAGTGTGGTGCTCACAGGTATCGACAGGACTTGCAAGAACAGACCATTCCTCAAAAAGTCCTCAGACACTTTCCGCTCATCCCCCGCATAAACCACATGTTTTGTACGTCTACCGTGGCAAGCTTGACAATGTGGCATGTGCAGAATAGGTCCACGGATGGAGTGCAACGAATATCAGCAGATTCGCGCGCATGGAGCCTCATTGACTCTACCTTCCCAGGCTTTGCGCGAGAGCCAAGGAATCTTCGGCTCGGTCTCGCCATGGATGGTGTGAACCCATTCAGTCTGCGCTCGACTTCTTACAGTGTGTGGCCTATAGTGCTTGTCAACTACAACATTCCTCCATGGCTTTCTACAAAGAAAGGACATGCCATCCTTAGCTTGCTCTTCCCGAGCCGCTACAAAGTAAAAAATATGGACGTGTATCTTCGTCCATTAGTCGATGAGCTTAAGATTTTGTGGGAGGAGGGGGTCACAGTGCAAGATATGAGCAGGCGCGATGGTCGGCGGTCAGCCAACATTCGAGCCATTCTCATGTGGACAATGCATGACTTTCCGGGATTGGGAGAGTGCTCAGGTGAGCAGACCTTTGTTCTCGCCAGTAATATCTATATTTTATTTCATTCAATCAAGTATTCACTAGGTCGTGGATCACCTTGCAGGTCTCGTTACCTCAGGTTATCATGCATGTCCATTGCGTGGGCCACAGTTAGACTCCCGAAGGTCACGAACCATGAAGAAGATGGTATATCAAGGACACGCTGCTTTCTTGCCAAAGGATCATGGACTCAGGGAAGGTTTTCTTGGATGACCTCCAGCACGTATGAACGCTGCAAGCTGGTACGAGCTGAAAATGGTAAACCCGGATTCACATCCAAATGGAATGCGACGGTTCTCAGTTTTCTACGAGTTGCCATATTGGACCCACTTACAGGTCAACCACTTGTTGGATCCCATGCATATTTTCAAAAATGTGGGCAGCTTGCTATGGGACCACATCACAGGAAAGAGAGACACTATAGGGTCACGAATGGATTTAAAGGAGGTAGGTAAGATGGAGGCGCTTTGGCCGCAATCAAGTGCTGAAGGGGGAGTGCAGCTTCCTCGCGCTCCCTGGGTTTTGTCTACCAAAGAAGAGCGCATTGTGAAGCAAGTAATCAAGTCTATCCGCACTCCGATGGGTATGATGCGTTCTCTCAGGTCCGCATTTTCTAAAGATGACCAGATTTCTGGGCTAAAATCCCATGATTGGCATAAGATATGTCAGGTTTGTGAACAGAATGGATTTTAATTAGCGTGGACATTTTGAAATTTGAAAAGTGACCATTATTCTTAATGCTTTCTCATTTGTGGCAGTTTGTCCTACCGATCGCGATCGCGGGATGCCTAACTCCAGAAATTTGCGGGGCCATTTACAAGCTGTCGACTTTGGTGCAATGGATCTCACAGAAAGAGATTAAGACGTCCTCTATTGAATCCGCAAGGCGGGGAGCAGTTGAGGCGGTCTGTCTCTTTGAGAAATACCTGCCCACTAGCATGCTCACGATACAAGTTCACCTTCTTGTGCATCTTGTGGATGAAGTGGAGATTGCTGGACCTGTCCATATGCTATGTTCTTCTTGGAGCGCTTCATGAAAACCCTGAAAGGCTTTGTGCGACAACGAGCTCGTCTGGAAGGTAGCATGGCGGAAGGTTGGTTGGTGTCAGAGGCGTTAGTGCATATCTCACAATGGCTACCAACGGTGGAACCAGACAATGAAATGCTATGGACGCTGAAGGACGATGACAAGCTGACTGGAGATGTGGCGGTTGGAAATGGGGTAGAAAAAAGAATGGATGCCTCAATGGAAGAGAAGGTGAATCGCTTTTGTATGTTGCACCATGCCTCCATGGAGACGTGGCTCGCCAAGTACCAGATTGCAAGGCAAGATCGAGAGGAAGCGCAAGCTGAATTCCGACGCAGTGCACGTCACCGACCGATTCGATATCCCGAAGGCATGGAGGAGATGCTGCGGTTTATGTCAACACGATGGTTGCATGGAGCCTTGACCGCAGCATCCAGCGAAGGGACAGAGGTCTCAATGGAGGAGTGGGAGTTCTCAAGGGGATGTAGTCCAAAGGTAATGAGGGGTTTAGAATGTGTCGTATCTAAATTTGCTTGCTACATCTAATTTGAGTGTTTCAATGTGCAGTACAAAATATATAGTGCAGCGTGGTCGCGCGGACGGCATTTTCGGGTGGAGCGTATTAACAAAATGCGCTCCACAATGGACTGTGGTGTCATGGCAAGGTTTGAGCAAGAGAGCCGGCGACGAGCAACAAATCCGAACACGGTTGTGGATGAGATGGAGTATTTTGGGAATTTGCAAAGTATTATTACGGTGGATTACCGTAGCTTCTCCATGATAATATTCGACGTGCAGTGGTTCAAAGTGGTACTTGGAGGAGCTGGCGCAACAGTTTGACGAGGTCCATCTGGATTTCTCGAAATAGATTCCGAAAAAAAATGGATGGATTTGTGCGACACCTTTGTGTTGCCGGCCCATTGTGAACAGGTGCAACTAGGCATTTGCTTGCTAATTGTAATACGACATGGTTTATGTCACAATGGTTTGAAGACGGTTTGTAAGTATTTGTGAACAGGTAATCTTTTATCCAAATCCCCGACAACCTGGATGGTGGTATGTTATACCTTCAACTCCTCGAGGTGCGAGAGTATACGATCAAAGCGATGTTCAAGGCATAGATGAAGAAAATATGCAAATAGAGGGATCGAAATTACAAGGGGTGGAGGCCACCGCAAGCTTGGAGCCCGCATCGGCTAACAATGATGGAAATACAGAAGTCGTAGAATTTTTTGAGAACGAGATAGACTCGTTATTTTGTGGTGACATGTCTATCGACCTTCCAGTGTATGCAGAGTTGTGTCAAGAGACTAACATGGGACCATAGAATACTTCATTCTTGGAGAATTGTATTACTCAATTCGTTGTTTAGATCTTCCATAAAGGTAGATAAGATATGCATTTTAAGAGGGATTTTTCAAAAATGATTTTATTAATGTGCTTTGTATAGTTTAAATTGATTATTCTAACATTATTTTTTATCTGAGCAGGTATCGACATTTTCAGGATGAGTCGAGGGATGAGCGATGAGGAGTTTCAGGAGATGATGGCACGTATGTCTCCAGATCAGCTCGCGAGATTCAAAGAGATAGCAGATCAGGAGCTGTCTCATTCTTCGTCAGGGCGCTCTGCTAGATCAGCTTCAGCGCGATCAGATGCTTCAGCTTCGAGCAGACGATCTCGACGCTCGCGACTTGGGCCAGAGGGAGGGACTGCGACTGCAGGAGGATCAGGGGGTTGCTGCTGTGGAGACACGGACGCAGTGTCTCCGTCTCGTTGTTCAGCTGGAGCTTGGTTACCTCCAGGATTTGTCACACCTGTGGGGACGTCCACTCCAGTTACTCTGGCTTTTGCGCAGCCGTCGGCAGATGTCACGCCTTTTGGTGGCACTCCTTTTGGTGGCACCCCCTCTGGTGGCACTCCTTTTGGTGGCACACCCTCTGGTGGCACCCCTTTGAGTGGCACTCCGGGAGAGGGTACCTCCGTCGGTACACCGGATGTTCAGGGGTTTCCTGGATATGCCCAGGAGCGTGGACGGAGATGGGAGAGGGCCCATACAAGGCACACTCCTAGGGATTATGGATACCTAGTGGATGGCAGGTCACGAGCCATCATCATGAATGATCAGGGGAGGAGGGTGATGGCTCGCATGAGGGAGTTGTGCCAACAAGTTTTTTGGCACAACGTCCTGGATCATTGGAGGAACATACCGGAGGGGAGCAAGGAGTACATAGTAGCATCCTTGCACAAGGAGTTCCCGGTGCTAGCCGCAGTGGATAGATTCTCTACGGGCTGGATGATGGATTGCATGCGTGCATACATGTCACATAGACGATCCGACGCACGCAAGGCAATCAAGAGTGGGGCTCCAAAGCTTGAGTGGTTAGATGCAGACGACTGGCACCGACTGAGGGAGGAGGCTACAAATTCGCCAGGACGTTGGAGTCAGCAGCGGGAGGCGGTGAGGGCACGAATCGAGGCCGGATCGGTACATCATCTTGGGAGTGGCGGCTACAGGACATATTTGGAGGAATTTGTAAGATTCTCTTTTGTTTTGCTTATTTGTTTTTTTGAGATATTCTTTGTACTGACAATCATGTTTCTAACAGTTAGCATTTTGTTTTCTTTGCAGCACTCCATTACAAATCGCAATCCGCAAGGCCTTGAGACTCGATATGCGGAGAGGCACGGTCTCAGATCATTGATCGACCGATTGTATAGACGCGGCGGCCCAGTAAGTCACTCATCTTTCTTGTCCATAGTTACCATGAGATATTTGAATGCATTATTGTATGGTGGATTGATATGTTGTTTCTTTTTCTGCAGAATCCGTTTGATGCTCCTTTATAGCGGGAAGAGCTTTCGGGGGACGACGATTTGTAGCTCGCCCTTGGATCCTTAGAGCTCACATACCTTTAGTTTTTAGTCGCCCGATCTATGTAGACATTTTCTATGTATTAGTGATATTGTTTTATGATTGTACCAATCGCATTTTATGCGATATCATGTATTTATTTCATCCATCAGTTTTATGATTTCAGTATACATTCTTTTTGTTTGCAAACGCTTTGTATGCAGCAGTGCATAAACTATTTTGTATGGCTCTCATACAACACACAATGCTATATGTGCTGCCCTGCCACAAATTTTTTTTTCTCTCTATTACCGTCGCTATTTGCGTCGCAAATTTACTGCACGCGTCGCTATTGTCGTCGCTATCAGCGTCGCAAATTCTCTGTAACCGTCGCTATATGCGTCGCTATAATGCGACGCATATAGCGACGCATATAGCAACGATTCCATGGCGTCGTCAATAACGACGCTTTTTGCGACGACGGGGGCAAATTTTGTTGTTTGTATTTTCGTCGCTTTAAACGTCGCTATAAGGTCTATATCTTGTAGTAGATTTAGCTTTAGCTTCCACTGTAAAGCGATTGTTTAGATGCTTTTCTGGATGTTAGTTATCAGGCATGGTTGCTACCTTTATGGATTTAGTTATCAGGCATGGTTGAACTACAGTTCACTGCACCCAAGTTCAGTTGCAACCTGGATTATGGATCCGGAGGGGGATCCTTGAGCCATCAAGGTTGAATCCAGATGATGCTGCCACTGAGGCAACAGCTGCAATTTTTTTCCTGTATCGCTCCGACCGTGACAAGCAGAGGGGGATTGATTCTATCAGAGGGGGGCCCTTGTTCTTCCCTACTAGTGACAAGCTACTGGCTCCAATTCTTTTTCTAGTGTGTTCAGACCGCAACAAGAAAATTAGGGGCAATTCAACTAGAGAGGGGGGCTTGGGCTACGTGTTTTCTACTAGGCTACTCAGATTAGCAGTGGCTGTAATCATTTTCCTGCTGTGATTGGACCCCAACAAGTAAAGTGGGAGTGATTTGAAAGGAGGGTGGACCTCCTCAGGCCTTAGTAGATAAGCTTTCTCTCTCTCTCTCTCTCTCTGTCTACATTTCAACATCAACATTACTTTTGGATGTTGATGTTGCCATGATTCATGATGATCATCCTGGATTGAGGTTGCTATCAAAGAGACTCAAACTAATGAAAGGTAGCTTATGAGAGCCACTTAGCAGATAAGATTTCTCTTTCTCTCTCTCTCTCTCTCTCTCTCTCTCTCTCTCTCTCTACATTTCAAACATCAACATTACTTTTGGATGTTGATATTGCCATGCTTCATGATGATCGTCCTCACTCGTTATTCCAGCTATGAGCGTCTATATTCCAACTGATGACAAATTGTTTTATTTATATTCTGTTCATGGGGCCCCACATGTGTTATGTGGTCCATAGAGCGGCGTCGTGAACCGTCTCTATAGACCTTGTGTTGTTCTAATGTCACTGTAACATTTTTCTATAAGTTTTGATGTGACAAATATACTGCTTACATCCCAAGTTTAGTTGAAGGAATCTCTTGGAGATTTTATCTTTTGCAGTGATCTCGCTTATCCTTATTTTACATGTTGTATATTTAGGAGTGATAAATCTCTTTTGATGCCTCTGAATAGGCTGTTGTAATTTAGGAGTGATGTAGCTCCTTCTTCGTTGATGTTGTAATTCATGAGTGATGTAGCTCCTTTGATGCCTATGAATAGGCTCTTGTAAGTTAAACTTTGTAATTTTATATTTTGAATATTAATATAATGGTAGGCCTATATAGAGCTCTAGGTTTTTCCCTTGAGCCCCCAAGGGTTTTTTCATCCATAGTAAGGGACCTTTATTTGAGCGGGGGTGTTAGCTATATATAGTCTGTCTATATATACCGCCCCAGGTCCCCTCTATATATTCCTATCATGTGTGCTTAGTTGACACACTTCTGGAGCTCCACTTCTAGTGTCTCATATCTCTCTTCTCTCCTCCCTTCCTTTTGTCTCTCGTCTTCCTCGCAGTTACCAACAACATGTAGCTCTCCACATATAACAATTCTCGTCAATGTGTGGGGTAAATTGAATTCAAAATAATACATGGCATACCTAGATGCATTTAAACTTAAAAACTTTGCTTTTAACATATTATTGTATCAAAGAGTTAGCTACCACGTGTCAAGAAGTGGCCTGGAGAGAGAGAAAGAGGAGAGAGAAGACTGTAATATTCCCACCCGTGAATATTGACGTCCCGCACACGACGCAAACCTTGTGCAAAGGTTATCTCTTGTATTGAAATTATTGGCGGTGTAATGAGTGACCTGCACGCGAGAAATGGGGTCCTCCGTGTTGGTAAATCAAACCCGAAAGTTCGAAACCGCTAGTCTCACAAAAACACCCTCTTGGGAAGGGCAATTTGAATATTTAAGGTAAATTTTTTTATTTCTATCCCTTTTTCCCCAGCCGATGCACGACTGGAGAAAAGGGAGTGTGGGGGGGATGGGATATGAAAGTCGTGGCCTGCATGGGAGGGGGGGAACCCATGCAAGGGGGCCACGTGGTGGAGGCCTTCTTCCCCCCCCATGACTATAAAAGCATCCGTTACGAAGGGGAGAGGCGGACCGTGTTGTGTGAGGGAAAAGCTGCCGCCGTGCTAGTGGGATCGAAGGGAGAGAAGGATTGGACAGACGAAGGGAGGTTGCCATGCTAGTGGGATTGAAGGAGGAGGGAAGCTGCCGTATTGACGAAACGCCGCCAAGGGCTGCCGGACCATCGACTGCTGCCGCCACCAGGACGCCGCCACCTTGCTGAAGGCCCCAGGCCGCCGCCCATCCTCGCCTTGACCACGGCCTCCTTCCCAATCATTGGGACCCCCCCCCCCCCCCCCCCCCCCGACGTGGCCGCTGTTGTCCAGAAGCTTCTTAGAAGCTTCTAAGGTTTAAGGCCATAGGCCTTGATCCTATGCGGGCCTCTCAGTTTTAAAAAACAGGTTCGGGAAACTCCTATTCCTACGCGAGGAGAAGGTATCGACCTCCTAGCCGTCTCAAAAAGCAAGAGTAAAGGATAGAGGGAATCTGCGGAGTCCGTAACCACGATTACAATGGCTCCCAAGAAGTTGCAAGGCACGCCTGCGGGAGGTTCATCTCCTAGCATTCAAGTGGACATCTCCCCGAGCCCACAAACCCAGGTTTTTTTTTCTTTTTCTTTTTTTGATTCTACGCAAAAGTAATGCATTAGGTATGATAACTCCCACGGAATAGAAAGCACCTATGCATGTTCAAATTTACCAAGCCGAATTAAAAAGGAAATTGAGGAAAATCTGTCTATTTGATCGATTACTAGAATTATCTCATGACATGAAATGGACTTATTAACATTTTCAATATGATGAACGTGAGTTGTCTATCCATCTTACGACCTTAGTATTATGTTTCCTTATCATGCATTTCAAAGTGACGAGCCTAGAACACCTACCGACTATCATTATAAGGCTAAAGTTATTAAGCGTATTTTTGACTAGACATGGAAAGAATAAGCTTATGTCGCAATTTAGGAAAAATCCTTATTGTAGTGGTTCATGGGGAAAAGTTGTTAACACCCGTAGGAGGTTATCCGAAAAGTAATGGTGGTGTATCAAAAATTGAATCTAGGGATTGGCATGTGGCATGTGCTCGCAAGAAAGAATATACCAACACTAACTCTACAATAACCTCATTCAACTACGTTGTAGTTATGAAAGGGTTGCATGTTGCACTTTCATCGTGCATAAAATTGATTCATCAAGTGTTGCATTTGGGAAAGGTTGCAGAATTTAAACAAAGCATGAGATTCTAAAGTGTAGATAACAAGGTAGTAGTCATGATTATTTGAAGTTAGTCCTAGTAGGTCCTAAGAAAGTTGGTATCCAGCTTATCATGTATTTTTACTTTACCAATAAAAGATAGAGTGAGTCGCATGTTTACATGTATGGTGGTAGTTGAAACCATTTTTCTTCTTTAGATCTAGTTTATTATCTCTAGGAAGGATTCATCCTTGTCGCGAGACAAGCATAGTGAATTACCCAAATCACCTAGCCGCAAAGGATTCGTATGGGTATGGTTCAGTCAATACGATAGATACCCCAAACACTAACTAGGGATTAGCACGATAAGGATTCGGCCAAGTTTTCCAATTGTCGTTAAGTCGAAACATTCAAGCCTAATTAGTCCTAACCACATTCCCAAAATGTTGAGCTAATTGGATGCTAATGCAAACAATAATCTAGGATTCCTACCCTAAGGACCAATCGTTCAAAATGATGAAACTCGAAATGAGTTGGAACCCTAGGACTAAACATTGTCGATCTAGTGAAATTAGGGATGGGTTGGGTAGAAAGACACCCTATACCCTGCTTCTCGTCTGAAGATAATTCCGTGACCAGAAAATGCCATTCAATAGGAGAAATAATCTCTTGGAATGGGGCGACACTTGTGCAACAAGTTGCAACGTCGCATAGCCTTGTGGTTTGATCACAAGAAAGTTTTGCCATTCCTTGGAATGAGGTTGGCAGGTTCTTGTGCAAGTTTAACTTGCTAGGGGATGGGTAGTCATCCTGTTACTTCGCCCTCATTAGGGAAAATTTGCCAAGTTAAGGGAAGTTAGATATTTGCTTGGACTCAAATGATTAATCAATAAATTAAAGCGTCATGCCGCCGGGATTTACTATTAATAAAACCTAAAGCATTGGTTAAGTTGGGTTAATAGGGTATGACCCTAACCCAAAGACAATAGGAATCTTGCCAGGTTGCAACTGATTCCGGATCGAATGCTGGATGCATTCGAAGAGAAGGATTCACTCCTTAACAGTTTGCCAACTAAACGACCACTGGAATTGATTGTGCTTGTAACAGTTTAGAAAGCACTGTTTGCATTGTTTGTTCAAGGAATTAAAGGATGAAAGATATATAAATGCTTCAGGTTGAAGGCTTGAAGGGAGTGGCAGCTCAGTTACCCCCGACTGCCTGCCTGACCCTAACCAAGGGGGTTGTTGACCGCGCCGGGAACGTGGACTGAACCCGCCGCGAGAGGTCTTTCCGTTGAGCTCTACTTGGAGCAGGAGGACGCTTGGGTGCCAGGGGGGGCTCTGGCCGTAAATCCCTCGCCTTCCGGGTCCTGCACAAGAGGCTGACGTGACTCGGGATTGGACCCCGAGGCCCGCATACTAGTCTACGGGCAGAAGCTTGGAATAGTGATCCCTGGTGGATTACTGGATAGCCTTCGGGCGGATTTATGAACAAGCCTACAGGCGGGAACCTCTGTATTTCAAAGATAAAATAATGTTATGATAATAAAGAAGTTGTTTGATATTGTTTTTCTATGTCACGTGATAAGATTACGTGAAGGAACCAGTGCTTAACAGGGCTAATCAAAGAAGCTGCTTGTTATATGTCAAATTGATGTGTTAGGTAATTACATAACTAAAACAAACCGAGGAAAGTGCGGAGGATGGGCAATGGGTCCATCCTATGGATGGGTGGTCCCGGTTAGCCGGGAACTTTTCTCAAAATCCTCGACGAACAGAGGGATGATCAGCATCACCAAAACAAATAACGAGAACGATGACTTAGAATTACCTATTACCCGATTCATGCTTTTTTAAGGGAACGGAATGGGACTATGCCTTATGGCAGAGAGGTCGAGCCTTGCATCCCTCTCGTTTCCCATTCTCCTTGAACCAAGTGCGGCATGAATCCGCTTCAGACCGGTGTTTCTGCGTAAAGTAGTTCGATCAGGTCTGACGCTAGCTGCTGTTAGTTAATGACCAAACAGGAAAACCTTAATTCCGGTCGATCCTAAGTGGGAAACGGCCAGGACACTTCCGCTATGTGGTAGACGCGGGGAGACCTAGATTGTAAAACCCGTAACATTCCACGGGAGTGCCGGGTGGAGTTCTCTAGACAGCCTTTCCGATGGACTGCCAAGACGTGTCCTAGAGGATTCTAGTGGACACGTTACAGTTGGTATCAGAGCCGACCAACAACGGAATTGTTTTCGTGAGATCTCAATAAAATGAAGTAAAGAAATTGTTGCTGTCCAAACATTTCCTCATCTTCAATACTGTCTTGCAGAACTATGAAGCGTGGAACAAGTTTTTGGTGTTCCGGATCATGTTTATGACTGCAATGCATTCTCCGCATTTTAGGCAGAGAATTGAAATGATGAACATCCTGGAGCAGATTTATAACCCATCACCTTTATATATAGAACGAAGATGGACTGGGTCTTCAGGAATCTACTACATAGCTGCCCACAGGTTCGCTTATCTACAAACCAACCTAAAGAGGATCAAGTGGTTGGAAGATTTGAAGGTCGTGAAGCTGTTCATTTTTGTGGAAGCTCACGTAAATTCGACTTTGCATATTCGAGGTCGGAGGGTTGAATTGAACTCATATGTATATGAGGAAGTAACCCGTGTAATTCCAGTTGATAGGATTAAGGTGTTGGGCCGCCATGGGAAGTATGGATTCTAGCGGAAAGGATATCCTGAACTTCCAATGAGTTATAGATTCCTAAAGATTCATGACCCAAAACCCTACTATTACACAGTTCCTGTAGATAAATCCAATACAATGTTGTTCTCCCCAAACTAAATGTAATGATTGGAGTATCATCACATGAGATGTTGTATAAGGCTACGCCCACGTAAATATAAATAAGGACTTCTTTTATCAATATCCGATTGTGCATCAGGGTTGTTACAGAAAATTAAGTAGCTTCATGATTTACGAGATAGATGAACTAAAAATAAGTTAATGTCAATTATTATACAATAATGTTAAGAAAACTTTTACCCAGGCACAACCCCAGGAACAGGGTCCAAATTCGCCCCCTACATCAAGTACTACTGTGATCCAGGAGAAGAAGTTCCTCCTCAAACAGATAAAGCCACTCGAGTTTGACGGGAAAGGCAGATTCGTCCAGTCTGATGCTGAAATTTGGATTGAATCTATGGAGGATTACTTCGAAGCAGCTGGTACTGCACCTACCAATCAGGCCATGCTCGCCAAATTAAAACTCACCGGTGAAGCCAGACTATGGTGGAAACAATGGTGCAGGGATCAAGGGATTTCGGAGGGGTCCGTTACCTGGGAGAAGTTAAAGCAAGCCGTGCAAGGGAGATATTTGCCACTTGCATATCGTACACAGAAAATGAATGAGTTCTATGAGCTAAAACAGTTAGGACTCACCCTTGACGCTTACTACTCTAAGTTTGTCTCACTCTTAAAGTATGCGCCACAAATGGACACGACGCAGCAGGTGTCCAAATTTTGCGCGGGCTTAAATCCACCTGTAAATACTCGTCTCGAATCTATGCGACCATTAGATCTTCAGGATGCACTCATTCGAGCGGCACCTATAATTCAGGAAGTGCAAGCTAGACCGAGGGGTAACAAGAATTGGTTTTATAGCGACCCGAACAGAGGGGCATTCAGACCCCAAGTTAAGAGAGTTCAAGGCCACAATCAGGGACAAAGGAAGAAAGCGAGGACAAATAACGTCAATAACTTTGTTCCTACTCACAGTAATGGCCGAAACCTCGGATGTTTCCACTGCAATGAACTCGGTCACTTCAAAAGGCAATGTCCCAAGCTCAGCGAGGGACACCGTCAAGGTGCAGGCCGCGGTCAGGGAGCCGCCACCCGTGGAAGAGGAAGAACTGCCTGCATTACCAATAGGCAAAGATGTGAAGCAGAAGAAGAGGAAGATCCGACTATGGAAGCGGAATTCGAAAGAGCGACAGTCCATGCCGCTCTTCACAAGAAGGGGCCGAATCGCCAGTTCTCGGTAATTCAAACGCCATCGGACTATCAAGGTAAAGGTTTCAAAACCTTGATTGATTGTGGCAGTACACATTTCTTTATCTCACCAGCGTGTGCTAAGAGATTAGGAATAGCCACATTAGAAGCACCTACCCTACTTGTGGAATTGGCAAACGGTCCAGGAAAACTGCTAAGGAGGAGTTCTATCTGGGAGGGAAGAAAACCTCAGTCAAATTCAGAGTCATGAATTTAGAAATCCATGAGTGTCTACTCGGGATGGATTGGCTTAAGCCTAATGACGCTCACATCCACTGTGGAAAGGGTCAAGTTTCCTTTCGAAACTCTGAAAGAGAGTTTGTTACGACTCAAGGTGAAGCGGGAGTGCCAAGAATCCAGTTAGCCAAAGTATCGCGGATCATAAAAGGGGTTAGAAAAGGATTACCTGTTTACTTGATCAAACTCAACAAATTAGATCAAAGGCAAGAGTTTCATGAGGGACCCTCTTGGCTAAAGGAATATGCTGACGTATTCCCTGAGGAATTAACTGAACTTCCACCTCCAAGAGAAGTTGATCATGAAATAAGGCTAATACCTGGAGCTGCGCCAATTGCAAAGAGACCTTATAGAATGTCCATTCCGGAAGCTATTGAGTTGAAGGAACAACTCAAGCAACTGTTAGATCAGGGTTACATCCGGCCTAGCAACTCACCATGGGGAGCTCCAGTACTATTCCAGAAAAAGAAAGATGGGACACTTCGACTATGTATTGATTACTGTGGGTTGAATCAATCAACAGTCAAGAACAAGTACCCTATTCCTAGAATAGATGAGCTTCTCGATCACCTTCAAGGTGCAAAGATCTTCTCCAAAATTGATCTCAGGTCAGGTTACTATCAAATCAGGATCAAGGATGAAGATATTCCAAAAAATGGCCTTCAATACAAGATATGGGCACTTTGAATTTTTGGTTATGTCATTCGGGCTTACAAATGCACCTGCCACCTTCAATAGATTAATGCAGGATATTTTTAGACCATATCTTGATGATTTCATGCTTGTCTTCTTCGATGACACTTTAGTCTATTCTAAACAGGAAGAAGATCATGAACCTCAACTTTGGATTGTCCTTGAGACAATGAGGTCTCATAAGCTATATGCAAAAATGAAGAAGTGTGCATTTTTCAAACGTCAGATTGAATATCTAGGATTCATAGTATCATCAGAAGGAATATCAGTAGATCCAGCCAAAGTCAGAGATGTGCTTGAATGGCCAATACCAGTATCCGTCAAAGAAATACGTAGCTTCCTTGGCTTGACAGGATGGTATAGGGTCTTTATCAAAAACTATGCTTTGATTGCAGCACCTCTTACCGACTTACTAAAGAAGCAGACTTCTATTACATGGTCAACTCCCGAGCAAAATAGCTTCGACCAACTGAAGCAATGTTTGGTATCAGCACCTATTCTGAAACTTCCTGACCTCAATAAGGAGTTTGAGGTAGTAACTGATGCCAGCATTCTTGCCTTGGGGTGTGTACTTATGCAAGAAGGTCATCCAGTAGCATATTCTTCAAGGAAATTGAAGAGTCATGAAAAGAATTATGCCACGCATGATCTGGAGTTATTAGCTGTCATCCATGCTCTAAAGCTTTGGAGACATTACCTCTTGGGTAACAGGTTTACTCTAGTAACCGATCATAAGAGTCTCAAATGGATTTTTACACAGAACGAGCTCAACATGAGGCAACGTCGATGGATTGAAGTATTGGAGGAGTATGATTTTGAAATCAAGTATCGACCAGGGAAAGAGAATGTAGTTGCCGATGCACTCAGTCGCAAGGCATTCCTAAATTCCCTAATCTTGCAGAATCCATCAACGGCCAGATCTCTGGCTACAAAGGTATCTATGCCAAGCAACCCTATACTCGAACTAGCTAGAGAGGAAGCATGCCATGATTTGGCCTACCAAACCATGATAAAAGAAATATCTACCAAGGAGCAGAATCTGAAGTCACAAGCTAAGTATCGGGAATTTTCCATTGATAATGGACTTGTCTACTACAGAACAAGGCTATGTATACCAACAAGCCAGTCACTTAAGCAGAAGATATTATGGGAAGCTCATGATTCCCCTTTCGCAGGACATCCTGGCTATGCAAAAACTCTTAACGCAGTTAGGAAGAGCTACCATTGGGAGAGGCTTAAAGGTGACGTTCTCAAATATGTCACTGAATGTTTGTCTTGCCAACGTATCAAGGCTGAACATGTCATGATGCCAGGGAAATTGCAACCACTTGACATTCCCCAAATGAAATGGGAATTCATCAGTATGGATTTTGTGGTGGGCTTACCCCAAGTCCAAGGAGGATACAACTCCATTATGGTTGTAGTTGACATGCTTACTAAGGTTGCACACCTGATTCCAGTAAAGAAAAACTATAAAGCCTCCGACATTGCAAGAGTGTTTATCAAAGAAATATTCAAGCTACATGGGTTACCTAGAAGGATCATTAGCGATCGAGATTCTCTCTTCACTTCACACTTCTGGAGAGCTATCTTTGAAGCTATTGGAACTCAACTCTGTTTTAGCACCGCCTACCATCCCCAAACGGATGGACAAACAGAGCGAGTAAATCAAATCATTGAGGATATGCTTAGGGCTTACTGCTGTCGAGAGCCGAAGAGATGGATTCAGTTCTTGCCGTTAGTAGAATTTGCTTACAATGCTTCTTACCAGCAGAGCATTCAAATGACCCCTTTCCAGGCATTGTATGGTCATGATTGCCGAAGTCCCCTAACTTTTCTGATCCAACCCTAAGAGTTGAAGCTTCAAGACAAATGTTGGAAGACATGGATGACCAAATAAGGTCAATAAGACAAGACATACAAGCAGCCAAAGATAGACAAAAGGCATATGCGGATTTGAAACGCCAAGAGAGGGTCTTCGAAGAAGGAGACATGGTCTTCATTCGTGTACGCCCAAAAAGGAGTTCTCTATCTCTAGGATAATGCAAGAAGCTAAGTCCAAGGTATTGTGGTCCGTATAAAATCCTCAAATGCCTGGGACCCAATGCTTATAAATTGCAACTTCCGGATAACCTAAAAGTTCACAATGTATTCCATATTAGTCTCTTAAAAAAATATGTGCCCAACCCTAATCATGTACTCGATGACCAACAAATTGTAATGCCTAGTCAAGGAGTCCTTGAACTAAGACCGGAAAAGATTTTAGATGTTAGGGAGAGATAATTGAGATCTAGAACCTTGAAAGAATGCCTCGTCCAGTGGAAAGATTATCCCGAAGAGGATGCTACCTGGATGGATGAAAACTCTCTCAATCTTCAATATCCCCAGTTTATCTCGAGATGAGGACATCTCGATTCTTCTAAGGGGGAGAGAATGCAATATTCCCACCCGTGAATATTGACGTCCCGCACACGACGCAAACCTTGTGCAAAGGTTATCTCTTGTATTGAAATTATTGGCGGTGTAATGAGTGACCTGCACGCGAGAAATGGGGTCCTCCGCATTGGTAAATCAAACCCGAAAGTTCGAAACCGCTAGTCTCACAAAAACACCCTCTTGGGAAGGGCAATTTGAATATTTAAGGCAAATTTTTTTATTTCTATCCCTTTTTCCCCAGCCGATGCACGACTGGAGAAAAGGGAGTGTGGGGGGGATGGGATATGAAAGTCGTGGCCTGCATGGGAGGGGGGGAACCCATGCAAGGGGGCCACGTGGTGGAGGCCTTCTTCCCCCCCCATGCCTATAAAAACATCCGTTACGAAGGGGAGAGGGGGACCGTGCTGTGTGAGGGAAAAGCTGCCGCCGTGCTGGTGGGATCGAAGGGAGAGAAGGATTGGACAAACGAAGGGAGGCTGCCATGCTGGTGGGATTGAAGGAGGAGGGAAGCTGCCGTATTGACGAAACGTCGCCAAGGGCTGCCGGACCATCGACTGCTGCCTCCACCAGGACGCCGCCACCTTGCTGAAGGCCCCATGCCGCCGCCCATCCTCGCCTTGACCACGACATCCTTCCCAATCATTGGGACCCCCCCCCCCCCCCGCGACGTGGCCGCTATTGTCCAGAAGCTTCTTAGAAGCTTCTTCAAGAAGCTTCTAAGGTTTAAGGCCATAGGCCTTGATCCTATGCGGGCCTCTCAGTTTTAAAAAACGGGTTCGGGAAACTCCTATTCCTACGCGAGGAGAAGGTATCGACCTCCTAGCCATCTCAAAAAGCAAGAGTAAAGGATAGAGGGAATCTGCGGAGTCCGTAACCACGACTACAATGGCTCCCAAGAAGTTGCAAGGCGCGCCTGCGGGAGGTTCATCTCCTAGCATTCAAGTGGACATCTCCCCGAGCCCACAAACCCAGGTTTTTTTTTTTTTTTTTTTTGATTCTACGCAAAAGTAATGCATTAGGTATGATAACTCCCACGGAATAGAAAGCACCTATGCATGTTCAAATTTACCAAGCCGAATTAAAAAGGAAATTGAGGAAAATCTGTCTATTTGATCGATTACTAGAATTATCTCATGACATGAAAAGGACTTATTAACATTTTCAATATGATGAACATGAGTTGTCTATCCATCTTACGACCTTAGTATTATGTTGCCTTATCATGCATTTCAAAGTGACGAGCCTAGAACACCTACCGACTATCATTATAAGGCTGAAGTTATTAAGCGTATTTTTGACTAGACATGGAAAGAATAAGCTTATGTCGCAATTTAGGAAAAATCCTTATTGTAGTGGTTCATGGGGAAAAGTTGTTAACACCCGTAGGAGGTTATCCGAAAAGTAATGGTGGTGTATCAAAAATTGAATCTAGGGATTGGCATGTGGCATGTGCTCGCAAGAAAGAATATACCAACACTAACTCTACAATAACCTCATTCAACTACGTTGTAGTTATGAAAGGGTTGCATGTTGCACTTTCATCGTGCATAAAATTGATTCATCAAGTGTTGCATTTGGGAAAGGTTGCAGAATTTAAACAAAGCATGAGATTCTAAAGTGTAGATAACAAGGTAGTAGTCATGATTATTTGAAGTAAGTCCTAGTAGGTCCTAAGAAAGTTGGTATCCAGCTTATCATGTATTTTTACTTTACCAATAAAAGATAGAGTGAGTCGCATGTTTACATGTATGGTGGTAGTCGAAACCATTTTTCTTCTTTAGATCTAGTTTATTATCTCTAGGAAGGATTCATCCTTGTCACGAGACAAGCATAGTGAATTACCCAAATCACCTAGCCGCAAAGGATTCGTATGGGTATGGTTCAGTCAATACGATAGATACCCCAAACACTAACTAGGGATTAGCACGATAAGGATTCGGCCAAGTTTTCCAATTGTCGTTAAGTCGAAACCTTCAAGCCTAATTAGTCCTAACCACATTCCCAAAATGTTGAGCTGATTGGATGCTAATGCAAACAATAATCTAGGATTCCTACCCTAAGGACCAATCGTTCAAAATGATGAAACTCGAAATGAGTTGGAACCCTAGGACTAAACATTGTCGATCTAGTGAAATTAGGGATGGGTTGGGTAGAAAGACACCCTATACCCTGCTTCTCGTCTGAAGATAATTCCGTGACCAGAAAACGCCATTCAATAGGAGAAATAATCTCTTGGAATGGGGCGACACTTGTGCAACAAGTTGCAACGTCGCATAGCCTTGTGGTTTGATCACAAGAAAGTTTTGCCATTCCCTGGAATGAGGTTGGCAGGTTCTTGTGCAAGTTTAACTTGCTAGGGGATGGGTACTCATCCTGTTACTTCGCCCTCATTAGGGAAAATTTGCCAAGTTAAGGGAAGTTAGATATTTGCTTGGACTCAAATGATTAATCAATAAATTAAAGCGTCATGCCGTCGGGATTTACTATTAATAAAACCTAAAGCATTGGTTAAGTTGGGTTAATAGGGTATGACCCTAACCCAAAGACAATAGGAATCTTGCCAGGTTGCAACTGATTCCGGATCGAATGCTGGATGCATTCGAAGAGAAGGATTCACTCCTTAACAGTTTGCCAACTAAACGACCACTGGAATTGATTGTGCTTGTAACAGTTTAGAAAGCACTGTTTGCATTGTTTGTTCAAGGAATTAAAGGATGAAAGATATATAAATGCTTCAGGTTGAAGGCCTGAAGGGAGTGGCAGCTCAGTTACCCCCGACTGCCTGCCTGACCCTAACCAAGGGGGTTGTTGACCGCGCCGGGAACGTGGACCGAACCCGCCGCGAGAGGTCTTTCCGTTGAGCTCTACTTGGAGCAGGAGGACGCTTGGGTGCCAGGGGGGGCTCTGGCCGTAAATCCCTCGCCTTCCGGGTCCTGCACAAGAGGCTGACGTGACTCGGGATTGGATCCCGAGGCCCGCATACTAGTCTACGGGCAGAAGCTTGGAATAGTGATCCCTGGTGGATTACTGGATAGCCTTCGGGCGGATTTATGAACAAGCCTACGGGCGGGAACCTCTGTATTTCAAAGATAAAATAATGTTATGATAATAAAGAAGTTGTTTGATATTGTTTTCCTATGTCACGTTATAAGATTACGTGAAGGAACCAGTGCTTAATAGGGCTAATCAAAGAAGCTGCTTGTTATATGTCAAATTAATGTGTTAGGTAATTACATAACTAAAACAAACCGAGGAAAGTGCGGAGGATGGGCCATGGATCCGTCCTATGGATGGGTGGTCCCAGTTAGCCGGGAACTTTTCTCAAAATCCTCGACGAACAAAGGGATGATCAGCATCACCAAAACAAATAACGAGAACGATGACTTAGAATTACCTATTACCCGATTCACGCTGTTTTAAGGGAACGGAATGGGACTATGCCTTATGGCAGAGAGGTCGAGCCTTGCATCCCTCTCGTTTCCCATTCTCCTTGAACCAAGTGCGGCATGAATCCGCTTCAGACCGGCGTTTCTGCGTAAAGTAGTTCGATCGGGTCTGACGCTAGCTGCTGTTAGTTAATGACCAAACAGGAAAACCTTAATTCCGGTCGATCGTAAGTGGGAAACGGCCAGGACACTTCCACTACGTGGCAGACGCGGGGAGACCTAGATTGCAAAACCCGTAACATTCCACGGGAGTGTCGGGTGGAGTTCTCTAGACAGCCTTTCCGATGGACTGCCAAGACGTGTCCTAGAGGATTCTAGTGGACACGTTACAAAGACTGCAAAAGAGAGAGAAGGAATGCAGGAGAGAGAAAGAGAGTGACAAGGATAGACAAATACTAGAAATGCATGGAGAGAGAAATATAGAAAGAGGTGAGAAGCCATAGAAACTGTGAGCAAGGTAATGAGGAAAGAGACAATAATGTATTAATGTTTCAAAAAGGTAAGAAAAATTACATGTCTCTCCCTTTTACACCTATATCAGTGTGACATGGTATTACTATTATTTCCACACTAGACAACTACTCTTCCCAACTTCTTATAATCCATCCTGTCCCAAAGGTTTTCACCCTTTAAAAAAAACTTACAAAAGTTGAAAAAGGATGGATGGAACAGAGTACTACTTTGTTTTTAGTTATAGAAATAGGAAAATAAATGGAAGATTAAATACATATGGACTGAAATGAAGGAATGAGAGTAAGCCTCAACTATATACATGATCAAGAGTACTTCAAAAGTCTTGAAGTCTTGAAGTCTTCAAATGATTGACACTCAAAATGAAGTAGACAACTTGTTGTAAGAATAGACCTTGCTGAACCAAATCTGCCATAACTTTTGGTAGAAGTATTTTTTTAAAAAAAGCATGCCACATGTCAAAATATAGCTCTTAAAGAGTAATTTGACCCTAAGTAGGTGGCATAATTGTGAAAATTGGATAGAATAAAAATTATTTAAAAATAGTATGTTGTCAAGTCCCTGTTTGCATCATAACTGCCTCCATAATCAATATGCTTTAGCCACAATGTGTCCCGTAGGTAAGGAAACTCATCTAGAATAGAATTAGGTATTCAAGAGGCTTCCTCCGAGACAGAAAACATGTTCATTTGATAAAAAATTAAACGATAGAGCAAGAGCAAAGCTTCTTCTTAGACACAGCCTCAAGGATGTATTGAATAATACCTTCTTTATCAATAGGTGGCAGCTCATCAACTGTATCAACAAGATCACCATAGAAAGGCTTGAGCTAACTAACATGGAATACATTATGAATCTTTATGGAAGAAGGTATCTCCAATCTATATGCCTAGTTTCCAATGCACTTCAGGATCTTGTAGGATCCATAAAATGTGTGAGCAAGCTTATTATTGGATCCATCCCTCAAAGTAGAATATGGAGACTTGGACACCTTCAACAAAACTAATTCTCCTTCTCTTGGAAGTCTCCTCTTCTCATCTACATATATCTTCATCTGGTCTTGGGATTTCCTAAGATTCATCTTACACTATTGAAGAAGGGTATGCATCCTTTCCAATTATTCTTTCCCACGAGGATTGATTCTTTCATTGAAAATGATTGTGGGTAAGGGCACCTAATAACCATACATAGCCTCAAAGAGTGAAACTAAAATGCTAGCATGAGTGGAGTTATTATAGGTAAACTCAGCAAAGTGTAACTAAGAATCCCATGAATTCTGCACATCATGACAAAAATGGCAAAGACAAGTCTCCAACCACTTGTTTATTCTTTCTGTTTGTCTACCAATTTGTAGATGATAGGTTGTATTTAGTGCCCATGGATGAATGTGAATACCACCTGCCAAAAGTTACTCATGAACTTTGAATCTCTGTCATGAACAATCACCTACGGTAATCCATGTAATCTAATAAATTGCTCCATAAACTGACTAGCCACTTGAGAAGTAGTAAATTGGGTTTTGGTTGGAACTAAATGGGCTGCCTTAGTGAGTCTATTTACCACCACATATATACTATCTCAGGGAAGTTACTGTATGTATATGCTCTACATCACGTGTGTTCAAGGCATATTTATAAATATCCTTATCTGTGATTTTTTCTTGAATAAAACATAACCCTTTTCTATTCAATCTATAAATAACACCTTTATATTATACCCTTCTATATGTAAAAAATGGTATTTTAAAAATATCTTATTTTGAACTTTCCTGATGCACACATATATTCATAAGCAAGTTACCCGAGTATACCATTCCTTCCCTTTTTGGTAGTAGGAAATCAAGTAATGAAGTCCATGGTAATGTGCATCGATTCACCAGTGGAAATAGATAATGGGTGCAACAAACCACTTGCATTATGGATGCTATCCTTATTCTGCTCACAAGGCATGCACTTCATGATAAGATCTTTGACATATTTCCATATTCCTTTCCAATAAAAGCTTTTACTAATCCTCTTATAGGTTTTAAAAACTCTACGATGTCCAGGTAAAGGCAAAGAGAATGCAACTCCTCCATGATTCTCCATGTCAAAGAAGAAGTAGAGGGAGTAACAATCTTGCCATTTAACTAGATTAAGCAATTTTTAAGCTGATAATATGAGTAATCTTCCATGAGACCTTGCTATAATTTTTGATAAACATGGTTGAGCTCTCCATCCAATAGATAGGCTTCATGTAATTCTTCAATCCCATCACTATGTAGCTCAATCATAAGCTAAAACTTTATAGGCCCATATACGAGAAAGACAATTAGCCACTACATTGTCTTTGCCCCTCGTATGAGTGATGTCAAAATCATAATTTTGTTGTATAGCTACCCACCTATGCTACTTAGGAGTAAGATTGGACTGAGTGAGGAAATGCTTAAGGACCACTTTGAACTCTAAAGCGGGTGCCTCATAGACATTCATAGCTAATTTTTTATCTGTAACCTTCTGAATCTCAAAGGCAATCACTCCATCATCCTGTAACAAAACAGCCTCTATGCCTCATGCTACAATGACATCACACTATATGAAAAACTCCTTCAGAAAATATGGGTATACTAGAATAGGAGTAGAAGTAAGGAGTTTCTTTAAATGGTTGAAGCTACTATTTGCAAGTGCATCCCAAAAGAAAGCTTTCTTCTTCAACACCTGACAATCAAAGGAGCTACAATAGTCGCATATTGTTTGATGAATCGATGATAAAATGAGGATAGACCAAGAAACCCTCTAAGTAAAGTACTGGTAGTAGGCACTGGCCAATCTTTAACACACTACACCTTCTTCGGGTCAGCCTACACTACAAGAGAAAGGCCCTATAGACGCACACTGTACATGCAAAATAGCAAGCGCGTTTATCAACGTGTTTATTAGTGCGTTTATCAGTGTGTCTATTGGCGCTAGTATATAGACGCGAAAAACATATCTATATACCCGCGTTTTTAAACGCGCTTATAGATGTGAAAATAAACGCACAGATTTTTCATTTCTCATAAAGTCCATAAATATGATCAAACATATTAATAGCTAGTATTTTTTAGAATACATTGCCAACTTTACTTCTTTATGAGTATTACAAATATACATCCAATTTTTCAAAGCTAATTATATGCTACAATGAATGATTAATCTCATCATCAACTATCTCTATGTTGGTAGCATTGCCATATATTGGCTTTGAACGATTAGATATGGGAATGACGTGCTACCATTGGTTATTGTTTACCATTGGGTGATATCACAATCTGCATTTAAAAAACAAAAAGTAAGCAACTTAGATATTTATTGTATTTTGAGAATGTATCAAGAAGTAATATATATGAAAATAAATAGCTTCTAATATACCTGCTCGCATTGTTGAGGTAGTACTAATGTGTCATTCTTGCCTTGGTGAAATTTTGTAGAGTCAATCACTACAAAACCACTTGGATGACGTCTAATTGTGCAATGCTCACCCGTTGTTACTACTTTTGTCAAGCTTGGATCAAGCCACAATAACCTTCCATAGTGTCATTCGTATCCTGGAAGTTTGCAAGGATACCACAATCCTAGGTATTTCTCTTATCATCTATACGTTGAGTTCGAAAATGTTTGCCTTCACCCCAAATAGCATTGAACAATGTGCACTAGTAGTACATTATTGAGATCGTATTAATGATTTACTTAAAAATGAAACATGTGAAATTATTATATCATATATAACTAAAGATAATTTAATTATAAGTATGTCTCACCTTTGATAAGCAACCTCGTGCGTACTCTCACTCCTCTTGGGATATATCCATCGCCTCCTCTTTTTCCATCTTCTTCATTTCTTCATGTAGCCAATGTATATCAGTATGACATGGAAGCGCACTTAAATGTTCTGGATATGGGACATTACATCCATGTCTAGTACGAAATGCTTGCCTTTCACTTACTCTTCTTGCCCTTGCTTCTTTATATAGTGTCACCCATTTTCTCATTACTTCACTGTTAAGCACACAAAATACATTTAACTTACAACGTTCCTCTTTCATTAGCACTTTGCTTCTTCCTTTTCCTTGAGGTATTATAGATGTCATCCTCAAATCTTCATCATCTTTCCATAGTCATGGTAAAGAGAGGTCCACTTTAGTAAGATATTCAGAGATTTGTACAAGGGATGATTGCACTAACCAACCCTCAACCATGCTTCCCTCGGGCCGTGCATTTTGCCTTACAAAATCTTTTAGGGTTTTCATAAAGCGCTCTAGAAAAAACATCCACCTTGCATGAACTACCCCACAAATTGCGATCTCATCAATCAGATGTACGAGTAAGTGTACTTGAGTAGTCAAAATGGAGTGAGGAAAAGCTTCCTCCACCAATCAGACCACCTCAATGGACAATACTCAAGCCTCTTGCAACGTATTTGGATCGATTTCCTTCAAACTCACAAATCTACCAACATGCAATTGAGAACGATGATTAGTTTTGTCCATAAATTCAAGCAGGTTTACTACGTGATGTACGTAATATGTAAACTAAAAAATAAGTATAATGTAAACATATCTTGCAAGCTCACCCATCTTGTAAATGATATCACACACATCTTTCGAAACACAATAGGATATTCTAGTAGAAAGGATGAACTGTATGTAAATATTCATACATTGTTAATTAGTCTACATAGTTACTCCACTAATCAATATATTTATGGCTATGAAAATCCTTACCTGAATCATTTTGTGCCAATCATGAGACTTCAAACTGGATAGTTTCTCCACACCTCTTTTCTTTTTCTTTATGAAGGCTCCCTTGAGGCATCTCATATATCCTATGGGAGTTTGAAATGTACATATCTCCTGCTTCACCATCTTTTCTTTGATCTTCGACAACATCCAAGGTACATGAGGTAACTCGATCTTTCCTCTGGGTCCAATGCGTGGCCAAGCTCGTCTCATACGTCCAATGCTACATAAATCCTCCCTTACATTGACAGAATCACGAGCCCTGATTAAGTGATCCCATAATGTAGAGGCAACATTCTTGAATATATGCATGGGGTCCAATAGGTGATTTATCTTGAGTTTAGTCCAATATGGGAGACGAAAAAATATAGAGAATCTAAGGCACAAACAATATATTATTTCTCGTTCTCATAATGGAGTGTACTTTAAAGATAAACAAAAGAAGTAAACTAGTTATCGACTCATGCCAAGTGAAGGATGATCATTGGCGTGTGTCCAAGTGTCCTTCCAATCTTGAATGGTCAGAGATTGTGGAGTTCTTCCATTAGTGGGGGTGCATATTTGGGGTGGTCACTAGGAAGAAAACGATGATGATTGTCATAGATAACCTTCTTCAAGCATGTCAGTCTAGAAGAAACCAAAGAGGGACCGCAAATTGGACATGCATGATATCCTGATGTAGTTAAACCTATAGAAACAAGTGGGTTAATGATGACATATATTTGATTAAGGGTAAGAATGAATAAAATAGAGTACGCAACTACTTGAACACTCTCCATAGCTTGGAAAGTCATGCATGGTCCACAACAACATGCCCTTTAAAGTGAAATCTCTAGAGGACAATGATGCACTCACATCTTGCACCTCATTACCTCTCCATAGCATTTTCATATCCTCGATAAAAGGCTCTAAGTAAATGTCCATGTTTTTTACTTTGTGTTTTCTAAGAATCAAAAGGGACAACATTACATGTTCTTTTTTTATTGCCATGGACGGAGGGATATTATAGTTCACCAACACCACTAGCCATACACTATATGAGGTGCTTTTGATGCCAAATGGATTTATTCCATATAATCCTAGACCAAATCTCAAATTTCTAGGCTCTTCTTTGAAAGTAGGCCACAAATTGTCTACGTGTTGCCAAGCTGGTGTGTCTGAAGGAATTCTCCACTTTCCATCACTTGAATGGTGACTAGCATGCCATGACATGAGTCTCGCAATAGATTCACACTTAAACATAACTTGAATACATGGAATAATAGGAAAATGTCGCAAAACCTTATGAGGCACATCCATTGATTTCATCTCTTGGTTGTATCTTGGTTCACCACAAATAGGACACTGTCATGCAAATGCATGATCCCCACAAAACAAGATGCAATCATTGACACATGCATGGATTTTAACGTAATAGAGACCTCCAAGAGATGTCAAGAAACACCTTGCTTTCTCCCTTCTAGTTGGTAATTTATTTCCATTTGGAAGTATTTGTGACAATACCCTGTATATATTGTGCAAACAGACACTACAAGATATAGACCTTATAGTGACGTTTAAAGCGACGAAAATACAAACAACAAAATTTGCCCCCGTCGTCACAAAAAGTATCGTTATTGACGACGCCATAGAATCATCGCTATATGCGTCGCTATATGCATCGCATTTGCGACATATATAGCGACGCATATAGCGACGGTTGCAGAGAATTTGCGATGCTGATAGCGACGAAAATAGCGACGCGTGTAGTAAATTTGTGACGCAAATAGCGACGGTAACAGAGAAAAAAAAAATTTTGTGGCAGGGCAGCAAGCTGCCTTGCCACATATAGCACTGTGTGCTGTATGAGAGCCATACAAAATAGTTTCTGCACTGCTGCATACAAAGCGTTTGCAAACAAAAAGAATGTATACTAAAATCATAAAATTGATAGATGAAATAAATACATGATATCGCATAAAATGCAATTGGTACTTTCATAAAACAATATCACTAATACATAGAAAATGTCTACATAGATCGTGCGACTAAAAACTAAAGGTATGTGAGCTTTAAGGATCCAAGGGCGAGCTACAAATTGTCGTCCCCCGAAAGCTCTTCCCGCTGTAAAGGAGCATCAAACGGATTCTGCAGAAAAAGAAACAACATATCAATCCACCATACAATAATGCATTCAAATATCTCATGGTAACTACGGACAAGAAAGATGAGTGACTTACTGGGCCGCCGCGTCTATACAATCGGTCGATCAATGATCTGAGACCGTGCCTCTCTACGTATCGAGTCTCAAGGCCTTGCGGATCGCGATTTGTAATGGAGTGCTGCAAAGAAAACAAAATGCTAACTGTTAGAAACATGATTGTCAGTACAAAGAATATCTCAAAAAAACAAATAAGCAAAACAAAAGAGAAACTTACAAAGTCCTCCAAATATGTCCTGTGGCCGCCACTCCCAAGATGATGTACCGATCCGGCCTCAATTCGTGCCCTCACCGCCTCCCGCTGCTGACTCCAACGTCTTGGCGAATTTGTAGCCTCCTCCCTCAATCGGCGCCAGTCATCTGCATCTAACCACTCGAGCTTTGGAGCACCACTCTTGATTGCCTTGCGTGCCTCGAATCGTCTATGTGACATGTATGCACGCATGCAATCCATCATCCAGCCTGTAGAGAATCTATCCACTGAGGCTGGCACCGGGAACTCCTCGTGCAAGGATGCTACTATGTACTCCTTGCTCCCCTCCGGTATGTTCCTCCAATGATCCAGGACGTTGTGCCAAAAAACTTGTTGGCACAACTCCCTCATGCGAGCCATCACCCTCCTCCCCTCATCATTCATGATGATGGCTCCTGACCTGCCATCCACTAGGTATCCATAATCCCTAGGAGTGTGCCTTGTATGGGCCCTCTCCCATCTCCATCCACGCTCCTGGGCATATCTAGGAGACCCCTGAACATCCGATGTACCAACGGGGGTACCCTCTCCTGGAGTGCCACTCAAAGGGGTGCTACCAGAGGGGGTGCCACCAAAAGGAGTGCCACCAAAAGGCGTGACATCTGCTGACGGCTGCGCAAAAGCCGGAGTAACTTGGAGGTGTGACAAATCTTGGAGGTGACCGAGCTCCAGCTGAACGACGAGACAGAGACACCGCGTCCGTGTCTCCACAGCAGCACCCCCCTGATCCTCCTGGAGACGCAGTCCCTCCCTCTGGCCCAAGTCGCGAGCGTCGAGATCGTCTACTCGAAGCTGAAGCATCTAATCGCGCTGAAGCTGATCTAGCAGAGCACCCTGACGAAGAACGAGACAGCTCCTGATCTGCCATCTCTCTGAATCTCGCGAGTTGATCTAGAGACATACGTGCCATCATCTCGTGAAACTCCTCATCGCTCATCCCTCGACTCATCCTGAAAATGTTGATACCTGCACAGATAAAAAATAATGTTAGAATAATCAATTTAAACTATACAAAGCACATTAATATAAATCATTTTTGAAAAATCCCTCTTAAAATGCATATCTTATCTACCTTTATGGAAGATCTAAACAACGAATTGAGTAATACAATTCTCCAAGAATGAAGTATTCTATGGTCCCATGTTAATCTCCTAACACAACTCTGCATACACTGGAAGGTCGATAGACATGTCACCACAAAAGAATGAGTCTGCCTCGTTCTCAAAAAATTCTACCACTTCTGTATTTCCATCATTGTTAGCCGATGCGGGCTCCAAGCTCGCGGTGGCCTCCACCCCTTGCAATTTCGATCCCTCTATTTGCATATTTTCTTCATCTATGCCTGGAACATCGCTTTGATCGTATATTCTCGCACCTCGAGGAGTTGAAGGTATAACATACCACCATCGAGGTTGTCGGGGATTTGGATAGAAGATTACCTATTCACAAACACTTACAAACCGTCTTCAAACCATTGTGACATAAACCATGTCGTATTACAATTAGCAAGCAAATGACCAGTTGTACCTGTTCACAATGGGCCGGCAACACAAAGGTGTCGCGCAAATCCATCCATTTTTTTTCGGAATCTATTTCGAGAAATCCAAATGGACCTCGTCGAACTGTTGCGCCAGCTCCTCCAAGTACCACTTTGAACCACTGCACATCGAATATTATCATGGAGAAGCTACGATAATCCACCGTAATAATACTTTACAAATTCCCAAAATACTCCATCTCATCCACAACCGTCTTTGGATCCGTTGCTCGTCGCCGGCTCTCTTGCTCAAACCTTGCCATGACACCACAGTCCATTGTGGAGCGCATTTTGTCAATACGCTCCACCCAAAAATGCCGTCCGCGCGACCACGCTGCACTATATATTTTGTACTGCACATTGAAACACTCAAATTAGATGTAGCAAGCAAATTTAGATACGACACATTCTAAACCCCTCATTACCTTTGGACTACATCCCCTCAAGAACTCCCACTCCTCCATTGAGACCTCTGTCCCTTCGCTGGATGCTGCGGTCAAGGCTCCATGCAACCATCGTGTTGACATAAACCGCGGCATCTCCTCCATGCCTTCGAGATATCGAATCGGTGTGACGCGTACTGCGTCGGAATTCAGCTCGCGCTTCCTCTCGATCTTGCCTTGCAATCTGGTACTTGGCGAGCCATGTCTCCATGGAGGCATGGTGCAACATACAAAAGCGATTCACCTTCTCTTCCATTGAGGCATCCATTCTTTTTTCTACCCCATTTCCAACCGCCACATATCCAGTCAGCCTGTCATTGTCCTTCAGCGTCCATAGCATTTCATTGTCTGGTTCCACCGTTGGTAGCCATTGTGAGATATGCACTAACGCCTCTGACACCAACCAACCTTCCGCCATGCTACCTTCCGGACGAGCTCGTTGTCGCACAAAGCCTTTCAGGGTTTTCATGAAGCGCTCCAGGAAGAACATCCATCGCGTATGGACAGGTCCAGCAATCTCCACTTCATCCACAAGATGCACAAGAAGGTGAACTTGTATCGTGAGCATGCTAGTGGGCAGGTATTTCTCAAAGAGACAGACCGTCTCAACTGCTCCCCGCCTTGCAGATTCAATAGAGGACGTCTTAATATCTTTCTGTGAGATCCATTGCACCAAAGCCGACAACTTGTAAATGGCCCCGCGAATTTTTGGAGTTAGGCATCCCGCGATCGGGATCGGTAGGACAAACTGCCACAAATGAGAAAGCATTAAGAATAATGGTCACTTTTCAAATTTCAAAATGTCCACGCTAATTAAAATCCATTCAGTTCACAAACCTGACATATCTTATGCCAATCATGGGATTTTAGCCCAGACATTTGGTCATCTTTAGAAAATGCGGACGTGAGAGAATGCATCATACCCGTCGGAGTGCGGATAGACTTGATTACTTGCTTCACAATGCGCTCTTCTTTGGTAGAAAAAACCCAGGGAGCACGAGAAAGCTGCACTCCCCCTTCAACACTCGAATGCGGCCAAAGCGCCTCCATCTTACCTACCTCCTTTAAATCCATTCGTGACCCTATAGTGTCTCTCTTTCCTGTGATGTGGTCCCATAGCAAGCTGCCCACATTTTTGAAAATATGCATGGGATCCAACAAGTGATTGACCTGTAAGTGGGTCCAATATGGCAACTCGTAGAAAACTGAGAACCGTCACATTCCATTTGGATGTGATTCCAGGTTTACCATTTTCAGCTCGTACCAGCTTGCAGCGTTCATACGTGCTGGAGGTCGTCCAAGAAAACCTTCCCTGAGTTCATGATCCTCCGGCAAGAAAGCGGCGTGTCCTTGATATACCATCTTCTTCATTGTTCGTGACCTTCGGAAGTCTAACTGTGGCCCACACAATGGACATGCATGATAACTTGAGGTAACGAGACCTGCAAGGCGATCCACGACCTAGTGAATACTTGATTGAATGAAATAAAATATAGATATTACCGGCGAGAACAAAGGTCTGCTCACCTGAGCACTCTCCCAATCCCGGAAAGTCATGCATCATCCACATGAGAATGGCTCGAATGTTGGCTGACCGCCGACCATCGCGCCTGCTCATATCTTGCACCGTGACCCCCTCCTCCCACAAAATCTTAAGCTCATCGACTAATGGACGAAGATACACGTCCATATTTTTTACTTTGTAGCAGCCCGGGACGAGCAAGCTAAGGATGAGATGTCTTTTCTTCGTAGAAAGCCATGGAGGAATGTTGTAGTTGACAAGCACTATAGGCCACACACTGTAAGAAGTCGAGCGCAGACCGAATGGGTTCAAACCATCCATGGCGAGACCGAGCCAAAGATTCCTTGGCTCTCGCGCAAAGCCTGGGAAGGTAGAGTCAATGTGGCTCCATGCGCGCGAATCTACTGATATTCATTGCACTCCATCCGTGGACCTATTCTGCACATGCCACGTTGTCAAGCTTGCCATGGCAGACATGCAAACATGTGGTTTATGCGGAGGATGAGCGAAAAGTGTCTGAGGACTTTTTGAGGGATGGTCTGCCCTTGCAAGTCCTGTCGATACCTATGAGCACCACACTTTGGACATGTCTCCATAGTCTCGTATTCATCTCGAAATAATATGCAGTCGTTGATACATGCATGGATGTTATTGTAGTCCATGCCAAGCTTCCGTAAAACATGTCGTGCATCATCACGAGACTCAGGCATGGTGTTTGCAGGTGGCAATATATGATATTTCAATAACCTGAAAAAATCATAAAACACCTTGAAAAATCCATCCATGTTTGCAATAATACTATTTATAAAAAAAAACAATGAAGTTTGTGTGCAAGGTACCTGAATAACTCAGTCACACTCGTATCGCTCCAACCGTATTTTGCTTGCACACTTAAGAGTGCAAGCAATGTCTTCAACCGAGATACTCGGCACCCATCATATAATGGTATGGATGCTTCCTCTCTAAGCGGGTCAGATGTCTCAACATCCATGGGAATCAATGCATCGATCATTGCCTCCATCTGAGGCTCCAAGATTGTAGGCAAGTCGGGAAGGTTGTCTGTCTCCTCTGGCATTGACGGTATAGATGGGCCTTGCGAGTGGTCGATTGGCTCCTGCAATCCATCCATCGCACATCCACAAACTCTTCTAATTGGCCGCAAAGGATGCACTCCCCCTTGGGTCGAGACATCACCCCCCTGGATGCAAAATTTGCCAACAAGACCCAATCTTATTGTGTATGGTTTTCAATTAGCTTGAGAGTACAATGCATGAAAAATGCTAACTTCAAATTACCGTTTGCTGAAAATCTGCAATCGCCTAAACAATGATCTCAGATTGAAACTTGCCAAATCGTCGTACGTGTTCTATAGACAATCGGCGTTTTTGTCTAATTGCCAACTTGTAGTGAGAGCAAGGACATAGGACACGCTGATTAAGATACGACTCGCGGTCTTGAATAATAGGACCTTCTTCGTTTGCCATCTTATCTACATTACAGCAAACAAGGCTTAAATGGATAGCTTTATGGAGATGTATGTCAAGTTGCAAGTTGACCATAAACCTTGCGTTGTATATAGTAGTCGAGAGATTTTCCGATGTTATATCTCGGCCTTGTATCATGCTCAACGATTTGTTTGTCCCGGTAGATAATTTTTTGTTATATCTCGGCTTTGAGTATAAGTAATCCATTTTAAAATTATTGCGCGCCATCTATGAAATTTTATAACTATAGTAATAAAATTTATTTCAATCAATTCTACTCATAGTCATAAGACCTTAGAGAAATTATCCTATACTCAATTTAAGGGTTTCTTCTTCTATAACAATAATTTTGGGTTCATTTTGATGAAGTACGTGGCCGTATGCAAAGCACATTGCATACCATTATCAATACGTATATTATCTTAAATTTCCTTCCCTTCCCTCTCCCTCTCTTTCTCTCCCTCTCCCTCTCTTCCTCTCTTTCTCTCACCCTCTCCCTCTCCCTCTCGTTCTCTTTCTCTCCCTCTCTCATTTCCTCCCTCCCCCTCCCTCTCCCTCTCCCTCCCTCTTTCTCCCTCTCCCTCTCCCTCGCTCCCTCTCCCTCCCCCTCCCTCTTTCTCTCCCTCTCTCATTTCCTTCCCCTCCCCCTCCCTCTCCCTCTCCCTCTCTTTCTCTTTTTCTCCCTCTCCCTCTCTATCTCTCTTTCTCTCTCATTTCCTAAACAAGCAAAAAATAAAGTGATTTAAACATCCTCCAAGCAAAAGGGAGAGGGAGAGATACAATGCACTCTCCCTCTCTTTCTCTTTCTATCCCTCTCTCATTTCCTTCCCCTTCCTCTCCCTCTCACTCTCTTTCTCTCTCATTTCCTCTCCTAAACAAGCAAAAAATAAAGTGATTCAAACATTAAACAAGCAAAAGGGAGAGGGAGGGAGAGAGAGAATACACTCTCCCTCATTCTCCCTCTCTTTCTCTTTCTCTCCCTCTCCTATTTCCTCCCCCTCCCTCTCCCTCTCCCTCTATTTCTCTTTCTCTTTCTTTCTCTTTCTCTTTCTTTCCCTCTCCCTCTCCCTCTCCCTCTCCCTCTCTTTCTCTCTTACTCTCTCGTTTCCTCTCCTAAACAAACAAAAAAGAAAGTAATTTAAACATTAAACAAGCAAAAGGGAGAGAGAGAGAGAGAGAGAATGCACTCTCCCTCTCTCCCTCTCCCTCTCCCTCTCCCTCTCCCTCTCTTTCTCTCCCTCTCTCTCCCTCTCCCTCTCCTTCTCTTTCATTTCCTCTCCTAAACAAACAAAAGAGAATGATTTAAACCTTCAACAAGTAAAAGAAAGAGAGAGGGAGACTCACCAATGAGATATGGTGAGCGTGGGCGGCTTCTCTTTGCAATGAGGGCTCCTCCTCTCCTTCGCGAACAACGACGGTGGCGGTGGCGGCGGCGGCGGCAGCAAGTCTCTTCCTCCTCTTCTCTCACAAAGCCTTGGCTCTCTCCCTCGCTCTCTCCCTCGCTCTCGCTCTCAAAAGGCGAAGAAAAGAAAATGAAAATGACGCTCTGGTTTCGGCCGCGCTTTTTTTCCCTCCAGCGTCGCTATTGGCGTCGCTATTTGCGTCGCATTTAGCGACGCATATTGTGACGCCAATAGCGACGCCGATATCGGCCGTCGCTAATCGGCGTCGCTATTGCCCCATTCCCTTGTAGTGAGAGTTAACAAAGCACGAATATTATCTAGAAGCATTTATAAATTAATATCAAATGATACATACTTCAATAATGCATTCAAGCTAGCATTGCTTCATCCATAAATGGTTTGTAGTTTCAGTATCTCGAGAAATGCATGTAGAATGGAGTATATGCAACCTTCGTACAATGGATTTTTTGACGCTATGTGTAGCGGGTCATCTATCTCTCTAGTGGCACCCTCCCCTCGAACCTCATGGGAAAATAAATCATGCACCATGTCCAAAATCTCTTCCTCTAAAACTTGATGGGCCATTTGAAGAGGGCTGCTAGCGTCGTCATTAGTCTCTACTTTTCTTGAGGATTCTGCCTCCTCCCATCGACGCTTTGTAGTCTCTCAATGCCCTGGAGGGACCATTTGAGGATGTGGTACTGCATCCTGCTCATTTAAAAAAAGGAGGTTTTATTTAATGATGAATATGCAACATAGACCAATAATATTTGTGCAAATAAAGTAGTAAAAATTACTCGGTCTTTTTCTTGGTCCCACTCTCCGTACATATGTTGAGGTGTGGCATTGTGATTCGACATGCTCGAAAAAAACATCCTCGACAACGATCACACATACATTTGATTTTCCGTCATAGCCAAATGTCTCAATTGTGAAGACGCAATGTCTCGTCCTCAGTGGAGGATGTACTGTTTGTTGACTCAGCATGTCCCATACTAGTAGAAGATAACGACATAATTACACCTGAATCATAAGGACATATATGATTTCATTTGGTATATATGGCATATTTTCTAAATATTTTTATACTTACAACATGGAGACAAACATTTTGATATTGAAAGATGAGGAAAGTCATGTTGATCCAAAAACCACCATAAGCTAGCATTTTAATAAGTTTAATTGTAATTGCGCGTCCATCAGCACGTGTAATATGTTTTATCTGAGCATATAGACGCGCAATTACATGCGCTTACAGATGCACCACACAAATATTAAAAAAAATTTAAAAAAATTGTGGCTTTCTTTTCAAACTAATGCTTTCCTGCATTTTTTGCACGTTTTCTACAGTTCGAGCTCGACATTACTAATCATGTCTATCTATCACTTCATGAAGACAATGAGGGAAGGAAATAAGAGGACAGGAGGAAGGAAGAGCCAAAGAGTAAAGAACAAGAGCCAAATAGCAAGGAAGAGAAGAAGAATCAAGCAACCTACCAAGGGAAGGGAGAAGGAGGACAAGGAGCTTGCAACCTAGCCGCCACCTGTCGGAACAAGCAAAGAAGGTGAGTTCTTCTTCTCTTTCTCAATCTTCTTTACTTTCTCTTTGTCTGTTTCTCTCTCTCTCTCTGTCTCTCTCTTTACATGCTTCAAACAATCTATGGAGGTTTTTTGCGCGTTTTTTATAACAGTTTTGAAAAATATGGTCCGACTTTGCACATCTGTAGGCGCGTTTAGCTGATAGTCTAAACGCGTTTTTAGACATGTATATAGACGCTTAACAAACGCGGGTATAGACGCAGCTTGTAATATGTTTTATCTCTGCAGGGTATGGATTTTTGCTTGTGTAGATGTGGAATACTAGATCTTCCAGCACTGATCCTGAGTTGAAACACATAAATAACACGTTAGCGGAGTTTTCTAGAGGTGCTAATAGTTTTTTTGGAGGTTTTTCGAACAAGGAGAAATTCATGGGGGATATGACCAGCTATCTTGGTCGCCCTCCCACTACAGAGGAGGTTTTTAGTGTCATGTCTGGGACACCTATCACATCTTTGCCTAGCATTGCCGCACAAACACCAAACCTTGGCACACCAAACCTTGGTACACCTCTACTAACAGATACTCTACGCACTATGCATACAAACAGATCAGCTGATGCATAGAGATCAGCTGAAGTACATGGATCGGCCGAAGTACGTGCATTGAGTGAGGTAGAGGATAGTGCCCATCGAGGGAGGAGGGAGAGTCGTGCGAGAGGACGAGGAGATCAAGGGCTTTGTGGGGATTTCCTAGGAGGTGGCTCTCGATCACCCTCACTGGAAAATGAGAGAGGTGAGCCTCCACAAATGTACTACTCTGTCACAGATGTTGGTGGTATCTTGCATAACCCTCAGGGGAAGGAAGTGATAGCCTACTTGAGGAGTGTCATGCATGCCACATACAAAGATTGTATGATCCCCTTCAAGCACCAAAAAAGTAGTTTGTGGCAAGAGGTACTGCGGGCAGTACATAGAAGGTTCGCTAATCTCGAGAATTCACGATTCTCAAATGATTGGGGATGGTCAAAGGTGAGAGACGTGCTATATAACAAGAGGTCTCACCTTATGACGCGCGCCAAGGAGTCATTGCGGAGACAAGAGCAGGGGCGTCCTGGATATGGCCAACCACGCAATTGCCACCGCAGGGAATGGAAAGAGGCCAAGAAGAGAGCAGTAGAGAAAAGGACAAGTCACGATCATGCAGAGGCGCGACATATCCAGATGGCCAACCGTGGGATTGTCGCATTATAGATCGGGTGGCAGGGAGTCATGGAAGGCTAAGTTTGTAAGTATTATTTGATTTTTTTTAAAATTAAATTTTGTAATTTGTTTCAATTCATTATGTAGTGTGTTCTAATACGTTGTATGTTTAAAAAAATTTGTAGTATCATATTGTTGGTAGGATGCCTACTCCTAGAAAGGTAGGCTACCATCGAGGTCATAACAAGGCATCCACTTGGCAGCATTTCTACGAGGAGGGACTGATCATCACAGAGGAGCAATATAATCGTGCCATGAGGATTCCACAGCCAGAAGAGGTATGTTTTATTTTTTACATGAAAATTATAGGTAGCTCTAATTTAATGTTTGTAATGGTATCTATATACCTTAATCCTTTGTGTAGGCGAACCCTGATGCAGTCAAGGATAACGAAGGGGGGGACTAGCAGTAGTGGTGGTGGCAACGACATCGGCATCGGTGGTGGTAGCGACCATGATACCTCTTCTCAGGTGATGTAGAGGAGCCACGTGCATGCATACCTCCCCTTGGTCTTGTGGTTTTCATTTTTGATATGTATTACTTTCAGCTACTAGTGCTTGCGACCATGACCATGCTTGAGGTCACAAGCACTAGAACTCGTCATGTAAAAAGATTTCATCTTTATATATGAAATTTCGTGTTCTACATTGTTTTGATTTCAGTACAAAAATCTTCGAAATATGTACAAATGTTTTAGCACAATACGCTAATCATGGGTTATTATCAATATATGGACTTTGGCTCTCCACATTCTTTTGCTTTCAGTATAATAATCTTTCTCTGTTTTCCCTAAGCATACAATTTGATGGAGGGAAAAAAACCAGAGAGCATATGTCTTGCAGAGCCACATGCTCTCTGGTTTTTTTTTTCATACCTCTGTTTTGCACATCTATCCGCACGTCTAAATTGTAGGAAAAATGCACATCTATAATCATAAAAAATTTACAGAGTATACGCCTTTTTAGATGCGCAGTTACACATCCCTATAGATGCAGAATATGAATATATCTAATTTTTTATAAATATGATTATATATTTACGGAGCGCGTCAATAGGCGCATCTATATTTGTGTATGTTTTTGCATCTATATGCACGTGTAGTTTACACTATAAGCGTGCTTGTAGACGCAAAATTTTAAACACACTAGTACATGTGGTAATAAACACGCTCGACATTTTTAAACACAATTCAAATATTGCGTCTATATGGAGCCTTTTTGTTGTAGTGCTAGATCCCTTTTTCATTGACAATTATATGTCCCCAAGTACTCCACTTTAGTCTGCATGAAAGAGCATTTATTCTCCCCTTAGTGAAGAGTGTATGATGCCTCAATACATTAAAAACCTTCCTTATACTTGATAAACCGTCTTGAAGGATATTACCTCATTTTTAGCAAATTGTATACTTTTTCCCACATTTGAAGCATAAGCCTTTTCCCTTTCTTTCTTTATAGAGGTCCATAGGAATTGACTTTGGATTTATATTTGTTGAAGTAGATTTGAACTTGTTGTCCCCTTGTTTAAAATCCATCCTTGGACTATTTGCTGTCTTAAAATTGCTTTGAGGACTTGAACCATTGAATGATGGATAAGTTGACACTCTTAAGATCCCATTCGGTACATGATTGGTACCATGAATGTCACCAAATTGATTGCTTATTACGCATTCTGTGTTTAATAAATTCATGTCAATAAATTAATGATTCACTTTTCTTTAAGTGTTGATGATGATCTACTATGGCATGAGACCATTTAGAGACCAATATTCCTAGTGCATCACTTAATGGGGTGATCAGAGCACTGTGACAGGGATATTCGGTACATGCATTACAAGTTATGAAGGGGGAAAGAAGTGTTTGCCAAGTGTAAGAGTGTACACAATAACCAAGGAGTTATACATAAATTAAGATGGATTAAGTTATAAGAAGAGGAAGTGCATTAGCATTGTGTATATGTATTTATGTGTGCATCTAGGGATGCCTGGAAACGTTTACTTGTGTTAATGAGCATTGCTTTCATTTGGGGTTATTCTCTCCCTTACAAGTCAAGGTTTAAGGTCTTTTCTTTCATTAAGAAAAACAAGAGAGGTAATTCTCTCACTAAGAGAGTCAAGAGACGTGATCCTTTGGAAGTGAGGAGAGAAGTGATTTTCTATTTCTAAGGTCTAAAAAGACACATGCTTTTTTGTGGAATTCAATCTTAAGGTTGAGGCCCAAGGCAATTTAATGAACTCTCCTTAAGGTGGTTGCATGGACCACAAGTTAAGAGTACAGTTTGAGAAGCTGTTCTTAAAAGAAAAAGACATGGTGAATCCATTTTGAAAATATCTTGCGATAGAAAGACGATCTCTAAAAGTAGACCACGAGGCTTATCGAAAGTAGCAAGATCTACAACTTTTGTGTTGGATGTTTTTTCATTTGAACAATGCACAGAGAGATATCTCGAAATTAGTGCTGCAAAGTAGGCCCTGGAATTACCACATCTTGCATGAAGATCAACTCAAGTCTCTCTCCAAGAACAGAAGCTCTTGAAAGCATATAAAAGAGGAGGCTCCCCTTGGGTGTGAGGGAGGTAAAGGAAGTATCACTTTGCATGCATCCAAGAGGAGAAGAGAAGGTGCAAGTGTTGTGGAAGCTCTGCTGAAATCAAGCACCAAGAGGAGAGCCCTACACATATTGTGTAGGAGAGAAGGAGACTCAAGAAGGATCAAAAGGTGCCAACTTCCAAGTTGTGCAAGTGTTACTCGGTTGTATACTATGCAAGGAACCGTGATATTGTTTCCAAGATTTATAAGTAAGAACTGGCTTATGTGTAACGGAGGAGATTGCTCGTTGTCAATAGTATAACTCCACAAGGGGGGGAGGGGGGGCATGTTCCAGCCCCTAGTGTGTTGCTAATTTCTCTACCTCTCTCTCTCTCTCTCTCTACATCTTTATTTTCTCTCTTCTATTCTCCCTCTGTGCTAGCATAATATTCACCATATATATTTTAAGTATATAAGAAATTTGAGTGTGTATCTCAGATCATATAACATTGGTATTAGAGAAGGTCTCTTTGCTTTTCTCAAAGTAAAGGCGATCCTTGCAAGAAGAAGGTAAAGATGGCAACTGATGAAGTGCCTACAAGTGAGCAATTACAGGCTCAATTGACAGAGTATCGTAGCTTGTTGGAAATTCTTGAAATACATCAATTGATTGATGGCTTAAGGACAAGGGAAGAAGCTACTTATGAAGCACTCAATCCTCCAAAAGATGGTGATACTGGAAGAAACACCATTGCACCAATTGATGGTGAATCTGCAAAGCATCCAATTGTTAAGAAGCTTCCTAGAAGGAAGAAGGACTCTTAGATCAAGAAGAGTAAAAGACCTCACCTCGAGTGAGATGGATAAGGATGGAGCCATCTCCCTCGGCAACCAGCTACTCCCCTGATTACTCAAGTTCCTCCTTCTTCTCCTCAACTTCTAGTTCCTGTTCTCTTGGCGAGTTAGGGCATATGAAGCCTGATTTTTCCTCACAAAAGCAAGGAGGAAAATGTGGTTAAAGATCCTCCTCCGCCATCTTCAAATTCTATTCTGGATGTGCAAGCTAACACTCATTCAAATGAGAAGAAAAGACAACTCTTAAAAAGGGTTGGGGGACCCTCAACAACCAACGAGTTTTGATACTCTTTGATCCAAGTTCCACATATAATTTTGTGTCAACAGATACTATTGAAAGGCTATAAATTCCATTGGATTGATTGGGAGCACCAATTGGATCACGTTCAGCATTTGAAGGACTTACAATCAATTCTATTCCTATCCAAGGGAAGTTGAATCTTAGAATTGGGGATTACCACGACCAAGAATCTTTCCTACTTGCACCCATTGGTAACTATGGTATTATCTTAGGCATGCCTTGGCATTACAAGATTAGACCTCTTTCCCGATTTTGTTAAGAAGACACTTGCATTTCAATTTAAGGGTCGGAACATAGTATGCATTGTTGACGTTGGAGATTGGCCTGTGCCAATGGTTAGTCATGTTCGCATTTCTAAAGAAATGAAGAAAGCTATTTTTACGCACATGATTTTTATGAGAGAGTCAAAAGAAGCTAATGATTCAAGGACACTTGATGCCTCTAATGAACACACAATACCAACTAATGCTTTTAAGTTTCAGACTTTAAAAGAACCCCTCTCTTTAATTAATTAAGCCAGATATGATTTTGTTAAACACTATGAAGATTGTTTTAGTGATTCACTGCCAAGAGAGTTACCTCCTAAGTGCTCAGCAGATCACACAATTGTTCTTATCCTAAGTAGTTCACCATCTAACGAACCGCCTTACCGAGCAAGTGCAAGTTAGCAATAGGAGATCCTAAAACAAGTAAATGAACTATTGGAAAAGGGGTTAGTTCAACCTAGCTCTTCTCCATACTCCTCTCTAGTCTTACTTGTTCAAAAGAAATATGGTTCTTTGTGTATGTACATAGACTACAGATCTTTGAACAAGATGACAATCAAGAATCGTTTTCCTATCCCAAGGATAGATGATATCTTGGATAAGTTGCAAGGGGCTAGTATCTTTAGTTGCATTGATCTCAAGAGTAACTATCACCAGATATGGATAGCACCTAAAGATGTTTATAAGTTGGCTTTTCGTACAACATTTGGACTATATGAGTTTCTAGTCATGCCATTTGGTTTGACTAATGCACCCGCCACATTCAATCAAATGATGGAGAGAATTTTCAGACCTCACTCAAAGTTCACATGTGTTTTCTTTGATGACATTCTAATATTTTCATGGTCTGAAGAAGAGCTTAGAAAATATCTATCTACTGTTTTTCAAGAGCTTCACAACCATATACTACAAGTTAATGCTAAGAAGAGTGAATTCTTCCTTTCAAAAATTCATTACTTGGGCCATATTGTTTCTCGCAATTTGGTGAGAATGGATCTTGAGAAGATTTGAGCCATTATTGAATGGCATACATCTACTTCTATACATGAAGTTAGAAGTTTCTTGGGCCTATGTTCATACCACAGGAGGTTCATATGAGATTTTGCGTATATTGCATCTCCTCTATATGACCTTATTAAGAAGTGAATGCCTTTTCCCTGGGGATCAAGACAATTACAAGCCTTTGAAAGAATTAAGCTTGTTGTGATGCAAGAACTAGTTCTCATAGTTTTAGATCTTCAAAAACCTTTTGAAGTTCACCTCGATGCTTATAGGGATTGCATTGGAGCTGTACTTAACCAAGATCATCATGCTGTAGCATTTGAGAACCGACACCTCAAGGATCATGAGCTACATGCTCCAGTATATGAGAAAGAGCTTATGGCAGTGGTACATCCTCTTCAAGTATGAAAACACTACTTACTTGGTGCAGATTTTGTTATTAAAACAGATCACCAAAGTCTAAGATACTTCCTCACTCAGAAGAAGCTCTCAGAGAAACAGATGCGCTGGGCATATTTCTTATCTATGTTTCATTTTCAAATCCTTCATACATTTGGAACTAAGAATGTGGTAGCAAATGCTCTATCACGGTGATCTGGAGTGAATGCAATCATAATTGTTTACCATAACGAGTTCATGGATTTACCCAAAATGTATGCAACTGATTTCGACTTCTCAACCATATGGGATCATATTAACTCAGGTCAGTCAATTTCACCTTACTCAATTTAAGATGGTTATTTGTATCATCATCAAGCAATTTTTATAGCATTACCATTGCGACACAAGGTAATGGATGAAGCACATGCATCTCCATATATTGGACATAGGGGTGTTCTACCCACTACTTAAGCATTGGAAAGATATTTCTTTTGGCCCACTCTTAGAGCTGACATTGAAAGATATGTCCGCGAGTACAAGATATGCCAAAAAGTAAAGTATGACAGGCATAAATCACCTGGTCTAGTGAAGCCATTATCTATTCCCAATGAGCCTTGGGAAAGTATAGCCATGGCGCACTTTATCATGGAGCTTCCTCGCACACAAGTTAACATAGTGATGCAATCTGGACTATCATTGATAGATTTTGTAAGCAAACTCACTTTATACCTGTGCGAAAGACAATCAAAGCCGATCATATGGCTAAGCTATTCATTGCTCATATTTTCAAACATCATGACATGCCTAAGTCCATTATAAGTTTTCATCATCTTATCATCCTCAAATGGATGGGCAGAGTGAAAGTGCTAATTCTACTATTTTGGACCTTTTGAAATTCTATGTCTTTGATAATCAAAGAGAATGGGAAAAGCATTTACCTTTAGTATAGTTTTCATACAATAATATCGTGCACTCTAGTACTGGTAAAGCACCCTTTGAGATCATCTATGGTAAGCCTCATTTACCACCCATCCTTCTTACGAAGGATAATAACTTTGCAACATATGAGTTTATTCGAGACATTGATACAACTTTCACTCAAGTAAAAGCTTCTATCCAAAGAACAGAAGCAGAAACACGAAGCTAATAAGCATCGTCATAAGTTAGATCTCAATTTGGGATAACATGTTCTTCTTAAGTTTGAGAAGGCTCGCTTAAAGAAGCGGAAATGTCAAAAGGGTAAAGTGGTTAAGCCAGAAGGATATCGCTAAATTGATTACTTATTACACATTCTCTATTTAATAAATTCATGTCAATAAATTAATGACTCGCTTTTCTTTAAGTGTTGATGATGATCTTGCATGGCCATGAGACCATTTAGAGACCAATATTCCTAGTGCATCATTTAATCGGGTGATCAGAGCATTGTGACAGGAATATCCGGTACATGTAGTACAAGTTATGAAGGGGAAAAGAAGTGTTTGCCAAGTGTAAGAGTGTACACAAGAACCAAGGAGCTACACATAAATGAAGATGGATTAAGTTATAAGAAGAGGAAGTGCATTAGCATTGTATATATGTATTTATGTGTGCATCTAGCGATGCCTGGAAATGTTTACTTGTATGTAATGAGCATTGCATTCATTTGGGGTTATTCTCTCCCTTACAAGTCAAGGTTTAAGGTCTTTTCTTTCATTAAGAAAAACAAGAGAGGTAATTCTCTCACTAAGAGAGTCAAGAGACGTGATCCTCTGGAAGTGAGGAAAGAAGTGATTTTGTATTTCTAAGGTCTAAAAAGACACAAACTTTTGTGTGGAATTCAATCTTAAGGTTGAGGCCCAAGGCAATTTAATGAACTCTCCTTAAGGTGGTTGCATGGACCACAAGTTAAGAGTAGAGTTTGAGAAGCTGTTCTTTTTTAAAAAAGACATGGTGAATCCATTTTGAAAATATATCGCGATAGAAATATGATCTCTAAAAATAGGCTGCGAGGGTTATCAAAAACAGTGAGATCTACAACTTTTGTGTTGGATGTTTTTTCATTTGAACAACTCACAGAGAGATATCTCAAAATTAGTGATGCAAAGTAGGTCCTGGAACAACCACATCTTGCATGAAGATCAACTCAAGTATCTCTCTAAGAAGAGAAACTCTTGAAAGCCTATAAAAGAGGAGGCTCTCCTTGGGTGTGAGGGAGGTAAAGGAAGCATCACTTTGCATGAATCTAAGAGAAGAAGAGAAGGTGCAAGTGTTGCGAAAGCTCTGTTGAAATCAAGTTCGAAGAGGAGAAGAGAAGGTACAAGTGCTGCAGAAGCTATGTTGAAAACAAGCGCCAAGACGAGAGCCCTACACATATTGTGTAGAAGAGAAGGAGACTCAAGAAGGATCAAAAGGTGCTAGCTTTCAAGTTGTGCAAGTATTAGCCTATTGTATACTGTGTAAGGAACCATGATCTTGTTTCCAAGATCTATAAGTAAGAACTAGCTTATGTGTAATGGAGAAGCTTGCTCCTTGTCAATAATATAACTCCACAAGGAGGGGGACTGGCCCATCTTCCAGCCCCTAGTGTGTGCCAATTTCTTGATCTCTCTCTACATCTTTCTTTTTTTCATCTATTCTCCCTTTGTGCTAGGATAATATTTACCATATATATTTTTAGTATATAAAAAAGTCGAGCGTGTATCTCGGATCGTATAACAATAAACATTGTCAACTTGTCCCTATTATAAAATAGTCCTTCAATGTCCATAACTAGGGTAACATGAAGATTCCCTTCTATATTTCCTTCCATAATGCTTCATAAGGTCAATATCTTTGAAGAGATTAGTAGGATTTTGTGCTATAACATCAGATGATAAAGAAGATTATAGACTATACACATACTTGTGGAGTTTAACTTCATCACTAATGCTCTCTGCATACATGGTACCGTTGAGGAATTGGTTTGCATAATCCCATACAGTTAGGTCTCTTTGCTCTAATCCATACCATCTCCATGACAATTTCTATTTTTCAAGAGGAGAGACAAAGACTTTAGCCATAAGTCTTGAACGCATCCCAATTCTCTACAAGTATGTTCTCTTTCGTGATATACCTCCACCAAGTATGTGCAAATTCTTTCAAATGCAAATATGCAAAATGAATCTTCATATAATCAATTCTAGGGAATATATCAAAGTAAGATTTTAATTTTGAAATCCATTCCTCTAGATCAGATGGTGAAGATGATTGCCCATTGTACTTTGCAAAAATGATCTTACCCTTCAGCTCTCCTTCATGAAAGGGTTGCTATCCCAAAACAGAGTGCTCACAAGTATTAGGCATTGAACCTCCAAAATAAGATAAAACCTTTCCAATAGGTGGCTGAAAACTAGTATGAAACCTTCTTGTGTTGGTAGAGGACCTCTAAGAAGTTGGATATTCATCCCAAAAGCTTGGGAATTAGTACCATTCAAAATGCCCAAATAGTCATCATGACTTTGTGAAGTCTCACCTACTTCATATTGAATATTGGGAATACCCATTTGTCCAACGATACCATGATCTTGATCATTTTGGTTAGGTGGCTAAAGTGGGGCTGAAGGTTCATTGTTTGAATGAGCTTTCTCATTATCTTCCTTGGTTCCCATTTGTATTTACATCCATTCAAAGAATTGAACCATTATTTGAGCATTGAATTCTACTGATTTGTCAATTGAAACCTTATTTTTGGTAATGGAATCCACTAACTTTTCAATGGAAGACTTTCTTTGATTAGTAAACAATGCCATCTGCTCCACTTTAGATAACACCTCCATATGCCTTTTGAGCATGTCTATTCTCATGTTCACACATGGTATTATTGAGTGCATTTATTTTACCTTATATTTAAGGCTCTGTAAGGCCCTCTTGAGCTATATTATCTAGTATGGAATCTTTGATTTGTTATGCATACTCATATTGGGCCTTACTCTTTTCCTTATGACCTGCCATACTAGTGCAATCTTACAGTATCCCCTGTTAGAAAATTGGATATAACTTAAGCTAGGAAACTCTGATTCTTAAATTTTTTGATTAAAATTGAAACCAATGATACCCTCTTTAGGGTGAGCTATAGCATGTCATAACAAGTTTAGGACAAAATTTTGCAATTCAATCTCTAAGACTGAACCGTCTAGGGCTATATCCTATTTTAAGCTATAAGTATTGTGTTTCCACCTGTAAGAGCAAAATGGTAGTGCCTAATAGCTATCAAACCCTATAGAAAGCTGGGTAGGACTTGTGGGCACCCTATAGTACTTACATGTATACTTCAATAATGAAGTTGATACATGTAATGATTTGTATATACCATGTAGTGTCCTGTGAATCCCATGTTTTATCCTGTTTTAAGATTGAAAGTACTTGAGTCTTTGAAAGTTCTTCAATCTTCAAATCTCCACTCGTTGTACCTGTATGAGGGATAAAACGGTAGGACAGGCTCTCTACCTACATGGGCTTTGAATCATCAGGACATGGGCAAAGTCCCCCCCGAGGGGGGTCAATTGGTTGCACCCCTTGAGGATCTTTAATAGTGAGGGAGGGTTATCTCTCTTTTGTCTTACTATCTTCCCTTGCGTCCACCTTTTTCCTCAATGGGAATATTAACATGGCAATTACATACTACTCTAATCAATCAACATGATGTGTATTATTGAAATTTTCATTTAGCTCTCTCCATGAAATAGAAGAGAAGGAAAATTTGGCTACATGAATGGAAAGAGGGTCTTACCAAGCAGTGACTCACTGCTGACTTACCCTTTTACAATGGATTATGATATATTTTTTTATGAATGAACAATCATCAGCAAATCAATGGATTAGAGTAAGCAATGTTATCAATCAACGGGACTTAATCAATTGGATTGAATGCAATGCTGGAATTTTCAATTAGAAGCTTCTAATTCACTAATTGGATCCAATATGCATCAAGTAAACATTGCATTGCTACTTGAATGGACTGATTTAAGCAATGATTGGTTGAGATTTGAGGAAAATTATACAATCTTTAAATCTCTCAATCAATTGGATAAAGCTCAGCAATTGGATGAATGAGAGAGATCAAGAATTGAAGAGGAATACCTTTTGTATGTTTGATGAAGGCTTTAATGATTCCCAAATACTTGATAAAGATTTTTATTATCTAATGTTACTAAAATAATCTTCAATCTTTGTACATTTAATGCTTGGGAGCAATCTTGAATCTCCAGATGCTTAAGGTTGAAACATTAAACCCGTTTTCCCCAAATTTTGACTCCATAGAAGCTCTTAAGCTTACACTACAAGATATAGACCTTGTACCGACGTTTAAAGCGACGAAAATACAAACAAAAAAAATTGCCCCCGTTGTCGCAAAAAGCGTCATTATTGACGACGCCATAGAAACGTCATTATTGGCGTCACTATATGCGTCGCATATAGCGACGCAACCAGTAAATTTGCGACGCACATAGCGACGCCAATAGCAACGCGAGCAGTAAATTTGCGACGCAAATAGCGACGGTAACAGGGGGAAAAAAAATTTGTGGCAGGGTAGCTTGTGTGCTATATGAGAGCCATACAAAATAGTTTCTGCACTACTGTATACAAAGTGCTTACAAACAAAAAGAATGTATACTCAAATCATAAAACTGATACATGAAATAAATACATGATCGCATAAAAAGCGATTGGTACAATCATGACAGGATATCACTAATACATAGAAAATGTCTACATAGATTAGGCGACTAAAAAAAAAATGTGTGTAAGCTCTAAGGATCCAAGGGCGAGCTAGAAATCCTCGTCCCCCGAAAGCTCGTCCCGCCACAAAGGAGCATCGAATGGATTCTGTAGAAAAAGAAACAACACATCAATCCACTATACAACAATGCATTCAAATATCTCATGGTAACTACGGACAAGAAAGATAAGTGACTTACAGGGCCGCTGTCGTATTGCTGCACATTCGAGGTGTGAAAACCACCCAAAAGTTGTGTGTGTGATTTGATACTTTGTACATATTTAGATGTTATGTTTGCTCTTTTATTCTGTGCTGAAGACGAAGAAGAACAAGGAGTTTTGGGAGACTGGTAACTTGAGATGCAATCTCATGGCTATACTTATTTCAAGATATGTCGATTATGGGTTTCGTGAGGATGTTTCTAACATCTACAACTGGATGTTCTATGTGTGAACCAATTGATCATGATGAGTTTAGAGAGCTTATCAAAGTGTATCCTAGCAAGATGTGTGAATGTCTTTCGAATCTGAATGAAGAGAGTGTTGTGGAGTGTGATCAAGTTTCTTCCATGCTCACAGAAACATTTTGTGGAGTGTAATTAAATGTAATGTGTTAGTGGGTTTATGGGTTTGGATGTTTCTTCAAGGCCTCTATGGATTCTTGGAGATGTTTTCATGGGCGCTTATCACACGGTTTTCGGTTATGAAAAGACACGTGTAGGCTTTGCAAGGAAAGGTTTCAAAGCTAGCTAAAGGAGAAATGTTGATGTTAAATATCGGTTCTATGTCTATTGGTGCCATGTGCTTGGTGTGAAAACAGATCTTGCTAAGCTGCAGCTTACTTCTCCAGTTTGTACGAGTAAGGGGGGGAAAAAGCAGATTTGAAATGGGAGAAAAGAAAAGTTCGCTTTTGGAGAGAAATCGGGAAAGGGAGGCGCAGAGAACATGGAAGGAGGAGACTAATAAGGGATTTTTCAAAGACTAAAGAGGGGATTTTCAAAAGCTAAAGAGGGAGGGAAAAGCAAGTGTATGGGATGAAAAAAGAAGTCGAGGCTAATCTGGACAGGGAAGAATTACGCTAATCTGGGAAAAAGGAAGAGGGAACAGAGCATTGGGGAATCGACGGGGAGCAGGACAGAGAGGGACATCGAATGGGGAAATTCGGAAAGAACCGGCTCGCTGATCATCAGAAGGAGGGAAAAAGCATACGAAATTGTGAAGGATGGCTTATGGCATTATTGAGGAGGAGGGAATTACTGTGATAGAGAAGAGCATAGGAGAATAGGGATCGATTGTCTTCTTGAAGCGACAGGGACAAACCTCGTAGCATCGACGGCATTCAAGGGCTCTGCACCAGAAGAAGAGAGAACGCAAGCATTTGGAGGCAACGGAGACCAGGGAGCATATACAAGAGGAGAACGATGATAGTGACATAGAAGAAATTTTGAAGACGCGACTTTGCTTTCACAAACCCTTCGGCATCTTTGGTGAACCCGATGTGACAGCTTCTTCTACAACTCCAGCTGCATCTACTTCAGCTCCATCAATGACTGCTGCGTCAAGTACTTCAAAGGAGGATCTAAAACAGATTTTGCAGAATATGTCCATGTATATGCAGCTCCAAAATCAGCAAACACAATTGTATATGCAGCAGCAACAACAATTGCATCAATAGCAGTTGTCTCAGCAAAGGCAACTCTATTCGGAGCAGAAGAATGCAAACAGCGCGACTAAGGCTATTGAAGCAGTTGAAAATGAGAAGAAGCTATTTGACGGGCGTAATGTTTCAGCATATTTGAAGACATATGAGATCAAGATGGGGTTTTTTGGAGTTCCTGCTGGACTTATGAGTAAGTACTTCCTTCGTCTTGTCACACCTGCTTTGAGGACAAAAGTGACTGATCTTTTTATTCAAAATACACATTGGCAAGATTTTAAGAAGGCCTTGAAAGAAGAATACTTCCTTGAGGACTTTGGTATGGCTACTCGGCGATCATTCCGAGAGTGGGTCTACATGCCAAACAAAGGTCTCGCTGCTTTGGAGTTGATTCGAGAATTCGAAGAGAGGTATAGTCAGCTTGATGCCATTGAACAAAGAGCATTGGATGTTGAAAAAGTTGAGCTTTTCTTGCAAGCTGCAGATCGTGCTCTTCAAGAAGAATTGGGTGAGCTTCTTGAAGATCGCACGAACCTATGGGTCTTAAAACTGATTGGCAGGATGCTCAGGATGCAGTCTCGACTTTGACCAAGAGGAGGATATGGAAGACTCGCCTACAGAATGGTTCCATGACACCTACACCATCATCTGCTCCTATGCCTACTTCTATCCCTGTTATTTCTTCTCCTCCTCAGCCAGTTTCTTGGCCTATACCAGTGCCTACTGTTTCTACTCCATCTATTCCTCCTGTTCCACGACTGATGCCTACATCTTTTGCTCCAAAACCATCCGCTCCATCGGTGCCTACCTCTCTTGATGACATAATCAAAGGCATTACAGATTTGACACTAGAGTCAGTCAAAGCGGAGTTGGTGGGAAAGTTGAAGGAGCAGTTTGCTTCGACTGCGCCTACTACTTCTTCTAGTGCTCCTACTGCACCTAGGAGTGCTCCTAGTGCACCTAGGAGAGATCGGAGGTGTATTTGGTGTGATAGTACGGAGCATCAGCATTGCAGGGATTGTGACTCTTTCCAGGATGCAAGGAGGCAGAATTTGGTATATTGGGGGCAAGATGGTAAGATTTGGTTGACTGAGACAGGAGCTCCACTTGCTACCAACTTTGGTAAAGGTGGAATGAAGAAGTTAGTGGAGGACATGGCTGCGCATACTTCTTATGTGACAGCTAGAGGTAATGCTTCTGCATATGGAGTACAGATTGAGAAGGGATCAGAGACTCAGTCAGCGTTATGGACTTATGCTATGGAGACTGCAAACAAGGGAAAAATTCAGCAAACTGTTTTGACTAGTGCAGGCTCTAGCATCAGATCAGAGACAGGTTGGGACTCGCCTGTTGACAGGTACTCTATTTATGCTTATTTGGCTAAATCTCATGGTGCAGATGTATTTGTTGAGGAGAAACGTAAGAGGGATGAAGAAAATCCAAGTGCAGCTAAGAAGACTAGAGGGGGTGAGTTTGTTACTCCACCTACTGCAGGACCGTCTTCAAGATCAGGGCCAGATCGACAGATGGAGGATGCTCAAAAGAGAGAAAAGAGGCAAGAGCCTAGAGAGAGAAAGCAGCCAGGATTCAGATTGATATCCGATATTGAGACATCTAGAGACATGAAGAAAATATTTAATGATAAGATACTTGGCAGTGAGGTGACTTTCACTATTTCTGAGATTTTGGGCATCTCAAAAAGAGAGTTTCAGGATCAGTTTCAAGAGGTCCTGAAGAGGAAAAGACATGCATTGTCTACTACTGATACACAGGGAGTTTTGATTCGAGAGTTGGATGAGGTTATGGTTGATAATGCTTTTGTTTTTCCGCAGGTAGAGAAGAGGGTTCAGCCTATGCATTATGCTGAAATTGATGAGCTTGTCATGATACCGCGTAATCACTTTTCGCGGAGCCATTGGGCTAGGGCAACTACAGAGACGATGGTAAAGATTGGAGAGAAACAGGTGCCTTATGTTGCATTGGTTGATCATGGTTCAGAGATTAATCTCATAGTTCGTGGAGTTTATAAGAGTAACAGATGGCCTATGGATGTAGAGCATGGGTGGCGTATGAGAGCCGCCAATAACACTGCAGGTGATTTATATGCTGCTTGCCCTAGTGTCAGGGTTTCTATTGGTGATGTAGAGGAGGATTTTCATTTCTTTGTGCAGGATTCATGCTCTTATCCCATAATTCTTGGTCAGCCATTCATTACAGAGATGCGTATGGAAACAAAGGTCATGGATGATGGATCTGCTTATGCACGGATTCACAGTAAAGATGGTATGAGAGCAGTTCAGTTTATGACTGTATGTGTGAACCATGTTAGAAACAGAGATACTCTCAGAGATGCACCTTTTCCCACAGTGAGGGATTCGGGTTTTCATTAGGTACCGCCGTTTCGCGAGACGACGGTGGTACAGAGCAGAGGAGATTGGAGTTCTCGCCTCCTGGCAGCGATGTTTTCTCCTCCGGGTTTGTTGGGATTTCAGCAAACAGTTCGATGAGTTATCAGAAGACCTCTAGGTTGTCTAGAGCTGCCAGGCAGTATATATGCAGGAAGGAGAAAAATTTGAAAATGCAGGAATTTTGGAGAATGATGAGCACATAGATGGGATGTATGACAATGTGATTTGTGCAGATACGATGACAGAGATGGGAGATATGCTGAAAACTGATATGCTAAATTGTCATGGTAATGTATTAGTGCAATCCCTGGACATGTTTCATGAAATTGCAGATTTTATGTCACAGATTGAGTCAGAGGCTGAGGTAACTCAGCAAAGAGTGTTGAGTGCTGAAGAAATTCAGCAAACAAAGTTTCCAGCTGGTTATGATCAGCTTTCAGAGAGACAGAGGGCTGAAAATTTTCAGCCAACAGAGTTTACTACTGAAATATTTCAGCATTCAGAGTTTGGGGCTGTTTCTGTGCAGTCCATAGAGCAGAGGGCTGAGAATGTTCAGCCATTGGAGTGCAGAATTGCTGATTTACAGCAAGGTTTATGTAATGCAGAAGAGCATAATGAAGCCAAGGTTGACATGAAATACAAAACTGTGGATAAGAAGGTGAAGCCGGTTGCTGTACCGCTTCCATCTGACAGTGATCAGCAAATAGAGAGGGCTGCTAAACATCAAATTTTGAGGAATCTGGAGCATATTGGTCATAAATTTTCAGCAGAGACACTTGCTGAATTGAAAATTGGAAATTGTGATTTCTTGTTACCCATAGAGAAGCAATGCTTTCAGGAGATGCTTGAGCGTCATGGAAGGGGATTTGCTTTTTTCCCACATGAGATTGGATGTGTGAATCCTGATATTGTTGCTCCTATGGTCATTTTTACTATTCCTCATATTCCATGGAATCTCCGACCTATTCCAATGCCTAAAGCACACTTGCCAAAGCTGATTGATTTATTGAATGAGAAAATCAGGATGGGAATCCTTGAGCCTTCATCTGCACCATACTCAAACAGATGGTTTACAATTCCAAAGAAGAATGGTACTCTCCGATTTATTCAGGACATGCAGCCAGTGAACAGAGTTACTATCAGGAATGTTGGTATAGGTCCAGTTGTGGATGAGTTTGTAGAGGCATTTGCTGGACGTGCCATCTATTCTTTGGGTGATTTGTATTCAGGATATGATCAGTTTCAGCTGGCTTTGGAAAGCAGGGACATAACCACCATGTGAACTCCTATTGGGCTTGTCAGGATGTGTACCTTGCCTCAAGGTGCCACTAATTCTGTTGCGCATATGATGAATGCCATGCATAAGGTCCTTCGTGATTACATACCTCAGCTTACTATGCCTTTCTTAGATGATGTGCCCATTAAGGGGTGTGCAGAAGAAGAGAAGAATGAGAGCCTAAATGAGCAGGGATGCAGATACTTTGTGGCTGATCATATTTCAGCATGTGAGAAGATTTTGGCCAGGTTAGAAGAAGTGAACTTGACACTTTCAGGGCAAAAATCTGTTTTTGGAGTGAATGAGGTTGTCATTGTTGGGCATATGTGTGGATATTATGGCAGGAAACTCTCACCTGATAAGGTGAATGCTATAGGCAAGATTGCAGAGTATTGTTCTACCACTTTTGAGGTACGGAGATTCATTGGTGCTTGTGTGTTTTATATGATTTGGATGCCTCATTTTGCACACATAGCAGATTGTTTGTATCAGCTGCTTCGAAAGGGGCAGAAATTCTATTGGGATGAGAGCCACACTAGAGCCATGCGGAAATTGAAGAAGTTATTACAGAATGCTCCTACTCTCAAGAAAGCGGATTATAATTGTGATAGGCCTATTGTATTGACAGTTGACACTAGTCCAATTGGCATAGGTTGGGCTGTGGGTCAAGATGATGCAGATGGAAATAGGTATGCTATTCGGTTTGGGGTGAAAGTCCTAAACGAGAGACACGTGATATATCCGCAAATCAAGAGGGAGTTATTGGGGATTGTCAGGGCTCTCAAATGTGACAAGGAGTACTTTATTGGAGCTTCAATTGTGGTCGAGACAGATTGCTTGCCATTGATTGGTATGATTACGAGTTGCTCTACTCCGGATATAGCTATGTTGAGATGGATTGCATACATCAAGTCATTAAATCCAGAATTTAAACACATAGCAGGGAAGGATAATCCAGTGGCAGATATGTTGTCTAGAGCCAAATATGATGATGAGGAGACTCTACTTGCAGAAGAGGATGATGCAGAAATTTCAACCACTATGGTTGATCATGTTTGTTATGTCTTTGATATTGTGGCTTTCATAGAAGAACTCTATGTTGGAGATTGGTTGCTGATTGGCAGGTACCTTAGTACACTAAACAAAAGAGATGAATTGACGGATGAAGAGTTCAAGAAGATCAGAAGGAAAGCCTATGGTTATTTTCTCAAGGATGGATTTCTTTGGAAGCATCCGAAGAAAAGAGGTGGATTACCTTTGCGGGTTGTCTGCGATAGAGAGACACAGTTATAGGTGATGAGGGAGTTTCATGAGAGTCCTTGGGCTGGTCATAGAGGAGTATGGGCTACTTATGAGAAAATCAAGGAGAAATATTGGTAGAAAGGCATGTATATAGATGTTTCTCACTTTGTTGAGACTTGCAGAGACTGCCAGATGTATTCAGTAGTGCTTCATCGAGATGAGCTTCATCCGACCTATCCGCTATGCATTCATTATAAGTGGGTAGTTGATTTGGTTACTATGCCTATGGGTCTATGGCAGATGAGATACATCGTTTTGGCTAGAGAGGATCTTACCAATCATGTTGAGGGCAGATCTTTGAGAACGAAGACCACTAGTGCAGTGTGTAAGTTCTTATTGGAGGAAATTTTCTGCAGGTATGGTTGTGTGGGTAAGATCACTGCGGATCGTGGTGAATTGGATGCAGATGAAGCTAGGGAGTTTTTCTCTCAGCTAGGAATCAAGTTGGCTCTAACCACAGCATATAATCCAGAGGGAAATGGAAAGAGTGAAAGAGGGCATCCGCCGATAGTGAAAGCATTAGCCAAAGCATGCAGAGGACGGATTGGAGAATGGCCAAGACTTCTACCATTTGCTTTATGGGCTGATTGTACCACTCATAGTGTTACCACAGGATATATGCCTGCAGAGTTGATGTATGGTCAGAAACCTGTTATGCCGATTGAGACTTGTGCTTTGACTTGGTCAGTTTTACCTTGGTAGGAGGATTTGACGAGAGAAGAGCTCTTAGCTCTTCGGATTCGACAGTTGGAGAGGAAACCTAAGGATATTCAGCTAGCCATTGACAGGTTGAAGGTTGCTAGACTAAGGAATAAGGACAGGTTTGACAACAGGCATCGCTTGCGGCCTAGAGCAATAGAAGAGGGAGATTGGGTATTGGTCTTTGATAGTAGCCTTGAAAATCAGCATACTGCACTTCGGAAGATGGTGAAAAGATGGTTTGGGCCATACATAGTCAGACATGTTTTTGATAATGCAACATATGAGCTGACAGAATTGGATGGAACAGTGCTTAGAGTGCCTATTGCTGGAAAAAGAATCAAGATTTTCAAGAAAAGAGATGATGAGGATTATGCATTGGAAGAATTTTCAAGAGAAGAGCAACGACAAGAAACTCCAATGGAAGAGACAGATGATATGACAGATAATCTTGTTGATCTATCGGAAATGCATAATGAAGAGATTGATCTGTTTGTAGATCTTGATAATAACGATCATGGGTAGTTGGCCCATCCGGAGGATGCGCAGGATTAGAGGGGGTGGATGTCGTATTGCTGCGCATTCGAGGTGTGAAAACCACCCAAAAGTTGTGTGTGTGATTTGACACTTTGTACATATTTAGATGTTATGTTTGCTCTTTTATTCTGTGCTGAAGACGAAGAAGAACAAGGAGTTTTGGGAGACTAGTAACTTGAGATGCAATCTCATGGCTATACTTATTTCAAGATATGTCGATTATGGGTTTCGTGAGGATGTTTCTAACATCTACAACTGGATGTTCTATGTGTGAATGGCAGCAATATGGGCACAGAACCAATTGATCATGATGAGTCTAGAGGGCTTATCAAAGTGTATCCTAGCAAGATGTGTGAATGTCTTCCGAATCTGAATGAAGAGAGTGTTGTGGAGTGTGATCAAGTTTCTTCCATGCTCACAGAAACATTGTGTGGAGTGTAATTAAATGTAATGTGTTAGTGGGTTTATGGGTTTGGATGTTTCTTCAAGGCCTCTATGGATTCTTGGAGATGTTTTCATGGGCGCTTATCACACGGTTTTCGGTTATGGAAAGACACGTGTAGGCTTTGCAAGGAAAGGTTTCAAAGCTAGCTAAAGGAGAAATGTTGATGTTAAATATCGGTTCTATGTCTACTGGTGCCGTGTGCTTGCTGTGAAAATAGATCTTGCTAAGCTGCAGCTTACTTCTCCAGTTTGTACGAGTAAGGGGGGGAAAAAGTAGATTTGAAATGGGAGAAAAGAAAGGTTCGCTTTTGGAGAGAAATCGGGAAAGGGAGGCGCAGAGAACATGGAAGGAGGAGACTAATAAGGGATTTTTCAAAGACTAAAGAGGGGATTTTCAAAAGCTAAAGAGGGAGGGAAAAGCAAGTGTATGGGACGAAAAAAGAAGTCGAGGCTAATCTGGGAAAAAGAAAGAGGGAACAGAGCATTGGGGAATCGACGGGGAGCAGGACAGAGAGGGACGTCGAATGGGGAAATTCGGAAAGAACTGGCTCGCTGATCATCAGAAGGAGGGAAAAAGCATATGAAATTGTGAAGAATGGCTTATGGCATTATTGAGGAGGAGGGAATTACTGTGATAGAGAAGAGCATAGGAGAACAGGGATCGATTGTCTTCTTGAAGCGACAGGGACAGACCTCGTAGCATCGACGGCATTCAAGGGCTCTGCACCAGAAGAAGAGAGAACGCAAGCATCTGCAGGCAACGGAGACCAGGGAGCATATACAAGAGGAGAACGATGATAGTGACGTAGAAGAATTTCTGAAGACACGACTTTGCTTTCACAAACCCTTCGACACCGCCGCGTCTATACAATCGGTCGATCAATGCATTGAGACCATGCCTCTCTGCATATGGAGTGCTGCAAAGAAAACAAAATGCTAACTGTTAGAAACATGATAGTCAGTATAAAGAATATTTCAAAAAAAAAAACAAGCAAAACAAAAGAGAAACTTACAAAGTCCTCCAAATATGTCCTGTGGCCACCACTCCCAAGATGATGGACCACTCCGGCCTCTAGTAGTGCCCTCGCCACCTCCCGATGTGCTGGCTCCAACGTCCTGGCGAATCTGTAGTCTCCTCCCTCAGTCGGCGCCATTCGTCTGCATCTAACCACTCGGGCTTTGCAGCCCCACTCTTGATTGCCTTGCGTGCGTCAGATCGTCTATGTGACATGTATGCACACATGCAATCCATCATCCAGCCTGTAGAGAATCTATCTACTGCGGCTGGCACTGGAAACTCCTCGTGCAAGGATCCTACTATGTAGTCCTTGCTCCCCTCCATTATGTTCTTCCAATGGTCTAGGACGTTGTGCCGAAAAACTTGTTGGCATAACTCTCTCATGCGAGCCATCACCTCCTCCCCTCATCATTCATGATGATGGCTCCTGACCTACTATCAACCAGATATCCATAACCCCTAGGCGTCTGCCTAAGATGGGTCCTCTCCCATCTCCGTCCACACTCCTGGGCATATCCAGGAGACCCCTCTACATCCGGTGTACCGACGGGGGTAACCTCTCTCACAGTGGCACTCAAAGGGGTGCCACCAAAAGGGGTGCCACCTGCTGACGGCTGCGCAAAAGCCAGAGTAACTGGAGTAGACATCCCCACAGGTGTGACAAATCCTGGAGGTGACGCAGCTCCAGCTGAACAACAAGATAGAGACACCACATTTGTGTCTCCACAGCAGCATCCCCCTAATCCCGATGCAATTCCTCCCTCTGGCCCAAGTCGTGAGCGTCAAGATCGTCTGCTCGAAGCTGAAGCATCTGATCGCACTGAAGTAGATCTAGCAGAGCGCCCTGACGATGAGTAGACATCCCCACAGGTGTGACAAATCCTGGAGGTGACGCAGCTCCAGCTGAACAACAAGATAGAGACACCACATTTGTGTCTCCACAGCAGCATCCCCCTAATCCCGATGCAATTCCTCCCTCTGGCCCAAGTCGTGAGCGTCAAGATCGTCTGCTCGAAGCTGAAGCATCTGATCGCACTGAAGTAGATCTAGCAGAGCGCCCTGACGAAGAACGAGATAGCTCCTGGTCTGCCATCTCTCTGAATCTCGCGAGCTGGTCTGGAGACATGCGTGCCATCATGTCCTGAAACTCCTCATCGCTCATCTCTCGACTCATCCTGAAAATGTCACCTGCACAGATAAAAAATGGTGTTAGAATAATCAATTTAAACTATACAAAGCACAGTAATATAAATCATTTTTTAAAAATCCCTCTTAAAATGTATATCTTATGTAACTTTATAAGAGATCTAAACAATGAATTGAGTAATACAATTCTCCAAGAATGAAGTATCCTATGGTCCCATGTTAATCTCCTGACACAACTCTGCATACAGTGGAAGGTCGATAGACATGTCACCACAAAAGAATGAGTCTGCCTCGTTCTCAAAAAGTTCTTGGACTCCAGTATTTCCATCATTGTTAGCCGATGCGGGCTCCAAGCTTGCGGCGGCCTCCACCCCTTGTAATATCGACCTCTCTATTTGCATATTATCTTGATCTATGCCCGGAACATCGCTTTGATCATATATTCTCGCACTTCAAGGAGTTGAAGGTATAACATACCACCATTGAGGTTGTCGGGGGTTTGGATAGAAGATTACATGTTCACAAACACGTACAAAGCGAGTTCAAACCATTGTGACATAAACCATGTCATATTATAATTAGCAAGCAAATGACTCTATGCACATGTTCACAATGGGCCGGCAACACAAAGGTGTCGCGCAAATCCGTCCATTTTTTTTCGGAATCTATTTTGAGAAATCCAGATGGACCTCGTCGAACTGTTGCTCCAGCTCCTCCAAGTACCACTTTGAACCACTACACATCGAATAGTATCATGGAGAAGCTATGGTAATCCACCGTAATAATACTTTGCAAGTTTCCAAAATACTCCATCTCATCCGCAACCGTGTTCGGATCTGTTGCTCGTCGCCGGCTCTCTTGCTCAAACCTTGCCATGACACCACAGTCCATTGTGAAGCGCATTTTGTCAATATGCTCCACGCGAAGATGTCGTCCGCGCGACCACGCTGCACTATATATTTTGTACTGTATATTGAAACACTCAAATTAGATGTCACATATAAAATTTAGATACAACATATTCTAAACCCCTCATCACCTTTGGACTACATCCCCTCGAGAATTCCCACTCCTCCATTGAGACCTCTGTCCCTTCACTGGATGCTGCGGTCAAGGCTCCATGCAACCATCGTCTTGACATAAACCACGACATCTTCTCCATGCCTTCGGGATATTGAATCGGTTGATGACGCATACTGCGTCGGAATTCAGCTCGCACTTCCTCTCGATCTTTCCTTACAATCTAGTACTTGGTGAGCCACATCTCCATAGAGGCATGGTGCAACATACAAAAGTGATTCACCTTCTCTTCCATTGAGACATCCATTTTTTTTCTACCCCATTTCCAACCACCACATCTCCAGTCAGTCTATCATCGTCCTTCAGCGTCCATAGCATTTCATTGTCTGATTCCACTATTGGTAGCCATTTTGAGATATGCTCTAACGCCTCTGACACCAACCAACCTTCGGCCATGCTACCTTCTAGCCGAGCTCATTGTCGCACAAAGACTTTCAGGGTTTTCATGAAGCGCTCCACCGTAATAGTACTTTGCAAGTTCCCAAAATACTCCATCTCATCCACAACCGTGTTCGGATCTGTTGCTCGTCGCCGGCTCTTTTGCTCAAACCTTGCCATGACACCACAGTCCATTGTGAAGCGCATTTTGTCAATATGCTCCACGCGAAGATGTCGTCCGCGCGACCACGCTGCACTATATATTTTGTACTGTATATTGAAACACTCAAATTAGATGTCGCATATAAAATTTAGATAGGACATATTCTAAACCCCTCATCACCTTTGGACTACACCCCCTCGAGAATTCCCACTCCTCCATTGAGACCTCTGTCCCTTCGCTGGATGCTGCAGTCAAGGCTCCATGCAACTATCGTCTTGACATAAACCACGACTTCTCCATGCCTTCGGGATATTGAATCGGTCGATGACGCGTACTGCATCGGAATTCAGCTCGCACTTCCTCTCGATCTTTCCTTACAATCTAGTACTTGGCGAGCCACATCTCCATAGAGGCATGGTGCAACATACAAAAGCGATTCACCTTCTCTTCCATTGAGATATCCATTTTTTTTCTACCCCATTTCCAACCACCACATCTCCAGTCAGTCTATCATCGTCCTTCAGCATCCATAGCATTTCATTGTCTGATTCCACTATTGGTAGCCATTGTGAGATATGCTCTAACGCCTCTGACACCAACCAACCTTTGGCCATGCTACCTTCTAGCCGAGCTCATTGTCGCACAAAGCCTTTCAGGGTTTTCATGAAGCGCTCCAAGAAGAACATCCATCGGGTATAGACAGGTCCACCAATCTCCACTTCGTCCACAAGATGCACAAGAAGGTGGACTTGTATCGTGAGCATGCTAGTGGGCAGGTATTTCTCAAAGAGACAGACCGTCTCCACTGCTCCGTGCCTCGCGGATTCAATAGAGAACGTCTTAATCTCTTTCTGTGAGATCCATTGCACCAAAGTCGACAACTTGTAAATGGCCCCACGAATTTCTGGAGTAAGGCATCCTACGATCGTGATCGGTAGGACAAATTGCCACAAATGAGAAAGCATTATGAATAATGGCCACTTTTCAAATTGCAAAATGCCCACTCTAATTACAATCCATTCTGTTCACAAACCTGACATATCTTATGCCAATCATGGGATTTTAGCCCCGACAATTGGTCATCTTTAGAAAATGCGGACCTGAGAGAACGCATCATACCCGTCGGAGTGCGGATGGACTTGATTACTTGCTTCACAATGCGCTCTTCTTTGGTGGACAAAACCCAAGGAGCATGAGGAAGTTGCACTTCACCATCAGTACTCGATTGTGGCCAAAGCGCCTCCATCTTACCTACCTCCTTCAAATCCATTCATGACCCTATAGTGTCTCTCTTTCCTGTGATGTGGTCCCATAGCAAGCTGCCCACATTCTTGAAAATATGCATTGGATCCAACAAGTGGTTGACCTGTAAGTGGGTCCAATATGGCAACTCGTAGAAAACAGAGAACCGTCGCATTCCATTTGGATGTGATTCCAGGTTTACTATTTTCAGCTCGTACCAGCTTGCGGCATTTATATGTGTTGGAGGTCATCCAAGAAAATCTTCCCTGAGTTCATGATCCTCCGGCAAGAAAGCGGTCCTTGATATACCATCTTCTTCATGGTTCGTGACCTTCAGGAGTCTAACTGTGGCCCACATAATGGACATGCATGATAACCTGAGGTAACCAGACGTGTAAGGCGAGCCACGACCTAGTGAATACTTGATTGAATGAGATAAAATATAGATATTACCAGCGAGAACGGAGGTCTGCTCACCTAAGCACTCTCCCAATCCCGGAAAGTCATGCATCGTCCACATGAGAATGGCTCGAATGTTGGCTGACCGTCGACCATCGCGCCTGCTCATATCTTGCACAGTGGACCCCTCCTCCCACAAAATCTTAAGCTCATCAACTAATGGACGAAGAAACACGTCCATATTTTTTACTTTGTAGCGGCCTGGGACAAGCAAGCTAAGGATGAGATGTCCTTTCTTCGTAGAAAGCCATGGAGGGATATTATAGTTGACAAGCACTATAGGCCATACACTATAAGAAGTTGAGCACAGACCGAATGGGTTCACACCATCCATTGCGAGACCGGGCTGAAGATTCCTTGGCTCTCGTGCAAAGCCTGGGAAGGTAGAGTCAATGCTGCTCCATGCGCGCGAATCCGCTGATATTCATTGAACTCCATTCATGGACCTATTTTGCACAGGCCACGTTGTCAAGCTTGCCATGCCGGACGTGCGAAACATGTGGTTTATGCGGGGGATGAGCGGAAAGTGTCTAAGAACTTTTTGAGGGATGGTTTGCCCTTGCAAGTTATGTCGATACATGTGAGCACCACACTTTGAACATGTCTCCATAGTCTTGTATTCATCTCGAAACAGTGTGCAGTCCTTGATACATGCATGGATGTTATTGTAGTCCATGCCAAGCTTCTGTAAAATATGTCGTGCATCATCACGAGACTCAAGCATGGTATTTGCAGGTGGTAATATATGATATTTCAATAACCTTAAAAAAATCATAAAACACCTTGAAAAAGCACAAATGTTTGTAATAATAGTGTCAAAAAAAAAATCAATGAAGCCTATGTGCAAGGTACCTGAATAACTCGGTCACACTCGTATCGCTCCACCCGTATTTTGCTTGCACACTTAAGAGTGCAAGCAATGTCTTCAACCGAGATACTCGGCACCCATCATATAATGGTATGGATGCTTCCTCTCTAAGCGGGTCAGATGTCTCGACATCCATGGGAATCAATGCATCGATCATTGCCTCCATCTCAGGCTCTAAGATTGTAGGTAGGTCAGGAAGGTTGTCTGTCTCCTCTAGCATTGACGGTATAGATGGGCCTTGCGAGTGGTGGATTGGCTCCTGCAATCCATCCATCGCATGTCCATGAACTCTTCTAATTGGCCGCAAAGGGTGCACTCCCCCTTGGGTCAAGACATCACCCCCCTGGATAGAAATTTTTCCAACAAGACCCAATCTTATTGTGTATGGTTTTCAATTAGCTTGCGAGTACAATGCATGATTAATATTAACTTCAAATTACCGTTTGCTGAAAATCTGCAATCGCTTTATCAATGATCTCAGATTGAAACTTGCCAAATCGTCGTACGTGTTCTATAGACAATCAGCGTTTTCGTCTAATTGCCAACTTGCATTGAGAGCAAGGACATGGGACACGCTGACTAAGATACGTCTCGCGATCTTGATCAATAAGACCTTCTTCGTTTTCCATCTTATCTACATTACAGTAAACGAGGCTTAAATGGATAGCTTTATGGAGATGTATGTCAAGTTGCAAGTTCACCATAAATCTTGCATTGTACATAGTAGTTGAGAGATTTATTGATGTTATATCTCGACCCTATATCATGCTCAAGGATTTGTTTGTCCCGGTAGATAATTATTCGTTATTGTAAAAAACTGCATTAGAGGGCTTTGAGTATAAGTAATCCATTTATGAGCATCATTGAGGATCTCTTAGTCTAATAATAAATCAGTCTCAACAAAAAGCATCTTAGAAATGTGATTTTTTTATCCTAGGATCGCGTATTAAAATTAATGCCATCTATGAAATTTATCAACTATAGTAATAAAATTTATTTCAATCAATTCTACTCATAGTCATAAGACTAAGAGAAAATATCCTATACTCAATTTAAGGGATTCTTCTTCTATAACAATACTTTTGGATTCATTTTGATGAAGTACCGTAAAAACCATTAGCTAGGGTATCATTTTCTTTTAGTCCTTCCGTTGACTAGTTGGCATGATTTCTAATTTGTTATGCCTATAAAGTTAATACAAAAAAAATGAATTATGTGTATCACAATTAGATCCCCTACTTGGACATTATGAAGGACATGATAAATTTTAAGCCATCTTAAAGAGTCACCAATGTACGTGGCCCATGGCAAAGCACATTGTATACCATTATCGATAAGTCTATTATCGTGCATCTTAAATCTCCTAATTAGACTTTATAAAGTGTATGACTAATTTTTAGCCCTCTTAAGGAGTCGATGTAATGGTACCCATAAAAAAAGCAAAGTGGATACCATTACCATAATCATGGATATGCTATCATTCCAATATATGTTATCTTTCTCTTTCTCTCCCTCTCCCTCCCTCTCTTTCTCTTTATCTCGCATTTCCTCTCCCTCTCACAATATATCTTAACACTCTCCAAAAGCAAAAGGGAGAGGGAGAGAGAATGCACTCTCCCTCCCTCTCCCTCTCCCTCTCCCTCTCTTTCTCTTTCTCTCTCTCTCTCTCATTTTCTCCCTCTCCCTCTCCCTCTCCCTCTCTTTCTCTCTCTCTCCCTCTCTCTCTCTCTCTCCCTCTCCCTCTCTTTCTCTCCTTCTCTCTCATTTCCTCTCCTAAACAAGCAAAAAAGAAAGTGATTTAAACCTTTAATAAGAAAAAGGGAGAGGGAGAGAGAGAATGCACTCTCCCTCCCTCTCCCTCTCCCTCTCGCTCTCTTTCTCTTTCTCTCCCTCTCTCATTTCCTTCCCCTCCCTCTCCCTCTCCCTCTCTTTCTCTCCCTCTCTCTCCCTCTCCCTCTCTTTCTCTCTTTCTCTCTCATTGCCTCTCCTAAACACGCAAAAAAAAAGTGATTTAAACATTAAACAAGCAAAAGGGAGAGGGAGAGAGAGAATGCACTCTCCCTCTCCCTCTCTCTCTCCCTCTCCCTCTCTTTCTCTTTCTCTCCCTCTCTCTCCCTCTCCTTCTCTTTCTCTCTCATTTCCTCTCCTAAACAAGCAAAAGAGAAAGTGATTTAAACCTTAAACAAGCAAAAGAAAGAGAGAGAGAGACTCACCGATGAGATATGGCGAGTGTGGGGCAGCTCCTCTTTGCGATGAAGGCTCCTCCTCTCCTTCGCGAACAACAGCGGCGGCAAGTCTTCTTCCTCTCCTTCTCTCACGACGGTCGCTCTCTCCCTTGCTCTCGCTCTCAAAATACACAAGCCGCAAACGCGAAATGAAACCGCGCTCGGTTTCAGCCAGCTTTTTTTCCCTGCGGAGCGTTTGCGACGCAAATAGCAATGCCAATAGCGACGCTGCTACCCGGCGTCGCTACTAGCTCAAATCCTTATAGTGTTAAATCCTTGGCCATTTTTACTCAATCCTTGCAATTTCTTTACGAATCCTTACTGAAATGAATCCTCAGGCTGAAATAATGAAGAATCTTCAAGAAATTGAAGAGAAATGAAAGCTTGAGCTGAAGCTTTCATGTGGCTATTCATGACTTGCACCATTAGGGTTTGTGGAAAGCCAAGAATGAAGAAATGAGTTTGAATGAGAGGCATTATAGTCAAGAGTTGCTTAAATTCCTTGTTGAAGGTGTAACCATATGGAACAAAACATGTGGCTTGAATCAGTGAGGAGAAGTGTTGAAAAATCAGTGCAAATTGTGCTAAATAGCTGCTACACATGATGTGGCCAAGATTCCCAACAACAATGGTTATCAAGATAACCTCTAAAGTGAGAAGAATCAAGAAAGAGCAAGGATTAATGCTCTTGATATCTAAGAAGAAATATCTGGAAGAAAATCCACCATGGGACTTGAAGGAAACTTGCAGGGAGAAGAAGAAGACTCTTGCTCCAAAAAGTAACAACAATTTGTTTTCCTACCAAGTCGAGTTAACTCCTATTTGACCATGTTATCTTCAAAATTGCATGAAAATTTGATGACAACATACTACTTTATCCTTCCACTACCATATCTATCCCAAAGATCTCCAAATATATTTTTCTTCTAACTATAGATGTTCTACTGGTCACTGCTAGTCACTGTCCATGTCTTATACATGTAGTACTTATTTGAAATTGGTTTTTATGCTGAAAATGTAGACTAAATATGAAGAAAAGAGAATAAAAATGGATCAAAGACCAAAGCTCTGATACCACTTGTCAAGAAGTGGATTGGAGAGAGAGAAAGAGGAGAGAGAATTAGATTATAGAAGAGAGAGAAAGAGAGTGACAAGGAGAAAGAAAGACTAGAAATGGAGAGAAAAAGAGAGAAATAGGTGAGAAGCCATAGAGATTGTGAGCAAGGTAATGAGGAAAGAGATAGTAATATATTAATCTTTCAAAAAGATGAGAAAAATTACATATCTCCCTCTTTTATACCTATGTCAGTGTGACATGGTATTACTATTATTTGCATACTAAACAACTATTCCTTCCAGCTTTTTACACAAGAAGGGAGTGCATGAGTAGTTGAAGGAGAAAAATAGAAGAAGGAATGAAGAAAAAAAACAAGCAAATAAGTATATATTGGGGTGACTTGCACATGAAGCTTCCGCCTTGGATTGAGATTATGTATACTTAAAACCGAAAGAATGTCCGATTTTTTGGTGTTTACTTGGTCATATAAACTTATTTTGGATCCCATTGCAACCTCATTGCAACATTGCTTGTTGATAGTATCATTCGCCATATTCAAATTCCAAGATTTTCCTAAAAGTTGGAATAGCGTAAGGAGAGGAAACACCACAAAAATGTATAAACACCGTGAATCGACTAACTGATCAGCAGAACTATATATTCAATTGGAACTATCTCTACTTGATCAGCAGAACTGTTAATAAAGGCCATCAAATAGAGTACAGAACCCATTGTACGACACCGTTCTATGGAAATTCGGAAAGTAATTAAACCGTGATAATTAATTGATCATGGACGTTAGGTCAAAACCCCGACTATAGTCTCCTGGTGTAATTACTACAGACAGTAAGCGACGACCCAACATACATAAGAAAGGTGGGTAGGCTACACCAGATCCTGATCAATGGACGCGCGTACTGGAAGTCATAATGCGCGTACTGGAAGTCATAATGCACGCACTGGAAGTCGAGCTGAGTGACGGGGCGCTGGCTGATGTGTGGGTTGCCAAAAATGGGGTAGCGCTGGAGCATCACCTCCAAGGGAATGATGGGGGCGCCGTTGTCGATGAGGGTGGGGTAACCGGGGATGTCGCTGGCGACCATCACGTAGCGAGCCGAGCAACGCACGCACTTGTTCTCGACGCGCAGCCAGTAGCTGATGTCATCGATGGGCATCGCCGTCGCCACCACGTCGCTCATAGTGCACGTGGGAGGCTGCCCGGCATCGCATGCGCACGTCTCGTTCAATGAAAAATGATCGTATCCATCTGTGACGACGGACGACGGACAGTAACATGCCATATCAGTATGTTTCAAAATTCACCCTTTGCATGTATAATAAACGCATGACGGAATTATTATTAAGGAAAGAACGTCCCCATGAGATAAGACAATGGCGGCCAGATAGTTATACAACGAACGAATAGAAAGGAAGTATGCTTACATGCAGCTACCAGTAATGAAGAGACGAGGACGATCTGCAAAACCACAGCCATTAGAATGCTCCCGGAAAATCTCATTTTCCACTAGATCACAATCCTGGACAAACATAGACAGGGTTTTTATAGGCGACGACCCTAGCTCGCAAAAAAATTAGCGAAATGCTTGGAGAAATTTCGGGCTTTTCTCGATTTGTTTTATTTTTCCTTCGTTTCTTTCGTTCTTTTCCAAGGAAAAAATAAAAATAAAAATTGTGCACCTTTAGGGCTATCGTCCTTCTTTGTTCCACGCGCGCGCGGCCCACTCCCCCTGTCCCCCCCAACACACACACACACACACAAAAGGGAACCTTTATAGCTATCTACATTGGAAAATAACCCAAATATCCCTCGCATGCACCATAATATTCATGGTTTACCACCGTAATAAGATCCATACAAATGCAATAAGTATTTCATCTTAGAACAAAAGAGGAGAATGCTTTCTTTTTGTGATGTACTGAACCTCCGCCAAGCAAGGTGATGTGGCATTTGGTTGTTGCTTGGATGATTTTTCTTATTAGTGTCATCTAAACCCTTCAGATTCCTGGACGTAGTTGGTCAAGTGATTTCCGAGTCAATAACAATACATGCATACAAGCAGAAGATATGATTCATGCAACCATCCATGTCCTGTATATTTTCCCTTCTCATATTTTCCTAACAACTTGGGGAATGAAGCACAATTCTTAACCCCTTATTTACTTAGCAATCCGCAGTATGATTCAAGTAAAATACCCATGCTTCATACATTTGTCATTCTCACCTTACCCTCACAATTTTCTATAGTGTAGTTTCTTTCTTATCCATTGTTATAATTATGTATTCTATGGCATGATGGGATCTACATGTCATAATCTATATTTTAAAAAAATAAGTGTACCTACATAGTTATCAAGCTAATTTGATTTAGCGTGATCGGGGAGTCTATTGGGAATATGCTTGTCACAAGCCTCTTGGATGCCATTGTCACTCACAAAGGTTGCCTAGGTCAATGACTTTGTTTGAGGAGGATAGCGATGGTGGTGTGATGAGGGCCCCAAAATTTAATTCCAAGTCAAAGTGAAGGGGGAGATGTGTTTAGAGAGAGAGAGAGAGAGAGAGAGAGAGGAAGCTTGAATTTCTCTTTATAGTACCTCTATTTGTCTTATCTCTCCATTTGTTTGCTTGTCTCTCTTGTCTTTCTATTCTTTCACTCTCTCTCTTTTCTTTCTCTCTCTCTGATCTCTCTCTCTCTACCTTTTTTCTCCCTCCCTCTCTATATCTCCTCTCCTTCTCTTGAATAGCCTCATCAACATGTTCCTATAGTTTTATCCAGAATAATAAGATGAGGGCTCTTTATATAGCTATGCAAAAGGGGTTATTAATATTGTGTATTCCATTCTTGGATTTAGAAAGATTAGTCAATTTTCTCATGGCATAAGAGCACCACTTCTCAATAGAGATCAAAGATATCCCAATGTTGCCAAAGCTCCTAGAAGGGCAAAGCTACACTTGTTGCACAAGAGCAATGGGAGTGACAGAAATCCATGCAAGGGCTTGTTTTTATGTTGGAGAGCAATTGTACTTAAGTCATACATGATTTGGAGAGGCAATGTGGGCTTTAGTGGAGTGGAGGATGAATTGTTGGGCCTTGTTGGCCATTGGGAATTGTTGGATGAACTGTTGGCCTTGTTGGCCATTGGGAATTGTTGGAGTGCACAAGCATGACCTTCTAAACAAAGATATTCCCCAAAAGAGTTGCATCTTCTTTTCTTTTAAGGAGTTAGACTATAGAAAAGGGAGGATCAAGGCAAGACTTGTCCTTGCAAGATCAAGAAGGTAGTGACGGATTTGCATGTGAGTTTTCCATTTGAAACTTCTATTGCTGTCACCTTTGTCTTGGCCTTAAAAGCATCTGTAGATGTAGAAGTTGTTCAAAAGGGTGGAAAATTTCATAGCCAAATTGTTAGATTGGATTTGTTAGAGACATAGATTAAACTCGGTAATGATCATGGAGGTGGTATAAACTTAGGGCAGTATTAGGAGACACTTGAGATATCTCTTGGGGGTGAATGTCTTGCCTATGAAATTTATTGATATGATATCGACTTGCATTACTGAAAAATTCATGTGTTGGGAATGACAAGCATGGCCTTTTCATGTGCGTGTAAAGGATGGATAGACAATCATGTTTCACATGATGGTTTCACATTACTTATCAAGGCTTCCTTAGTCAAAGCCTAGTTTGCAAGGAATCACATGAACTATTAGTTTCATGCTTGTGAAAATGGACTCTATGAATTCTAGCATCTTTGGGATTTCTTGGAATCATATCTATGCACCCAAAAGAATGGGGGGGTGGGGGGGAGAGAGAATCAATTTTAGATGTAGAGACTCACATGATAGAATTTTGATTACCTTTATTTGTAGCCAAGTTTTATAAAGATTATTTCTAGAACATGGAAGTGCTTAAATGGAAATACTCCAATTGAAGCCATATGGTGGCATGTTATTATTGTTGATTAGCTTGTCAACATTAATGTTTCGTGTTATTGACTCAAGCCTTTATTGGAAAGAGAGGCTTGAGAAGACTTCTTGGCATCTGCAATATGAAATCAATAGAGTCACCTTAATTACAAGGCTTGGTAAACCACCAAGTAATATTTAGTGGAGCAATTAGGAGCAGAATTTTGCAAAAATTGGTTAAAAAAGGATGAGAATCAATGTTGTATTATTAGGTGACTACTTAACTTATGCCTTATTTGTTATTGATCATCTCCCACAAAGTATATGGTGATATGGTTATTTGAAAATTTTTGCAAAGTACATATAATTCTCAATATAGATATTTGTAATTCCCTAGTATGTAATTTGGGGAACCGAATTCCCTAGTTGTGTGGGCGAGCTATTGATGCCAGGAGGCATATTTCATGGTGGATTCTGTGCCACGGTGGATTCCGTAAGGTTTTACTGTGGATTCCGTAAACTTTTATTATCGGGGCTCATACACAAAGTGGATTCTTTGTGCGAGAAGTTGATGGGGACGCCTATCCTTTTCGGGCGTTTTGTTAATTTAGTATGTACCTGTGTGATTCCATAGCGGGTGATTTCGCAAAATACATATTTAAATTAATAAATATTTATGAGTTTAGAGTGCGCACTCATGATAAATTAAGGTTAGTATTGATTTCTAACCAATTGATTTATTTATGTAGTTGAAGACTGCTAGGTATTCACTTTTGTCGGTTTAATTATATTATTTTACTAACGATTGTGAATGCTTCAGTTGATGTGTAGAGATAGCAGTAGTGGCAGTGGAAAGCATTGGAGGATAGCGTGTATTCAAGTTATCATCTATATTTTGATGGGCACATACCTTAGGCATGACTCCTATATTTTATCGCGCCTATTTATCAAGCCGATTGATATTTATTTATTATTTTTGTATGCGCATGGGCACATGATTTAGATATTTGTATTTGGACATTGTATTGGGTATGCCTGACTTCTTGGGCACCCATTAGCTTTATTCTCTATTTGTCACAAAAGTAAACGCAAAAGCCAAAAGTGTGTTATTTTATAATTTGGGCTACTATTTGAGCTTGAAGATGATTAATACATAAAATACATGCTTTGTGAAGCGCTCAGACAAGGTATGGGGGGAGATTGCACCCAATTGGTCTCTTGTTCATGTCGTGCAAGCTTTCTACATTGATTTGTGTGCAAAAAGTAGAGTTCTTTTGTTTGTGGGGACCTTCTGACGCTCACTACGCGCGCTTACGACATCCGATCTGTGCACCGATGGTATTAGAGCGAAGCTGAGATTGAGAGCTTCCAATCGCTTACCATCTAGCGCGAAAGCGGAGCTCCTGGAATGATCAAGCTCTACAGCCAGTCTTATCGCGAATGATTGATATGGCTCGATTCCTGGCGGTCAAGAACCCCTATCTGCAGCCTCTGATCGCGAAGGATCGGCCTGAGAAGACGGAGGACCACTTCTACATCTCCTTCTTCAAGACGTTTTTTTTCACAATCAACAGTAAGCTCCATATCTTCAATAAGTTCAAAAGCTTAATTCAAAGCTTAGAAATCTTAGTATTAAGCTTTAAGAAGCTTCAACTATAAAATTCATTGATGAGTGGTATGAGTATGTATTTGGCGGCGTCGAATCCGTCGACAGTATATTGACGTCCCCAAAACAAAAATTCGTTTAGCTTTAGATTACTAAAGCTACTAAGCTTCCTAATTTTCCAAAGTCTACTAAGTTCTGCAAGTCCTGCAAGTCCACAGAAATCAAAACAGACTTATCTCAAATACTCCCATAAAGACTATTCCTGCGTAGAAGCACAGAATTACGGAATTGCTCCCTGGAAGACTCTATTCACACACGCAGACTTGCTGAACCAGTTTCAGCAAAGTTCATACACAGTTTATATGCAGCTTCTATAAAGATAACGAATCCCGCAATCGCAAAAGACAAAGACTACAAAAGCCAAAAAAAAATCTATAAGCCTTGTATACCCGACTTAGAGCTACGCTCATCCCGCTAATCAGATTTCGAGAGTGTAAGGTCTTTTGGATTTTTACAGGATGACAGAACAAAACATGGACGATTTAATGGCTAAAGGCGATCTTCCCGAACCAACGATGGAAGAAAAATTGGATTTAATTATGATGCAGCTTGATGAAGAACGAAGAGCTCGACAAGCTTTGCAAGTTCAATTGGCCAACCTGCAATGATCTACCACCGACAAAGATGGACCGTAACCCAAAGATCTTATACGACGTACCATCAATGCGACACTCGAAGCTCAATCCATCCGCAAAGAAACAAAGATAAGTAAAAGAAATTTCAATTTTCGTACTTTCAATGGATCTCGAGATTGAAAGACTGTACTTACATTTATCAGTCAGTTTGATGATTACTTTCATGAAGAGACATATGCTGAAAAAGACAAAATTAAATGTGTCACTAATCATTTAGTCGATCGAGCATCTCTATGGTGGAATGTGGTTTGCAAGAGCATTTATTGTCCCACTACCTGGGAGAGTTTCAAAAAGAAGTTTTTGCAGAATTTCCTTCCTTCTCAATTCCATGAAAAAAGCCATAAAGCAATGGGACCTTCTTCAGCACAGAGAACGTGAACCTATTTCCCAATACATTGAATGTTTTTGGAATGCCCTACTACAATTACACATGCTCGAAGATGTACTTGAAGCGACTCACAAACGCAAGTTTATGTCTGGTTTAGTTAGACATTACTATGCTAAAGTCAATATGTTCAAGCCAACAACTCTTGAAGATGCAATTTCTTTGGCTCATGACACTAAAGACAAGATTTGAGGAAGAGACAAGCGACCACAACAATTTCCAACAAATGGTAACTATGGTTCCAAGCAATTCAATTCAAATTTTAGAAGATTAAATCAAAGTCGTTTTCTTCCATCTACATTCCGTAAGTCTTGGACACGACCACCTGCTTTGCCATCAAATACCAATCAAAACTCTAAGCCATCCTCACAGCCAAATCCCAATATTCCTAGACTTCCTTCCATTGCCAACAATGTATCTAAAGCCAAACCTATAGTTTGTTACAAATGCCATCAACCTGGACATCTAGCAGCCAATTGCCAATCGAAGAAACCACCTGTCCATATCAATTATCTTGGCGCAATGGAAGAAGAAGAACGTGAGGAAATGCCTGACTTTACAGAAGATGATGATGACATTGGTACTACTTCAGATATTTTGCCAGGTATGCCAACTCCACATTCTTTATTGACAATGAAATGTTTAGTGTATGGTAAAGAAAAGATTATTTTTCATGATGATGGTAACACACATGATTTTATTTCTACAAAGTTAGTGAAAGAATTGAAATTACAAACTATTTCTATGCATTATCGCATTAAAGCAGCATTCCTAGGCACAAGATATAATGGAACACAAGAGATGCATAACTTAGAAATTAAAAATGGTGAATACACTGAACGAATGAATTTTCTAGTTATACCTTTACAGTCTAGTGACATTATCCTAGGTATACCTTGGCGTCATCAGTATAATCCTTACATAGATTATTCTACGCATTCAATTAAAATTTATTTTGAAGGAAAACAATTTACATTGAATGGTATGCACGCATCCAATAATTTTCTACTGCTTACTCATACTCAGGCTAAACGTGCATTACATAAAAGTAGCAAATCTTATTTAGTTTGGGTGAATGAACTTCAAGCTAAAGAAAAACATATGCATCCTAGGCATAAACAATTTCTTGCTCAATTTAAAGATTATTTTGTTGATGATTTACCATCTGGACTACCACCTTCACGTCCTGAAGATCACAAAATAAATTTAATTCGTGGTACACAACCACCATGTAAAGTACCATATAGGTATAACTAGATTGAACAGAAACAAATTCAAAATCAAGTAGAGGAATTGCTAAACAGAGGATTAATTAGACCTAGTAGTTCTCCATTTGGCGCACATGTTTTATTAGTAAATAAGAATAATAATACTTGTCGCATGTGCATTGATTATCGTTTCCTGAATAAAATTACTGTTAAGAATAGATATCCAATTCCTAGGGTAGATGATCTTATGGATAAATTACAAGGCTCTGCCATATTCAATAAGATAGATCTTAAATCTGGTTATCATCAAGTGAGATTGGATAAATATGATATATTCAAAACTGCATTTAGAACACAATTTGGACATTATGAATTTCTAGTGATGCCTTTTGGTTTAACTAATGCACCTGCTACATTTAGTCGAATGATGAATCGCATATTTCTGAAATATCGACATTGTGTTATAGTATTCTTTGATGATATATTAGTATTCAGTAAAAATGAGAATGAGCATTATGAACATCTGTCTTTAGTTTTCAAGTTATTGAAAGATAATCAGTTGTATGCTAATCCAGAAAAGAGTGAACTCTTTCAAACAGAAATTGAATATCTAGGTCATATTGTATCATCAGAAGGTATTAAGGTTGACCCTAAAAAGATAGAAGCAATTTTAAATTGGCCCATATCCAAAAATGTGCATGAGTTACATTCTTTTCTAGGTCTTGCTAGTTTTTACAGAAATTTTGTTTGAAATTTCTCATTACTTTCTTTGCCTTTGACTAAAACTTTAATGAAGGGTATTGTTTATAACTAGACTGATAATCAACAAAAATCTTTTGATTTATTGAAATATGCATTAACCCATGCTCCTGTATTACAACTACCTGATTTCAATAGATCATTCTTTTTAGTAATTACTGATGCTAGTGAATCTGGAATAGGAGCCGTACTTATGTAAGATAATCATCCCATAGCCTACTCTAGCTGTAAACTAAAACCATCCGAACTTAAATATTCTACATATGATAAAGAATTGCTAGCTATAGTACAAGCCTTACGTCAATGGAAACATTACTTAATGGGTTCTGAGTTTATGATCAAGACTAACCAACAAAGCATTAGACATCCCCTTAGTCAACCCCAAATATCTGATTGACATATCAAATGGGCAACTTTCATTCAGCGTTTTCATCCCCTTATACAATATCAACCAGGAAAAGGGAATGTAGACGTAGCCGATGCTTTAAGTAGAAGACCGACAATTCATAATATCTCTATGATATCATTTGATTCCCTTATTAACAAAGATTGATTTTTCATCTACATTTCATCCTGAAACTAATGGTCAAATAGAAGCTACTAACATTACTATTTTAGATCTTTTACGTTGTTACACTATTCAAAACCACACACATGGGATACACATCTACATTTACTTCAATTTTCATATAATAATACACCACACACAGCTACAAATAATACACCACGTGTTCGCAACTTTTGGAAATGCAAACGATCCAATTTTCATGACGTGCACCAACCCTTGTCCATCGTTCAAAGAGATAATTTTATCAAATGTACTTTTATCACTACCACATAATTAACAATAAGCGTAAAATGCATTCTCCCTATGGGATTAAGCATGCTTAAAGCATTTCTTATACGTGGGATTAAATTGTAAAACCTGGGCTTGTGGATCCGTGGGGATGTCCACGTGTATGTTCGGGGAAGAACCTCTCGCGGGTGCGCCTGAGTCTTCTTGGGAGCCATTGTAGACGTGATTATGGACTCCCTGGATTCCTTCTAGCCTTTACTCTCGCTCTCCAAGACTACCTATAGATCGATACCTTCTCCTCATGTAGGAATTGGAGCTTTACGAACCCGGTTTTAAAACCAGGGAAGGGTACGTAGGAACAAGGCTTGTGGCCCTTATCCTTAGAAGCTTCTTAAAGAAGCTTCTGATTTTGAACAGAGTCGATGTGGAAGGGCCCCAATGATTGGGAAGAGGAAAATATTGTTGATGGGGGGTGATTACGACAATGGCAGGGGGTGATTATGGCGGCAACAGCAGGTGCTGTAGGTGGCGGCATTTCTCACTGCGACGGCAACAACGTCCTCTTTGTCTCCCTTCGATCGTCAGCACAACAGCCTTCTCTCTCTGATCCTCCCTTGTGCCACACTAAGGGGTGTTTTTACAGTGCAAGGGGGGGGGGGGGGGGGGGGAGGTGATAGCCACCACGTGGCCTATGCATGGCCCTCCCTCCTCATGCTCCCCACACCACACCTACTTCTTCTCCCACTCCCTCTCCTCCAGCCATGCATCGACTGGGGGAAGGGATAATTATTAAAAAATTTTGACTTAACCATACTCATTATTCAATTTCTCCTTCTTCCAATAAGGGTGTTCTCACGCAGCGTTGGCAGTTTTAGACCCCGGCCTCAATTGCACAATGTGGAGGCCTCATTTTTGCGCGTGCGGGGTACAGATTAAGCTGCCAATAATTACGATGTGGGAGATAACCTTGCACAGGTTTTATGTGGCGTGCAGGGAGTCGAGTTCAATAATATTTTTGAGCGGAAATATTATATTCTCTCTCGCTTGGAGGAATCAAGATGTCCTCATCTCGAGAAGAACTGGGGCTATTGTTGGTTGAGAGTGCTTTCATCCATCCAAGTGGCATCCTCTTGGGATAATATTTCCACTGGACGAGGCATTCTCTCAAGGTTCTGGATCTCAATTGTCTCTCCCTAACATCTAAGATCCTGTCACGCCGTAGCTCAAGGACTCCTTGGCTAGGCATTACAGCTTGTTGATCATCAAGTACATGGCTAGGACTAGGTACATACTTCTTCATTAGGCTAATATGAAATACATTATGAACCTTTAGGTTCTCAGAGAGCTGTAGTCTATAAGCATTGGGTCATAGGCACTTGAGGATCTTGTAAGGTCCACAATACCTTGGACTTAACTTCTTACATTCTCCTAAGGATAGGAAACTCTTCTTTGGGCGTACGCGAATGAAGACCATGTCTCCTTTAGCAAAGGTTCTATCTTGACGTTTCAAATCCACGTATGCCTTCTGTCTATCCTTGGCAGCTTGGATGTCCTGTCTTATTGACTTCATTTGGTCATCCATATCTTCCAACATCTACCTTGAAGCTTCAACCCTTAAGGTTGGATCCGAGAAGTTTAAAGGACTTCGACAGTCATGCCCATACAATGCTTGAAAAGGGGTCATCTGAATGCTTTGTTGGTAAGAAGCATTGTAGACAAACTCAACCAGTGGTGGCAAGTATTGAATCCACCTTTTTGGTTCATTGCAGCAGTGTGCCCTTAGCATATCCTCAATGACTTGGTCGACTCGCTTCTTTTGGCCATCGGTTTGTGGATGATAAGCTGTACTAAAACAAAGTTGAGTCCCAATGGCTTCAAAGATAGCTCTCCAGAAGTGTGATGTGAAGAGAGAATCACGATCATAATGATTCTTCTCGGCAACCCATGCACTTTGAATATCTCCTTGATGAACAAACTTGCAATGTCTGAGGCTTTATAGTTTGTCTTAACAGGAATAAGGTGTGCAACCTTAGTGAGCATATCAACCACAACCATAATGGAGTTGTATCCTCCATGAACTTGGGGTAGGCCAACAAAAAAGTCCATACTAATGAATTCCCATTTCATTTGGGGAATGTCAAGTGGTTCTAACTTTCCTGGCATTTTGACATGTTCGGCCTTAATACGTTGACAAGACAAATACTTAGTGACATATTTGAGAACGTCACCTTTAAGCCTCTCCCAATAGTATCTCTTCCTGACTACATTGAGGGTCTTGGCATAGCCAGGATATCTTGAGAAAGGCGAGTCATCAGCTTCCCAAAGTATCTTCTGCTTGAGTCACTGGCTTGTCGGTATACATAATCTCGTTCTATAGTAGACAAGTCCACTATTGATAGATAATTCCTGATAAAAGCCTGTTGTCGTGGAGTTCATGCAAGAGCTGCTGAACACGGGGTTTAAGATGCGCCAAGGAAAGAGGCTAACAAGAAGATCTCAAATTTTTATGCCAAAGAATAATTGTATTATTGCCAAGATGTTTACAAAATACAAGATGAATTCCAATCTGATCAGTCCACTGGTTTTAGGCCACCTGATTTAATTCTGCAGCATTTGTAGATCCTTATGCTATAATGATCGTATGGATCCTTGAAGCTCCTTCTTGCATGTCAACATGACAAGAAAAATGCAGGTGAACATTTCTTGGAGAAATAAAGACAAGTATTCATTCCAGCTTGAAAGGAAGATGCAGGTTTACTGACACAAGTTGGTTTGTTTTTCCCTTTTGTGTTTCTTTAACGGCTGAGAACTCTAGGATTCAGTCAGAGCTGCCCAATGCTGGCCTATTGTTCGCTGCATTAAAAAAAACAACTATCCTTCCCCTCCTCGTTTGGTAATACCACTAATATTGCCCAAACTGTTCACAGCAATTGACACTGCTGAGCTCATATGGGCTTCCTCCTCTATTGTCGCATCAACAATATAATACTTGCCAACCAATAATGTTTGCCTATGCTTTGGCTTCCAGTACCTTTGTTAGTGTGCCAATTACAGGTACTTTGGAAGTATCCAATTTGCAGAACTCCTCTGGATTACCACTCACTTCAAAATCAGCTTCTTCTTCAGTAATAGCACTTGTCACCTCCACTTTGGGGATCTCCGTATTGCTTCGTGCTGCCTTGATTCTAATAGCTTATATTCACCTGCTCCACTTTGACCATCAAATAAACTTCTTTGCAACGCTCTTGAAAGTTCCAAGGATAATTCCTCTCCATCTTCCGAACTTTGGAGCTGCAGTCAGAGAGCATTCAACATTGATTTCGACTTTTCCTTGATTTGATCTATTAGAGGTGGGCCTTCCAAGCTCAGCCTGTGGAATCACCCCAAGCTCGATAGAGAAAGCACAATAATCGTGACGGCCTCGTCCTCGCTGCATTTTTGGTGATGTATTCCAAAACTCTGTTTGTCTTAAATAATGTTTTCAATATACTGGAATTCTACTCAGTCTGCTGTTTACTCCGTTTGGCATATTGCTCAAGGAAAGGCTCAGCCTCTAACAGATACATGTGATCCAAAATTCTCCTTTCAGCACTCTTCCTTCTGATGTAATACGCCCACTCTTCCGCTTCTCAGCCTCAACAATTTGCAATTTCTCAATGTTGAACTCCTACATCAGAAAGTACAAATCTCCTCTGCGGAGACAGCGATTTCGTTAGCTTTCTCCTCTGCTTCGTGTCAAATGGACTGGACCATCTGCAGAACCTTCTTAGAGACCTCTGAGCCGTTCCTCTTGGCCATGTAATATGTTGTTTTTTAGCTTTTTTTTTGGTCTGGCTGTTTTAGCATACCACACGCAGTTGTCTCCCGCCGGCATTATGCTTTCTCCCTCCAATATCAGCGCGTCCTTTTTCGAAAGTGCTTCAATTTGTATGCCACCAAACCAGCGACCATTCATAATCTGAATACACTTTAGGCCACTTTTTCTATCTTTAAATTTGACCAGAACTAGCCCTTGTGAGTTTTAGATACGAATTTTTCCAATAGCGCCAAGTTTGCTACACTCTTCAGTTATGTCTGCCTCCAAATCTGAGAGCAGATTCGGGTCCTCCACCAACTCCTGCTGTGTGAACATGTTTTTCAAAAGCATACCCATTGCTTGCTGTTTCTTAGAATCATCCAAGCCACCCCACCCAAGGGCTTTTTGTTCTGCATGCTTCAGTTTCTTCTTTTTCTACTTGTTCTGATCCTTTTTTATAAAAACCTCACCCTTCTGTTCGAATTTGGCACGGGAGACTGTCATAGGTTGCTTATCACCAGGACGAAATGGGACACCATCCAAAAGCTTGATAGTCAGGTCCACAGAAGGCTCCTTCAAATAAGTTACAAGTGCATCTCCTTTAAGCCTGCCTGATTCCTTGTCAGTATACAGCTTGATTCTGAGCTTTTTGGTATCTGGGTCCTCCTTAATGATACCATATTTTGAAAACACGTCTGCAACCTGTGCTTCCATTTCATCAGTTGCTTTCTGCTTATTAGAAAGTGTTTTTTTTTTAAATATCATCTACTGGAGGAGTATTTTCTTCTGCCTCTTCTGCAATCTTCAAGGTTGGAAACACTTCCTCTTCATGTACGAACGTCATTTCTTCAGCTCCATAAAGTGGAGTCTCAAGAGCAATCTTCAAGGTTGGAAACACTTCCTCTTCATGTACGAACATCATTTCTTCAGCTCCATAAAGTGGAGTCTCAAGAACAGGATCACCCTAAGGCACCCAAGCTTTGAGTTTATGATCCCATTTATAAACAGTACCATCATCAACTGTAAACTCTTCTTCCCCTTCAAATAGTAGGCATCAACTGGTCGAGGTTAAGCTTATGCATGCCTCCTTGAATGAGAACAAAAGACCTGTCATAACTGCATTGAATGCCACATTTGGGCCACCGACGCCACTGACGATAGAGAACATAGCCCCAGTTCCAAAGGCAGCTACCATGCTGGTCTGAACATCTTCCACGCCACCACGAGCTCTTCTCATTGCACATGATATTCTTGAATTTACACCTGTCATTACTGCAAAGTTTCGAGCTTGAACTAGAGGACCACTTGTCAAAGCCTTTTAACATAGTCTAGAATCAGAAGCCTTGGTCCAGGTGCAACCTTTTTCTTCATAGCTTAAATGTCGGCTTCTACAAAGCTTCCTTTGATTCCACGTTTCCTGCACTTTTCTTGAAGTTCATCATTGAAACTGACAGCATGATAATATTCTTTGGCATCAGTTTTTCATATTTTTCTGACACACACACGACACGCACACAAACAAAAACACACGCAAACACAAACACACAAGTGGAGTACGTACATTGGATGTGGGTACAGAAAAGGACGGAAAGATAACACAGCAATCAAACACAATGAAACACACGTGAAAAGATAACACAGATACACAGCAAAAATGGAGGTGGTTACGGCTCGATTGCGCAGCAGCACGACATCCACCCCCTCTAAACCTGCGCATCCTCTGGATGAGCCAACTATCCATGATCATCTAAGTCCACAAATGGGTCCAGTTCTTCATCAGTTTTCGGTAGACCTGTTTCTCCATCAACTACATCATCCATATTCTCTGCTTCTTCTGCCAATGCTTCAAGTGCATACTCTTCATCTTCTCTTCTCTTGAAAATCTTGACTCGTTTTCCAGCAATGGGCACCCTCAATACCATCCCATCCAATTCAACCAACTCATAGGTAGCATTGTCAAAAACTTGTTTCACCTCATACAGTCCAAACCATCTTTGAACCATTTTTCTCATGCTGTTATGCTAATTCTCTAGGCTACTGTCGTAGATTAGAACCCAATCTCCCTCTTTTATGGCTCTAGGCCGCAAGCGATGCCTTAAATCAAACCTGTCCTTGTTTATGAGTCCAGCTGCCTTCAAATGATCAACTGCTAGCTGCACAACTTCTGCCCTTCTCTCTAGTTGACGAATCCGAAGAGCTAGAAGCTCCTCTCTTGATAAATTCTCATGCCAAGGAAGAGCACTCCACGTGAGAGCACAAATTTCAATAGTAGGCATAACAGGTTATTGCCCATACATCAACTCTGCAGGCATATATCTAGTAGTCACGCTATGTGTAGAGCGGTCTGCCCACAATGCAAAAGGTAGTAATCTCAGCCAATCTCCAATCCGACCTCTACAAGCTTTTGCCAATGCCTTAACTATCGGCGGATGCCCTCTTTCGCTCTTGCCATTTTCCTCTGGATTATAGGCAGTAGTAAGAGCCAACTTAATCCCAAGTCGTGAGAAAAATTCTCTAGCTTCATCTGCATCTAGCTCTCCACGATCAGCAGTAATCTTGCCTATACATCCATACCTGCAAAATATTTCTTCCAACAAGAATTTACATACTGTAGTGGTGGTCTTCGTCTGCAAAGAACTGACTTCAACATAGTTTGTAAGATCCTCCCTAGCCAAGACAATATATCTCATCTGCCAAAGTCCCACCGGCAAAGTAACCAAGTCAACCACCCACTTATAATGCATACATAGCGGATAGGTCGGATGCAACTCATCGCGATGCCGCACTAAAGAGTAGAGCTGACAGTCCCTGCAAGTCTCCACAAAGTGGGAAACATCCTTAGACATCCCTTTCCACCAATATCTTTCTTTGATTTTCTCATAGGTAGCCCCCACACCTCTATGTCCAGCCCAAGAACTCTCATGAAACTCTCGCATAATCTGTATATGCGTCGCTGCCTCACAAACTACTCTCAAGGGTAGGCTGCCTCTCTTCTTTGGGTGCTTCCAAAGAAAACCATCTTTCAAGAAATACCCATAAGCCTTTATTCTGACTTTCTTGAATGCATCATCTGTCCAATCAGCTCTTCGAGTCAATGAACTCAGATACTGACCAATTTGCAGCCACTCACCAACATAGAGTTCTTCAGTAAAGGCTTCAACAGTAGATACATGACAATCATGAACAAGGACATAAGCTGCAAACTCTATCTCATCATCTTCTGCAAAGCAATGACTCCTCATCCTCATATCTCACTCTAGACAGCAAGTAAGCAACTGGATTATCTTTTCCTGCTATGTGTCGAAATTCTGGATTCAATGATTTGATGTAGGTAATCCACCGAAGCATCTCTATATCTGGAGTCGAATAGCTAGTAATCATGCCAAGCAAAGGCAAGCAATCTGTTTCCACAACAACTGGAGCACCAATAAAATACTCTTTATCACATTTCAGTGCAGTCACTACTCCCCACAACTCTCTTTTAATCTACAGATATCTTCTCTGCCGCTCATTAAGAACTTTAGCTCCAAAGCGGATTGCATATCTGTTCCCATCAGCATCATCCTATCCCACTACCCATCCTATGCCAATAGTGCTGGTATCAACTGTCAACATGATTGGTCGTCCACACTGATAATCCGGTTTGCAAAGAGTAGAAGTTGACTGCAACAACTTCTTGAGTTTACGCATGGCTTTCGAATGCTTCTCATCCCAATGAAACTTCTGCCCCTTTCGAAGTAGCTGATGCAGAACATCTGCTATGTGAGAAAAATGAGGAATCCAAATCATGTAAAATACACAAGCTCCCACAAATCTCCGCACCTCTGAAGTTGTCGAGCAATACTCTGCAATCCTGCTTATGGCATCCACCTTTGCAGGTGAAGGCTTCCTGCCATAATAACCAACCATATGCCCAACTATGATGACTTCATTAACACCAAAGACATATTTCAGCCCTGAAAGAGTCAAATTCACCTCCTCTAATCGTGTCAATATTTGCTCACAAGCAACCAAGTGTTCAGCCACAAACTGTCTACATCCTCGCAAATCAAGACTCTCATTCTTTTCTTCTTCTGCACAACCCTTAATAGGCACATCATCTAAGAAAGGCATGGTATACTGCGGAATATAGTCTCGCAGAACTTTATGCATAGCATTCATCATATGAACAGCTGGGTTGGTGGCACCTTGAGGCAAGGTACACATCCTCACAAGACCAATAGGTGTCCGCATAGTGGTAATATCCCTGCTTTCCAAGGCAAGCTGAAACTGATCATAACCAGAATACAAGTCACCTAGGGAATAGATGGCTCGTCCTGTAAAAGCCTCGGCAAACTCATCCACAAGTGGTCCTGTTCCCACATTCCTGATTGTCACTCTATTCATGGGTTGCATATCCTGAATAAATCTTAAGGTTCCATTATTCTTTGGTACAGTAAACCACCAGCTAGAATAGGGCACAGAAGAGGGTTCCAAAATCCCCATCTTAGTTTTCTCATTCAGCAACTCTATCAGCGTTGGCAAGTGTGCTTTAGGCACAGATATAGGACGTATATTCCATGGCACATGAGGAACAGTGAAGATGACCATAGGCGCAACCAATTTGGGACTAATGCAGCCAATTTCATGAGGAAAGAAAGCAAATGCCTTACCATGTCGTCCAATCATCTCTCTAAAACATTCTTTTTCCACTGGAAGCAAGAAATCATCATTTCCAATCTTCAATTCTGCAAGAGTTTCAGCTGTAAATTCATGGACAATATTTGCAGGATCTCTCAACATATGCTGCTTCATAGCTTTTTCCATATGCTCATCACTATCAAGAGGAAGCGGCCTTGCAACTGGCTTAACCTTCTTATCAACTGTTTTATACTTCATGTCAACCTGGGCGCTCTCTTCTTTGCTGCAATTTCTACAATTTTTCAGCAACTCTCAACTCTGTTGGCTGAAAGATTTCAGCCCTTTGCTCTATGGACTGCATGGGTGCAGCCTCAAACTCTGTATGCTGAAATTCTTCAGCATTAAACTGTGTTGGCTGAAAGGTTTCAGCCCACTGCTCTGTGGACTTGCCCTCTGCAACTCTGAAAGCTGATCAAGATCAGCCATAGATTCGGTTTCTGATTTCTCTCAGCCTCTGACTCTGTTTTCAGCATAAAATCAGAAATTTCCTGATACATATCCAAGGTTTGCACAGGTATGATCCTTGAACCCTTACATACATCAGTTTTCAGCCTATTTTCCATCTCAGACAAAGTATCTGCATAAGACATTCCATCATATAGCCCATCCACATGCTCTTCTTCTTGCAAAATACATGCAGTCTTCAAGTCTTTCTCCTTACGACCAATGTACTGCCTGGTAGCTCTAGACAAATCTGAAATTTTCTGATAACTCACTGAACTATCTGAAGAAAAACCAAAAAAAATTAGTGGAGAAAGATTGGCTGCCAGGAGGCAAGATCTCCTCTTTTCTCCGCTCCGTACCACTGGCGTCTCGCAAGACAGCGATACCTAATGAAAATCCAACTCCTTCGCAGGTAGTGGTGCCTCACGCAAGGAGTCCCTGTTTCTCTGATGATTTACTCCAAGAATCATAAACTGAACAGCTCGCATACCATCCTTACTGCGTATCCGTGCATAGGCTGAACCATCATCCATCACTTTTGTCTCCATTCTTGCTTTTGTAATGAAAGGCTGTCCAAGAATAATCGAATAAGAGCAAGAATCCTGAACAAAGCAATGATAATCTTCTTCAACATTGCCAATAGAAATTCTGATGCTTGGACAAGTAGCATACATATCACGAGAAGTATTATTGGCTGCTCTCATGCGCCAGCCATGCTCTGCATCCATAGGCCACTTTCCACTCTCATAAACACCTCGAGCAATAAGATTAATCTCGGAACCATGATCGACTAAAGCGACCAAAGGAATCTGTTTCTCTCCAATCCTTACCACCGTCTCAGTGGTTGCTCTAGCCCAATGACTACGTGAAAAATGGCTGTGAGGAATGAGGATAGGGGTATCATCATCCTCATACTACATAGGCTGAACTATTTTCTCCAACTGCGGGTTGACAGAAGCATTCCCAACCATCACTGCATCATCTTGCTCTTCCCCAAGAGCTCCATGCCATAATCCCTGTAAAGCAGGTCCTTCCATTGCATGTCATTTCCTCCGCAAAAGATCCTCCATCTGATCCTGTATTCCTCTTCTCGCAATCCCAAGAGCTTCACCAACAGTAAAAGTGACTTCAGTATTTAAAATTCTTTCATGAAAAATCTTACTCATATCCATCTGCATGTCAAGGTCTGACAAGAGCTTGAATCCTGGCTCCTTTCTTGGTTGTCTCTTTTCTTTCACCTATTTGTCTGCCATAGGTTGTTTAGGACCTGATTGTGCTGGAGAACTCGTCATAGGTGGAGCTGTAATAGGTGGTGAAACAAAGTCACCCCCTCTACTCTTTTTGGAGGTCCTGAGATCCTCCTCATCTCTTCTTCTCTTTTCCTCAACCATGGCATCTAAACCTTGTGTTTTTGCCATATAAGCAAAAATAGAATACCTGTCAACAGGAGAATCCCATCATGTTTCTCCTCGGATGCTGGAGACCACACAAGTCATAGTGGATGCCTGAACTTTCCCTCTTCTCGCTATCTCCAAGGTAGAGGACCATAAGGCAGAGTCTCCATCTGATTTTTGCTCAAGCTGGACTCCATAAGCTGAAGCATCTCCTCTAACACTCACATAAGCTAATCACGTAGCCATATCATCAGCGAGCTTCTTCATGCCTCCCTTACCAAAGTTCGTGTCAAGAGGAGCACTAGTCTCTGTCAGCCATATCTTCCCATCTTGTCCCCAAAACACTACGTTCTTCTTACGCGCTTCCTGAAAAGCGTCACAATCTCTGCAATGTTGGTGCTCTGTACTATCGCACCAAATACATCGTCTCCCTTTTCTTTGGCTAGCTGGGAAAGCAGTCATTGGAGCAGGTGCTATAGCAGGTACTGACATAAGTTGCTCTTTTAACTTCCCAACTTCAGCTTTGACTGCCTCTATCATCAAATCTGCCAAGCCTTTAATAACATCATCTACTGATAAGGGCACTAGAGCAGTAGGAACTCATGGATTTACAACAGGAGGAGTAGGCTTAGGCATAGAACTTGTAGCAGGGGTAGAAGTAGAGGTCTCCAAGGATTTTTTAGAAGCAGATTATGTATTACAATGCAATCGTACCCTCATGCGCTGCTTCTTAACAAGCACATTCACAACATCAATGACATGTCTCCACTCGGTCTTTAAGCCCGAATCGATAGCTTGATCTTCCAAAAGATCATCCAACTTTTCCTGTAAATCAGCATCAGTAGCTTGTAAAAATAATTCCACCTTCTGCATCTCCAAAGCTTGCTGCACTCAGTCCCGTCCAACTGATCATAGCGGCTCTCAAACTCTCGCAGAAGGGCGGTAACTGAAAGTCCCTTATTAGGTATAGAAACCTATGCTAAGAAATTCCTGCGGTTCATAAGACATGTATCCTCCAAGAAATATCCATCTTTTAATGCCTTCTTAAACTCTGTCCAACTAGCATGTGTTCCTTGAATTTCTGAAATTCGGACCTCAAGCGTGCGAACCACGATCCACAAGAAGTAGCGGCTCCAAACGTCTTGAGAAACCCCAAAAAACTTCATCTTTTCTTCATGCAAATGCAGGTAAGTTGAAACTTGTTGGCCATTGAACTACTTCATTTCTGTTGGACAGCCTTCAAAGCATCCATGGCATCACTATCGTGTTTCGCATGTGCTTGCTGCTGCATATAGGATGTAAACGACTGAAACAGATGCTTCATGACATTCTCGTCCGTCATCTCTTCTTGCGAGTCTCCCATCTTGCTGGAAATTGACGCAGCGCTTTCACGTCGGGTTCACCAGAAATGTTGTGGAGTTCATGCAAGAGCTGCTGAACAAGAGGTTCAAGATGCACCAAGGAAAGACGCTAACAAGAAGATCTCAATTTTCTATGCCAAAGAACAATTGTATTACTGCCAAGATGTTTACAAAATACAAGATGAATTCCAATCTGATCAATCCACTGGTTTTAGGCCACCTGATTTAATTCTGCAGCATTTATAGATCCTTCTGCTATAATGATCGTATGGATCCTTGAAGCTCCTTCTTGCATGTCAGCATGACAAGAAAAATGCAGGTGAACTTTTCTTGGAGAAATAAAGACAAGTATTCGTTCCAGCTTGAAAGGAAGATGCAGGTTTACTGACACAAGTTGGTTTGTTTTTCCCTTTTGTGTTTCTTTAACGGCTGAGAACTCTAGGATTCAGTCAGAGCTGCCCAATACTGGCCTATTGTTCACTGCATTAAAAAAAACAACTATCCTTCCCCTCCTCATTTGGTAATACCACTAATATTACCCAAACTGTTCACAACAATTGTCACTGCAGAGCTTATATGGGCTTCCTCCTCTGTTGTCGCATCAACCATATAATACTTGTGCCAACAAATAATGTTTGCCTATGCTTTGGCTTCCAGTACCTTTGTTAGTGTGCCAATTACAGGCACTTTGGAAGTATCCAATTTGTAGAACTCCTCTGGATTACCACTAACTTCAAAATTAGCTTCTTCTTCAGTAGTAGCACTTGTCACTTCCACTTTGGGGATCCCTGTATTGCTCAGTGCTGCCTTGACTATAATAGCTTATATTCACCTGCTCCACTTTGACCATCAAGTAAACTTCTTTGCAACGCTCTTGAAAGTTCCAAGGATAATTCCTTTCCATCTTCCGAACTTTGGAGCTGCATTCGGAGAGCATTCAACATTGATTTTGACTTTTCCTTGATTTGATCTATTAGAGGTGGGCCTCCCAAGCTCAGCCTGTGGAATCACCCCAAGCTCGATGGAGAAAGCGCAATAATCGTGACGGCCTCGTCCCTCGCTGCGTTTTTGGTGATGTATTTCAAATCTCTGTTTGTCTCAAATAATGTTTTCAATATGCTGGAATTCCACTCAGTCTGTTGTTTACTCCGTTTGGCATATTCCTCAAGGAAAGGCTCAGCCTCTAACAGATACATGTGCTCCAAAATTCTCCTTTCAGCACTCTTATTTCTAATGTAATCTGCCCACTCTTCTACTTCTCAGCCTCAACAAGTTGCAATTTCTCAATGTTGAACTCCTGCATCAGAGAGTACAAATCTCCTCTACAGAGGCAGTGATTTCGTTAGTTTTCTCCTCTGCTTCCTGTCAGATGAACTGGACCATTTGCAGAACCTGCTTAGAGACCTCTGAGTCGTTCCTCTTGGCCATGTAATATGTTGTTTTTAAGCTTTTCTTTTTGGTCTGGCTGTTTTAGCATACCACACGCAATTGTCTCCCGCCAACATTATGCTTTTTCTCTCCAATATCAGTGCGTCCTTTTTTGAAAGTGCTTCAATTTGTCTGCCACCAAACCAGTGACCATTCATAATCTGAATATACTTTAGGCCACATTGTCTATCTTTAAATTTGACCAGAACTAGCCCTTGTGAGTTTTAGATACGAATTTTCCCAATAGCACCAAGTTTGCTACACTCTTCAAATATGTCTGCCTCCAAATCTGAGAGCAGATTCGGGTCCTCCACCAACTCCTGCTGTGTGAACATGTTTTTCAAAAGCACACCCATTGTTTGCTGCTTCTTAGCATCATCGAAGCCACCCCACCCAAGGGCTTTTTGTTCTGCTTGCTTCAGTTTCTTCTTTTTCTGCTTGTTCTGATCCTTTTTTATAAAAACCTCACCCTTCTGTTCGAATTTGGCATGGGAGACTGTCATAGGTTGCTTATCACCACGACAAAATGGGACACCATCCAAAAGCTTGATAGTCAGGTCCACAGAAGGCTCCTTCAAATAAGTTACAAGTGCATCTCCTTTAAGCCTGCCTGATTCCTTGTCAGTATACAGCTTGATTGTGAGCTTTTTGGTATCTGGGACCTCCTTAATGATACCATATTTTGAAAACATGTCTGCAACCTGTGCTTCCATTTCATCAGTTGCTTTTCGCTTATTAGCAAGTGTTTTTTTTTTAAATATCCTCTACTGGAGGAGTATTTTCTTCTGCCTCTTCTGCAATCTTCAAGGTTGGAAACACTTCCTCTTCATGTACGAACGTCATTTCTTCAGCTCCATAAAGTGGAGTCTCAAGAGCAATCTTCAAGGTTGGAAACACTTCCTCTTCATGTACGAACATCATTTCTTCATCTCCATAAAGTGAAGTCTCAAGAACAGGATCACCCTGAGGCACCCAAGCTTTGAGTTTATGATCCCATTTATAAACAATACCATCATCATCTGTAAACTCTTCTTCCCCTTCAAATAGTAGGCATCAACTGGTCCAGGTTAAGCTTATGCATGCCTCCTTGAATGAGAGCAAAAGAAACTCCTGTCATAACTGCATTGAATGCCACATTTGGGCCACCGACGCCACTGACGATAGAGAACATAGCCCCAATTCCAAAGGCAGCTACCATGCTGATCTGAACATCTTCCATGCCACCACGAGCTCTTCTCATTGCACATGATATTCTTGAATTTACACCTATCATTACTGCAAAGTTTCGAGCTTGAACTAGAGGACCACCTGTCAACGCCTTTTAACATAGTCTAGAATCAGAAGCCTTCGTCCAGGTGCAACCTTTGTCTTCATAGCTTAAATGTCGGCTTCTACAAAGCTTCCTTTGATTCCACGGTTTCTTGCACTTTTCTTGAAGTTCATCATTGAAACTGACAGCATGATAATATTCTTTGGCATCAGTTTTTCATATTTTTGTGACACACACAACACGCACACAAACAAAAACACACGCAAACACAAACACACAAGTGGAGTATGTACATTGGATGTGGGTACAGAAAAGGACGGAAAGATAACACAGCAATCAAACACAATGAAACACACGTGAAAAGATAACACAGATGCACAACAAAAATGGAGGTGTTTACGGCTCGGATGCGCAGCAACACAACATCAGCCCCCTCTAAACATGTGCATCCTCCAGATGAGCCAACTATCCATGATCATCTAAGTCCACAAACAGGTCAAATTCTTCATCAGTTTTCAATAGACCTATTTCTCCATCAGCTACATCATCCATATTCTCTGCTTCTTCTGCCAATGCTTCAAGTGCATACTCTTCATCTTCTCTTCTCTTGAAAACCTTGACTCGTTTCCCAGAAATGGGCACCCTCAATACCATCCCATCCAATTCAGCCAACTCATAGGTAGCATTGTCAAAAACCTGTTTCACCTCATACGGTCCAAACCATCTTTGAACCATTTTTCTCATGCTGCTATGCTGATTCTCTACTCTACTGTCGTAGACTAGAACCCAATCTCCCTCTTTTATGGCTCTAGGTGGCAAGTGATGCCTTAAATCAAACCTGTCCTTGTTTCTGAGTCCAGCTGCCTTCAAATGATCAACTGATAGCTGTACATCTTCTGCCCTTCTTTCTAGTTGACGAATCCGAAGAGCTAGAAGCTCCTCTCTTGATAAATTCTCATGCCAAGGAAGAGCACTCCACGTGAGAGCACAAATTTCAGTAGGCATGACACGTTATTGCCCATACATCAACTCTGCAGGCATATATCCAGTAGTCACGCTATGTGTAGAGCGGTCTGCCCACAATGCAAAAGGTAGTAATCTCGACCAATCTCCAATCCGACCTCTATAAGCTTTTGCCAATGCCTTAAATATCGGCAGATGCCCTCTTTCGCTCTTGCCATTCCCCTCTGGATTATAGGCAGTAGTGAGAGCCAACTTAATCCCAAGTCGTGAGAAAAAGTCTCTAGCTTCATCTGCATCTAGCTCTCCACGATCAGCAGTAATCTTGCCTATACATCCATACCTGCAAAATATTTCTTCCAACAAGAATTTACATACTGTAGTGGTGGTCTTCGTCCGCAAAGAACTGCCTTCAACATAGTTTGTAAGATCCTCCATGGCCAAGACAAGATATCTCATCTGCCAAAGTCCCACCGGCAAAGTAACCAAGTCAACCACCCACTTATAATCCAAACATGGCGGATAGGTCGGATGCAACTCATCGCGATGCCACACTAAAGAGTAGAGCTGACAGTCCTTGCAAGTCTCCACAAAGTGGAAAACATCCTTATGTTTCCCTTTCCACCAATATCTTTCTTTAATTTTCTCATAGGTAGCCCACACACCTCTATGTCCAGCCCAAGAACTCTCATGAAACTCTCGCATAATATGTATCTGCGTCGCTGCCTCACAAACTATTCTCAAGGGTAGGCCGCCCCTCTTCTTTGGGTGCTTCCAAAGAATACCATTTTTCAAGAAATACCTATAAGCCTTTCTTCTGATTTTCTTGAATGCATCATCTCTCCAATCAGCTCTTCGAGTCAATGAACTCAGATACTGACCAATTTGCAGCCACTCGCCAGCATAGAGTTCTTCAGTAAAGGCTTCAACAGTAGATACATGACAATCATGAACAAGGACAGAAGCTGCAAACTCTGTCTCATCATCTTCTACAAGCAACGACTTCTCATCCTCATATCTCTCTCTAGACAGCAAGTCAGCAACTGGATTATCTTTTCCTGCTATGTGTCAAAATTCTGGATTCAATGATTTGATGTAGGCAATCAGCCGAAGCATCGCTATATCTGGAGTCGAACAGCTAGTAATCATGCCAAGCAAAGGCAAGCAATCTGTTTCCACAACAACTGGAGCACCAATAAAATACTCTTTATCACACTTCAGTGCAGTGACTACTCCCCACAACTCTCTTTTAATCTGCGGATATCTTCTCTGCCGCGCTGATTAAGAACTTTAGCTCCAAAGAGATTTGCATATCTGTTCCCATCAGCATCATCCTGTCCCACTGCCCATCCTATGCCAATAGTGCTGGTATCAACTGTCAACATGATTGGCCGTCCACACTGATAATCCACCTTGCGAAGAGTAGGAGCTGACTCCAACATCTTCTTGAGTTTACGCATGGCTTTCCAATGCTTCTCATCCCAATGAAACTTCTGCCCCTTTCGAAGAAGCTGATACAGAACATCTGCTATGTGAGAAAAATGAGGAATCCAAATCATGTAAAATACACAAGCTCCCACAAATCTCCACACCTCTGAAGTAGTCGAGCAATACTCTGCAATCCTGCTTATGGCATCCACCTTTGCAGGTGAAGGCTTCCTGCCATAATAACCAACCATATGCCCAACTATGATGACTTCATTAACACCAAAGACAGATTTCAGCCCTGAAAGAGTCAAATTCACCTGCTCTAATTGTGTCAATATTTGCTCACAAGCAACCAAGTGTTCAACCACAAACTGTCTACATCCTCGCAAATCAAGACTCTCATTCTTTTCTTTTTCTGCACAACCCTTAATAGGCACATCATCTAAGAAAAGCATGGTATACTGCGGAATATAGTCTCGCAGAACTTTATGCATAGCATTCATCATATGAGCAACTGAGTTGGTGGCACCTTGAGGCAAGGTACACATCCTCACAAGACCAATAGATGTCCGCATAGTGGTAATATCCCTACTTTCCAAGGCAAGCTCAAACTGATCATAACCAGAATACAAGTCACCTAGGGAATAGATGGCTCGTCCTGCAAAAGCCTCGGCAAACTCATCCACAATTGGTCCTGTTCCCACATTCCTGATTATCACTCTATTCATGGGCTGCATATCCTGAATAAATCTTAAGGTTCCATTATTCTTTGGTACAGTAAACCACCAGCTAGAATAGGGCACAGAAGAGGGTTCCAAAATCCCCATCTTAGTTTTCTCATTCAGCAACTCTATCAGCGTTGGCAAGTGTGCTTTAGGCACAGATATAGGACGTATATTCCATGGCACATGAGGAACAGTGAAGATGACCATAGGCGCAACCAATTTGGGACTAATGCAGCCAATTTCATGAGGAAAGAAAGCAAATGCCTTACCATGTCGTCCAATCATCTCTCTAAAACATTCTTTTTCCACTAGAAGCAAGAAATCATCATTTCCAATCTTCAATTCTGCAAGAGTTTCAGCTGTAAATTCATGGCCAATATTTGCAAGATCTCTCAACATAGGCTGCTTCATATTTATACTTCGTGTCAACCTTGGCATCAGTCGGAGGCGCTCTCTTCTTTGCTGCAATTTCTGCAATTTTTCAGCAACTCTCAACTTTGTTGGCTGAAAGATTTCAGCCCTTTGCTCTATGGACTGCATGGGTGCAGCCTGAAACTCTGTATGCTGAAATTCTTCAGCATTAAACTGTGTTGGCTGAAAGGTTTCAACCCTCAGCTCTGTGGACTGCCATGATGCAGCCTCATACTCTATATGCTGAACTATTCCAGCATTTAACTCTACTAGCTAAAAGGTTTCAGCCCTCTGCAACTCCGAAAGCTGATCAAGATCAGCCATAGATTCTGTTTGCTGAGTTCTCTCAGCCTCTGACTCTGTTTTCAGCATAAAATCAGAAATTTCCTGATACATATCCAAGGTTTGCACAGGTATGATCCTTGAACCCTTACATACATCAGTTTTCAGCATATTTTCCATCTCAGACAAAGTATCTGCATAAGACATTCCATCGTACAGCCCATCCACATGCTCTTCTTCTTGCAAAATACCTGCAGTCTTCAACTATTTCTCCTTACGACCAATGTACTGCCTGGTACCTCTAGACAAATCTGAAATTTTCTGATAACTCATTGAACTATCTGAAGAAAAACCAAAAAAATTAGTGGAGAAAGATTGGCTGCCAGCAGGCGAGATCTCCTCTTTTCTCCGCTCCGTAGCACTGGCATCTCGCAAGACAGCGGTACCGAATGAAAATCCAACTCCTTCCCAGGTATTGGTGCCTTACGCAAGGAGTCCCTGTTTCTCGGATGATTTACTCCAATAGTCATAAATTGAACAGCTCGCATACCATCCTTACTGCGTATCCGTGCATAGGCTGAGCCATCATCCATCACTTTCGTCTCCATTCTTGCTTCTGTAATGAAAGGCTGTCCAAGAATAATCGGATAAGAGCAAGAATCGTGAACAAAGCAATGATAATCTTCTTCAACATTGCCAATAGAAATTCTGATGCTCGGACAAGCAGCATATATATCACCAGAAGTATTATTGGCTGCTCTCATGCGCCAGCCATGCTCTACATCCATAGGCCACTTGCCACTCTCATAAACACCTCGAGCAATAAGATTAATCTCAGAACCATGATCGACTAAAGCAACCAAAGGAATCTGTTTCTCTCCAATCCTTACCACCGTCTCAGTGGTTGCTCTAGCCCAATGACTACGTGAAAAATGGCTGCGAGGAATGAGGATAGGGGTATCATCATCCTCATACTACATAGGCTGAACTATTTTCTCCAACTGCGGGTTGACAGAAGCATTCTCAACCATCACTGCATCATCTTGCTCTTCCCCAAGAGTTCCATGCCATAATCCCTGTAAAGCAGGTCCTTCCATTGCATGTCGTTTCCTCCGCAAAAGATCCTGCATCTGATCCTGTATTTCTCTTCTCGCAATCCCAAGAGCTTCACCAACAGTAAAAGTGACTTCACTATTTAAAATTCTTTTATGGAAAATCTTACTCATATCCGTCTGCATGTCAAGGTCTGACAAGAGCTTGAATCTTGGCTCCTTTCTTGGTTCTCTCTTTTCTTTCATCTATTTGTCTGCCATAGGTTTTTCAGGACCTGATTGTGCTGGAGAACTCGTCATAGGTGGAGCTGTAACAGGTGGTGAAACAAAGTCACCCCCTCTAGTCTTTTTGGAGGTCCTAAGACCCTCCTCATCTCTTCTTCTTTTTTCGTCAACCATGGCATCTAAACCCTGTGTTTTTGCCATATAAGCAAAAATAGAATACCTGTCACAGGAGAATCCCATCCCATTTCTCCTCGGATGCTGGAGCCCACACAAGTCATAGTGGATGCCTGAACTTTCCCTCTTCTCGCTATCTCTAAGGCAAGGGACCATAAGCAGAGTCTCCATCTGATTTCTTCTCAAGCTGGACTCCATAAGCTGAAGCATCTCCTCTAACACTCACATAAGCTGATCACGCAGCCATATCATCAATGAGCTTCTTCATGCCTCCCTTACCAAAGTTTGTGTCAAGAGGAGCACCAGTCTCTGTCAGCCATATCTTCCCATCTTGTTCCCAAAACACTGCGTTCTTCTTATGCGCCTCCTGAAAAGCATCACAATCTCTGCAATGTTGGTGCTCTGTATTATCGCACCAAATACATCATCTCCCTTTTGTTTGGCCAGCTGGGAAAGCAGTCATTGGAGCAGGTGCTACAGCAGGTACTGACATAAGTTGCTCTTTTAACTTCCCAACTTCAGCTTTGACTGCCTCTATCATCAAATCTGCCAAGCCTTTAATAACATCATCTACTGATAAGGGCACTGGAGCAGCAGGAACTCATGGATTTACAACAGGAGGAGTAGGCTTAGACATAGAATTTGTAGCACGGGTAGAAGTAGAGGTTTCCAAGGATTTTTCAGAAGCAGATCCTGTATTACGATGCAATTGTACCCTCCTGCGCTGCTTCTTAACAAGCGCATTCACAGCATCAATGACATGTCTCCACTCGGTCTTTAAGCCTGAATCGGTAGATTGATCTTCCAAAAGATCATCCAACTTTTCCTGTAAATCAGCATCAGCAACTTGTAAAAATAATTCCACCTTCTGCATCTCCAAAGCTTGATGCACTCAGTCCCGTCCAACTGATCATAGCGGCTCTCAAACTCTCGCAGAAGGGCGGTAACTGAAAGTCCCTTATTAGCCACATAGAAACACATGCTAAGAAATTCCTGCGGTTCATAAGACTTGTATCCTCGAGGAAATATTCATCTTTTAATTCCTTCTTAAACTCTATCCAACCATCATGTGTTCCTTCAATTTCTGAAATTCGGACCTCAAGCGCGCGAACCACCATCCGCAAGAAGTAGCGGCTCCAAACGTCTTGAGAAACCCCAAAAAACTTCATCTTTTCTTCATACAAATGCAGGTAAGTTGAAACTTGTTGGCCGTTGAACTGCTTCATCTCCTATTGGACAGCCTTCAAAGCATCCATGGCATCACTAACGCGTTTCACGTGTGCTTGCTACTGCATATAGGATGTAAACAACTAAAACAGATGCTTCATGACATTCTCGTCCGTCATCTCTTCTTGTGAGTCTCCCATCTTGCTAGAAATTGATGCAACGCTTTCACGTCGTGTTCACCAGAAATGTCGTGGAGTTCCTGCAAGAGCTGCTGAACACGGGGTTCAAGATGCGCCAAGGAAAGAGGCTAACAAGAAGATCTCAATTTTTTATGCCAAAGAACAATTGTATTACTGCCAACATGTTTACAAGATACAAGATGAATTTCAATCTGATCAGTCCATGGGTTTTAGGCCACCTGATTTAATTCTACAGCATTTGTAGATCCTTCTGCTATAATGATCGTATGGATCCTTGAAGCTCTTTCTTGCATCTCAGCATTACAATAAAAATGCAGCTGAACTTTTCTTGGAGAAATAAAGACAAGTATTTGTTCCATCTTGAAAGGAAGATGCAGGTTTACTGACACAAGTTGGTTTGTTTTGCCCTTTTGTGTTTCTTTAACGGCTGAGAACTCTAGGATTCAGTCAGAGCTGCCCAATGCTGGCCTATTGTTCGCTGCATTAAAAAAAACAACTATCCTTCCTCTCCTCGTTTGGTAATACCACTAGTATTGCCCAAACTATTCACAGCAATTGACACTGCTAAGCTCATATGGGCTTCCTCCTGTGCTTCGCATCAACAATATAATATTTGCCAACCAATAATGTTTGCCTATGCTTTGGCTTCCAGTAACTTTGTTAGTGTTCCAATTATAGGTACTTTGGAAGTATCCAATTTGCAGAACTCCTCTGGATTACCACTCACTTCAAAATCAGCTTCTTCTTCAGTAGTAGCACTTGTCACTTCCACTTTGGGGATCCCTCTATTGCTCCGTGCTGCCTTGACTGTAATATCTTATATTCACCTACTCCACTTTGACCATCAAGTAAACTTCTTTGCAATGCTCTTAAAAGTTCCAAGGATAATTCCTCTCCATCTTCCAAACTTTGGAGCTGCCTGTGGAATCACCCCAAGCTCGATGGAGAAAGCGCAATAATCGTGACGGCCTCCTCCCTCGCTGTGTTTTTGTTGATGTATTCCAAATCTCTGTTTGTCTCAAATAATGTTTTCAATATGCTGGAATTCCACTCAGTCTGTTGTTTACTCCGTTTGGCATATTGCTCAAGGAAAGGCTCAACCTCTAACAGATACATGTGATCCAAAATTCTCCTTTCAGCACTCTTGCTTCTGATGTAATCCGCCCACTCTTCCACTTCTTAGCCTCAACAATTTGTAATTTCTCAATGTTGAACTCTTGCATCAGAGAGTACAAATCTCCTCTGCGGAGACAGCAATTTCGTTAGCTTTCTCCTCTACTTCCTGTCAGATGAACTGGACCATCTGCAGAACCTGCTTAGAGACCTCTGAGTCGTTCCTCTTGGCCATGTAATATGTTGTTTTTTCGCTTTTTTTTTCTGTCTGGCTGTTTTAGCATACCACAGGCAGTTGTCTCCTGCCAATATTATGCTTTTTTCCTCCAATATTAGCGCGTCCTTTTTCGAAAGTGCTTCAATTTGTCTGCCACCAAACCAGTGACCATTCATAATCTGAATACACTTTAGGCCACTTTGTCTATCTTTAAATTTGACCTGAACTAGCCGTTGTGAGGTTTAGATACGAATTTTCCCAATAGCACCAAGTTTGCTACACTGTTCAGTTATGTCTGCCTCCAAATCTGAGAGCAGATTTGGGTCCTCCACCAACTCCTGCTGTGTGAACATGTTTTTCAAAAGCACACCCATTGCTTGTTGCTTTTTAGAATCATCGAAGCCACCCCACCCAAGGGCTTTTTGTTCTGCTTGCTTCAGTTTCTTCTTTTTCTGCTTGTTCTTATCCTTTTTTATAAAAACCTCACCCTTCTATTCGAATTTGGCATGGGAGACTGTCATAGGTTGCTTATCACCAGGACGAAATGGGACACCATCCAAAAGCTTGATAGACAGGTCCACAGAAAGCTCCTTCAAATAAGTTACAAGTGCATCTCCTTTAAGCCTGCCTGATTCCATGTCAGTATACAACTTGATTCTGAGCTTTTTGGTATTTGGGTCCTCCTTAATGATACCATATTTTGAAAACACGTCTGCAACCTGTGCTTCCATTTCATCAGTTGCTTTTCGCTTATTAGCAAGTGTTTTTTTTTTTGAATATCCTCTACTGGAGGAGTATTTTCTTCTGCCTCTTTTGCAATCTTCAAGGTTGGAAACACTTCCTCTTCATGTACGAACGTCATTTCTTCAATTCCATAAAGTGGAGTCTCAAGAACAGGATCACCCTGAGGCACCCAAGCTTTGAGTTTATGATCCCATTTATAAACAGTACCATCATCATCTGTAAACTCTTCTTCCCCTTCAAATAGTAGGCATCAATTGGTCGAGGTTAAGCTTATGCATGCTTCCTTGAATGAGAGCAAAAGAAACTCCTATCATAACTGCATTGAATGCCACATTTGGGCCACCGACGCCACTGACGATAGAGAACATAGCCCCAGTTCCAAAGGCAGCTACTATGCTGGTCTGAACATCTTCCACGCCACCAGGAGCTCTTCTCATTGCACATGATATTCTTGAATTTACACCTATCATTACTGCAAAGTTTCGAGCTTGAACTAGAGGACCACCTGTCAAAGCCTTTTAACATAGTCTAGAATCAAAAGCCTTGGTCCAGGTGCATCCTTTGTCTTCATAGCTTAAATGTCAGCTTCTACAAAGCTTCCTTTGATTCCACGGTTTCCTGCACTTTTCTTGAAGTTCATCATTGAAACTGACAGCATGATAATATTCTTTAGCATCAGTTTTTCATATTTTTCTGACACACACACAACAGGCACACAAACAAAAACACACGCAAACACAAACACACAAGTGGAGTATGTACATTGGATGTGGGTACAGAAAAGGACGAAAAGATAACAAAGCAATCAAACACAATGAAACACACGTGAAAAGATAACATGGATGCACAACAAAAATGGAGGTGTTTACGGCTCAGATGCGCAGCAGCACGACACTGTAGCTTCGGATCTTGATCCTTGATAGGGATCTCCCTTAGCATCTTCCGATAGGTTGGATCATGGGGCATGCTTCTTCTCTAGCTAGCTCAAGTATTGGGTTGTTTGGCATGGATACCTTTGTGGCTAGAGATCTAGTTGTTGATGGATTTTGCAAGATTAGAGAATTTAGGAATGCCTTGCGACTGAGTGCATCGACAACTACATTCTCCTTTCCAGGCCGGTATTTGATTTCAAAATCATACTCCTCTAGCACTTCAATCCACCAACGTTGCCTCATGTTGAGCTCATTCTGGGTAAGGATCCAGTTGAGGCTTTTATGATCTATCACTAGGGTAAACTTGTTACCTAGCAAGTAGTGCCTCCAAAGCTTGAGAGCATGGATGATAGCTAACAGCTCCAGATCATGGGTAGCATAATTCTTCCCATGGCTCTTCAGTTTCCTTGAAGAGTATGCTATAGGATGACCTTCTTGCATGAGCACACATCCTAAGGCAAGCACACTAGCATCAATTACTACTTTGAACTCCTTACTGAGGTCCGGAAGTTTCAGGATAGGTTCTAATACCAAACTTTGATTTAGTCTATCAAAGCTAGATTGTTCAGTAGGTGACCATACAATTGATGTTTGCTTTTTCAGTAGATCCGTCAGAGGCACTGCAATCAAAGCATAGTTTTTTATAAAGACCCTATACCATCCTGTCAATCCAAGAAAACTTCGTATTTCTTTGACACTTGTTGGTATTGGCCATTCTAGAACATCGATCCACTGAGATTCCTTCCGCTGACATGGTAAATCTCAAATATTCAATCTGAAGTTTGAAGAATGCACACTTCTTCATCTTGGCATAAAGCTTGTGTGCCCTCATTGTCCTTAGGGAATAAAGCTTGTGTGCCCTCATTGTCTCAAGGACAATGCGAAGCTGGGGTTCATGATCTTCTTCCTGTTTGGAGTAGACTAAGGTATCGTCGAAGAAGAAGAGTACGAAGTCATCAAGATATAGCCTAAATATATCCTGCATTAACCTATTGAAGGTGGCAGGTGCATTCATCAGGCCGAACGACATGACTAGGAACTCAAAGTGTCCATATCTTGTGTTGAATGCCATCTTTGAAATATCTTCCTCATTGATCCTTATCTAATAGTATCCAAACCTGAGACCAATCTTGGAGAAGATCTTTGCACCTTGAAGACGGTCAAGAAGTTCATCTATTCTTGGAATAGGGTACTTGTTTTTAATGGTTGATTGATTCAACCCTCTGTAATCAATACACAACCAAAGTGTTCCATCCTTCTTCTTCTGGAACAGCACTAGAGCTCCCCATGGCGAACTGCTGGGATGAATGTAGCCCTGATCTAATAGCTACTTGAGTTCCTCCTTCAGCTCAATCGCTTCCGAGATGGACATCCTATATTGCCTCTTTGCGATTGGTGCAGCTCCTAGCACTAGCTTAATTTCATGATCAACTTCCCTTTGAGGTGGAAGTTCTGTCAACTCCTCAGGAAATACGTCCGCGTACTCCTTTAGCCATGAAGGTTCTTCACTAGAATCCTGCTTTTGATCTAGCTTATTAAGCTTAATCAAGTAGACAGGTAGTCCCTTTCTAACTCCCTTTATTATCTGAGGTGCTTTGGCCAATTGAATTTTCGACTTTCCAGACTCTCCTTAAGTTGTGACCAATTTCCCTTTAGAATTTCGAAAGGAAACTTGACCCTTTCCACAATGAATGTAGGCATCATTAGGTTTAAGCCACTCCATTCCGAGCAAACACCCATGGATACCTAGGTTCATGACCCTGAATCTAACCGAAGTCGACTTTCCTCCTAGAAAGAATTCCACCTTATCAGTTTGCCTGGTATAAGTGACCTCACGACCATTTGCCAATTCCACAAGCAAGATGGGTGCATCTATTGTGGCTATTCCTAATCTTCTTGCACAAGCTGGTAAGATAAAGGAATGCGTAGTGCCACAATTAATCAAGGATTTGAAGCCTTTACCTTGATAATCCGATGGTGTCTGAATCACCGAAAACTGGCGATTCGGGCCTTTCTTGTGAAGGGTGGCATGAACTGTTGCCCTCTCAAAGTCTGCTTCCATGGTTGGGTCTTCTCATCACACATTTCCCTGTTGGCAACACAAGCGATTCTTCCTCTGCCGCGGGTGGTGGCTCCTTGGCCATGGGAGATTCCTTGGAATGGTCCTTGACGTTGTCCTCCGCTAATTTTGGGGCATTGCCTTTTGAAATTACCGGGCTCATTGCAATGGAAGCAACGGAGGTTGTGGCCATTACCTTGGGCAGGAACAATGTTATTGACATTGTTAATCCTTACTTTCTTCCTTTGTTTCCGGTTTTGACCTTGAACTCTCTTCGCCTAGGACCTATATACTCCTTTGTTTTGATCATTATAAGACCAAGTCTTGTTATTTCTTGGCCTGGTGTGTACCTCTTGAATTATGGGCGCAACTCGAATAAGTGCGTCCTGAAGGTCTGTTGAGCGCATTGATTCGAGGTGGGTGTTTACAGGTGGGTTTAATCCGGCACAAAACTTCGACACCTGTTGTGTCATATCCATCTATGGCTCATACTTCAAAAGAGAGACAAACTTTGAGTAGTATGCGTCAAGGGTCAGACCAAGCTGTTTTAGCTCGTAGAACTCATTCATCTTTTGTGTGTGGTATGCAGGTAGTAAGTATCTTCCTTGCACAGCTTTTCCCAGTTAACGGACCCTTCCGAGATCCCTTAGTCTCTGCACCATTGCTTCCACCAAAGTCTAGCTTCGCCGATGAGCTTCAGCTTGGCGAGCATTGCCTGGTTGGCAGGTGCAATACCGGCCGCTTCAAAGTAATCTTCCATGGACTCTATCCAAATCTCAGCATTAGCTTGGAAAGTTCTTCCTTTCCTATCAAATTCTGGCAGGTTGATCTGCTTGAGAAGAAACTTCTTCTCCTGAATCACGACCGTACTTGGTATAGGGGTCGGACTAGGAATCTGTACATGGGGTTGTGCTTGGGCATTGAGATTCTTAACGTTAACAACTCGCTAAGTGTTTCTTACATTACATTTCATACCCAATTCAGATTTCAACCAAGAGACCCAATCACTTAACTTTTTATCAATACTCATAGTCAAGACAATCATTGATAAGAAGAAGTCTTATTTCATTCATATGGGCATAGCCCTTTCGGAATACAATATTTCTTGGGATGGTAGAGCAAGCTGATACATTAATTCAGGGAGAATAAGGTTGTGTTACATTCAACCACGAGAACTGGGTAATAGTATGGATTTGGGTCATGGATCTTCAGGAATCGATAGGTCATTGGAAGATTAAGGTATCCTCTTCTTTGGTACCCATTCTTCTCGTAGCGTCCCAACACCTTGATCCTGTCCGCGCGGATTATGTGGGTCACTTCCTCGTACACATACGTATTCAGTTTGACCTTCCAAACTTCGACATGTAAAGTTGTGTTTACATGAGCCTCAACAAAGATGAACAGCTTTACGATCTTCAAGTTCTCCAACCACTTGATTCTCTTTAGGTTGGTTTGAAGGTACGCAAATCGATGGGCATCTACATAATAGATTCCTGAATCACCCATCCATCTCCGTTCCATGTACAAAGGCGATGGATTGTAAATGCCATCTAGGATGTTCATCATATCGATCCTTCGTCGATAATCCGAGGCATGCATTGCAATCATAAACATGACCTGGAACACCATGAATCTGTTCCATGCTTCATGACTTTGGAAGACAGCATCGATAAGTAAGGAAATATTCTTAACAGCAAAATTTGTTTTACTTCATCTTATTAAGTTTCTTTATAAAGACAGATCCGCATTGGTTCACTCTGATACCAACTGTAACGTGTCCACCTGTTCGTTTGCAGGACACGTCTTAGCAGTCCATCAAAAAGAGGGTCTAGAAAGCTCCGCCCGACACTCCCATGGAATGTTACGGGGTTTTCGATCTAGGTATTTCCGTGTCTGCCACATAGCGGAAGTACTCTGGCCGTTCCCACTTAGGACTGACCTAAATCACGGTTTCCATAGTGGTCAATTTCCTAGAGAGTAAGTAGCACGAACTACTTTACGCAGAAGCGTCAAGGTCGAAGCGGATTCATGCTACACTTGGTTCAATGAGAATGGAAAACGAGAGGGATGAAAACCTCAACCTCTCTGCCCATAAGGCATAGTCCCATTCCATTGCCCTAAAATAGCATAAATTGAGATTCTAGTAACCTGAACTCTAGGTCAGCGTTGCATGTTGTTCATTCCCTTCGAGCAAAGTTCCCTACTGTCAATTTTGTTTGAGAAAAGTTCCCGGCCAACCGGGACTACCCATCTGTAGGACGGACCCATGGCCACATCCATTGCACTTTCCTCAGGATTGTCTTAGTTGTCTAATTACCTACCACATTTAGTTGGATACGCATAAAACAGCTTCCTTAATTAGCCAATTAGACATCGGTTCCTTCACGTAATCTTAGCACTTAACATAGAAAAACAATTCAAACAATTTCCTTACAATAATTGATCTCATTTATCTTTGGAAAACATCATATAATCGAGCGTGTAGGCTAATCCATAAATCTGCCCGAAGGTAATCCATAATCTACTTGAAGGCTATCCAGCAATCCACACGGATTACTAATCCAAGATTCCGCCCATAGACTAGTATGCGGGCCTCGAGATCCAATCCCGAGTCGCGTTGGCCTCTTGTGCAGGGCCCGGAAGGCAAGGGATTTACGGCCAGAGCCCCCCTGGAACCCAAGCGTCCTCTGGCTCCAAGTAGTGCCCAACAAAGAGACCTCTCACAATAGGTTCGGTCCACGTTCCCAGTGCGGCTAATAACCCCCTTGGTTAGGGTCAGGCAGACAGTCGGGGGTAACTAATGCTGCCTCTCCCTTCAGGCCTTCAACCTAAAGCATTAATTATCTTTCCATCTTTAGTTCCTTGAGCAAACAATGCAAACAGTGCTCCTGAATTGTTACAAACACAATCAATCCAGTGGTCGTTTATTTTGGCCAACTGGTAAGGAGTGAATCCTTCTCTCCGAATGCATCCAACATTCGATTCAGGATCAATTGTGACTTGGCAAGATCCTCAAGGGTTTGTTTGTTTACCCTTTTATCGTTGGGTTAGGGTTATACCATGTTAACCCAAATTAACCAACACCTTAGTGTTTCTTAAATTAAGACAGTAAATCCTGGCAACCATGTCACTCTAGCTTGATTGATCCTTGCTTGTTAGGCAAACATAACTTCTTGGCAAATCAGCCCAAGAAAGGTGATGTAGCAGGATGACTACCCATCCTCTTAAAAGTTAGACTTGCGCTAGAACCTGCCAACCTCATTCCAAGGAATGGCAAATCAATCTTGTGATTAAACCACAAATCCATGCGACGTTGCAACTTGTTGCACAAGTGTCGCATCTATCTCATGGGATCATATCATCCATTGAACGGTGTTTCGTGGTCAAGGAATTTTGTTTAAACAAGATGCACGGTTTAGGGTGTCTTCTTATCCAACCCAATCCTAATTGTACTAGGCTGACAACGTTCAATCCTAGGGTTTCCAAACTCAATCCAAGTTTTGGCATTAGGTCAACCGATCCTTAGGGTAGAAACCCTAGATCGTTGTTTGCATGGGCATCCAATTGACCCAAACATTCCTTGTTCTAAAGGAGAAAATAGCTCCAAGACGTCACCATACATGTAAACATGTAATTCATTGCTTCTAGGCACCAAAAGGTTTACAATAACCCTATCTTTTCTGGCTAAAGTCAAAACGCATGATAATTTGAGGAATAACTTACATAGGACCTACTAGGATTTACATCAAAGAATCATGCCTACAACCCTTTTGTCTAAGCTTTAGAATTTCATGCTTTGATAAGCTATGCAACCTTTCCTAAATGCAACTCTTGATGAATAAATTTTTCGCATGACGAATATGTAACATGCAACCCTTTCCTAACTACAATGTAGTTAATGAAGTTCATGCAAAAGCAAATATTATAGGACTAGTGTTGACTTATTCCATTTTACAAGCATATGCAACATGCAATGTCCATTGTTTCATTTTTGTGCCGTGCAACGGACATTAACAATTCTTTACATGCAAGTCATAACAAGGAAGTTATTGACTAAATGCAAGATACGCTTGTTCTTTCACGGCGAATCAAGGATGCACTTAACAATTTCAACTTCTAACTCTAAGCAATATGCGCTTAGGCTTGTTACCTTTGAAGTGCACAAAAAAGCAACATGCAACTAAGCTCCTAAGACGGATAAGTAGTTTATGTTTGCAACTTTTGGAAATGCAAACGATCCAATTTTCATGACATGCACCAACCCTTGTCCATCGTTCAAAGAGAGAATTTTATCAAATGTGCTTTTATCACTACCACATAATTAACGATAAGCGTAAAATGCATTCTCCCTATGGAATTAAGGATGCTTAAAGCATTTCTTATACGTGGGATTAAAATCGTAAAACTTGGGCTTGTGGATCCGTGGGGATGTCCGCGTGTATGTTCGGGGAAGAACCTCCCGCGAGTGCGCCGTCTTCTTGTTGGGAGCCATCGTAGACGTGATTATGGACTCCGCAGATTCCTTCTAGCCTTTACTCTTGCTCTCCGAGACTGCCTGTAGGTCGATACCTTCTCCTCGGCTAGGAATTGGAGCTTCACAAACCCAGTTTTAAAATCGGGGAAGGGCACGAAGAAACAAGGCTTGTGGCCCTTATCCTTAGAAGCTTCTTAAAGAAGCTTCTAAGAAGCTTCTGATTTTGAGCAGAGTTGACATGGAAGGGCCCCAATGATTGGGAAGAGGAAAATATTGTTGACAGGGGGGTGATTAGGATGATGGCAGGGGGTGATTATGGTGGCAGCAGCAGGCGCTAAAGGCAGCGGCGTTTCTCACTGCGGCGGCAGCAACGTCCTCTTTCTCTCCCTTCGATCGTCATCGCAGCAGCCTCCTCTCTCTGATCCTCCCTTTTTCCACACTAAGGGGTGTTTTTATAATGCAAGGGGAGGGGAGGTGTTAGCCACCACATGGCCTATGCATGGACCTCCCTCCTCATGCTCCCCACACCACACCTACTTCTTCTCCCACTCCCTCTCCTCCAGCCATGCATCGGCTAGGGGAAGGGATAATTATTAAAAGAATTTGACTTAACCATACCCATTATTCAATTTCTCCTTCTTCCAATAAGGGTGTTCTCACGTGGCTTTGGCAGTTTTAAACCCCGGCCTCAATTGCACAATGCAGAGGCCTCATTTTTGCGCGTGCGGGGTATGGATTAAGCTACCAATAATTACGATATGGGAGATAACCTTGCACAGATTTTATGTGGCATGCGGGGAGTCGAGTTCAATAATATTTTTGAGCGGAAATATTACACATACCACCATTGAGGTTATCAAGGGTTTGGATGGAAAATTAACTATTCAAAATCACATATAAGAGAGATTCAACATTTGTGATTGTTCTATGTCATGAATTTTTTTTAAAAAAAGTTCATGTACATGTCCACAATGGCCTGTGAAGATGGACCTCGATGAACGGTTGTCGTGGCTCCTTGCAATACCACTTTGAACCATTGTACATCAAATATGATCATGGAGAAGCTATGATGATCCACTAAGATAACACTTTGCAAGTTTCCAAAATACTCCATCTCATCTGTAATGGTGTTTGGATCCATGGCTCACCGTCGGATCTCTTGCTTGAACTTTACCATGACACTGCAATCCGTTGCGGAGCACATTTTATCGATGTACTCGATGCAGAAATGTTGCCCACGTGACCATGCCACACTGCATATTTTGTACTATACACTGAGATGGCTAGATTAGTTGTCACATATAAAATCTAGATACGATAGCTTATAAAACATACGATCACCTTAAAAATACATCCCCTCAAGCATTCCCACTCCTCACTAGAGACTTTTACCCCTTCATAAGAAGCTATGATCAAAGCTCCATGTAACCATTGCATAGACATAAACTGCAGCATCTTCTCCATGCCCTCAGATATCGAATTAGTCGATGGCCGTGCGTACTGCATCAAAATTTCAATTGCAATTATTTTCCATCTTTCCTAGCCTGCTCGTACCTAGCGAGCAATGTCTCCATGGATGCATGATGCAACATACAAAAACGATTCACTTTTTCCTCCATTGTAGCATCCATCCTTTTTCCTACCCCATTTTCAACCACTACATCTCTGGTCAATCTATCATCATCCTTCAACGACCATAGCATATTGTTGTCTGAATCCAACATTGGTAGCCGTTGCAAAATATACACTAACTCCTCTTATATAACATTCAAACTTCAACCATGCTACCTTCTGTGGGGCCGAGCTCATTGTCACACAAAGCCTTTTAATTTTCTTGAAGCGCTCCAAAAAGAACATCCATTGGGTATGGACAGGTCCCAAAATCTCCACTTCATCTACAAGATGCACCAGGAGCTGGGTTTGTATCGTGAGCATGCTGGTGGGCAAGTACTTCTCAAATAGGTAGACCATCTCCACCACTTTCCACCTTGCGGATTCAATAGGAGAGGATGTCTTGATCTCCTTCTGTGAAATACATTGCGCTAAATTCGACAATCTCTAAATCGCCCCGTGTATTTCTCAAGTGAGGCATCCCACAATCATGATTGGTAGTATAAATTGCCACAAATGAAGAAGCATTACGCGCACTAACTAGACACTCAATAGCAAAATACGCAGTCCACTTACAATAGAGGCTAGTACAAACTCGACATATCTTATACCAATCATGGGATTTTAGCCCTGATAGTTAGTCATCTTTAAAAAAAGTAAATATGAGGAAACATATCATACTTGTCAGGGTGTAGATAGACCTAATAATTTGCTTCAATATGCACTATTCTTTAGTGGATAGAACCTAAGGAGTGTGAGATAGATGTAAGTGACCATTAGTGCCAACTATGGGGGGCCAAATCGCCTCCATCTTGCCTACCTCATTCAAATCCATTCATGTCCCTACATTGTCTCTCTTTGTTGTGATATGGTCCCATAATAAGCTACCCACATTCTTGAAAATATGCATGGGATTCAACAAGTAGTTGATTTATAAGTGCGAATACAATAACCCGTAGAAAATTGAGAACTATCACATTTCATTTGGATGTGAATTTGTATGGACCATTTTCAACTCATACCAAATTTAGGCGTTCGTTCATGGTAGAGGTCATCCAAGAAAACCTTCCCTCAGTTCATGACTCTTTGGCAAGAAAGAGGTGTGTCCTTGATATACCATCTTCTTCATGGTTCATCACCTTCTTCGGAGTCTAACTATGGCCCACACAATGGACATGCATGATAACTTGAGGTAACCCAATATGTCCCAACACCCCTATTTAGTCAACACAAACTTGAACGAGCTATGTTAGATATCACCAAACGAGAATGGAAGCCTACTTACCTGAGCACTCCTTGAATCCCAAAAAGTTATGCATGGTCCACATGAGAATGACTCGTATTGGTGGAGCGTCGACCATCGCGCATGCTCATATCTTCCACGATAACCCCCTCCTCCCACAAAATCTTAAGCTCATCAACTAATTTATGGAGATAGATGTCCATATTCTTGACTTTGTAGCGCCCAGGAATGAGCAAGCTAAGGATCAGGTGCCATTTCTTCATAGAAAGGCATGGAGAGATATTATAGTTAACAATAACTACACGCCACACACTGTAAGAAGTTGAGCGGAGACCAAATGGGTTCATGCCATTTATTCCAAGATCAAGCCAAAGATTCCTTAGCTCTTGTGCAAAGCTTGGAAAGGTAGAGTTGATGTGGTTCCATGTGTGTGAATCCCTTGATATTCATCAAACTTTATCTATGGATCTATTCAGTGCATGCCATATTGTCAAGCTCGCCATGCCCAATGTACGAAACATGTGACGAATATGCGAGATAAGTGGAAAGTGCCTAAGAACTTTCGGAGGGATGGTTTTCCATTACAAGTCCTATTGGTACCTGTGAGTACCACACTTTGGACATGTCTCCATAGTCCCATATTCTCCTCAAAATATCACGCAATCCCTGACACATGCAAGGATGCTATTGTAGTCAATGTCGAGCTTTCATAAAACATATTGCGCATCATCACATGACTCAGACATGGTATTTTCACATGCTAATATATGATACTTTAGCAGCCTAAAGAAAACAAAAAACCTTGAAAATGCACAAGTTTTTTTTATAATGGAGTCAAAAAAATCAACGGAGTGTAGTAGAATGTACCTGAACAACTCGGTTAGACTCATATCACTCTACCTGTATTTTGCCTATACACTTAAGAGCACAACCAACATCTTCAGATGAGATACTTGACACCCATCATATAATGGTATGGAATCTTCCTCTCTTAGCAGATTAGATGACTCAGAATCCATGGGCATCAATGCATTGATCATTGCCTCCACCTCAAGCTCCAAGATTGGAGGAAGGCCCGAAGAAAGGCTAACTGTCTCCTTTAGTATTGAGGGTATAGACTGAGTCATGCCTTCCAAGTAGTGTATTGGCTCAAGCATTCCATTCATCGCATGCTTATGAACTCTTTTAAATGGCTGGTGTATTACTCCTTGCGATGAGACATCACCTCCCTGCATAAATTTTATGGGCACGTCTAATGTTTTTTTAATGATATTCAATTATTTTGCGAATGTTAGGCATGATTGATATGCACTTCTCTTACCATTTGCTCAAAGTCTGAGATCACCTGATTAATGATCTCCGATTGGAACTCACCAAAGCATCGTACGTATTCTATAGACAAGGAACACTTTCGTCTGTTTATCAATTTGCACTAAAAGCAAGGACAAGGAACACACTAATTAAGATATACCTCACGATCTTGGACATCATGACCATCATCGTTTTCTATTTTGTCTATGTTACGACAAACAATAGATTTTTTTTCTCTTTTTTTTTCCTCCCTTCATCCTTCTTTACTTATGTCTCCTCCTCTATTTCTATAAATGTTCATTTATTTCCCCCATCTTCCTTCCCCACTCTCACTTCTTCTCTCTTTTCCTTTCCCTCCCTTCTTTTCTCTATATCTTTCTCTCATTTTCACTTCATTCACACTTCAGCATCTTGCTAAAATAAATATCAAAGACAAAAATAAAAAACTCATAAAATAAGGCATTGAAAAGACTCTCTCTCCCGACTCCTCTTCGTGCCTCTCTTCCCCCTCTACCATTCTCTTTCTATCATTTTTTTCTCTCTAATTCTCTTCTTGTTTCTATTTTTCTCTCTTTCTCTTACGCTCTATTTGTTGTTTGCTCTATCTCTCTTTTTCCCCAATTCTCTTTCTAGCTCTTTCTTTTTTTTCCACTCTCCTTCTTCTCTTTACTTCACCTATTTATCCACCTCTCCCTTCACTCTCCATTTTGTATTCTCTCCCCTCTCTCTTTCTTTCTCTCTTTCTCTTTCTTTGTTGCCACTCTCTTTGTTTCTCTCTGTCCCCTCGTTGTTCTCTCACTCATTCTCCTCTCTCCCTTTCTCTCCTTCTTTGTTATATTTTATCTTCTCACACACACACACACACACACTCTCTCTCTCTCTCTCTTCCTTTTTCTTTCTTCTTCTCCCTCTCTCATTTCCTCTCTCTCTCTCTCTCTCTCTCTCTCTCTCTGTGTCTCAATGCACCTCATTTTCAAGGGAAAAAAAGAAGAAGAAGAAAGCACAAGAACAAACCAAGAGAAGGCAATGTACTTACCACAAAGGCCTAAGGATGGATTCTTCATCTCCTCTTTGCGACATCTCTTCTTTCTCCTTAACACACTTCTCTCTCTTCTTTGCAAACGGTGGCGAGGTAGCGGCGATGGTGCTGAGAAGCTCTCCTTCTGTGTTTTTCTATCTTCCTCTCCCTCTCCCTCCCAAAGCCATGATCTCTTTCGCTCTCTCTTAAATTGTTTGCGGCAAAATGTTGCGCTTGGTTTTTTGGCTTTTTTTTTTCTCAAAATGACATTGCTATTGGCATTGCTATTTTACGTCAAAAACCACCATCATTGTACCCCCATTCCCTTGTAGTGAAATAGGATTCCCTAGTTACATGATCTAATCAATCCCTAGTTCAAAATGTGAAAAGTTAAATTTTCTAATTATATGTAGAGAATTCCCTACGTTGAGATGAACTCAAAACACAATCACCTGCTATAATCATAAGAGAGAAGTCATAAATCTTTCAACCTCAAGTTTCTATTTCACTTCATTTTCTCACTCTTCTCAATCAATTGTAGTTATTTCCACTCGGTTTAAAGTTCTTACTTATTTTCCAACAACACTTGGGCATGCAAGGAGGGGACACTTTGGAAGATTCAAGTTCAACCCAAGAAGATACAAGCACAATGTTCATTGACACTCATCTAAAGCTTTTAGCACTTGTGTCATTTGACACAATCCCTTTTTTTCTTAATCAAATTTGAGAATTCCGTACTGATTTACTGCTATTCCAGTCATTCCAAGATGGGCAATCCACAATGCAATGGTCTACATGAAAGGTTTAACATGAAACTCATGAGAATGCTTTCGACAATAAGGAAAAAATAATCCATAAACATGTGGCCAAGATTTTCTAGGTGTGTTGTGGACCTATCATATCTGCAAAAGAGAAAGCATATGATTTTTACCCTTGCAGTTCATTTATGGGGGGAAGAAAGCCTTATTATCAATTGAAGTTGAAATAGCAACCATAAGATGCTAGAGAAATTGAGTGATAACAAGGACAAGCACTATGGGAAAAAGAGAGTGCTAGAATTGTAAGAAGCATAGTTGGATAGGCAAGAAGCATTTGAGTATTTTCACTACAAGATACATGCCTCATACCAACATTCAAAGCAACGAAAATGCTCACAAACAAAATTACCCTTGTCGTCGCTAAACGCGTCGGTATTAGCAATGCCATAGAACCGTTGCTATCGGTGTCGCTCTTTGCGACGCAAATAGTAACGGTTTGTGATGCAAACAGCGATGCTAATAGTGACATGTGTAGTAAATTCACGACACTAATACCGACCATTACAGAGAAAAAAATTGCAGCTTGCCACATGTAGTACTATGTGTTTTATTTGGGCCATACAAAAGGGTTACAATAAGATGTACAATGGTTGTCAAAGTGAAGGCAAAGTTGTACTTGAATCCACAACTAGATTGATACATAAAATAAATACAAGATGGCTTAATGAAAGCGATCTTGGAATCATTGCAAGATACAAAGGATGATAATAACATAGTGCATTGAAAATGCCTACATAAATCACAGGACCAAAAAAGAAGAGGATGCGCGCTCCACGGATCCAAGCACCAGCTATAGATCCTCGCCATCCGAAAGCTCATCCCGTCATTAGGGCCAAAAACGCTTCAAAAAAGGCACTTGTAAGAAAATGATTAAGTTGCTAATTAGTTGAGATTTTGGAAGAATGAAAACGCCAAATATGGTTGCTTAGATGTGATTAATGAGAGAATATTGAATTCGTCAAAGGGCTCAACCATTAATTGTCCCTCAAATTTAATTTATGACAGGGTCACCTTTTCAGCCGTTTTTTATCTTGGAACTTGGGAGAATTTGTATTTTTGAGAAATTTCCACCTATATCGCGATTTGTCTTCTTTGTGCTCACTTTCTTATCACTGTGATTGTTGATCTACTGAAATGTTTAGCAACACCTTTGCAAGTGATACAGATGCAAGCACATGCAAATACAAACTTACCATCCAACTAAATCCAATTTATTCATCTTGGAGAAGTATATATCGTCGAGTACTAACAGATGAGATGGAGGCCAACAGATTACAAACTCAAGGAAAGACACATATAGATTTGTGGGTAGATGGAAATATTTATCCAAAGGATCCTTCAACAGGTAAACCTCCTAATTTTTTAAATATTCATGACTACGTGAGATATGTTAGGGAAGGTTATAATGGGATGCTTGGGTATTGTAAAAGGTTATACTCTGCATCTTACACATACATGGCTCAGATGAATAAAATAATAAAAGCATTATTTATTGCATAGACAAGCATTTCTGAGCTTACAAATAAGATTGACGTTTTGGAAAATACTAATAAGTCATTACAAGACAAGTTAGCACATTTAAAGAAAACTCCAATAGGATCAAGAGAGAGAAAGAGACCATTAAAAAATATAACTAGCTTGTGTGAGAGATCAAAGAAAAGAAGATTGAATCTTGCAAAAAAAAATGTCTCTAATATGTCGGGTATTAATATTCGAGAGAGTGAGGAGAGAATCAGTTTTTTAAAAGAGACCATGAATAAGAATGATATTTTGAGGATTCTTAGGTCACCTCAAAATATGGATTTGAGAGGCCCAACTCTCAAAGAATTAGTGAAGGACTTAAAGGACACAGTAAAACCAAATGAAATTGTAGAGACATGTGATACTGTGGGCATTAGTAAAGGTTATCGGGCTATCTCAAGATTATGGTTTAAAAATTTAAAATGTAATAGAATAACTACATTTGGGTTACCTTGAGCCCTAAGAGTATCGGTTGCAAGGACTGCCATGAATCATAAGATTCCACAAGTTTTCAAGGAATACACTCATATTGAAGCATCTATGTCATATGAAAAGAAAAAATGAAAATCTAGTTTTGAATACAATGTATTTAACAATATATGGGTTAATCTAAGAAGAGACCAGATTGCAATGGTTCACATGTATAGACTCACATTAGAGGAATGTCACGGTGTTTTAAAGTTTGCCTTGAAGTTAGATGAAGCACAGATTCAAAAAGGACAAAAGATGGAAAGAGTTAGCATTTGCATCATGAACAGGGCATTGGAATACAGCAATGGTGGGGGTCAAGCACCAGTGCATAAGTTCCAGTTTGAGATGGAGATTTGGTGGGTTGGTGCAGCTCACGTACCAATTGAGAATCATCAAAGACTGAAATGGTTGTTTACTCATACAGGTATTTCAAACATTATTAAGTCTCAAAGTGAAGGAGAAATGTTGGTTGTTGATGGGGTTGATAATTTTAATGTGGAATGGCACATGAGCGCTGACTTGAAAACTATCAAATGTATGCTTGGAATATGTAATGGGGCAAATGCAAAATATCCTTGTATTTATTGCATGAAAAGTGTTGGGTCTAAAAATTGGAGCAACTTGCGCCCTGTAAGAAGAGCCCCAACTAGAGACTCTATAGATCCAAGTTTTTAAAAAAACAAGGAAGATATATGGGATCCAATTCTTTCAATTCCTCTTAATAATGTTCATATATATACTTTGCATGCAGAGATTAGAATTATTGATAAACTTCTCAGGTTGCATCTTGACTATGCACACTCAATTAAGCCTTTGTCTTTATCGAATGAGTGTATTGACAAATGTGAGGCATTACTCTCCAAAATGGGTTTTCATGGAGGTCAAGTTCATTTAAGAAAAGATCCAACACTTTCATGGAAAACAAGAGATGTCTTGACTGATGTCTCAATGGGAGGCTCAAAAGCTATACGTTTTTTAGGTAACCATACAGGAAAACATGTGAGCATTACTTGGGAGCATTGGAGAGAGCTGTGTGGGATAATGACAAACGTTGCAACCACACCACAACTTGCATTTCTAAGGATTGAGGTTTGGAGACACGTTGATGTCTTCCTAAAGCTCCTCAAGCAACAAATGAAAATGTACACGTATCCAGAAGAGTTCAAATGTTCAATTACAAATCTTGTTCAAGCAATAAAGGAGGCATGGGGAGAAAAAGATATCACTTTTTGTTTGGTAAGAGAGAATATTTAATCCAAGCTTTCTTCGATAAAATTTCCATTGGCAAAAAATGATTGTTACTCTTATGAATTTGCAACATATCCTTCATATCCATGGGCCTTACTTTGTGGAGGAGCAAGGCCCCCTCGCAACTTATAGTGGCCAAGGCATGGAAAAATCTCACTATCAAGCATGTACAAGTTTTTTTTGAAGCACAAGACATGGAGGTGGAGTTACAAAAGGCAATGCTCTTGAGGAGCTTTTCATTTAGTTTTTTCGACGAGAGCTTCAAAGAATGAATAGTTCAACTTAAGAATTCATAGTATTTTTCAACGACAACTTCAAAGAATGAATACTTCAACTTGAGAATTCAAGAAAGGAAAGTACAAAGCTAGCTCTCAGTAGCCTTTACATCATCCTCCCTTTCCGGGATATTTCCTCTATAATGCAGAAATTTTCTTCTCTTGTAGCCAACTATTGAATTTATATCAATTCGGTTTGCTACCAAAGCATAAGATGAGAGGGCCAAAAAGTATCCTGCTCTAGAAGTAGAGAAACCGGGACCATAACCAAAAATCCTAATTGCCGCAGTCTTCTCCAAAAACATCACCTTGTATGCATTGTATTGTAACCCAGAGAAACCAAGTAGCCTTGTAAGTGCCTTGATACATAGTATAGGCCATGTTGCTTCCTCTGAGAAGATGTCATAAAATACCAAGAAAACATGCGGACAATCCTTGCTAAGTAATGGCCAAGTGCAACATCTTTCATTGAACTAATACCAACTCTTGTTCCTTTATCCTGTCCTAAGAAGTTATCAAAATCTTCAATCTCCAACTGTAAAAAAAAGATAAATGTCAAATGAATGTTGAAATCAAACATATATATATATCTTAGAAAATTTGAGATAATAGTACCAATTGATTTTCATCAATTTCTAGCTTAGTTGGATTCCATATGTTAATTGATGATTGTGCCTCATTGGTATCTTCCAATTCTTTAAAACATTGCGACTCTTCTCTTCCAAAATGGGAAATTCCAAGTCGGTCTTGAAGGTCATGGAACTCCTCTTCAGTAATCCCATACTCTTCCTAAGCGTTATTTACCTTACGAAAACAAAGAGAAAGGGCATCCCCTGCTTCAATAAACTTGTCGTCCGTAATTTCGGTGTCAAGTTTAAGTAACTCTTCTTTCGATTCATTTTCGACATCAACAATGCCATTTGCAGCATCAAAAACCTCTGCAATGATGGCTAAACAATAATCCTCCCTAAGATTGAAGAGCCTTTGAATGTTTGCTATCAGTATGTATTCCTTGTCCTTGATAGGGAAGTTGGAAGTGAAGCAACAGTGTAAAAAGAAGAGTCACATACCAGATGTGCATTTGCATGGTTTTCTTCAATAATGGTCTCAACTTTGAATTGGGAAACATCTAGTTTGCTAGCAATATTTGCTTCTTGCTCAGGGTTACCTCATCCAAAAGGCAAAAGCTAGAACATTTTGGACCTTCTAATTGTTTTTCATAAAATTTCACAGAATATTTAACAAGAGAAAAAATAATGAATGAAGTTGTTTTGGATATAAGCCTGCATTTCCTAGAATGAGCAGAACAAAATAAATCTGAGGTATAAACTGGTCAAGAGAATGAGATGTACACTTTCTTGAAAACAAAGCCTTCTCTGAAGGTGAGCTCCCAATAGGTACGTTAACATATTCCTTTGCATCCTTTTCAACTACTACCAAAAATGCAAGACTTTCAAACTCAGTAAACTCCTCCAGGAAAAACTTCGTACATGATTTCAATACATGGTCAATATCCCAGTCAAGGTTGAAAATATCATTTGCAATTCCCTAATAAGATAACTCCATGCCATTCTGAAGAAGAAAGTCTAGGAGCCTTTCAGATGGAGAAACCTCTTTGCTCTGAGACAATCCAGAAACCCTCAATGGTGACTTGCCTTTGATTGGAGACTTCTTAGGAATTTCCACACTTAGTGCTGAACAAGGGGAGGAAGCTGTGGGAATTTCAAGGGAGAAGGCAGCACAACCAGAAGCTCTTGTTGACCCTGATGACAACCTTCTTCTTTTTTTAGAAGGGGTTACCTGCTCTTGGGAGCATGCAACATCCTTAGGTTCAGACATGAGTGAAAGTATGATACGGCGCGAAAGTGTGCACCCACTTCAAGAGCGATGCCTTCTCGCTTCGTATTTGTTAGTCTACGATATGACACCAAACTGGCCAAGTGACCTCAAGAACAATATCTCCTCGCTTCGTATCAATGGGTACACAAAATGACGCAAATTCACATAAGAAACACTGAAAGTGGACCTCAACTCTAAACACGCTTGTAAATTTGCGAAAAAAGTCATAAATGCCTGACCACAGTGTTTATATAGACCAAAAAATATTTTCCACGTGCGAAGCCACGTAGACAGCCATGTGGATGGCCTGGGCAAAACCTAGCCAATTAAACATTGCCACATGTCGTATACCTGCAGGTATAAAAGATCGATGGTAGCTTATGTGGCTCACTTTTCAAATCTAGAGCGTGAATACATAGCCACATCGAGATCAACTTCGCCCTATATCGGTCACCGCAATTACGGCACCAGCAGGTGTTTTTTTAACATGCACTTCAACAGATTTGCGTTGTATCAGTCAATGCAAATATGACGCGAGCACGTGCTTTTTAAACATGCGCTTCATTGTATTCGCGCCGTATTGGTCACTACAAATACGGCACGTGTAGGTGCTTTTCAAATCTGCGCTTCACTATTTTCGCGCCATATCGGTCACCACAAATATGGCGCGGGAAGTTGCTTTTTAAAACTGCGCTTCACTATATTCACGTCGTATTAGTCTATGGCTCAAGAAGTTAAACCGTGCTTTAGTCCTATCGCAAATACGACACGAGGAGCAACATTTTAGACCTAGGGTTTTCTCCTATCGCGGCGTATCGGTCATCCGCAAATACGGCGTAAGGAGCTTCATTTCAAACCCGGGCTTTTTTTCTTATGGCACCGTATTTGTTGTTTCTATTTGGGTTACTTATGGTTTTTAAATATTCTAACTAGTCTCATTTTTTACTCATGGTTTTTAAATGTTGTAACAAGTCTCATTTTTCTGCAGGTTTATGGCTAGGACAAAGCAGACTGCAAGGAAGGTGTACATAGATAGCAAAGAGAGTGAGGAGGAGACAAGGCTTTCAGCTTCTCAATCTTTCCATGCTGAGATCCCATGTACCCTTGGTTGCCCTCAGTCTCCTGCCATGGAATCTAAGCAATCTAGTGCAGAGACACTGTCTTCTCGTGCCCAGAGTAAGCTTCATCATGTACAATCCCCTACAACAACTGCTAAGTTTCCAACCTCCCTTAGAGCCCCTATTCAACAGATAGAGCAACATGGACCGTCTTATGCCCATGGAGAAGAAGACCCTTCCAAGTCGAAGAGAAAGAGAAAGTCTAGATTTTTTTATGTTCAAAAATGTTTTAGTGAGATAAGGAAGGCACAAAGAGCTACACAGCATGTTATTCCAAAGACAACATTTATGAGAGTTGTCAAAGATATTTCTTTTAGATTATCAAGGGTGTTCACTGAAGTTGGTATGCAAAAGAAATGGCAGCTTGCAGCCATTCTTTGCCTTCAGGAGACCGCTGAAGACTTCGTTATTGATTTTATGAACGATGCTCACACTGTTGTTACCCACGCTCACAGAATGGCTTTGATGAACAAAGACTTTAGTATGGTCAGCAGAATCAGGTATAGGTTTGACAAGGTATTGAGGCCCTTGCCCACTACTGATAAAAAAACATTTGAGATCCTTAACGTTCCTCCAAAATTTGTTTAGGAGAGTGAAACGACCAATGATTAAGGACGTGACACATTTACACCCTGCAAAGACCACCTCCAATCAAGTGTCATCCTATCAAGAACCTGAAGAAGACACCCATCAAGAATGACCACAAAAGACTATAGAGTCAGAGGATGAAGTTTGCAAGAGAAAAATCGTTGTCCTTGGTCCTGTCAATCTGAAGAGAATGGGGGAGGTATATGGGCAAATGGTTGTGAATGTCTCTTGCACTTCTTCAAAAGACTATCTTAGTATTTCCCCTGAGGACAAATGAATGTTTGTTAAGAAAGATATTCAATTGTCAGATTCAGTAGTCTTTTGTTGCATAAGGTAAGGCTTTTTAGCTCTCTTTTTTTAATGGACCGATAGTGTTGTTTTGTTCATTGCAATTGACATTCATTTGGTTTTACTATTGGTTTTAGGGTGTTGATTGCTTCTCTTAGCCAAGAAATCTCTAAAACTATATTTATCATTGATCCATTGTTATCAGTGGAATTGTTTTCAAAATCTCATTTAAACATAGAATTATTTTTCAGATCATTCGATCCAATTACAAACTACCATATTTTTTTTCCTTATGTTAAAAGGTATGCAATTTTGCAAAGGGATTTAATGTATACTTCTTTATAGTATGCATTTCTTACTAACATTTTACTTTGCAGAGGACATTGGAGCTTAATATATATTGATATTCTTACTTGAGAAATTATCCTTATGAACTCTCTTAGGGGTATCCACGGTCAAGCAAAAATGTGTGTTGAATACAAATCCTTACTTTTTGGTTTATTGTTTATTTTATTTATCATCCTTTTTTTATAACATGTTTCCATTTATAGTGGTGGAAGATTGGTGGTAACCTTTTTGGACACTACATATGACCGATCCTCAAAAACCATATAGCTTTCTCTTACAAGAAGTGCCCTTACAAAATGATGCATATTCTTGTGGATGGAGAGTAATTTTTAATGTTTGTAGAACAATAGATTCAAAGATTCTCAAGATAGATGGGATTAATGTAAGTATCTTTCACATTCTGTTTTGAGCAACGTTATTAGTTTTTTGAGCAACAACATTATTATCAAATTTTATAATCATTCTATTTCTTTGTTTTTACTCCCTACAAGTATGAACTATCACTACCCTAACAAATTATTACAATTTTCCTTGCAGTGCCAATATTACCCCGATTCATACACATGGTGGATAAGAGAGAGATGTATTGAGTTAATTTTGGGCAGGACAATCACGCCAATCGACCCCGACTCTCCTCCACTTAAATCATTAACTAAGAGTAAGGCAAAAGGCAAGTCATCTAGAAAGACAAGTAAGGCAAGCTCCAAAAAGACAGAAATGCCAACACTTTCTCATCCATCTTCTCATCTACCCCCTTAAGAGAAGAGGGCCCCTGTCCAAGTTAAATTCTTCAACCAACCAAAAAAAAAGCCACTGCAACTGCAAGGTCTATCTTTTCAAAAATCGACGAAGAAGTTACAATGATGAAAGAAGATAAAAAGATACAAATGGCAAGATCTTTGTATATCTACACTTCAATTTTGTAACTCTTCATTCAATGAAAAGCTTTTTATTCAATGTAATGTTTTCAATTTTATGGATCGAAGCTTACAATTGAAGGAGGCAATCAACTCATACAAGAGAAAGAGTATTCAGCTCTTTTTCCTACTATTTTACCGTTTACTTTGAACTTATATTCTGCGGATGTACAGTCTAGCATCTCCAAGGTATCCCTTACATCTTTAAGATTCCAATTGGAAGTGATATTTACCTCATTTTCTATAACTTGCACCTTAAGATTGAAGGGCATGCAATCTGTATCTGAATCCAAGGGAATCCACATGCCTAGTTTAAGTTTGTATCTCCTATAATCAAAACCCAAAGAAAGAGTTTGTCGTGCTATATTATAACACACAGACAAGGATTGGGGGTACACATCACACCTCATGGTGTCGCCCTTATTGTCAACCTCTCTAGATTTCCAAAGCTTCCCTATAATGTTATCTAGTTCTGTGCTTGCAAAATTTCTACTTAGCCAAGATACTTTTGTTCTCAGTAAGTTTGCTATTTTGAAGCAACCCACAAAGATATGTAAGGGGATAAACCATGACAGGCGTATTCTTCTTGAGATCCTTCCAGCTGTCATGGGCTTTTGAATATCTTGACATATTTTGAATTTAAAACTATACATGATTGCCTTATCAGGAATCTCCCAAACAAGAGAGGAGAGACTTGGCAATGGGAAATCCTCGATATGTCCATATATACCCTCTTTAGATGGAACCACATATTGTGCATAATATATAAAAATTCCTCTCTCATTGAAAGAACCGACGGTCTCATCAGCATATATAATGTCTACAAACGCCTTATGAATCGCATTCAAATTTCCACTCAAACTCTCCATAGGTTGCCATTCAGTACTTTTGATGGAAATATATCTACAATGAAGAATTCAATATTAATACTTGCTTTAAAAAAATAAAATCATATATGTTATCAACTTAAGAGTTACAATGTGTTTGCTGGCAAACACATTCATTAGGAGATAAGTGCATATCCTTGGCCATGTTAACATGTTGCACTTTGACTAACCACTCTTCATGCGTAATTTTGAAAGCAATGATACGCCCTTTCCAGTGATGTTTTATATCCTCTATTTTTCTTCTTTTGACCTTGTGAGAGCCTTTGCAAGAGGGCTGTCAAGATTGTGGGAGAGAAGGAAGGAGCCTCACTTGTAGCTTTCTTGCTTGCACAATGGGGGAATACATACAAGGGTGGAGGCTGAAAACAGTTTTCCTCTTCTTAGTTGTGTAAGACAAAAGAACTCACATACAAAGAAATAGAAGAACCCTATATATGGGTCTCAAACCAAACTCAACTAACTAAGGTGGCATACTAACTGAGCCACAAACTAGAGTAGATAAGGATAGTTGTCATCTAGCTATTATTCATGGGCGGTGTACCAACCGCGTCTGCAAAACTGACAAGTCGGTGACATAAATGCACAACGGTTACCCTAGCATATCACGAGTGGAGCTTGATATCTCAACAATCCCCCTCGAGCTCAATCCCAATTCCTGCACACCAAGCATGTCTCTAAACTTGTGTAACTTCTCTACGCCCAATGCCTTCGTAAATATGTCAGCTACCTGATCCTCTGTGCTGACATAAACTAGATCAATAACACCTAGTAAAACCCTCTCTCGCACATAGTGATAATGCACCTCAATGTGCTTTGTTCTAGCATGATAGACTGGGTTATTTGCCAAGTGTATACTGCTCATGTTGTCACAATAAATGACAACTGGCCCATCTGTAGGCTGATGCATATCATAAAGTAGCTTATGCAACCATGCTACCTCACATGTAGCCATTGCTGCACCCTTGTACTCAGCCTCTATGCTTGACAAGGCAACTGTAGGCTGTTTCTTGCTGCTCCAAGTGACTGCAGCACTCTCAAAAGAGAACACATATCCACTGGTAGATCGTCTATCAAAAATACTACTAGCCCAATCAGCATCAGTGTATCCATGCAACTATATCTGAACCCCAGTCTCATAAAATAGTCCATACTGCAATCTGGACTTCACATATCTGAGTATGCGTCTAGCCGCATCCAAATGTGGTTTCCTTGGAGCCTGCATAAACTGACTTACCAACCCAACAGCATAGCTCAAATCTGGCATGGTAATAGTCATGTAAATCAAACTTCCTACTATGCGTCTGTACATAGTAGGGTCTTCCAGAAGCTCACCTGCATTTTCTCTCAGCTTCACATTCTGCTCCAAAGAAACTGAAATAGGCTTACAGCCTGTCATCCCATATTTGGACAGCATGTCCAATCCATATTGCCTCTGCAAGAGCCATATCCCACTTGGTGATCTAATCACCTCAATGCCCAAGAAATAACGCAGCTCTCCCAATTCCTTCATCTCAAACTTTTGCTTCAATAGCATTTTCACATGAAGGATATCTTCATCACTATCACATGTGATAATCAAATCATCAACATAAATGACAAGCAGCATAATACCCTTCTCTGTGTTTCTCACATAAAGTGAGAAATCTGCCTTGGAAATCTGAAATCCAATAGTGACAAGATACTGTCCTATCTTGTCAGACCATGCTCTAGGTGCTTGCTTCAAGCCATACAAGGCTTTCTTCAACCTGCAAACAAACTCAGGATGAACAGCATGCACATAACCTGGTGGCTGCTCCATATAGACCTCTTCTTGCAAATCACCATGCAAGAAGGCATTCTTTACGTCCATCTGATGTAAAGACCATCCCTTTGATGCAGCCATAACAATGACTGCTCTTACGGTTGCCATCCTTGCAACCGGACTGAATGTTTCTTCATAATCAATGCCATATGTTTGTGCATACCCCTTGACTACTAATCTTTCCTTGTATCTATTCACAGAACCATATGCATTGTGTTTCACCTTATAAACCCACTTACAACCAATTGCATTCTTATCTTTAGGCAAAGGTACCAATTCCCATGTAGCATTTGCTTCTAAGGCATCCATTTCTTCATCCATAGCTTTCTCCCATTTTTCTTTTCCCATGGCTTGTTCAAAAGAAGTGGGTTTTGGTTCTTGTATCACTTTGACCATATATGCATAGTGAATGGCTGTAAATCCATCATATTTCAGCCTATCCACAGGATACCTAACTCTGGTAGACCTGCGCAAAGTAGGTTCACTCCCAGGTGCTCTCAAAACATCCCTGGTCTTCCTTACTCTAGGTGTAACAATAGAAGGAATACCCAACTCATCATCAATGCTCTGTTCTGAGCCACTGGATTCACCATCCACATAAGAGTGGCCTGCATTCACATCAAACATGGGCTGATCTACCTTCTCTTTTCCTTTTCATGATACCTGCATACCACTATTTGCATTGCTTTGAGAAGATTCTCCTGATCTCAATCTGCCTGTCCATGGCGACGAATGTGAACCACTGCTAGAGGACGCTCCAGGTCCACTAATATCTTGTGACTGCTGCTGTGAATTCTGTGCAGCATTACCATTTTGTGCATCTACATTATCAATCACATTTACTGGTTTATACCAGCTACTCATCTCATCAAAAACAACATCTTTGCTCACTGTAAACTTACGAGTAGAAGGGTTATAGCATCTATACTCTTTTTGCTGCAGAGAGTAACCAATAAAGATGCACTTCTCAGCTTTTGGATCCAACTTGGATCTCAACTCATCTGGCACATGAACATAGGCAATGCAACCAAAAATTTTCAAATGAGAAATATCCGATTTCCTACCAGTATACCTCTCCTCTGGAGTCATCCCATGTATTGCTACAGTGGGAGTCATGTTCATTATGTAGACTGTTGTAGCAACTGCTTCAGCCCAGTAAAAATCTGGCAAGTCTTTTTCATTGAGCATGGCACGAGATACCTCTCCAATATGCCGGTTTTTCCTTTCTGCAATTCCATTTTGTTATGGGGTATGACTGCATGAATATTGGTGCTTTATGCCATGCTCCTGCAGGAACCTTGCAAACTCATTTGAGAGGTACTCTCCCCCTCCATCTAACCTTAGGCATTTTATTTGTAGGCCTATTTCTTTTTCAACCATAGCTTTAAGAGTTTTGAAATGCCCAAAAACTTCACTTTTCTTTTTCATAAAATACACCCAAACTTTTCTGCTATAGTCATCAATAAAAGTAACAAAATAATGACAGCCTCCAAGAGATGCAGCCTTATAGTCCACACATCAGAGTGGATTAATTCCAATGGCTTCTTACTCTCTTGAACATGTCTAGAAAATGGTTTCCTTGCATGTTTTCCAAATTGATAGGCTTCACATACCTTATGCATTTCTGCAACCTTGAATTTAGGCAATCCTGCAACAATATTTTGGGCCTGCATTGATTTAAGTCGTTGTACATTAACATGACCAATGCGTTTATTCCAGATATCAATATCTGCAACTACACTGGTCCCATGTGCAAACATTGCTGCACTCAATTCAGGCATGTCTGCATCCAACGTAAACATCATGCCCTTCTTCTTCCCTTTTGCTATCAAGCGACCTTTATTTTTCATATCCTCAACAAAGCATCCATGAGGATTAAATCTGACCTGCAAGCCCTACTCAACCATTTGACCAACAGAAACCAGATTCTTGGTTATATTTGAAACATGAAATACATCAGACAGGTATTTCTTTCTCCCATCCTGCATAGACAAATGAATTTTTCCAATCTGCACAATAGGATGTGTAGTATCATTACCAGTCTCCACAAATCCTAGTTTTTCCATTTTCCTTGCATCCTCCATCCATTCTGCATGACCTATCATGTGGTTTGATGCACCTGAGTCAACATACCATACATTGTTGCTTTTTTCTGCACTTGTCACAGAATTTTTCATGCGCTACACCATAAACAAATGCTCATTTCTGTCATCACCCTGTCTACTAGAAGATGCATAATTTCCTTGTTGCAATTTTCCATTCATGATGTCATTCTGCTTTTTATAGCACTCTTTAGTCATATGACCCATTTTACCACAGTAGTAGCATTCAACATTACTGTTTGCATTTTGGCCTCTTTGCCATCCACCACGACCTCTTTGGCGCCCCCTGCCTCTAGAGTTACCACGTCCTCCTCCATAGGACTGGTTTTCTTGAGTTTGCTGCATATTCTGATTTCTACCACGGCCTCCAGATCGGCCTCCTCTACCTCTGCCTCTACCTCTTCCAGCATTTGAGTAAAAGACAACTTCTTTTGAAGTTCCTCCTTAAGAAGATGCACCACCATTTCTCTGCTCCTCAGAAATTAGAAGAGCAATCAACTCCTCAAAATCAGGAAATCTTTCACGAACTGAAATGGATGTCCGAAACTGTGCATAATCCTTTCCTAGACCATTCAAGGTCACAGAAACTAAATCATCATCTTCCACTGGCGACCCAATGGAAGCAAGTGCATCTACAATCTTCTTCACCTTCATGTGGTAGTCATTGATGCTCATACTTTCTCTTTGCACATTATGCAACTCTTGCTTGAGCTGCATTTTCCTTGCTTGCGTATTTGTGCTATACATTTTTGACAAAGTATCCCATGCCTCCTTTGGCGTACTTGCATCCTGAATATGCACAATCATAGAGTCTGAAATACTGATAGACAGCCAGTACATAACTTTCCTGGCTCTCTCATGCCATGCTTTAAATGCCTGCATTTGCTGTTGATTGGGAACATCAGGAAGAACTGGTTCTTCTTCATTTCCTGCAACAAATTTCCAATATCCTTTTCCCATAAGGAAATTCGTCATTCTAAACTTCCATGCTTGGAAGTTGTTCTTGTCAAGCTTTTCAGTTACAATTTGTGAAAGAGAATCAGACGCCATTACAGAACACTGCAAAAAATTCTATCACTGCAAAAAACACAGCTTCACCCTCACAAGGGCAAATCTGCAAAACTAGCGAAAGTGGTATTTGACCACACAGTCACTTCCTAGTGACGATTTTGCATAAACAGGAACCAAGGATGATTCTGTAACTCCCAATGTCTCTGCACACAAGCATACGATGCAATTTCTGTGGTAACTTTTCACCGACCTGTAGAACAGTGGTCACACAGCATAAAACAGGGCCTTTTCCTAAGTGCGTGCAGAAAACTTCCGCCTCCAAAACAGGCCCCGAAATGGCCTCAAATCAAAAAAATAGAGCAACCAAGGGCTAAAGCCCTCCCACAGCATATACTACCCTCTTGCTACACCGCGAAGGGCGTCTCAATCTGAGACAATGCACTCTTGCACTTTCCGGCTATGCTACCTCCAGAGACTTGCTCCCAAAATAGAAAAATGGAAGCAACACTGATCTTCTTACCAGAACACCGTGAACTTGGCTTGCTTTCTTGAGCTCCTTACCACGAACAAGGCTCTGATACCATGTCAAGATTGTAGGAGAGAAGGAAGGAGCCTCACTTGTAGCTTTCTTACTTGCACAATGGGGGAATACACACAAGGGTAGAGGCTGAAAACAGTTTTCCTCTTCTTAGTTGTGTAAGCCAAAAGAACTCACATACAAAGAAATAGAAGAACCCTATATATGGGTCTCAAGCCAAACTCAACTAACTAAGGTGGCATACTAACTGAGCCACGAACTAGAGTAGATAAGGATAGCTGTCATCTAGCTATTATTCATGGGTGGTGTACCAACCGCATCTGCAAAACTGACAAGTCGGTGACATAAATGCACAACGGTCACCCTAGCATATCACGAGTGGAGCTCGATATCTCAACAAGGGCAACACTGTCACCCAATTGTTTATGCAAAAGGTTTTGGGCTCTCAATTTCCATCTATTCCTTGGCCATAGACAGTTCAAGAGTTTATTAAATGAGACGGGCACCTTTTGGATGCCATACTTAGATTGAAATCAAAGAGAAAGGCACTCACTGAGAAAGGTAAATGAGCAAAGAAAGAAGCTCACCGAGAAAGATGAATGAACAAAGAAGAAATACTGAAAAGACTAATGAAAATATAGTGGGGGCGCCAAAAGCTCTCGACTTTCAAAAAAGTTATTATTAACTTCACAACATCATTATCATAATCGGTTTTGTTAGATTTTATAAGTAAATAAGGACTTCAGGACCATCAAAACATGTCAGAGTTTGGAGATTTTGGCTAAAAGAGAGAAGAGAACCATGGAGTTGACTCTACTATCTCCAAAAAGGAGGAGACACGAATACCGTATTCTTGCATACGTGGCAAACTCTCTTTGGCCCTTTCCTTAATCCTGTGATTAACAAAAGTGCATTTTTTGAAGCATTTTTGGCCCTAATGCGCAAAGGAGCATCAAATGGACTCTTCAAAAAACAAAACAACTACACATCAGTCTACCATATAATAATGCATTTTAATTAAAATAATAACTATGGACAAGAAAGATGAGTGACTTACTGGGCCGCCGCGTGCATACAACCTATTGATCAATGCAGTGAGACCCTGTCTCTCTATATATTGAGTCTCTAGGCTTGTGGGATTGTGGTTAATAATGGAGTGCTGCAAATAAAAAAAAATACAACTATTAGAAATAGGATTGCCAGTACAAGAGATATTGCAAAAAAATAAGCAAGAAGAACAAAACAAAAACTTACAAAGTCCTCCATATAAGTCCTGTGGCCGCCACTCCCAAGAAGATGGACCACTCCCGCCTCCTATCATGCCCTCGTTGCCTGGCGCAGCTATCTCCAACATCCTAGAGAATCTATAGCCTCCTCCCTAAGTCGACGCTAGTCATCTACATCTAGCCACTCGGGCTTTGAGACCCTACTCTTAAGTGCCTTACGTGCATCTGATCATCTGTGTGACATTGCCAACCATGATGTCACTCTACAATGTGTTAACCAACCTTGCAAGAGGACCAAATCATTTACATTGCCACTAATGCTACTTACATTGCTACATTTAAAAACACTTAATGTACCCCACTTGCACTGCCATACTCCATGTAACATTTCCACACTTAATGTAACCCATTATCCAAATCACAAACCGATCCACTAACCAACCCTAAAACTATCTACCCATGCCTCTAGCCATGCTTGCTACTACTACTGACCCCAAACCCTACAAGCTACTTACCTAGCATTGCTACAAACATTACTACACAACTAAATATTGCCAAGCTATTGCCACAAAAAGCATAACCAATATTCTATCCACTTATAGCACCACTAAAGGTTCCTACAAAGCCTAACCCATCCTTTATCCACATGTCGCATTACCACTGACCATGCCTCTAACCACTAACTACTAACTACTACTAACAATCATTTTCTAACAAGTCACCAACCCTACAAAAGCTAATAAGGAATCCATTGTACATTGCTTTGGAATGAACACATGGCCCACTAAATGCTACTACAAGCACATAGCCTACTACAAACACATGAGCATTTACATTGTTTGTTACCCACTTACATTGCCAAATCAAAATACATGGATGCTACATTTTCTTGTTACCAACTCACAAGGTGCTAAAAAACCATGTAAGGTAGTAACCCATTATTGCTTATAACCTTGCTACTCACTTTGTGTTTCCACGGACAATCATTTTCTACCAAGCCACCAACCCTACAAAAGCTAACAAGAAATCCATCATACAATGCTTTGGAATGGACACATGGCCCACTTAGTGCTACTACAAATACAAAAGCATTTCCATTGTTTGTTACTCACTTACATTGTCAACTCAAAACACATAGCCACCATATTTCTTATTACCCACCTACAAGGCACTACCCAACCCAACAGGAGGTAATAACCTACAATTGCTTATAACCTTGCTACTCACTTCGTGTTGCCACCAGTAACAATCATGTTCTACCAAGCCACCAATTTTATAGATTGAAAACAAATCTAGTGTACATTGCTTTAGAATGAATACATGGCCTAGTTAATGCTACTACAAACACATAGCCCACTACATACACACAAGCACTTACATTATTTATTACCCACTCACATTGCCAACTTAAAACACATAGATATCACATTTTCTTATTTACAACTCACAAGATGCTAACCAACCCTACAAGGTAGTAACCCACCATTGCTTATGCTATGCACTTTGCATTGTCACACACTAACAATCATTTTCTACCGAGCAACCAACCGTACAAAAGCTGACAAGAAATTCATTGTACATTGCTTTTGAATGGACACATGGCCCACTTAATGCTACTACAAACACATAGCCCTCTGGAAATACACAAGCATTTAAATTGTTTACTATCCACTTGCATTGCCAACTCAAAAAACATAGCCACCACATTGCTTGTTATCAACTCATAGGATGCTAACCAAACCTACAAGTAACTAACTCACCATTTCTTATAACCTTACTACTTACGTTATGCTACCACTAACAATCATTTTCTACAAGCCATTGACCCTGCAAAAGCTAACAAGAAATCCATTGTACATTTCTTTGGATTGAACACATAGCCCACTTAATGCTAGTACAAACACATAGGCTACTATAAACACACGAGCATTTACTTTGTTGGTTACCCACTTCCAGTGCTAACTCAAAATACATAGCCACCCAATTTCTTGTTACCAACTCAGAGGATGCTAACCAACCCTACAATTCACTAACCTACCATTGCTTATAACCTTACTACTCACTTTTTGTTGCCATTGACAATCATTTTCTACCAAGCCACTGACCCTTGAAAAGCTAACAAAAAATCCATTGTACATTTCTTTGGAGTGAACACATATCCCACTTAATGCTACTACATATAGTCGATACAAGCACATGAGCATTTACATTGTTTGCTATCCACTTCAATTTCCAACTCAAAACCAATAGCCACCACATTGCCTTTTACCAACTCACAAGGTTCTAACCAACCATACAAGGCACGAACCCAACATTTCCTAGTCACCTTACTCTACTAACTTAGTGCTACTACTACTAACAATTATTTTTTATCAAGCCACGAACCCTACAAGCTAACAAGAAATCCATTGTACATTGCCTCGGAATGAACACATAGCCCATTTAATGTGTTTACAAACACTTAGTCTACTACAAGCACACGGGCATGTACATTGTTTGTTATCCACTAATATTTTCAACTCAAAATACATAGCTACCACATTGCTTGCTACCCACCTATAACATACTAATCAACCCTACAAGGTACTAATCTAGCATTGCTTATAACCTTGCTACTCACTTCGTGCTGGCACTAATAATCATTTTCTACCAAACCACCAATAATGCAATCTAAAAAGAAATCCATCTTATGATTGAGCATGAAGTTCATATCTCAAGCATACTTTTGATATTCCACACATGCATAAGATCAAAAGATAAAGCAAGGACCCAAAGATGTGAGGGAGGCTTGAGATGCAATTGTACCCCTCCCAAGTCTAGCTATGAGGAGGAAATTGGGTCTTAATATTTAATTTGATCCTTGTAGGATCATAGAGGAGGGTGTATCCTCATAGGTTGAAGCAAGAAGTCTTAGCACATAGAAGAGAATAAGGTGATTAGAACAGAAATGACCTAGCCATTGGTAAAAGTGAGGTCTATTTCAACAAAACCATATGGGATTTTGTAGGCATATATTTTTCTTTTGTCTTTTTGTGGAGGGAAGATACAATGATGTTTGAGGGTTGCTATTGAGGAGTTTACAAAGAAAAATTATTAGTTTCTTTTTCTCATATACCATATGATTTTGGTTTGAGAATGAGAAAGGTACAAACTAATAGCTAAAAATGGATGTTCAAAGAGGCATAGTCTCCTTATGAAGTAGGGAAATCCCAAGTAAACAAGCCAATGATTTGAAAAAGAAACGATAGTGGTGGAAAATGAGCTGGGGATTTTATTTGGGGCTCTCAAATAGACACAACTTGGGCACATCCCCCTTCCCATAGCCCCCCCATTGTGCCTCTAAGAATTTTCAAATTAGAAGACCCATAATGTGAATTCACATTGAGCACATTTATAAATCCCTTCTATTTTTATAAAACTATAAGTTAACATAATACATATACCCTTTCATTTGAACTCACGTAATATCTTACATATTCTATATGGTTGACTCCCTGGGCCCTACCTCAACATCAAAAGCTTCATAGGTTCTGGTTAGGCTCCTCAAAGGTTGTTTCTCTATTGAATTTGATGGAAAAATATCTACAAGGAGAGAGTACATACATAAATATATTAGATTCATGATGACTACAAAGCAACTAAACTAAGATAAAGGGTATTACCATGGAGACTTAGAACTAGATAGGAAGATATGACGTGAATTAGGGGGGTCAAGTTTAAAGTCTTTTGCAGTGTAAACATGTTGCACTAGTGTAACTAAACCTCTCTCTCAAATATCCTTAAACTCACGTGATTCACCTATTTAGCAACAAGAAGGAACTTCTAGTTCTTATGAGGAAGGCAAGGAGTTCATCGCAAGAAAGGGAGAAATTGTAGCTTTTGAGTACCAACTGACAATGGTTCCCTTGTGGCTATGGCTATGGCTATGGAAGGAAGGAGGTAGTGGAAAGATTTGATGTATAGATTAGAGAAATGGAGAGGAATAATTCCAAAAGAAGTAGTAGTTCTTAGAGAAACACACCAAAAAAGCTTTTTCTAGACTGTCCACAATATGAAATGAGTTATTTGAGAGTTATTTGAGAGAAAAGGGGCCTTTTGGGAGAGGAGTAAAAATTTTCAATTTTTGAATACCACTTTTACATTCCCTATGGGACCCACCTAGGATGGGGGAGAAGGCTAAAGGTAAAAGTCCGAGGGCGAGGAGGAGGGGGGGTGGAGATAGGGAGACAAGTCTCCTTTTAGTGGGATGAAGGGAGAAAAGAGAGTAGATAAAATCTGCACACCATCCCCTCTCCCATTGGTCCACCCCAAATCTCTTGTTATTAGGAACTCTTAAGCTAAAGGACCCTTTTTGAGTCCATGTTTTCCCTAATGCTTGTGTTGTTTCTTTCTTGGGATAGGTAGAAGTTTGCATGGTTACTAGGAGAGGAGTCTTGAGAAGACAAGGTGAGAGATTGTTGTCCAAGTGAGTTATACCTTTTGAAAGAATAGAAGTTCATCAAAATATTGTACTTTTAGCCTAACATTTTTGTTCTATTTGCTAGAACCAAGCATAGTTTAACTACTAAGGTTCTTACACTTCTACTATGTGGCAAAATAGGAGTCTAATCTACTTGCGTGGATGGGTTGATGTAGTATCAATCATCCACACTTGCGACTTGCAGAATTTGAAACACATGTGGCTAGTTTAGGAAGGCCAAATCCAGAGGAATCGATTTATTGGATTGAGATTGGAAAGTTTGGATCTATTTAGATTAGAAGATAACACAATAGTCCATATATAAAACATAACAAAACTAAAAAAACATTACAAAACTACAAAAATGTAAAAACACAAAAATGCAAAAAACGCATAACACAAAATGCAAAACTCAAACTCTTCTTGCTTAAATAAACCATGCGACCTTATTGTGGATTGAAGAGACATTATGCTTATCATGATTTAATTGGTTGTGTATACATTGAAGTGAAAATAATACAAAAATGCAAAATGCAAAACTCAAAATTTGTTACTCAACACTTAAAGCTTCTTACTTGAACAATCCATGGGTCAATATTGTAGCTATAGGTGACTAATTATGTGTACATTGAACGAAGAAACGTGAGAAAAACTTAAAAATCAAAAATGAAAAAACACTAAACCCAAAACTCAAACTCATCTTACTTGAATAATTTTTGTGACATTATTGTGGATTGACAATATATTATGCTTATCATAGTGGTTTCTTGTATGTGCATTGAAAGAAGGGAAGTGATAAAAATCCATTGAAAAAAATAGTGTGTTATTGATTATTTTATATCCTTTAATATTCAAGAGCCTCACCTTCTAGTTTGATAGATAGATGTCCAGTCCACCCCCATACTCTTAACATCTTTGATGAACGTATTGTCATTTCATACTCAATAATCTCATACTTTCAACATCTTTGATGAAGGTATTGACCATTGGAAACCCTTCTCTCTATTGTAATAGCCCTCCGCGGTCCTCATTTCACCATTCCCTCTCTCTTGCAATCAAGGATATGTATTGGAGTGGCAGAGTTCCCCAATGTCATGTGAAACAAGATGTGTGCTCGATTTCTGATATACCCTCATGGACACATGCATCTAGGGTTACAAAGTATATCCTTGTTGGACCTCACACTGTGTTATGCAAGAAAAAGGTGAAGATTTATGCATCATCCTAATGCCATAGAAGTAAATGTATAGCAAAGATGAGTGTTCTGCTAAAAAGTATATATAGTGAAGTGGCTTGTGTCTGTGAGTTCCCTATCATGTATATAGGTTTAGGGGTTTAAGAAAGCATTCCTCCTCCTTGTATTTCCTTACTCTTTACATCTACTTTCTTCTTTCTCTAGTACAAGCACTTAAAATGAACATGAATAGTTATATGAATTAGGAAACTCAAATCAAAAGAAAGGTTTGAACTCCTAGATTGAGAAGAGTTTAAGCTATATTGACTTCAAAGAACAAAAGAAACAACCATATTGGAATATAAAGTTTTAAAACCTAGCTTCCTAGTTCAAACTTTGGGTTTCTCTAGGTCTTTGCAAAAGTGTGTAACATATTTAGCTCACACTATAGCCTAAAGCATTCATGAAATGTAATTTTCTTTATGCAAAGATTAATTATAAATCATCTATTCTCTTTTTAGATCTTTATGTATTCTTCCTAATTCCTAGAACATCTTAGGTCCAATAGAAATGGTTTTTGTAATGTGTTGAGTTTTCTCATTTCCTTCTTCCCCATAGGTCTCTAGTTCTCTCAAAGCAATTGCCTCTCATATCATTTCCATATTGGCTTGCAATGCCTCTCCTATCATTTCCATATTGGCTTGCAATGCCTCATGTTTTTTTTCAAAAATCAAAGAGCAATTGACTTATTTTCAACGGAACTATTGGCTAATGAATTGTCCTCATCTAGTTGAGTCTCTTGTGTTGTTTGAGCTCTTATTAGCTTTTCTTCTTTAAAAACGTGAATAATCTCTAGTGCCTTTTGCACATTCTCTCTCATGGTTTCATTTATTTTAGTTTCAAGTTCTTATGAGTTCAATTGCAAACCCTTTTCACTCAGAATGGTTTTTTCCATAGAAGATATTTTCCATTTCTTTCTAAGAACTATCAATTAGCTCTCAAAGTCATTCAAAGAGCTCTCCGCTCTCTCCTTGTTATCTAGATTCTCATCAGACTCATCAACACTAATTGAGTCTCTTCAAGTCTCCCAATAACATCAAAACTATCCTCAATACTCAACGTCTTTCTTAGACTTCCCTCATAACTCAAACTAGTCTTCAATAACTTATCATCAACAACTAAACACGACTCCATTAAGTCACTACTCCCGACAACATACAATGAGTGGACAACACTTGCCTCAATAATTTCACAACCTACTTCTAGATCTAGAAGTCCTTTCTCCAATTTACTCTCATTGCAACCAACCTTATTAGATAAAAACCTAGGATAAACAATATGAATTTCAATGTCATTAGATCCCAAGTACATAGAACCTTCATCCATAGGATATCTTGACTTGATTTCCAATGTCTAAACCCCACTAGATAAAAACCTAGGGATCACATTTATAATTTCACTATCATTAAAACCCAAGTACTTAGAAACTTCATCCATAGGATATCCAGACTTGATTTCCAAACTCTTCTCGACATCAACTCCAGGGGATCCTTCATTGGTAAAGTCCAATCTTTGATGCTTTAAGTCAAAATCAAAGCTTACCTCCTCGTATTGATTTTCTAAGGAAACATTCAATGGTTAATTTGGAAAGTTATCATTCATTTTCTCTACTTCATTTCTTTTTTTAACTAAAAATTTTGGAAACTCATAAAAAAACTATATTTCATCATTATCAAAAACATCTTCCTTCCTTACATCTTCATCCATGAGATTCTTAGATTCTTGTTTCAATAATTTCTTTAAAATATCAACCCTAAGGTTTTGCTCATTTGTAAAATCGAATCTTAGATAATTTGAGGTAGAATTCAAGGTCTCAACTTTGTGTAATTTCTCTAAGGAAACCTTTAGTGTTACATTCGGACATTCTTGTTTTGGCTTGTCAATCTTATGTCTCTCTTTTGACATCCCTTCTAAAAATTCTTCCAAAAAAACAATTGGGTCATCATCAAGTTCATATTTCTCTCTCACATTATCATCTTGAGCTGCTTCTAGTAGACCATGAAAGTCATCTAAAGAGGATTCCACTCTATTGTTTCCACTAACACTTCCACTTTCAATAATAATAGTATCCAAGTGTGCTATGTAAGAATCACTCTCTACCATCTCAAACTTTCTATCACACCCTCTCAACATCATTCCCCATTGAAAAACCAACCAACCCCTTATCACATTCAACTTCATCCACAAGTCTAAACACTTATTGCAATTGCACACTCTCTTCTTCTCTAAGAGATTCCATCTCAAACACATCACTCACATTATTGTTCTCAAAAGATAACATATTCAAGTGTATTTTTATCTTTTCTTCAGTAACTTTCACCCAAGTTCCCCAGGGTTTCATAGAGAAAACTCTCTATCTTCTATTATCACAATGCTCATGCTCCTACACAACTCTTCTTCTAAGGGTTGTGAATCTAGCCCCAAACCCTTATGTGTTTCCTTAAACTCATTCCTAAACAAAGACTCTTGGTCTCTATCACACTTTTGATGGTAACTAGAGAAGCACCTGAATCACAATGGCTCTTTACCTAATCAAGTCTATAACTAGCTTCAGCATGCTCTTTCTCACTCTCAAATTCTCTTCTTCCTAATGGTTTTCTCCCTTTTGATAAAAAAACCATATAAACATAATTTATCAATCTACAAGGATCTTTGATTGGTCCTCTGTCACCATCAACCTTAGTTTAACTAAATCAACCTCTATCCAGTGAATACAAACTTGAATGAGATAAAATATAGATATTACCAACGAGAACGGAAGCCTATTTACCTGAGCACTCTCCGAATCCCGGAAAGTCATGCATCGTCCACATGAGAATGGCTCGAATATTGGCGGACCGTCGACCATTGTGCTTGCTCATATCTTGCACGGCGACCCCCTCCTCCCACAAAATCTTAAGCTCATTGACTAATGGATGAAGATACACACCCATATTTTTGACTTTGTAGCAGCTGGGGATGAGTAAGCTAAGGATGAGATGTCCTTTCTTCGTAAAAAGCCATGGAGGGATATTGTAGTTGACAAGGACTATAGGCCACACACTGTAAGAAGTTGAGCGCAGACCGAATGGGTTCATGCCATCCATTGCAAGACCGAGCCGAAGATTCCTTGGCTCTTGGGCAAAGCCTGGGAAGGTAGAGTCAATGTGGCTCCATACACATTGTCATCGCGTTAAGAGTTGAAGGTCTACCACCAGGGCTTTTAGTGCAGAAGAAGAGTTTAGGATTCAAGATTCGGGAAGGGAAAATGGATTGGGGTTTAATAAGATCCGGGATCTAGAAATGATTTAGGTACGGAAGAACAGTTCAAGCCTTTTCACTATGTACTTAGCATACATGAACAGAAGGAATAAGATTAACTTGATTACATCAAATGCCTCTGGATACATACATCATATCATAAAGGATATTTTCAGATTCTCAATTCATTTATGAATGTCAAAATGCAAGCTCTAATGCCATTTATTTCAAGTACATAGATGGATTTCAACCCTTTGGTTCAAGTATATTGATGATAGATTCAAATGCATCCAAGATTTGGGCCAAAGATACATGAAATGAATTGAAAAAGTATAATTTTAGCTTCAGCCCTGTTTTAAAACAGAAAATTCCAGCCCATAATCAAGTTCAAAATGAGTGCATAAACTCAAGAGGAAGCACTTCTCATCATTCATGAACAATGTCTTGAAGAAAAGAGGCCATTTCCTTCCATTACAACCATACAAATCCCATTTTTGCTCATAAAAATGGACCATAACAGTGGGCTGCCCTGTTTATGACTGGTTATTTCAGCCCATAACAGCCCATAAGTCTTCAATATCCTCACCCTCTGCTTGCCCCAAAGTCACTCAAGTACTTGGGTACAAGTCGGGCTTCATTGGACCAAGAATAAGGTAAACAAAATGAGAGAAGTCGTGCATAAGAGCGGGCTGAATAATCTTCTCTCAGATTTCCCTCTTTTATAGATTGTTTCAGCATGCATTTTGTCAGACCAAATGTTGAGATATCGAGCTCCACTCGTGATACGCCAGGGTGACCGTTGTGCATTTATGTCACCGACGTGTCAGTTGCAGATGCGGTTGGTACACCGCCCATGAATAATAGCTACATGATAGCTATCCTTATCTACTCTAGTTCGTGGCTCAGTTAGTATGCCACCTTAGTTAGTTGAGTTTGGTTTGAGACGCATATATAGGGTTCTTCTATTTCTTTGTACTAGAGTTCTTTTGGCTTACACAACTAAGAAGAGGAAAACTATTTTCAGCCTCCACCCTTGTGTGTATTCCCCCATTGTGCAAGCAAGAAAGCTTCAAGTGAGACTCCTTCCTTCTCTCCCACAATCTTGACATGGTATCAGAGCCTTGTTCGTGGTAAGGAGCTCAAGAAAGCAAGCCAAGCTCGCGGTGGTCTGGTAAGAGGAGCAGTGTTGCTTTCATTTTCTGTTTTGGGAGCAGATCTCTGCAGGTAGCACAGCCGGAAATTGCAGGAGTGCATTGTCTCAGGTTGAGACGCCCTTCGCGGTGAAGCAAGAGGGCAGTATATGCTATGGGTGAGGGCTTTAGCCCTCGGTGACCTTGTTTTTTTTATTTGAGGCCATTTCGGGGCCTGTTTTGCAGACGGAAGTTTTCTGCACGCACTCAGGAAAAGGCTCAGTTTTATGCTGTGCAGCCACTGTTCTACAGGTCGGTGAAAAGTTACTGTAGAAATTGCATCGTATGCTTGTGCGCAGAGACATTGGGAGTTTCAGAATCATCCTTGGTTCCTGTTTATGCAAAATAGTCACTAGGAAGTGACTGTGTGGTCAAATACCACTTTCGCCAGTTTTGCAGATTTGCCCTTGTGAGGGTGAAGCTGTGTTTTTTGCAGTGACAGAATTTCTTGCAGTATTCTGTAATGGCGTCTGATTCTCTTTCACAGATTGTCACTGAAAAGCTTGACAAGAACAACTTCCAAGCATGGAAGTTTAGAATGACGAATTTCCTTATGGGAAAAGGATATTGGGAATTTGTTGCAGGAAATGAAGAAGAACCAGTTCTTCCTGATGTTCCCAATCAACAGCAAATGCAGGCATTTAAAGCATGGCATGAGAGAGCCAGGAAAGTTATGTATTGGCTGTCTATCAGCATTTCAGACTCTATGATTGTGCATATTCAGGATGCAAGTATGCCAAAGGAGGCATGGGATACTCTGTCAAAGATGTATAGTACAAATACGCAAGCCAGGAAAATGCAGCTCAAGCAAGAGTTGCACAATGTGCAAAGAGAAAATATGAGCATCAACGACTACCATATGAAGGTGAAGAAGATTGCAGATGCACTTGCTTCCATTGGGTCACCAGTGGAAGATGATGATTTAGTTTCTGTGACCTTGAATGGTCTAGGAAAGGATTATGCATAGTTTCGGACATCCATTTCAGTTCGTGAAAGATTTCCTGATTTTGAGGAGTTGATTGCTCTTCTAATTTCTGAGGAACAGAGAAATGGTGGTGCATCTTCTTCAGGAGGAACTTCAAAAGAAGCTGTCTTCTACTCAAATGCTGGAAGAGGTAGAGGCAGAGGTAGAGGAGGCCGATTTGGAGGCCGTGGTAGAAATCAGAATATGCAGCAAACTCAAGAAAACCAGTCCTATGGAGGAGGACGTGGTAACTCTAGAGGCAGGGGGAGCCAAAGAGGTCGTGGTGGATGGCAAAGAGGTCAAAATGCAAACAGTAATGTTGAATGCTACTACTGTGGTAAAATGGGTCATATGGCTAAAGACTGCTATAAAAAGCAGAATGACATCATGAATGGAAAACTGCAACAAGGGAATTATGCATCTTCTAGCAGACAGGGTGATGACAGAAATGAGCATTTGTTCATGGTGCAGCACATGAACAATTCTGTGACAAGTGCAGAAGAAAGCAATGATGTATGGTATGTTGACTCAGGTGCATCAAACCACATGACAGGTCATGCAGAATGGATGGAGGATGCAAGGAAAATGGAAAAACCAGGATTTGTGGAGACTGGTGATGATACTGCACATCCTATTGTGCAGATTGGAAAAATTCCCTTGTCTATGCAGGATGGAAAAAAGAAATACCTGTCCGATGTATTTCATGTCCCGAATATCACCAAGAATCTGGTTTCTGTCGGTCAAATGGTTGAGCAGGGCTTGCAGGTCAGATTTAATCCTCATGGATGCTTTGTTGAGGATATGAAAAATAAAGGTCGCTTGATAGCAAAAGGAAAGAAGAAGGGCAGAATGTTTACGTTGGATGTAGACATGTCTGAATTGAGCGCAGCAATGTTTGCACATGGGACCGGTGTAGTTGCAGATATTGATATCTGGCATAAACGCATTGGTCATGTTAATGTACAGCGACTTAAATCAATGCAGGCCCAAAATATTGTTGCAGGATTGCCTAAATTCAAGGTTGCAGAAATGCATAAGGTATGTGAAGCCTGTCAGTTTGGAAAACAGGAAAGGAAACCATTTCCTAGACATGTTCAAGAGAGTGAGAAGCCATTGGAATTAATCCACTCTGATGTGTGGACTACTAAAGCTGCATCTCTTGGAGGCTGTCATTATTTTGTCACTTTTATTGATGACTATAGCAGAAAAGTTTGGGTGTATTTTATGAAAAAGAAAAGTGAAGTTTTTGGGCATTTCAAAACTCTTAAAGCTATGGCTGAAAAAGAAACATGTCTGCAAATAAAATGCCTAAGGTCAGATGGAGGGGGAGAGTACCTCTCAAATGAGTTTGCAAAGTTCTTGCAGGAGCACGGCATAAAGCAGCAATATTCATGCAGTTATACCCCACAACAAAATGGAATTGCAGAAAGGAAAAACAGGCATATTGGAGAGGTATCTCGTGCCATGCTCAATGAAAAAGACTTGCCAGATTTTTATTGGGCTGAAGCAGTTGCTACAGCAGTCTACATAATGAACAGGACTCCCACTGCAGCAATACATGGAATGACTCCAGAGGAGAGGTATACTGGTAGGAAACCAGATATTTCTCATTTGAAATTTTTTGGTTGCATTGCCTATGTACATGTGCCAGATGAGCTGAGATCCAAGTTGGATCCAAAAGCTGAGAAGTGCATCTTTATTGGTTACTCTCTGCAGCAAAAAGGGTATAGATGCTATAACCCTTCTACTCGTAAGTTTACAGTGAGCAGAGATGTTGTTTTTGATGAGATGAGTAGCTGGTATAAACCAGTAAATGTGATTGATGATGAAGATGCACAAAATGGTAATGCTACATAGAATTCACAGCAGCAGTCACAAAATATTAGTGGACCTGGAGCGTCCTCTAGCAGTGGTTCACATTCTTCGCCATGGACAGGCAGATTGAGATCAGGAGAATCTTCTCAAAGCAATGCAGATAGTGGTGTGCAGGTATCACGAAAAGGAAAAGAGAAGGTTGATCAGCCCATGTTTGATGTGAATGCAGGTCACTCTTATGTGGATGGTGAATCCAGTGGCTCAGAACAGAGCATTGATGATGAGTTGGGTATTCCTTCTATTGTTACACCTAGAGTAAGGAAGACCAGGGATGTTTTGAGAGCACCTGGGAGTGAACCTACTTTGCGCAGGTCTACGAGAGCTAGGTATCCTGTGGATAGGCTGAAATATGATGGATTTACAGCCATTCACTATGCATATATGGTCAAAGTGATACATGAACCAGAACCCACATCTTTTGAGCAAGCCATGGGAAAAGAAAAATGGGAGAAAGCCATGGATGAAGAAATGGATGCCTTGGAAGCAAATGCTACATGGGAATTGGTACCTTTGCCTAAAGGTAAAAATGCAATTGGCTGTAAGTGGGTTTATAAGGTGAAGCACAATGCAGATGGTTCTGTGAACAGATACAAGGCAAGATTAGTAGTCAAGGGGTATGCACAAACATATGGCATTGACTATGAAGAAACATTCAGTCCGGTTGCAAGGATGGCAACCGTAAGAGCAGTCATTGCTATGGCTGCGTCAAAGGGATGGTCTTTACATCAGATGGATGTAAAGAATGCCTTCTTGCATGGTGATTTGCAAGAAGAGGTCTATATGGAGCAGCCACCAGGTTATGCGCATGCTGTTCATCCTGAGTTTGTTTGCAGGTTGAAGAAAGCCTTGTATGGCTTGAAGCAAGCACCTAGAGCATGGTCTGACAAGATAGGACAGTATCTTGTCACTATTGGCTTTCAGATTTCCAAGGCAGATTTCTCACTTTATGTGAGAAAAACAGAGAAAGGTATTATGCTACTTGTCATTTATGTTGATGATTTGATTATGACAGGTGACAGTGATGAAGATATCCTTCATGTGAAAATGCTATTGAAGCAAAAGTTTGAGATGAAGGATTTGGGAGAGCTGCGTTATTTCTTGGGCATTGAGGTGATTAGATCACCAAGTGGGATACAGCTCTTGCAGAGGCAGTATGGATTGGACATGCTGTCCAAATATGGGATGACAGGCTGTAAGCCTATTTCAGTTCCTTTGGAGCAGAATGTGAAGCTGAGCACAGATGCAGGTGAGCTTCTAGAAGACCCTACTATGTACAGACGCATAGTAGGAAGTTTGATTTATATGACTATTACCAGGCCAGATTTGAGCTATGCTGTTGGATTGGTAAGTCAGTTTATGCAGGCTCCAAGGAAACCACATTTGGATGCGGCTAGACGCATACTCAGGTATGTGAAGTCCACATTGCAGTATGGACTATTTTATGAGACTGGGGTTCAGATACAGCTGCATGGATACACTGATGCTGATTGGGCTGGTAGTATTTCTGATAGAAGATCTACTAGTGGATATGTGTTCTCTTTTGGGAGTGCTGCAGTCACTTGGAGCAGCAAGAAACAGCCTACAGTTGCCTTGTCGAGCACAGAGGCTGAGTACAAGGGTGCAGCAATGGCTGCATGTGAGGTAGCTTGGTTGCATAAGCTACTTTATGATATGCATCAGTCTACAGATGGGACAGTTGTCATTTATTGTGACAACATGAGTAGTATACACTTGGCAAATAACCCAGTCTATCATGCTAGAACAAAGCACATTGAGGTGCATTATCACTATGTGCGGGAGAGGGTTTTACTAGGTCTTATTGATCTAGTTTATGTCAGCACAGAGGATCAGGTAGCTGACATATTCACGAAGGCATTGGGCGCAGAGAAGCTGCGCAAGTTCAGAGACCTGCTTGGTGTGCAGGAATTGGGATTGAGCTCGAGGGGGAGTGTTGAGATATCGAGCTCCACTCGTGATACGCCAGGGTGACCGTTGTGCATTTATGTCACTGACGTGTCAGTTGCAGATGCGGTTGGTACACCGCCCATGAATAATAGCTACATGATAGCTATCCTTATCTACTCTAGTTTGTGGCTCAGTTAGTATGCCACCTTAGTTAGTTGAGTTTGGTTTGAGACCCATATATAGGGTTCTTCTATTTCTTTGTACTAGAGTTCTTTTGGCTTACACAACTAAGAAGAGGAAAACTGTTTTCAGCCTCCACCCTTGTGTGTATTCCCCCATTGTGCAAGCAAGAAAGCTTCAAGTGAGACTCCTTCCTTCTCTCCCACAATCTTGACACCAAAGAGGTAGAGAAGTGGAGCTCTCACCATGTTTACATCTTCAGTAGTTGGGCCTGTTGATCTTTAGTTTGCATGCTCAATTTCATGCACCATAGCTCCAGCTCTCTCCAGTTTGCCTCAGACAGTGCAGCCCGCATTTTGCGTCGAAAAATGCGGGCTGCTCCCTGATCAGTCCCTAGTCACTTTTTGACCAGCCTAGATCACTTGCTGGTCACTCAAGTTTCTTATTCCTGGTCCCATGTGGACCTAGTGGACTTTTGGTAGTTTTTGGCATCTTTCTTGGGTTCTGACCATATTTTTGTTCCTGAATTAATGTGATTTATCCTGTATACTGTCAATTCCTTCCAGATGACCAAGTTGTAGGTTCCCATAGACTTATTTTTCATAAATTTACATGGTATAACTGAAAATTATATGCTAAATACAAAAGAACTTGTGTAACTGTGATTATTGAATAACAATGTCTGAATTTTGTATGCAAATTTCTCATATAACTTCCAATGAAGCTCTTCTGTGTTCATAAGAATCCCATGATTTATATTATGAACAGTAAACTCTTTGACATTCACCCCCTCCTAACCTGCACATCCTCCGGCATGTGCCATTTCATAAGATTACAGGTCAAGGAGGGTCTTCTTCTTCATCTTCATTCTCTAAGTCTTTTTCTTCCTGCAAGTCTTCAAGTAGAGGGCTTATGTCTAAGTCATCAAGTTCATAAGTTGAAGATTCTCTTCGTTTGAAGAGTTTAATTCGTTTCCCACCTATTGGAATCTTAATCATGGTCCCATCCATTTCAGCCAAAGAATAAGTAGCATTATTATGTACTACTTTTACAACATATGGTCCAAACCATCTCTTGGCTAACTTCCTATGAGTACTATATTGATTGTCCAGGTTGCTATCATAGACAAGAACCCAATCATTCTCTTGAATAGCTCTTGGACGGAGTCGATGATGCTTGTCAAACCTCTTCTTATTCTTTAATCTTGTTGTTTTTAGCCTTTCAATGGTTGTTTTGACATCTTCTGGCCTTCTTTCAAGTTACCTTATACGTACAGTTAGCAATTCTTCTCTATTCATGCCTTCATTCCAAGGCAAGATACTCCATGTGACAATGGATTCCTCAATAGGCATAACGGGTGGCTGTCCATACATGAGTTCAGCTGGCATATATCATGTCACTACACTATGGGTAGTTCTATCAGCCCATAATGTGAATGGTAGCATTTTAGGCCATTCCCTCAACTTTCCTTTGCATGATTTTGCTAAAGCTTTAAGAATTGGTTAATGGCCTCTTTCACTCTTACCATTGTCTTCAGGATTGTAGGCTGAGGTAAGAGATAGCTTAATTCCCAATTGAGTAAAGAAATGGCGAGCCTCATCGGCATCCAATTCTCCTCTATCAGTAGTTACTTTAGTAACACATCCATACCTGCAAAATACTTCTTCAAGTAAAAATCTACAAAGAGCATGAGTGGACTTTGTTGTCAAGGCCTTGCCTTCTACTTGATTTGTGAGATCTTCTCTAGCAAGTACGAGATATCTCATGTTCCAAATTCCTGTAGGCATGGTTACTAAGTCAATAACCCATCTATAGTGAATGGATAAAGGATAGGTAGGCTGAAGCCCATCTCTATGCTTTACCATAGAATACATTTGACAAGCATGACAAGACTCAACAAAATGCTCAACGTCTTTATACATGTTTTGCCACCAAAATTTCTCTTTTATTTTAGCAAAAGTGCCCCATATGCCTCTTTGATCAGCCAATAGGCTTTCATGGAATTCTTGCATGACCTGTCTTTATGTCTTTTTATCTCCTAAGACACGAACAGGCGCCCTTCATTTCTTTTTCACATGCCTCCAAAGGATCTTTAAGAAAAAAACCATAGGCTTTTCTCTTAATTCTCTTGAACTCTTCATTAGTCCAACCTTCCTTCTTTGTCATAGTACTCAAAAATTGGCCAATTTTTAGCCAATCATCTGCATGATATTCTTCTTTAAAGTGTGAATAAACCATAACAAAACATGGAATATGCTGTTTACTAGCTGTTCATTGTCCTTCTTTGGTTGATTCATCCTTCCTTGCTGATGTAAAAGTTGTTTTAATAGCTGAACCTATTGTTCTTGCTGTAATTTTTGTTGTACCTGCATTAACAGCATCATTTATAAACTCTGATTCTTCTTCATCCATCATTTCTTCTTCATCCATGTATCTAGCACGTGAAAGCATGTCAGCAACTGGATTATCTCTACCTGCAATATGTTTCAAATCAAGATTTAAGGATTTAATATAGGCTATCCATCTTAGCATGGCTATGTCAGGAGTGGAACAGTTGGCGATCATGCCCAAGAGTGGAAGGCAATCTGTCTCAACTATAACATGTGCACCCATGAAGTACTCCCTGTCACATTTTAATGCAGTTACTACTCCCCAAAGCTCTCTTTTAATTTGAGCATACCTTCTTTGTCGTTCATTAAGAACCTTTGCTCCAAAACGAATTACATATATGTTGCCTTCAAGGTCGTCTTGTCCAACTGCCCATCCTATTCCAATAGGACTTGTGTCCACTGTGAGTATAATGGGCTGTCCATTAGAGTAGTTATCCCTCTTTAAAGTGGGGGCTGAAATCAGCATTTTCTTGAGTTTCTGAATAGCCTGAGTGTGTTCTTTTGTCCATAGAAACCTTTGGCCCTTTCTTAGAAGCTGATAAAAACTTTCAACAACATGGGCAAAATGTGGAATCCAAATAAGGTACAAGACACATGCACCAAGAAATCTTCTCACGTCTGAAACATTTGTACATTCTTCTTGCATTTTGCCAATAGCATATATTTTGGATGGAGAAGGATTTTGGCCATATGGACCACACATATGTCCGACCACAAGGACTTCTTCGACTCCAAAAACAGATTTAGCTCCTGAAAGAGTAAGATGGACTTCTTCCAATTTAGACAAGATTTGAGCACAATCATTAATATGATCAGAGACAAACTTTCGACATCCAAATTCATTGAGTTCTTCATTTTTCTCATGAACTTCATATCCTTTGATTGGAACATCGTCAAGAAAAGGAAGAGTCAATTGAGGAATATAATCCCTCAATACTTTATGCATAGCATTCATCATGTGAGCTACTGAATTTGTAGCCCCTTGAGGTAGAGTACACATGCGAACTAGGCCAAGAGGCGTCTTCATTGTGGTAATGTCACGGCTTTCCAAAGCAAGCTGAAATTGGTCGTAGCCTGAATATAAGTCTCCCATGGAATAGATTGCCCTACCTGTAAAAGCTTCAGCAAACTCATCCACAATTGGTCCTGATCCAACATTTCTAATAGTGACTTTATTGACGGGTTGTAAATCTTGAATGAAGCGTAAAGATCCATTCTTCTTAGGTATGGTAAACCAATGGTTGGAATATGGAGCTGAAGATGGCTCTAATATTCGCATTTTAATCTTTTCATTTAAAAGTTCCAATAACTTAGGCAAATGAGCCCTTGGAACTGGAATTGGTTTAAGATTCCAAGGCACATGTGGGACAGTAAAAATTACCATTGGTGCCACAATGCTCAGATCCACACAGCCAATTTCATGTGGCTGAAATGAAAAGGCTTTACCATGGTTCTTTAACATCCGCATGAAGATTTGCTTTTCAGTCGCTCGTCGGCAAGAGAAAAGAGTCTTCACCAATTTTCAGCTTTTGTAGTTTCTACTGTAAACTGGTGACCAATATCTTTAGGATCACGAAGGCTTGGTTGTTTGGATACCCTTTCTGCCAGTCCTTCGCTTTCAGGTGGTAGAGGAGTAGCTACCGGCTTGACCTTCTTATCAATTGTTTTATACTTTGTTTCTACTCTTGCTTCATCCTTGTTTGGCTGTCCAAAAGCTTCATAATCTGCAAATTCTTGAATTATGTCATACATATCCAATGTACATACCTGTATGGATTGATTTTCTGCATGAACGGCTGTATAAATATCAGCCATTGTATCATTATAATTCAGCCCATAAAATAGTCCTGAAATTTCTTCATCTTTAGGTAAAACATCAATTTGCTTCAGCTCTTGCTCCATATGACTTAAATACTTTCTTTCAGCCCTGTTCATGGCTGAAAACTATTTATAACAGCCCACACCATTGGCTGAAAAAACCTGCAAATCAGCTTTTGACCTTGCCTCCTTCATATGTGGAGGCAATTTTTTGTGACATGATGCACTGTCATAGCCTCCACTTATAGGAGCGCTACCCGAAAACCCTTAAATTCTTGGGAATTAGGAGGAACAGGATGATCTCTCAATCAATCCCTATTCTGATGGTGATTAACACAGATAGTTAGGAATTGAATAGCTTTATCATTGTCCTTGCTTATTATCTGAGCATATGATGAACCATCATCAAGAGCCTTTGTCTCTAAACGAGACTCGAAAATAAATGGTTGTCCAAGAATGATAGGATAACTGCAGGAATCTTGAACAAAGAAATGAAATTCATCTTTTACATTACCAATAGTAACTTGTACATAAGGACATGCTGCATAAAGATCACCAGAAGAGTTATTGGGTGCCTTCATGCGCCATCCTAGGTCCACATCAATGGGCCATCCACAATTCTCATAGAGACTTCTTGACATAACATTAATTTTCAATCCATGGTCTATAAGGGCAATGCATGGAGTTTCTTTCTCACTGATTTTAACAATAGTTTCAGTAGTCACCCTTGCCCAATGGGTACGGGAATAGTGACTACTAGGAATAAAGTGAGTTTCACTTTCTTCTTGCATATTGTGAAGAAGAGTCTCTTTCTTATGCATGGGCTGTACTTTAGATTGGGAAGTTTCCATCATTATGGCTTCTTCAGCTTCTGCTTCATAAATGTCTTCATCTTTGGCTTCTATGGCTACAATCAATTCTTTGATTGCCTCCAATCGAATCCCTTGAGTTTTCAGCTTCTCTTCATCCTGCAAATACACATGAAGTACTTGCAAAAAAGCATGTACAGATTCTTCAATTTCCTCACCAACATATTGTTTTTTTCGTTTAATTACATCAATTATTACATCATGAAATCCTTGTTTTGCAATACTGAGAATTTCACCTAATGTAAATTCAATTCTACTTCCAAGAATCCTTTCTTCTAGGATCCGTTTAAGATCCGTTGCAGTCTCTATGTCAGACTGCAACTTATAACTGGGATGTTTTCTTTTTCTTTTTCCTTCTGTCTTCTTTGCTTGAGGGGCATCTCCCATGTCATATTCTAGTGGCGGCGGATTTTTAGCAGCCTTCTATTGGTCTAGTTTACTTCTTGTTATGGGTTTAGTTGGTCCTGAAGAAGAAGGACCGGCAACATCTTCATCTCTTCTTCTCTTTTCTTCTATCATGGCTTCGTAATTATTAATTTCAGCTAACCAGGCAAAAGCTGAAAATGAATCCACAAGCTTGGACCATCCGGTTCTCCCTCGAATACATTGACTGGCAGTGGTTAAATCATCCTTAGTTGCCTTTCCTTGCTCCATGTGTTCCAAGGCCTACGTCCACACTTTAGATTTTGCATTAGTTTTACATGCTTTAACAATTTCATTAGTTGGCTCAATTTTCAACCCATAAGTTGCAGCATCAACAGCTGCATAGGCCGTTCTTGTTGCCAAATCCTCCAGTCTTTTCTTCATGCCACCGTTGCTGAAGTTTGGCTCAAGAGGAAGCCCGGTTTTGGTTGCATGAATTTTACCATCCTTCCAAAAGACTAATTTTTGTGCTTCAGCTTCACAGAATGCACCGCACTCCCTCTTGTCATGCTGAAGGCTATCACACCAAATGCAACGTCTTTTGAAGCCTTCTCGTGCAGGCCTTTGGGCAATTGACACCCCTTTCTTCTACTTTTACATCAAGCCTTTCTACTTTAGAATTAATTTTTGTTAAAATAAGATGGAGATCCCGCATGCTTTTAATTAGCTCGTCCATGACATCCTTCTTTGGAGAAGGAACAGCAGAATTTCTTGATTGCTCGGTCATAGAGACAGGAGGACGAGAAACTGGAACAGGCTCCTTCATAGATTCAGTTGTTGGGGGGGTTGATCCCCATCTTAAACGCAATCGCTCTCTTCGAGCAATCATATTAACTGCTTCAGTGACATCACTCCAAGCAGTCTTCAATCCCGACTCAGAGTCAGGGTCTTCAAGTCGGTCAGTCAATTTCTCCTGAAGAGAAGAATCTGCAGCCTTTAAAAACAATTCAATCTTTTGACTTTCCATACCTTGTTGGTCATCAAGATCTAGTTGGGCAAATTTTCTTTCAAATTCTCGATGAAGAGTAGTAGCGGTTAGACCCTTATTGGGCCTTTCGACCCATTTGGTGAAGACTTTCTTTGTCATAAGGCCAGAGTCTTCAAGGAAAATTTCTTCTCAATGAGCCTTCTTGAACACAGTCCATCCAGCATCTTTTTGGAAAAGACCATGAATTCGGTCCTGGAGACCATGCACAGCCATGCGAGCAAAGTAACGGCTCCATGCATGTTGAGGAACTCCAAAGAAGACCATCTTGTTAGTGTAGAGAAGGATAAAAGAGGACACATTTTGTCCATTAAATTGCTTGAGCTCATGCCCAACTGCTTCTAAGGCCTTAATGGCAGCAGCATCAATCCGCTCTTCTTCTTGTCTCTGTTGTTGTTGCAATTGCAACTATTGCTGAAATTGCAGTTGTTGTTGTTGGCTCTCTTGCATTAGATGAACCAACTGTTGCAAAGCATCTCCTCCAAACTTAATGATTCTCCCATTGGACTTCTTCTTCTGCAGCGGACCTTCACGTCGGATTCACCACTGTCGTCGCGTTGAGTTGAAGGTCTACCACCGAGGCTTTTAGTGCAGAAGAAGAGTTTAGGATTCAAGATTCGGGAAGGGAAAATGGATTGAGGTTTAATAAGATCTGGGATTTAGAAATGATTTAGGTACGGAAGAAGAGTTCAAACCTTTTCACTATGTACTTAGCATACATGAACAGAAGGAATAAGATTAACTTGATTACATCAAATGCCTCTGGATACATACATCATATCATAAAGGATATTTTCAGATTCTCAATTCATTTATGAATGTCAAATGCAAGCTCTAATGCCATTTATTTCAAGTACATAGATGGATTTCAACCCTTTGGTTCAAGTATATTGATGATAGATTCAAATGCATCCAAGATTTGGGCCAAAGATACATGAAATGAATTGAAAAAGTATAATTTTAGCTTCAGCCCTGTTTTAAAACAAAAAATTCCAGCCCATAATCAAGTTCAAAATGAGTGCATAAACTCAAGAGGAAGCACTTCTCATCATTCATGAACAATGTCTTGAAGAAAAGAGGCCATTTCCTTCCATTACAACCATACAAATCCCATTTTTGCTCATAAAAATGGACCATAACAGTGGGCTGCCCTGTTTATGACTGGTTATTTCAGCCCATAACAGCCCACAAGTCTTCAATATCCTCACCCTCTGCTTGCCCCAAAGTCACTCAAGTACTTGGGTACAAGTCGGGCTTCATTGGACCAAGAATAAGGTAAACAAAATGAGAGAAGTCGTGCATAAGAGCAGGCTGAATACTCTTCTCTCAAATTTCCCTCTTTTATAGACTGTTTCAGTATGCATTTTCATCAAACCAAAGAGGTAGAGAAGTGGAGCTCTCACCATGTTTACATCTTTAGTAGTTGGGCCTGTTGATCTTCAGTTTGCATGCTCAATTTCATGCACCATAGCTCCAGCTCTCTCCAGTTTGCCTCAGATAGTGCAGCCCGCATTTTGCGCCAAAAAATGCGGGCTGCTCCCTGCTCAGTCCCTGGTCACTTTTTGACCAGCCTAGGTCACTTGCTGGTCACTTAAGTTTGTTACTTCTGGTCCCATGTGGACCTAGTGGACTTTTGGCAGTTTTTGGCATCTTTCTTGGGTTCTGACCATATTTTTGTTTTGGAATTAATGTGATTTATCCTGTAGACTATCAATTCCTTCCAGATGACCAAGTTATAGGTTCCCATAGACCTATTTCTCATAAATTTACATGGTATAACTAAAAATTATATGCTAAATACAAAAGAACTTGTGTAAGTAAGGTGGTTATTGAATAACAATGTCTGAATTTTGTATGCAAATTTCTCACATAACTTCCAGTGAAGCTCTTTTGTGTTCATAAGAATCCCATGATTTATATTATGAAGAGTAAACTCTTTGTCAATGTGAATCCACTGGCATTCGTTGAACGCCATGTGTGGACCTATTCTGTGCATACCACGTTGTCAAGCTCACCATGCCAAACGTACGAAACATGTGGTTTATGCAGGGGATAAGCGGAAAGTGTCTAATAACTTTTTGAGGAATGGTTTGCCCTTGCAAGTCCTGTCCATACCTATGAGCACCACACTTTGGACATGTCTCCATAGTCTCGTATTCTCCTCGAAACAGTATGCAATCATTGATACATGCATGGATGTTGTTGTAGTCCATGCCAAGCTTTCGTAAAACATGATGTGCATCATCACAAGACTCAGGCATGGTATTTGCAGGTGGTAATATATGATATTTTAGTAACCTAAAAAAAATCATAAAACACCTTGAAAAAGCACAAATGTTTTTAATGATAGTGCCAAAAATAAATCAACGAAGCGTACATACAAGGTACCTGAACAACTCGGTTACGCTCCACCTGTATTTTGCTTGCATACTTAGGAGTGCAAATAGTGTCTTTTGACCCCTTTAGAATTCCTAGAACTTATAGATCAAACATTACAAATCCTCCTAGTGATGCTTCTTTGCGTTTCATTAAAGAACCCCTAGAGTAAGAGAAGCACACCAATCCCTATATTTCCTATACTGAAGAGGAGATGCCATCCTCATAGACTATCCTCATAGAATATCACACACCCAACTGTTATCATGATATTGGAATGTGGCAAGGGAGGAGGAATGATCGAACCTTGTCACATAAGCCATTTTCCTCGTAAAAACTTGAAATCTCATAGGGGATGTTATGAATATGGAATCACTCATATATACTCCAATAGCCCTAAGCAAAAAGCTAGCACAAGCAAGGCAATCATATCAATGATACTCTTTGGAATGGATATTATCAATAATGAGGGCACCATCCCAATCCCTATCAATACCATCACAATATCCCAATACAAAAAAGGAGGAGTCAACATTATTGGCCTATTGACTACCAACAATAGATTAGTGATAAACAAAAAAATCTCAAAGAAGAGAAAGGGGCATGATGAATTCAAGTTGAAGAGGGAATAGCTAACTATATTTCTTGAACAAGTAGTTGATTCAAGTGCAAAGAGTGATGCTATTGCACCTTGCATGGAAGAGGCTATAATAGCCAAAGTAGGTGAATATCCAAACCTAGAGCATCAACTGCTACTAGTGATTGTCAAGATTAAGCACTAGATTAAGGAGGCATAGGTGAGGTTGAAAGAAGAGAAGGTAGTGTATGCCATGAGTATGCTTGATCCACTCCAACTCTAGGGGCACTAGGTCTAAACACATTCTAGGAAGGAGCCAAGTGTCATGCCATCCTTCCTATGAAAGCTATAGGTAAATTTGTGTAAAAAGGGATCATGGATATTAAAGTGGAGGTTAGACTTGTAAATCAAGTAGTTCTTGAGTCTTTGGAAAACCATACGATTGAGAATGTGTACTTCAACTTGATTGTATCCAATGGATTCAAGGTCTAGCCACTAGGAGTACTCAAAGATTAACTTGTCACAATTGCAAACTAAAGTTATTTATTAACTTCATGCTCATAAAAGGATTTCACTATGACTTGTTGTGCTTAGAGGTCCTTGGATGTGGAACATAAGAGTTATTGAAGATTAGGATAATGGTGTAGTCATCTTGGGCAGCCAACAAAGGGACACTATTCAAGTGAAAATGAAAAAATGGAAGATCACCCCAATAGACTTGGATGCAATTTTGAAATATTACAAGGAGACTTTGAGTTTCCTCTTGCACTAAAAAGAATTTAGGCACATTCCTTGTCCCAAGGATGAGTGCGACTGGATCCTTATTCTTGCAATGCTTGACATGTTCACCAAATAAGGAGAGCATCATGGGCTTCCAAGAAAATGCATCAAATGGGAACAAAAGAGCCCACTATGCACATACACATTCTTAATGCTAATGCTATAATGATGAATCTTGACCAAATAAGGAAGCTCAAGACAAATAGATTTTAGACCCTCTCTAACAAACTAAAGGTTCAAAAATTACTTACACAATGGAATTGGTGCCTCAAGGACAAAGCCAAATCTAACCTACTGATCTTTGAGGAGCTATTAGAATTCATAAGTGGTAATGAACCAAGCTACATCAAATTATATTGACAACCACAACAACCTATTCTTATCCCTAATGCAAGCTAAGAACTTTAATGATGAAGGTCAAAGAAAATTATAGGACCAAACATTAGACCTTCATTGACTATGACACAAATGGAAGATTAATAGAATGCATGATGGCAGACCCAAGACCCTCAAAAGTTGAAGGTTCGCTTATCTATGGTAGCTTAGTTAGCTAGAATGCATAGAACACTTAGAGGTTTTGGATCATGATTTTTTTTAATGCTAACCCATATATCTAGTCCCCACTCTCAAAGTCATTGTGGAATAAAAGAAGAAAGAGCTCAAACTTCAACTCACTAAGGAGATTAAAAGCATCAAGCTTAGAGTCAAAATGTAGTATAGATAACAACCCCAAGATTCACAACCTCCTAATGTATGAAGAACAATGAGAGATATTTCTATCCATTTAGAAATAAGGTGGCTCAATAATTCCCAAAGGAGCTTAGAATCTAAAGCGATAAGTCAAAAGAAACTATAAGATCTCCCTATACACTTCATAAAGAGATCTTCCTATCCATTTACGAAGAAGGCAACTCAAAAATACTCAAAAGGGTCCAAATTTTGAAAGTTGTAAGTCAAGAGAGACTATTGGATCTCCCTAGAGACTTCACAAAACTCAAGAAGAGGGATTACATCAGTATGACAATTGGCACAAAGAGACAAGGTGACTCCAACAAACCCATTGGGGGACCTATTAAAAGTAAAGAAACAATACCCCATAGAATATGGGGAAATCCCAAGTCTAGTATTCATTGTAGAGAAACTCATTGTTTTCAAGGATTAGAACAAGGTCATCAACTTTCTCAAGGATGTCCAAGATGCATTCCCTTGGAATTACAAAGATGTTAGGGATATTCTACCCCATGTGCTAATGCATACTATTCCAACAAACCCTAATGCTAAGCCACTAAAACACTAGCCCTATCTAACAAGTCCCTACTATATGTATTGTGTACGAGAAGAGATATACAAACTTCTCAAAGTAGGATTCGTCTATGAGATCAATCATACATACTAGGCCTCACCCATCATTGTGTTAAAAGGAATGGAAAGATCAAAGCATGTGTAAAATTCTCATAAATTTCAAGAAAGTGAATACTTCTATAAAGAGAGAATTATACATTTCCCTACACTAATCACATGATCAATGGAATGATAAATGGAAATGAGGCATGCAACTTTCTCTATGAATTTTTACTCTCTAATCAAGTGTGCAAGTTCATCCCAAGCACAAAACACCCTTTGTTATGAAATGGAGAGTATTTGTGTACATAAGTTGGCTTGAGGTGCCTATGGATGACCTCTACGTCAACTCTAGTTGGAATGAACACCTTGAAAATTTACGATTAGTCTTTGAATGATGTTACTACTATGAACTTAATCTTAATCCTCTAAAGTGCAAATTTTAGTGAAGGATTGACTCTTTTGAGTCCATGTTATATCTAAAAATGGCATCTTGATCTAGTGTCTCTTAGGGCACCTTGAACATTCCAAGCACATTGTGCTTAGTTGAACTTTGATAATGATATACATGCCATATCTGAGAAGGATAGGTGTGTACTTCAACCCGAACATCCAAGGTTGCTATGATTTTCCTTAAATATACAATGTAAATGCCACTAAGCCAAAGGAATCCTTTACCTTTTTTAAGGATGACTTATGGAGGACCTCAATTGCCCATTTTCTTAGTAATTTTTTGTCTTTCCCAGATCCTGCCTTCATCACAACCTATAAACTATCTTAGGCTACTTAGATTACTACTTAAACAGGACCCTACGCCACAAGAATACCACCTCCTGCCCCTATTTTTTAATCTAAATGCCAGCATAGATAGTTGCACCATGGTTAGGTTAATGATGCGAGACGCCCTCCTTCCATCCTTTTGCATGGCCCTCTTATAGGATATGAATGATAGCTGCTACACTAGATGCAACCACCCATTCCTTTCCATTATCCCTCTCAACATACATATAAACTTAAAAGGATACATGCAAGATAATTACTTTCTTGGCAAGTCCCCTTAATCCCCTAGCCTCCTCTTCCCACAACCACAATCATGAGGACTAGCTCGCTGCATACTTTCTTATTTTTTGGAGAGAAAAGAGAAAGAAAAGAAAAAAGAAAAAAGAAAAATAGTATAAAATAAAATCAAAAATGAAAGAAAACAATGCACCTCATTTTTTGTGGGTGTCACAATCACTGCACCTAGGGGTCCTCAAGTTAGGCGTGTCCAATGGCCTTGGTTGGCCGGCTCCATGTCTAAACCCCTAGCCTCTTTTATTCCCCACTTCACGCTTAGGGCACATTGAGGGCAGAACATACCTAGGGAGTTCATGCTAGCCTATGGTTAGACATGTCTCCCTGAGCTACACCCACCACACCTCCCCTATGCACAAACTGGGTCCTCAAGTGTGGAACAATACCCCAGGCTTGCCTGTGATTTTGACCCAGCTCCTAGTTCCACTAGCATGGAAAAATGCACCACATAGTAAGGTAGACACACCCCCCCCCAAGAAATGCACTTTTCTTTTTCTTTTTAGGTAAATATGAATGCGACCAACCATCGACCTCGGAGGCCCCTATCAACCATTCAATATACCCTTGGTCTCCAAAGCCTTGATCATTCTGACATGCTTCTCTTCCATGTCGAATCCCCACAAGAGCCCCATCATCAACCACATGACAACCCTTCAATCATTGAGCCCTCACCAACAAAGACCCACAAGTGCCATGGGATTAGCACTCAACTAAGAGGATGGATAATGTTAACCCTAGTGCAAGACTGACAAGGCAAAAGAAAGCAAAAATAAATCCAAGAAATTTCAAAATGCCCATTCAATGGAGGAAACAAGAGAACAAAAGGCGAAAGGTGCAAAGGCAACCTCAATGAAGGCAAAGGGAAAAAGTGCATTTTAAAATCCAAAGGTGCCCCTAGGTTTTGTAAAATAGCCCCAACCTCCCTCCTATGCAAAATGTAAAGAGTAGACAAGCATAGGTAAAGGGATAATGTAAATAGAAGGGAATAGGAAAAGAGAATCTTTGCAAGATGCCTAGTCATGTAAAAAGGGGATGGGTGCCCAATGGGATAAGGGCATGTATAAAAACCAAAAAGTGAATGGAAGAGCTCATTCTTGGTATGTGGCTAAAGTGGATCTCTTCTTCTCTTCTCCTTGCTTGTGGTCATGCTTGTGTTTGAGAGAAGAAGTGTAAGAGTATGAGGAAGTGAGTGTGTGAGGGTAAGGGACCGTGGTCAAGAAGCTCTCCATCTTCTTCGTTCTTCTTCTTTTCTCTTCTCTTCACTTGTCTCATGCATGCGGCTATGGAGGATGGAGCTTGAAGGTAGAGAATTGAGCTTGCTTGAGCTTACATCTCAGATCTTGGAGCTATAGGAGTGCTTGAGGGAGGACGCTACTCAATCAGGCATCAAGATAATCTCACTACACTTGTAGGATTGAGAGTGCATATGGCTATGTGAGAGATAGCCATTAGTCACTCACTTGAAATGCTGGAAACGATAAGCGATTGGTGGGTCTTGGTGGTTGAGCATGAGCTTCCACTTCATTTTGGTAGAGCTTACAAGACAAGGAGTACTAGCAAGATATCCAAAACCCAACCAAACTTCTAAATAATATCTTCAATTAACTTTGTTTGATGAAGAAATAAAACACCCTTTTCTTGATAGTGTTGAATCTAAATACCAAGACATCAGTGTATGTCTCCAAGATCCACCATATCAAATGCAAAAATATAAAATGAGATTGTTAGAAACAAGTATGGTATTATCCACATATAGAGCAAGAATAATAAAACTATCATTGTTGTACTTGACATATCAGTTAGGACCTAAAGAACAAGAGATAAATCATTGTATTATAAGGAAGAGATCAATCTTTTGATACCAAGGTTGTGAAGATTATTTGAGACCATAGAGTGTGCATGACAAAGTCTATAAGTAAGATTTTCCTTATCTTTGACTATAAATCCCTCTCGTTGCTTCATGTATATCTCTTCTTTTAAATCACCATTAAGAAAATCAATTCTCAAATCCATTTGGTGAACCTCCAAATCAAACTCCATAGCAAAAACTAACAAGACCTAAATACTAGTAATACAAACAACATGTGAGAAAGTTTCTCAATAATCAACTCCTATAATTTCTGAGAAATCTTTGGCAACTAGCCTTGCTTTCAATTTGTCAAATGTTCCATTTGCTTTTGTTTTAGTCTTATAAACCCACTTACATTTAGTAGCAGTATGTCTAAGTGGTAACTCTCAGTTAGAACCCATGTACCTTTAGAGAGAAGAGATTCATACTCAACTTCCATGGTCTCTTGCCATTGTCCCTTTTGTGGGAATGATATGGAATCACTATAAGATACAAGATCTTCACAGATATTGAGAGCATTCTTAAGAATATCAATATCATAAACATGACATGTACCATGCTTATTGTCAATTGGAAGATCAACATAAATATTCATGCCAAGGTTATCATTAGCAATAATAGGTGTAGGTTGTGAATCTTGACTTAAAGAGTCAATAGTATCCCATGAACGAGACTCATCATTATATAGAAAAGGAAAATAAGTGAGTAATGACTTTGGATCATCAATGTCCTCTACTGGCCACGTCCTCCTAGCATCTTCTTGAGACCATGTGCTACCCGTAAGTTGCTCATTGAAAATAACATCACAACTTATGACTACCTTCTTGGAGGATGGATTATAAAACTTGTATCCCTTAGAAAAATTTGAATATTCAATGAAAATAACTTTCAAACCACGAGGATCGATTTTTCTACAAGTCTCTTTGGGTACATAAATATAAGCAATACATCCAAAGGTTTGAAAATATGAAACATAAAGAAGTTTCACCTATCCAAGTAGTAATCGGTATTTACCAAAAGGAGCAATCATAGGAAGATGATTTTGGACAAATACTGTTGTTAAGAGTGCTTCAACCCAAAAACATTGAGATAAGCTAGAATAAATAAGCATACATTACACGGCATCGAGGATAGTCTTGTTTTTATGTACATCAATACCAGTGGAGGAGAGTAGGAAACTGTATATTCATGATGAATACCCTGATTATAAGTATAATTATCAAAATCATTTGAAATGTATTCTGTAGTATCACTGTGCAAAGTTTCTTGATGCAATGACCAGTATGAAGTTTTGCAACTTTTTTATATTTCTTAAAAGATAATAAATCTTTTGATTTGTATACCAACAAAAAAATAGTGGTATATCTTTAGAAATCATGAATAAAAGTTATAAAATATCAATAGTGAGATTTCAATCAAAGAAAAAGGTCCAAAAATATCAGTTTGAATTAGATCAAGGAAATCTCTAGAATGAGTTGTGGTGGAAATGGAAAAGAGTTTGCAAAAATGCTTTCCAAGTGCACAATACTCACAAATATCCATGTGAGGACGAGCTTTGAATTCCATACCTTGAATAGGGTCACATTGATAAAGATCAACAAGCTCAGAAAAATCAAAGTGAACAAAACAATAGTGCCATATTTTGTTGTCAAGATTGCCAAGAGTTGTAACAACATTTGCAACATCTTCATTTAAAGATAACTCAAAAAGATTACCATTTGGAGGAGCGATAGCTATGGTTTGCTATCTTTCTCAATGCGATACTTGGTCTGGTCAAAACCGACAAAGAGACCAAGATCCACAAGTTTTGCAACTAAAAGAATATTCCTTTGTAGATCTGGGACATGTAAAACTCCACAAAGAATTCTTACTGAAGAAAGAATTCCTTTGTAGATATGAGACATGTAAAACTCCACAAAGAATTCTTATTGAAGAAAGAGTACCAAGATATAAATCACCTATACCTTTGACTTAATAGGTTATGTCAGCAGTGCATGTGTTGGTAAAGAGAGAGCGGATGAAATTAAGATGGAATATAGGCACCACACTTGCCAGTGCTCAGAAAGGGGCTGAAATTGTAGCCGAGGCACCTGTAGCTATGCCGAAACAACTGGCTATACATGTTGGTCTGGCTCTTAAAGGTGATGTTGTGGATGAATTAATCAAAGCCATGCATGATTTGAGGCTGAATTTGATAGAAATCTATGCAAAGGTTGAAAAGTTGGATGTCAAGGTAGAAGAGAAGGGTGGCAATAGCCCAAAAGACCATACAAAGAAGGATACAAGAGGAGATGCATTTGGTATGATAGTTTACAACATGAAAAGCAATACTTATAGCCTACCATTAAGCAAAAGCAAAAAGGTTAGTCTTTTAGAAAGATGGCAAAAAACATACAACAGAAATAGATCTTCCTATAGAGCCAAATTTTGGAAATGGTGGAATGCAGAAAAGGTTGGAAGATGTGACTACAAGGACAGCATTTGTTGCCATAAATGCAGCCACATATGGGTTGAGAACTGAAAGGACTGATGAAGCTCGCAAAGGAGGCATGGCTGAAGCAAAATCTTGCATTTAGATGCATGCATTAGATTGCATGGAAAAGGAAAAATAGCAAATTCTGAATTGGCTTATGCAAGTCAGAGTATACGAGGGAGAACAGGATGGAGTGCACCAATGGATTCATTTTCAAACTATGCTTATTTGGTTGAGATTCATAATCAAGAAGCTCTTGTGTAAGAAAAGAGAAGAAGAGATGAGGACACAACTAGTCCTTCCTCTTTAGGCCCATCTAAATGCATAAAACGAAGTAAAATGGAGCTATAGAAAGAGGCTGAAAAAGCCATACCTGAGCACGTTATGGAGGATGCATCTCAAGAGAAGAAACAAGAAGGGAAGAAAAGGGGCAAGTAGCCCGATTATAGGTTACAATCAGATCTTGAGACTGTTTCAAACCTTAAAAAGGTCTTGGAAGATCACATACTTGGCAGTAGAGTGGAATTCACACTTGGCAAAGTTATTGGAATCGCGAAGCGTGAATTTCATGATGTAATCATTGATATGCTGAAACGAAAAAGACAGTTTGATGATAAAGTTTTGCAAGCATTGATGCAAATTGACAAAGACGTACAGAAACAACTTCAAAGGGAATGTGATGACACATGTAATGCTGAGTTGGAGCAAGTTGATGTTGACAATGGGTTAAATGGAAGTGTAGACAGTAAGCTTGTGTGCTAAAAATAGTATTATGGGCAGCACTAAGCATAGAGAGAAGGCTATGTATAATGGGAATGTCCATCAACAAGCACATGAAGAAGAAGATGCTCATTTTATTCCAAGCATCCATTATTCACAAACGCATTGGGCTCGTGCTACAACAGAGACAATTGTTAAAGTAGGAAAATGAGAGATGCCTTGCATAGCTCTCTTGGATCATGGTTCCGAAATCAATGTTATGGCACGCAGTTTGTATGAGAATGGAGGATTGCCAATTCATGTAGATCCAGGATGGCGCATGTAGGTAGCAAACAATTCATGAGGGGATCTTTATGTGGCTTGTCCGAATGTACTCGTGACTATTGGAGATGTTAGGGATGAATATCATTTTTTTGTGCAGGATTCATGTAGTTATCCAATGATTTCAGGGAAATTCTATATTTTCGAATCAAGTTTGGAAACAAAAGCCTTGGATGATGGTTCTTCATATACTCGGGTTTAGAGTAAAGACAATACAAAGGCGGTACAATTTCTCATTGTTTGTGTGAATCATCCCCACAATCGGGTTAGCTACGAGATAATCCCATGCCACCTAATGCACGAGTTTAAGGGTTTTTAGACAACACTACTATAAGTGGAGGCTATGGTAGTGCCTCTAGGAAGATAATTATGCCTCCAAGAAAGGGGGAAACTGTGTTTGTATCTAGATTGCAGGAATGGACAGCATGTAGTCTTGGCAATTTTAAGAATATTTCAGCCATGTGCAAGGATGAAAAGAAATATGTAGGATGCAGGCTGAAAAGAACTGAAGACATATGGTTTGATGGCTACAAATGAAGGTATTTCAGGGCTATTTTCAAGGCTAGTTGATGTTGATACAATGGCTAAATTTTTTGTAGCAATTAATGCTGAAAATAGGGCTGAAAAAGAGGTTATTTATGTTGAAACTTTAGAGATATATGAAGTCATTTAAGAGTTTTTTGAGCATGAATGTTATGGGCTGCAATATGGCCTACAAAATAGGGCTGAAGCAAGGGTGGATACAAAGTACAAAACAATTTCAAAGAAGGTTAAGCCTATGGCTTTGCCTTTACCACCTGAAAGTGATAGGTTGGCTGAAAAAGTGACTCAATAGCCTAGATTATGGGATCCACATGGAGTAGGACATAAATTTACAGCTAAAACTTTACAAAAGCTGAAAATTGGTGATACGAGCTTTCTTTTGCCTGCAAAAAGAGCTTGTTTCTTGCAGATGTTGGCAAGGCATGGGAAAGCCTTTGCGTTTCAGCCAAATGAAATTGGATGTGTTAATCCGACCATAGTTATAGCTATGGTGATCTTTATAATATCTCATGTGTCATGGAATTTAAAGCCTATTCCAGTACCTAGGGAATATTTGCCTAAGTTGTTGGAGATTTTGAAGGAGAAGATTAGGATGTGGGTTTGGGAGCCCTCTTCAGCTCCATATTCCAATCGATGGTTTAATGTTCCAAAGAAGAATGGTTCTTTGAGGTTTATAGAGGATTTATAACCAGTTAATAAGGTCACCATAAGGAATGTTGGATCATGCCTGATAGTGGATGAATTTGCAAAAGCATTTGCATGCAAAGAAATTTACTCTTTGGGAGATTTATATTCAAGATATGATCACTTCCAGCTTGCATTAGAAAGCCGAGATATCACTACCATGAAGACACCACATGGATTGGTTAGGATGTGTACGCTTCCACAGGGAGCAACCAATTCAGTGGCGCATATGATGAATGTTATGCATAAATTTTTGATGGAGTATATCCCTCAGTTGACCTTAACCTTTCTTGATGATGCGTCGATCAAAGGATGTGATACCTATGAGAAGAATGAAGAGTTGAATGAGCATGGATGATCATTTTGTTGATTATGATAGGATTTTGAGTCATCTTGAAGAAATGCATTTGACTCTGTCAGGAGAAAAGTCAACTTTTGGAGTGGATGAAGTATAAATTGTTGGGCACATGTGTGGACCATATGGGAGAAAGCCCTTACTAGTAAAGATTGATGCCATAAGCAGGATGCATGAGACATGTTCGAATGTATCTAAGGTGAGAATATTTTTGGGTGCATGTGTCTTTTACTTGATATAGATTTTGCATTTTTCTCATGTGGCTAAAAGTTTATATTAGCTCTTGAGAAAAGGGCAAAAGTTTTGGTGGGGTAAACAGCATACAAAGCCAGTTCAGAAGTTAAAGAGCTTATTGATTTCAGCCCCAACACTAAAGAGAGAATTTTTGAGAATGGGCAGCCTATTATTCTCACCATGGATACAAGCCCAATTAGCATTGGTTGGGTAGTGGATCACGATGATCCTGATGGGAATAATTATGCCATTTGGTTTGGAGAAAAGTTCCTCAATGAATGGCAACAATGGTATTCTCAAGTCAAAAGAGAGCTTTGGGGTGTATTGACAGCCCTTAAGTGTGATAGGGAGTATTTTATGAGAGCTCATGTAGTGGTAAAGACTGAAAGTCTACCTCTATTAGGCATGATAGTAAATTGCTCAACTCTTGATATTGCCATGTTATAGTGGATTGCATATATAAAGTCACTTAAGCTTAATTTTTAGCAAATTAGAGGTAGAGAAAACCCTGTGGCTAACATGCTTTCACGAACGAGGTTTGAATATGAGGAGGAGTTGATGGAAGATGAAGAGGACAATGTGATAGGCATTGAAAATGACTTGATGACAGTAAGGAATGAGTATGTAGCTGTTGTTACTATAGGTACAACTATTGTAACTGGGATTTTAGCAGTAAGAAAAGAGTTTACAGCCATGGAGAAGAGATGGGCAGTAGAGAGAAAGCATCATCAATGTTATGCTTCCGTGAGAACACAATTTTTGGAAGAGTTGTATAAGGATGATTACCTGAAAATAGGCCAATATCCTAGCCTCATGACAAAGAAGACCGAATGGTCTGAAGCTAAATTCAAAAGGATTAAAAGAAAAGCTTATGGGTTTTTCTTGAAAGGCGGATATTTATGGAAGCATGCAAAGAAAAAGAGAGGAGCTCCAATACGTGTTTTGAGAGATAGGGCTTCTCAACAACAAGTGATGCAAGAGTTTCATGAAAGCTTATGGGCTAGACATAGAGGAGTTTGGGGCACATTTGCCAAGATCAAAGAGAAGTATTGGTGGTAGAACATGTATAAAGATGTGGAGCATTATATAGAATCCTGCAGTGTATGCCAAATGTATTACATGGTAAAGCATAGAGATGGGTTGCAACCGACCTATCAATTGTCTATGCATTACAAATGGGTAGTTTATCTTGTTACCATGCCTACAGGTTTATGAAATATGAGATATCTTGTGCTTGCACAAGAAGACTTGACAAATCAAGTGGAAGGTCAAGCTCTTAGTACAAAGACTACTCAAGCAATTTACAATTTCTTATTGGAAGAAGTCTTTTGCAGGTATGGTTGTGTTGGTAAAGTGATTGCAAATAGAGGATAATTGGATGTGGATGAGGCTCGTGACTTATTTTCATGATTGGGTATCAAGTTGGCTTTAACTTCAACCTACAATCCTAAAGAAAATGGCAAAAGTGAAAGAGATGATGAGCCTATCATTAAGACATTAGCAAAGTCATGCAAGGCCAGGATGAAAGAGTGGCCAAGAATGTTAATATTTTCTTTAAGGGCTGATAGGACCACTCATAGTGCAGTTATAGGGTATATGCCTGCTGAATTATAGTATGGATAATAGCCAATCATGCCTATTGAGGAGACTATTGCTACTTGGAGTGCTCTGGAGTGTTCTACCATGGGAAGAGGGTTTGAATAGAGAAGAGTTGCTAGTCCTATGGATTAGACAGTTAGAAAGAAGTCCTGAAGACATTGAGACAGCCATGAAAAATTTGAAGACTACAAGGATCAAGAACAAGAAGAGGGTTGACAAGCGACATAGACTTCGACCACAAGCTATATAGGAAGGGGGAATGGATGTTGCTTTATGACAACATCTTGGAAAATCAACATAGTGCTAGTCGGAAGATGACAAAGCAATGGTTTGGTCCATATGTGGTAAGGCTTGTTTTTTATAATGCTACCTATGCATTAAATGAGATGGATGGGACAGCTCTAAGGATTCTAGCTGGAAAACATATCAACAATCTCTTTAAACGTAGGGATTCTTTGACATATGAGTTGAAGGATTTGGATACTGAGCATGAATATGAGCATATGGAAGAAGAAGAAGTAGAAGATGAAGACATTGATATGGCAGAGGATACTTCTTCTAACACTACAGATCCGTAAGACTTTGGCACATGCGAGAGGATGTGCAGGTTAGGAGGGGGTGGATGTCATGCCTCTACACACACGTAGTGTAAAAAGCTCTAGAGTGCATCATCATTCAGCTTTCTTATTGATCTAGAGATTCAATGTCATATTAGTCATTAATGTCAGTGTCCATAGTATGGATGGTTTAAAAATACTAGATTTTCGGACAAGTTTAGCCAATTTTAGATATTATCTCTTGTAAAAATCTAAAAACTATAGACAACTTCTAGAATAGGATGACATGTAAGAAAAATCAAGTAGCTTTCAGTCATTTTGGGAAGATTTTATGTAAGAATCCATACAAGGTCAAACAGGAGCTTCATAATTGTAATCCTGATCCGGTGCATTCAAGGAATACTACAGACAGAAGACAAGGAAGAATTTGCAATGTTTCGTGTGCAGGATTAGACTATTTACCGTCAAGAGCAGTGGGATTTACTCTGATTTCAATTCCCCTTCATAAATCTGACGAGAACGAGAGGCTGCAACGACGATGCATCAACAATAGAGGTCGAGGATTGACGAAGAAGATGGAGGTGATAAGGGAATTAGAAGCGGCAGTTGAGGAATGGAAAGGGGGAAGAACCAATATGGCGAGTTCTGCATTCAGAACAGAGGAGAAGGGGAGCTGAAGACGATAAGGGGGCAATAACGATCTTCGTGATCAGGGTACACGGCCTCCATATCCTCATAATTTTGATCAGTTTAATTTTTCTCAGCCAACACCTTTTGCACCCCAACTGTGCCTTTATCTGCAACACTTCAGCCAAGTTTACCACAGTCTAATCTTTCAAGCCCATCGAGTCCTTCTCTTGACAGTGCACGCCTAATGGCCCTTCTAACTACACACTCTTTGGTTGCTGTTGCCCCTGCTGAACCTTCGGCCCCTCCAGTAAGCCTCGCTCCAACATCTGGTTCTGGGAGACTCAATACCAATAAGCTACCAGGGGCCGTCACCTTAGGGGTGAGCATGTGGTGTATGATATAGACATCCGATTACCAGGGAAGGTGCAACCCCAGTTGGAGGTCTTTCCCATCACAATGTACAGTTCAGATCCTGCATTGGTTGTGGGAAGGCAAATAGCTGTGAATAAAAGCTATATATGTTATGGACTACGCCCAACTGTCACATACGGATACTACACATAAACACATCTTTGCGAAATTTGCTCCGAGGCCATTCACAGAGGGTGACAGACATGTCATTTTTCGTTGAAGATGTGCGTTTGCTGATGATGACAAAGGATCAATTAGAGGCCGTGGTCTACAGAATTCAGGCTGTGCAGAATTCAAAATATGAGCTTTCAAATGTTTATTAGGCATTCAAGAATCCATTGAGCTCTTCTTTGTAAACTTCTCCATCGACTAAAGATCAATGACCCAATGCCTATTTGGATTGATGCTGAATTATGAACCATGAATCTTTTGTAAAATTCTGGAGCTACTTGTAAACATATAGAAAACTTGATGACAGTTTGATTACAGAACTGGAATGCTATCCTATCTGAATAGGAATGCTATTTCTCTCTAAAATATCAAGAGTCCAGTCTTCTGCATACAAAGTATCTTGGTGTTTCTTATCAGTTTTTGAGCAGCCAATTTATAAAGCAAATTTGTTTCCTTTATGAAGTTGTGTAAATGTCACGCTTGATTGATCTTTTATCCTGAAATTTATCAAGGACTTCTGAAGTTGCGACATTGCTTTTGAAACCCTTCGACAACGACACAAAACAGCCACAAATGTTGAATCTCTCTTTTGTGTGATTTCAAACATGTAATTTTCTATCTAAACCTTCGACAACCTCGGTGGTGGTATGCTGTGCCTTCAGCTCCTTGAAGTGCGAGAGTGTATGATGAAAGCCATGAGTCTAGTATAGATGAGGAGAGTACGCAGATGGAGGGGTTAATATTGCAAGGGGTGGAGGTTGAAGAGGGCTTGGAGTGTGTACAGGAGGTAGATTCGAGTAACGATAACGAAAAGATAGGAGGCCCAGAATTCTTTGAGAACAAAGCGGACTCCTCCTTTTGTGGTGACCTATCTATAGACCTTGTACATGGAGTTGTGGTAGGAGATTAACATGAAACCATAGGCTACATCATACTTGCAGCATCTGCCTACTCAATTCATTGATGAATCGCTTTTAAAGGTACTCTAGAATATGCATTTTAATAAGTAACATCATTTTTTTCAGAGTTATATTACAGTGCTTTACTTGAATCTTTATATTGATTATGCTAACATCATTTTTTGTCTGTATAGGTTACCTTTGATGATATTTGGAGAAAAGTATGAGTCGAAGGATGAGCAACGAGGAGTTGCAAGAGATATTCACATGTATGTCTCCAGATCAGATGGCTTGATTCAGAGATATGGCAAACTAGGAGATGTCTTGAACACCGTCAAGTCATTCCATTAGATCTACTTCAGCACGCTCTGATGCTTTAGTTTCTAGTAGATGGGGTCATCACTCCATAGACTGGGCCCAGATAGAGGGAGTGGTTTTGGGGGCTACTGCAGAGATGTGGATGTTGTGAGCATGTGGTCGACTCCAGATAGGGGTGCTACTCCTCGCTCTCATATAGGTTCCATAAAGGGTGTTATAGAGGCACCAATGGAGTGTCTCCACCTCATCGTTCTGGTGAAGGCATTGTCAAGTGATTTTTTGAAAACTGAAAATCCCTAGTCAAATTGTAGTTAGGTTTTATGCTAGCTTAGTTGTTTGCGTGACAGTTTGCTTTGTCATTTCGTAATTGGATTTCTTGAGTTTGTCTAGCTTAGGATTTGTTTCTGTCTTCTTCTTTTTTAGTGTGAAACTTGATAGCCTTGGTCGAGCTTGGTATTTTTTTGGATAGGTTGAAGGTGGAGTTTGATATATAGTAGTTATCGAACATTGTGGAACATGGTATGCTTTCCTACTAAGACTCTTGCACATCACGGGGATTATGGGTTCACAAGCACTTCACATTGCACTTGTTGATGCACTGCACTCGAGGGTCGTCTCCTGAATTATTCAAATACTTCCATGCCATGGGTTGGGATGAAGCATATTTTGCACCATCGTTGAGTACTTGCACGGCATGAGGCCAGTTGTAGCTATATGCAGTAAATCTTAAATGCACGTGCACATGAGAGAGAACCTGTCATTGAGCACATATTGTTTCTTGCACACACCATTTTGGGATGTTCATCACAAAGTTAGGACCTCTAGTTGAGAGTGTAAGGTGGTTGGGAGAGTTAGAGGGTCATGAAGGATGCCGCCAATTGTGAGATGGGCTGTCCTTATCTGGTCAACGTCTTGAGGGCCATCTTTTCTAGAATGTTGGTGAGATTATGGACGGGAGGAGCAGAGTATGTTATATCTTTTTGAAGAGCGTTGAGAGGTGAGGATAAGGATTGAACTTGTGTTTGCATTATGCATGACATATGATCACATGTAGATAGGCTAGGCACAATTTCTTCAAGTGCATTCATTATTTTTGTGTGAAACATGGATTGATTGGTTGCATACCATGATCCCACTTTGCATATTTTTTCAAATCATGTATGAGTGAGCACAAAGTTTTATTTAAAAGCATATTCTTGCTATAGGGGCACATTTCATTAAAAAACATGTACATACGAAGAGAAATATTAAGAGAGGGAGTTCATGAGAGTCAGAACTTTAAATCTTGGAGGAGTTTTTTCCAATTTAAGCTGGGACAAAAAGATATGAGTTGGGGGGATGATTGAGAAGACATCAACATACTATAACATGATATCATAGTTTTTTGGGGTCCATGTTGATAGCACAAGGTTACTTTACAAGTGGTTGGCTCTTGATTGAGGATACTGAAGAAACGACATATGGCTTATGGACAGGATGTTAATAAAGCTCTACATGAATAATAGCAAATATACCAACCTGAGTTTTCTTTGTTGGAAAACAAAAGGACATTAACATATGGGATGTCGGAAATATTGTATAAGAGGGGCTCATACTGTTATTTCAGAGGGAGCAAGGCGTATTATGGTTGATGGACTAGAGATTGCATAGCGGTTACCATTAAGGATGACTGAGTTAACTACGAGCTGAAGAAGACCAATGGAGAGACTTAATCGATGACACATGCAATGTTGACTAATGTGGCGGCTTAGTGCTAGAAGGCAGTTTTTGGATAGAGAGAATTCTGTGAACAATTTTTCCAAGAAGGTAATTGAGTACTTATTGAAGCCTCGTGGCTAGAAGCATCCTGTAAGACAATAATTTATTCTAGATTATAGTGAAATTGAAAAACTTTGCGAAAAGTGCAGGAAAAGTATTTGCTCATGAGCATAGTGTTCTCCAAATTCGAGCTCCTGTTAAAATTTTTGGTGACATTATGCAATTATTTGATGAGTATGGCTCCCCATCAACTGCTAGAGATATAACGTGGTGGTAGCTGTAGAATCTAGAGGAGCTTTAGGAGGACTTGTCAGGAAGTTGTCAATAGATCAGTTTGAAAATGAGGGTCGAAGAGTAAGTTATGGTACACCAAAAAGTGCCAATGCAGCAAGTGGTGGCATATTCTACAGTTTCGCTAGCAGGGTGGCCTGATTAATTGGGCTGTGGACAGAGATCCGCGTACATGATGCAGAGTTGACGGGCAAGATAGAAAATACTATTAAATAAATAAAGCCACTCGACGTTGATCATGGACTGAGAGACATTGCCATATCTCGGGACTGATTTCCAGCCACAATTAATGCTCATGACAGTCCACAATCAGCAATCTTCCTTCCTCTTACACCACGGAGCAATCCGGTCTTCATTGGACAAGCATCCATCATCCATTCTTCTTCTTCTTCACCACATGAATCTGCCCTTAGGGGAGAGAGAGGGAGGAGAGAGAAAGACTAGATTTTCATCTCTGCAGAGCGAAGACAGGCGATAGAGTCCACAGGCAGAGGGGAATGAAGCCCCATAATCCATTAGACAGGGTGTTTGTAAGCTGCATGATGCCTCCCATCCTCTCATGGCGCAAATTTCGGCGCTGTTCTTGGCCACGTTTTCTTCCTCATCCCACGATTTCTTTCCTTCAAATTGCATGCCTTTTGGTTGGGTGGTTAAAATTCCCCCAAAGGGCACCCCCCCTTTGGTCCATGTTGTGGCCACCCTTTCAAATCTTGACCATTTCTTGGCCTTTTCCCCGTCCGGACTCGGAATTGAGCTCTGAAAAATCCTGGGCATCTGGCTCGGCATCATGCATTGGCCGGTAACTCCTGACAACCCGTCATTGGCAACCACGGGATAGGGCAACTCAGCCCGTTAAATCCCACAATAGATCTGCACAAAACAACCAAAGGAAGCATCAAGCTGATACAAAATAAATACATACTAAACACAGCACAACGCTCACCCTACCCCCTGACAGAACCAAGGCATGACATCCACAAGGAGTGGGCCTAGCATAATCTGATAAAAGTCCGCAGCTAGTCACTAACCGACTGCTGCAACACGGCCAAACTAAAAAGAACTATCAAAGAGGTTTCCCTAAGTGGTGGTCTGAACTACCTTCCTAACTAAGGACAACACGACTAGGAGCTCCTACTAGGTGAGGACTCCTATAGCCTGATCAAGAAGTATTGGCTTTTAACACATGTCTTCTTTTAGGGTTTTTATTTTATTAACATACTTGGGTGTGTAAAAAGGAGGGAGCTGAGCGTAGTGACTCAAGGAGAACAAGGCATTGACCTCAGGACATGTCTTGGTACCTAAGAACCTACCAAGCCCTCGCAAGGCGACACTGAATCCTTTTTTAACGCTCACTTTTATTTTCGCTCCAACCTTCCTTAATTTCTTCTTTTCTAGCAAGATGCCACCCCTAGGAAGACAAGGCATCGGCCCTGGGTCGGACTCATCCTTAGGAACCTACCAGGCCTTCACAAGGCAATGATCAACTGCTCATAAATTTTCACTTCTTTCTTTTCTTGGATAGGGGTTAGAACCCCTTTTTACACACCTTTGTATTTATTTATTTTCTGGAAGATATTCAGGGTTTTATTTCCCTTTATCATCATTATTTTTCTTCTGGCAGGCTTCTCTAACAGCCTCACAACTAACAAGAACTCCTAGAATGGATGCCTAGCAGGCTAGCAGAACAGGGTCACTAGGACTCCCATCTGAAACAGGCCTTTCAATGCTTGACAATGTCTTTACAGGAGGCAACGACTACTCAGACCTCCCTCAAATATACTAAACCAAAACCTCGGAACTTCATGCCTTGGACGCCGATCCCCAATAAGAAACGAAAAACCCCTTAACAAGTACTCAACCACATATAACATAACAACCACAATACTCATAAAGGAAAAATATCACCTGGATAAGGCCACAAGAATCTTCCACGCAACAAAAGGCTCCTTTCAAGCTCGTCTTCAAACCTGTCTAGCACAGAGCTCAAACAAGAAACCATGAACCGCACCTGTACTAAACAGACAACTGGCCCTCTTGGCCTAATGAGATAAAGCACTTCTCCACAAAACTTAATCGGCCCTCTTGGCCTAATGAAATCAAATAGTATAACACCTACACATCCCTCCCTGATAGAGCACAGATATACAATAATAGGCTCCTTCCCAAGGAGGAAAAATAGGCTCGTAGCCCTAAACTAAATGCATAAGGTTATGACCCATCCCTCCTGCATAAATAGCAAGAGGCGTACGCATAATATGCTATCTAATCAACCTATGGGTCCCAGATAATAACGGTAGATTGGTCCCGGCTACTCTTTGCATCACCCATATCAACCATCGTCTGCCATATATTGCATGTTCTGATAACATTCCCCACAAGCGACCGGGTCTTGTTTCATCATTGATGACAATATCCAAACTAGGACCACAATTAAAGAAGAGGTCTTCCTCATAAGCAAGATTTGCTAATGAATCCGCAAACTGATTCCAGTAACGTGGAATCAGCTGAAAAGACACTCTCTCAAACTCCTCTAGTGGGGTCATAGCAGTCCGATGATACATACAAAGAATGGGATTTCTCACTGTGTAGGTCCCATCTAGCTGATTTAGGATCAACTAGGAATCCCCTTTTACTAACAACCGACGAATACCACCTTGCTTGGCAATATGCAGTCCCATAATCAAGGCTTTATACTCCGCCATATTGTTAGTAAATCCTACCCCGAGATAAGCAACTAACTTCATCGTAACTCTTCGTCGGGGGTCTCGGATTACTACTCCAACACTTCCTTTTCTATTAGAGCCCCTGGACGCTCCGTCAAAATATAATGTATACATCCACAATGGGTTTACACAGCCGGCCATCACGAACTCCTCTATTCGTAATTATGGTAATCAAAGTTTAGCATGTTGAGAGGATGAACTGACGGCTCCATCCCACCTTCTTCATTGAACTCAACAGGGATACTCGTCAACAGTCACAAGCAGCGATGGCAGAAGGCTTTGATCTCCCACACAAAGGTTCCGTCTTCTTGCTCAATCACTTTATACCCTTTGCTCCACCAGATGAGTTTCCCCTGATGGTATCTTTGCTCCAAATATGGGTGCTCCAAATAAGGGATTAACCGACCCATCCACCAGCTTTTAAGCTCTTTTCCACAGGTCTCAGATCATGCCCAGCATGGATCTGCAATGCATTTCTTTTGTATTAGCATACTTAGAAGTAATAAGGTTTAATCTTATTAAGATTAACCTTATTTTTAAACTCTACTCCTTCTGAATCAGCTAATAGGGCTATAGACCTATTCTTCCCTAACCTAACAATCTTGTAGGGGCCATCCCATTTAGGTTCCAGCTTCCCTGGAAACAGTTCCCTACGTGCGTCATAATATAAAACCAGTTGTCCTTTCTTAAAGGTATACTTCTTCGCTTTGAGGTCATGCAACTATTTCATGTGACGTTTAGCCACCTCTTGGTGTAATAGGCTTTGCAACTTAATTTCATCTAGGTGTGCTAAGGTCATAAATCACTCTAATAGGGCGTCCTCATTACCCAAAGAATGGTTTATTGTGAATCGAATGGTTGGCAACTCAGTTTCTAAGGGTAAAACACACTCTTCACCATAAACTAGTTTGAACGGCGTGTGGCCAGTGGCGCGCTTGAACGTGGTATTATATGCCCATACTGCCACATATAGCTTCTAGTCCCAGTCTCGTTTCTTTTCAGATACGACTTTTGATAGGATACCCACAAGCTGCTTGTTGGTACTTTCAACCTTCCCATTTGCCTGCAGATTATAAGGAGTCGTTTTGTTGTGCCTGATTTGCCAAGCCTCAGTCAAGCTTTTGATCACCTTATTCAGGAAATGGGTTCCGCGGTCCAACACTAATTCTTTAGGTGGACCAAGATGGCATATTATCTGCTCTAAAAGGAAACTAGCAGTTTCTTTAGCATCATCTTTCTTTATTGCACGTGCTTCTGACCACTTTGTGAAGTAGTCAGTTGCTACAATAATATACCTCTTTTGCATAGTCGACGACGGAGTAATAGGACCCACAAAGTCGATTCCCCACTTCTCAAATGGAAGTATCGCCATAATAGGGGTGAGTGGTCTTTTTCTATTCTCTTGACTATCATGTCGTTGGCAAATATTGCATCTCTTAACATACGCAAACGCATCCTGGAAGATGGCAGGCCACCAATAACCTGCTCGTAAAGCCTTTTGTGATGTAAGCCGTCCAGCAAAATGGCCTCCGCAAGCGGAATCATGGCACTCTTCCAAAATGAATGGCACCTCGTCAGGCATCACACATCGGCGATAGATGTCATCAACCCCTTGCCGATATAATGTACCTACGATCAAGGTAAACTTTAATGCTTGCTGCTTAATTTTCCTTCTCTCAGCTTTAGATAGTTCGGATCCAGCCTCTCCTATCGATAAATAATGTGTTATTGCAGCATAGCAGGAGGGAATAGACGCCATATCTATTTTAAATAACGACTCCATGTCTCTACCTTCAGCCACAGATTCTTTCGGCTCCCCAAAGTCCACAAGGCATTCCACGATACCTTGTAACCTTGGTGGCTTACTCCTGATCTCATAATCAAACTCCTGCAAAGTGATTAACCACTTCACTAGACGATCAGGCGACTGCAGCTTATTCATCAATAATCGAAGCCCCTCCGCCTTCGTATAAAGCATAACTTTCTCATAGAGAATATAATGCCTGAATTTCTTGGTCCCAAAGACCATCACAAGACACAACTTCTCCATGTAGGTATAATTGATCTCTGAAATGCCCAATTTTCGACTAGCAAAGGCTATCGGATGATACCACTTTTCCTCCCAAATTTGGACTAAACAGTAGCTGATGCTATGCATGGTGGCTGTGGAAAATATATAGAACACCTCACCTCTTTTAGGTGCTTTTCAAACGGGAGCTTTGACTAGCTCATGCTTCACATCCTCGAAAGCTACCTTACAAGGGTCGCTCCATACAAACAAACAGCTAAAGGACAATAGATTTGTAAGCGGCAACGTTCTTTCTGCCAAGGCGTTTATGAATCTACGGTAATAACCAACCGAAGACAGAAAGCTATGAACTTCTTTCGGAGTGCGTGGTGGACCCATGGCAACTATGACTTTGACCTTCTCGGGATCTGTCGCAATTCCTACCGAACTGACCACATGGCCCAGTAAGAGCCCATAAGGTACACAAAAAACGCACTTCCGTGGGTTAAGAGCGATACAAAATTGTCTGCAACACTCAAAGCATTTTCTTAAAATGATCAATTGCCTTTCTCTCAGGGTGGCAGCCCCTAAGTCATCAATAAACACCTTCAACTCTTCAGAGGATATGTCACCGAATGTCTTATCTGCTGTTCGTTGCCATGAACCAGGCGCATTGCATAAACCAAAGGCCATCACATGGTATGCAAAAGTACAAAAGACAGTAATAAAAGTTGTTTTCAACTTGTCCTCTTCTGCAATTGCCATCTGGTTATATCTTGCAAAGCAATCCATAAACGAATATATCTCCCTACCCGCTAATTGATCTAAAATCTGGTCAATAAATGGCAATGGGTGGTAATCCTTAACTGACTGCTTATTCAACTCTCTAAAATCTACACATAATCGAATTTGATTATTTTTCTTCTTTTTTATCACAACTGGTGAACACCATTCTGTGTGTTGAACAGGTAAGATTAAACCAGCTTTCCTTAACTTTTGTAACTCTTCAAACAGCCCGTCCCTCAATTCAAAAGGCATACGCCTCACTTTCTGTCTTACAGGGCAACTACCTTCTTTCAACGAAATTGTATGGACGGCAAGACTAGGAGGAATGCCTCTCAGCTCATCATAACTCCAGGCAAAGATATCGCGGAATTCTTGAATTAGGGACATATAGTCCTCCCTTTTTGTTGAACTGAGCATAGAACCTAATTTGATTGATCGCGACTCATCAGGCGTACCAAGGTCTAGCTCGATCACATCTGCATCTCTTGTACAATCTTGGGCCTCTATCGGCTCATTCAAAGTGATCTGATAGATGTCTTCCATGGTGGATCCCTCTTTGGACTCATCACTCGATGATATCTCACTGGCGGATAGATCCTCTAATGTCTCCAATTCTGTAGAAGATAGAGGAGCTCTCACTCTGCGGGGACTTAGGATAGGCATCAATCACCACGCACTGAGCACCTCTACCGAATATCAGCCGACCAACAGGTATATCCACTTGGCTTGGCAGTCCACTTGCAAAATCCAAGGTCGTCCAAGTAATACTTGGTAACTTGGACGCCCTGCAAAACGAATCACCCTAAAGTCCAACAAGCATTCTATATTTGCAACAGTGACATGGACCTTAGTAATGCGTCCTTCCGGCTGTCTCAAACTATCATCCACCATTCTGAGAATTGTGGAGGTATCTTTCTGGATCGCAAGACCCAACCTTTCCATCAGTCCAGAACTCATAATGTTAATAGATAATCCCGTGTCGACAATGGCATAATCTACCAATATCCCATCGACATAGGCTACAACCCTTGGGCAATGCTTCTCAGCATGCTCGAACCAGTCATCACCAACTTGCGCAATACCCAAAGGTTCTACGATATACCCGGTACGTAGGATCTTTCTAAATTCCTTGCGTACTCCTAAAGAAAGCTTAATAAGCTGTAAAAGGTTCACATCCGGCTTGACTTCGCAAAGAGAGCTCACCAAATCGAATTCACGATAGTTCGGTAGAGTTCGCTTTTCACGCCAAACCATCCGCTCTTTAGGTCACTGAATCGGCTTTATTGCTTCTTTTTTAACTTTCACCTTCTTCCTCGATGGTTCCTTATCCTTCTTAGCATCGGCTTTACTCTCCACGGGCTTCAGAGGTCCCCCTTCCATGGCAAGATCCAGAACTTGCATTCCTTTGTCGCCCTGTTTAGGGTTTCCGTCGACAGGCTTATCCTTGTCGGCCTCTCTACCCTTTTGACCTCTTGTAAAGACAGCTCGCAGATTAGAGGTTTCAGCGTCATTAACGCGTACAGCCTCAATCAAACTAACCCCACTACCATTAGGCAGCTCCTCCACTGTAGTCTTTGGTCGTTGGAGTATTTGTTTAGGTCCGTCCTCTCGTTGGGAATCATTTCCTTGCGCACGATGATTAACAGGCCCTGGTTGCCAACTACCTCACTGGAGGGAACTAATCTTACTCCAGCAAGTGGTTGCTAAATGGCCAGATTTTCCACAGATGTTGCACTTGACATTTGGGCAATTTCATGGATAATGTTGCCTACCACACCATTTGCAGCTAAACCTCGAAGGTGCACCCTCATCTGGGTATCTACTTCCTATCAAATTTTGTTGTTTTTTAAGGAAGTTGACATCAACGGCTATTTGTCGATACTGCTCCGTAATCATGTCGGTATAATGCTTCATCATGTCCTTAACCTTGCCAAGAACATTGGAAGCGCTCGACTCGTAGCCTTGATCATTACCCTGTCATTCCATCGGCCTAACAATTCGATTAGGCACTGGTTGTTGAACCACAGGCATGGTATTAGGATTAACTGCCTAGCCTCCACCATTTGGAGCCATTTGACTGCCCGTAGGCATCGACATGCTAGGGGGAGCTGGTAATAAAGGCACATTCTGCATCATGTTCCCTATCCCATTAGGATTAGCCATCGCTATCCCTTGGCTACTACTGCCATTGGTCGTCGCCATATTATTTCCCAATGCTAGACCCATATTCGAATTGCCTCGAGAGGCATAGGCTGCTTGTAGTTGGGATTCCACTTCTTGTGCTCGTATAATGGCAGTATCTATATCCCCCTAAGAGACACTACTCAACTGCAACTGGATATTAAAGTCCAAACCATGTAGAAAATATTGCAATTGGGCAGCTGCGGGGATAGGAATAGAGGTGTCCAACTTACGAAAAACCTCTTTTATTTTATTTGCATAAGCATGAATATCCTCATGTGGTTCTTGGCGGGTTACGTTAAGTATACGCAACCAATATTGCCCACCCCTTTCAGGGGCAAACTCCCTTCGAAAAGCTCCATAAAATGAATCAATATTCAATATGGTTCCTGCTTCTAAACCATGATACCATATGGCAGCTCTTCCTTTGAGAGTCATGTTGAAGAACATCATTAAATGCCCTTCTTCTTGGATGCGACAGTTAAACATCAGCTTTTGAAACTCCCTGATGTGGAGTTCTGCATCTTCCTCAACTAGCCCATTAAAAATGGGTAGCGGGTAACCTAGAGCCGGAAAATCCATCGTTCCTGTAGGAATTGCAATAGGTTGCACCATGACGGAAATTGGATTTGCACTAGAAATAGGGGACGATGAGGTTACACCTCCTGCACTTGATGTAGACTGGCTTATGGAAGAAAGGGGAGGACTAGAGCTTCCACCTTCTCCTAACTTACTGCTTGTGGCACAAAGACCACTAGATCCACTCCCTCGTAAGGGTTCAGCACCGCTACTCTTAGGGGAATACCTCCTAAAAATTTTAGCACATCGCCTAGCTCTTTCGTCTCTCTCTTGCTTTTGGATTTCGGCTAGACGATGCTTATCGATGAATAACGGGTCAATCTCAGTATCCTTTGGCATAAACTGCTAACTGGTGCCTAGACAATCAGGATTCGAGGACCGCCACTTCTAAGCGGATCCCGGCAGACGCACCACTGATGGGACCTAAAATGGGCCAGCACTGGCTCATGCACTAGTCGGACCTCTATCATGCGCTCAACAATCCCACGGCCTCGTGGCCAGGAGTGTGGATGACACATACATTATACATTGCCTTCCTAAACATCTTGCGTTTGTATATGTATCGTAGTCCAACTCTAACCCAATCAACACTCCTCAAAGGGAGTCCCTAGCACATTGCCAAATAGCACGAAGTACAAACATAGGAGGTCCTCCCACGGCTGACTGCCGCTACCTCACTGCGACTCTCCTACACCTTGGGGATTGGCCCCTCGATGCGTCGCTAAACATATACAACACATACGAACACAAACTTCTCTCTTTTATGATTCGCGTATTTCCAGGAGATATACGATGCTTCCTCACTTTCTTTCCCCTAGACCCAACGCCTAGCCTACAGCTTGGGACAACCTTACTCACTCAACGTTGATCATGTCTCTAGAGAGCAATTGCCATGCATCCACGATGTATTGTCTTATACATTTTGTTATTTCTTTATGATTCATGCAAATTGTGAATGCCCACGTGCTCAAACAAAGAAGAATTAGCATTGGTGCATATGTGGAAAACATTACTTTCAATGATTTTGACTATCGCTCTTATGCAGCGTTGCATGAACCTACCCTGGTGCTACTAGGTTCTTAATTTTTAATTATCGACCAACCTAAATGGTACGCATAAAAATCAGCAAGCTTTTTGTCATTTCATTCATCATTTAAACACTTTCCACACACTCTACCCCCTCACCCGTTTAGGTTGTGCATGGTGTATAGGTTTAGGGTTCATTTTCCACATTTTTATTATATAAAAAGCCATAAAAACTCACTAGAACATAATGGTAGGGCTGAACTGAGGCTAAACCTCATACTTCAGACCCCCCATACATACACAAACATGAATCTTATTTTTCCTTAATTTTCGACACTCAAAATCTATTTTTCCTCTATTTTTCCCTTATTTCCCCTATTTTTCTTGTGTTTTTTGCAATATTAAATGACTGAAAATTCAAAATGAGTTGTGGGCTATGGCCTTTAGGTTCATTTTCAGCAAAAACACATTTAGTTGGTGTGTCTTACTATATTTTCTATTTATATCTCAAAAATACCCAATTTTTCCATATTTCGCATGTTTTACGGGTTTTACACTATTAATTTCATCCACAACACTTATGACTTTCTGATTTTCTGATTTCAAACAGTTGGAAGACATTGCAAACAACATTATAATGCATAATCATCCCGTGGGAACAAATATTCATGAAGCAAATTGCATAAAACATCAATTTCCTTTGTAAAAATGATATTACTGTTCTTTGCGGGTTGCGGGTTTTTATTTGCCATATCTCAGGACTGATTTCCAGCCGCCATTAATGCTCATGACAGTCCACAATCAGCAATCTTCCTTCCTCTTACACCACGGAGCAATCCGGTCTTCATTGGACAAGCATCCATCATCCATTCTTCTTCTTCTTCACCACATGAATCTGCCCTTAGGGGAGAGAGAGGGAGGAGAGAGAAAGACTAGATTTCCATCTCTGCATTCAGGCCACCATTGGAGGAGCGAAGACAGGTGATAGAGTCCACAGGCAGAGGGGAATGAAGCCCCATAATCCATTAGACAGGGTGTTTGTAAGCTGCATGATGCCTCCCATCCTTGTAAAATATTACACGGCGCAGCGAACAGAATCTGAGAAAGAAATAGACAGTACACAACAGATAAGAGGAGAATCAGTAAATTCTTTAACTCCAAACAACTAATACAAAGATGGCTCTGTCCACCCGTGCACTTCCACTGTGTGAAGCTTAGATGGCGATCTAGACAGAAGATAGGTGAAGAGCTTAAGGCTAGCTGGAATAACAACTATGACTAGGTGAAAGATGAGTGTTAGATGGCTGCGAAGGGGTTTAGCTTTTATAGCCCACGAAGGTCGTTAGGTCAGCCTACCATATGAGCCTCCACTAGTCGGCCAGGGAATATTCCAGGGAATATTCCCTTTACCATCGGGGCCCCTTTTAACTCCCTTACCACGCAACTCAATGCAATGTGCCTTGAGTTGCTACCAGCTTAACCACTCCGTCTAACCCAAAGATTAGACCCACAACAGTCACCTTTTTGCCATCCGGTCACATAGACCTCATCTGATATACAAGTCAGGACTCAACCAATGTCCGGGCTCACATTTGGCTTCTCCTCATAATGGGGGCCTTACAACTTTGAGCACCATGGATCATTGGTAGCACCTAATGAGGGTGGGGCATTGATCATATCTAACACCCCCCCTCAATGTCCACCCATAGGTGAACTATCTCCTCAGCCCAATGCCGAGTCTCTGAAGATGAACTTGAAGCAGATCCTTCGTAAGTGCTTTGGTGAAGATATCTGCTCCATTCTCCTCTGTTGGACAGTAGACCAATTCCACTATCCCATCCTCCATCAAATCACGCACATAGTGATACTGGATCTCTATATGTTTGGTGCGTGCATGAAACACTGGATTTTTGGCAATGGCGATGCAACTCTGATTGTCACATCTCAGCACAGTTGGTTCTTCATCCTGCACTCCCATATGCCATAGAATCCTTCTCAACCATACGGCCTCACATGCAGCAAAACAAGCTGCCTTGTACTCTGCTTCGGTAGAAGACAATGCCACTGTTGGTTTCTTCTTACTAATCCAAGAGAAAATTCCTGAACCCAAAGAGAAACAATAACCAGAAACTGACTTCCTGGAATCAATGTCTCCTGCCCAATCTGAGTCACAGTTCCCCACAAGAGAAGTTCCGAAACTGTATGTGATACCATAGTCAAGAGTTATCTTCAAGTATCTGAGCACCCCCATCCCAGCCTTCCAATGACTCTCATGAGGTTTGTTTGAGAACCTGCTCAAAACACCAACAGCAAAACTGATATCTGGTCTGGTGTTACACAAGTAGATCAGACTGCCGACCAACCACCTATACCTCCCAATGTCTGCTAATGCTGATGTATCCTCGACGGATAACTTTGCATTCACCTCCATAGGTGTAGCTATCTCCTTGCGCTCGGTCATGCCAAATGCCTTCAAGATCTCCCATGCATACTTCTTCTGAGAGATGAAGATCTTTCCTGGCTCTTGCCAGACTTCAATCCCCAAACAATAGTGTAGCAAGCCCAAGTCTGTCATTTCAAACTCAGAACTCAAAGCCTTTCGAGTTTGGTTGATCATATCTTCATAGTCACCTGTAATAAGAAGGTCGTCCACATATAGGACAATCACTACAGACTTTTTACCATCCCTGTAAACATACAAGTTAGCATCTGAGGCACATCTTTTGAAGTTTAGGTTTAAAAAGAACCTATCTATCCGCTGGTACCATGCTGTGGGGGCTTGTTTCAGCCCATACAATGCCTTCTTCAGTTTACACACTTTGTTCTCAGAATGGGGGGCCTCAAACCCTGGTGGCTGAGCCACATACACCTCCTCCTTGAGGTCACCATTTAAGAACGCTGACTTAACATCCATTTGGTACAGTGGCCACTTCTTGTGGGCAGTCACTGCAAGTACCGTGCGAATAGTGGTCATTCTGGCAGTTGGGGCAAATGACTCTTGAAAATCAAACCCTTCAACTTGTGAAAATCCTTGGGCAACCAGTCTAGCTTTGTACTTTTCTAAGGTACCATCAGCCTTGTACTTTACCTTCCAGATCCACTTGGTGCCAATAACCTTCCGCTTTGCTGGTCGATCCACTAGCTCCCAAGTGTCATTCTTCATTATGCTGTCATACTCTACCTGCATAGCATCCTTCCATGATGGATCTGCAAGTGCTTCTTCTAAGTCAGTTGGCTCCTTTACTTCTCTCATAATCTCAACCATCAAGGCCATATTGACTATGTGAGCAGAAGCCCTCCTTTGCTCCTCTATTCTCTGAGACCTCCTTGATCCGTCTGCCTTCTCCTCAACAGATGCAGGCATAGGATTATTGTAGTCATAGAGCTGCTTCACCCAGCGCGGCAATGGCTTTTCCGATGGGGTGATGTCAGGTTGGTGAACTTTTTCCTCATCATCTGAAGATGATGCTTCCTCCTCCTTAAGGATAGGGATAGCTCTCGGGACAGGTTCATAGTGGACTACTTCTTCGCTTGATGATAAAGTGGAAGAACTTGCCTTCTCCTCCTCCACTGTATGCGGCTCCTCCTTGAACACCACATCACGACTCGTGATGATCTTCTTTGCCTCTTGGTCATATAACTTGTAAGCCTTTTGCTCATCACTATAACCCAAGAAGATACATTTTCTGCTTTTTGGTTGTAACTTGTTTCTCTTCTCATCTGGAACATGTGCATAACATTCAAATCCAAAAATTCTGAAATGTGAAACAGATGGTTTCTTACCAGTGTAAGCCTCATGAGGTGTTTTTCCCTTGAGAGCCTTTGTGTAGCTCCAATTTAGAATGTAGACTGCAGTATTAACAGCTTCAGCCCAAAAATGGTTAGGCAATCCCTTGCCCTTTAGCATGCATCTTGCCATCTCCACAATGGTACGATTCCTGCGTTCCACAACACCATTCTGCTGAGGTGTGTGAGGCGTCGTCAATTGACGCTTGATCCCTTTGCTCTTGCAAAAGCCTTCAAACTCCTTTGAGTTGAACTCACCACCACCATCTGTTCTAAATTTCTTCATACTTTCCCTGTTTCATTCTCAACAAGTATTAGCCATTATTTAAACTTACCAAAAGCTTGAGCCTTATCACGAAGGAAGTACACCCACATCTTCCTACTGTAGTCATCGACAATCAACATAAAATAAGAAGATCCCCCCAAGGCCTGTGTAGGCATCTTACCACACAAGTCAGCATGCACCAACTCTAGAGAAGCATGTGCTCTATTCTTGCTTTCTTGTGGAAATGCCTTTCTTTGTTGCTTGCCCATCATACAAGCTTCACATGGTTCCTTCAATTCAGTTATTGTAGATAGGTGAGCAACCATACCTTGCTTTTGCATCTCCTTCAATACTGCAAATCCGATGTGTCCAAACCTTTCATGCCAAAGCTTACTTGTGCCCATTCCAGCGGTGGCTGTAAGAGCACTTAGCTCATACAAGTTGTTCCTTCTTTCTCCTTTGCCAACAATTGTGCAAGCACTATCAATAATTTCTGCACCTGTCTTCTTGAACCTCACTTCATGACCAAGATCAGTTATGGCAGCAACTGATAAGAGATTTCTCCTTATTTCGGGAACATACAACACATTTGAAAGCTTTTTGACTTCACCATTTGCAGCAACAAAAGAAATAGTACCTGTGCCCGCAGCAGGGCATTTAGCATCATTTCCAACCGTCACAGTGATGGATTCTTGTAGAGGCTGCATAGAACTATATAGACCTTTCTTGTTGGTCATGTGACGGGAGGCCCCACTATCCAACACCCAAGAGTCAGTGGTAGATTCTTCTTGCGCCGAGGAGCACACTTCCTCAATGGTCACCATGAATAATTCCAACTCTGCTTCAGCCGTATTGGCTGTCTCTTTCCCTTTACTTTTAAGGGTACCATTCTTTTCATCTGCCTTCTTGACACGACAATCTGTAATTGCATGTCCTTTCTTCTTACAGTAGAAGCACTCTCCTTGAAACTTCTTCTTGCCGCCCTTCTTTTTTTTTTCACCATCATTTTTGGTGGAGGAAACACCTTTGCCTTTTGCATTGGCAGAGAATGCAGCATCTCCATTGTTCCTTCCTTCTCGGGCTTTCGGCCTCAACTCCTCCTCCATTAATAATGCACAAAACTCCTCAAAAGTCAAAGCTTGAGGTCTCACCTGAGTATTAAGGGCAGTTACTAGTCCATCAAACTTTTGTGGACAAATCCGAAGACACCTCCGAGCTAGCTCTTCACTAGTCTTTTGTATCCCAGCGCCAGCCATCTGGTCGCGCAGATTCTTAATCCGAGTGATGAATGCTTCAACCGTCTCTCCTTCAGCAAACTTCTCCGCTACTCGTTGATTCTCCAAGTTTTGAATCCTTGTTTGGTTTCGTGTTTCATACTGACTCCTTAGTACATTCCAAGCATCTGACGCTTTGGTTGTATGCTGAATCAGAGTCAAAACACTATCAGAATAGCTTGTAACTAAGGCACACAATGCATCTGCATTCCTTCGTTTCCAAGATCGTAGAAGATCTGCATTCGGAGGAATCATCACACTAGGATTTGATGGGTCGGGGGTAGGCTGTGGTTCTACGTCAGTCCCCAGCACAGTCTCCAGAAGCTCATAAGAATCAAGGATAGTTGTAATTTTGAACTTCCACAAGGTGTAGTTTGTACCATCTAACTTGCCTTCGCTGAAGGTTGGTGGACGAATCCTCAGTGTTTGAATAGCCAGTACAGCAGCACCACCTCCTGCACCGCTTCCTGATGTGCCAGAACTGCTTCCCGGAGTCGACATCGTTTCTCTTTGCTGTTGAAGCCTTTGCCTCTTGCACGCTCTCCGATCTCTAGAGCCCCCTAGGCTCTGATACCATGTAAAATATTACACAGTGCAGCGAACAGAATCTGAGAAAGAGATAGAGAGTACACAACAGATAAGAGGAGAATCAGTAAATTCTTTAACTCCAAACAACTGATACAAAGATGGCTCTGTCCACCCGTGCGCTTCCATTGTGTGAAGCTTAGATGGTGATCTAGACAGAAGATAGGTGAAGAGCTTAAGGCTAGCTGGAATAACAACTCTGACTGGGTGAAAGATGAGTGTTAGATGGTTGCGAAGCGGTTTAGCTTTTATAGACCGCGAAGGTCGTTAGGTCGGCCTGCTGACCGACCTACCATATGAGCCTCCACTAGTCGGCCAGGGAATATTCCAGGGAATATTCCCTTTACCCAAAGATTAGACCCACAACAGTCACCTTTTTGCCATCCGGTCACATAGACCTCGTCTGATATACAAGTCAGGACTCAACCAATGTCCGGGCTCACATTTGGCTTCTCCTCATAATGGGGGCCTTACAACTTTGAGCACCATGGATCATTGGTAGCACCTAATGAGGGTGGGGCATTGATCATATCTAACAATCCTCTCATGGCGCAAATTTCGGCGCTGTTCTTGGCCACGTTTTCTTCCTCATCCCACGATTTCTTTCCTTCAAATTGCATGCCTTTTGGTTGGGGGGTTAAATTTCCCCCAAAGGGCACCCCCCCTTTGGTCCATGTTGTGGCCACCCTTTCAAATCTTGACCATTTCTTGGCCTTTTCCCCGTCCGGACTCGGAATTGAGCTCTGAAAAATCCTGGGCATCCGGCTCGGCATCACGCATTGGCCGGTAACTCCTGACAACCCGTATGACAGTCTGAAAAATTATGAAAAATCAACAAGTGTCGTTCGGGCGCCTTTAAAGCACTTTGGCGCTTAAAATCATCCTAGATCGAGCCACCGCCTTCGATGTTGAATATTTTTTTCTTGATATTCATAATTTTTAGCTATTTTTAAGCACTTCTTGGCACCAAAATTCCGCTCTCACATAGCATCCTTGCATGAGGAGTTTTCGGTACCTACTGTGACAAAGAGGTTTTCAACTAGGTGGATGATGGAGTGTATACGTGCGTACATATCACATAGACGATCGGATACATGCAAGGCACTCAAGAGTGGCACCTCAAAGCCTGAGTGGCTAGATGCAGATGATTGGCGGACACTCAAGGAGGAGGCTACAGATTCTCCAAGATGTTTGCGACAGCAGAGTGGGAGGCAGTGAGGGCACGATTGGAGGTAGGGGATGTGCATCATCTAGGGAGTGGTGGCCATAAGACTTATCTAGAGGACTTTGTAAGTTTTTCTTTTGTTTTTCTCGTTTTCTTATTTGTAATATCACTTGTACTAACAATCGTGTTTCTAACAATTGTATTCTATTTTCTTTATAGCACTCCATCACAAACCACGATCCCACGGGCTTGGAGACTCAATATACAGGGAGACACGGTCTCACTGCATTGATCGATATATTGTATGCACGTGGCGGCCCAACAAGCCAATCATCTTTCTTATCCATAGTTACTTTTTTTTTAATGCATTATGCATGGTGGACTGATGTGTAGTTTTTTATTTTACACATTCCATTTAATGCTCTTTTGCGTTGGGATGAGCTTTCAGATGGCAAGGATCTATAACTCGTGCTTGGATTCGTGGAGTGCACATTCTCTTCCTTTTTGGTCATGTGATTTATGCGGACATCTTCCATGTACTATTCATTTATCATCCTTTGTATCTTGCCATAATTCCATGAGTTTCCATTAGTGATCTTGTACTTATTCTACGTATCAGTCTTGTGAGTTCAAGTATATTTTGCACTCATCTTGATGGCCATTGTGTACCCAACATGTAATTCATTTGTAGAATATAAATACAACACATGGTGTTATATGTGGTAGAGGTGCCACCAAAAAAAAAATCTATGTAACCATCACTATTAGCATTGCAAATTTAACTACACACGTCATTATTTGCATCGAAATATACGTCGCTATTTGTGTCACTATGTGCGTTGCAAAATTGACAAAAATTGTGACGCAAATAGCGATGCATATAGCGATGATTTTGTAGAGATACTGATACCGACGCATTTAGCAAGATGACGAGGGAAATTTTTTTATGAACATTTGCATCACTTTGAACATTGGTATGAGGCCTCTATCTTGTAGTGTTTCCCACATAGCATGCTAGGGAATTATACTTGGCGACACAACTAGGGAATTCCGTTCTCCACATTTCATACTAGGGAATTACAAATAGCTATATCGAGAATTATATATACTTTGCAAAAATTTACAAATAGTCATATCACCATATACTTTGTGGGAGATGTTCAATAACAAATGAGGCTTAAGTTAAGCAGTCACCTAATAATACAACATTGATTCTCATATTTTCTTTACCAATTTTTGCACATTTTTGCTCCTAATTACTCCACTAAATATTACTTGGTGGTTCACCCAGCCATGTAATTAAGGTGACTATTGATTTCATATTGCAAAGAATTGGCTTGATAGTAGTCATCACTTGGATGCCAAGAAGTCTTCTCAAGCCCCTCTTTCCAATAAAAGCTTGAGACAATAACACGGAACATTAACATTGACAAGCTAATCAACAGTAATAACATGCCACCATAAGACTCCAATTGGTGTATTTCCATTTAAGCACTCCCATCTTCCAAAGATAATCTTTACAAAACTTGGCTTCAAATAAAGGTAATCAAAATTCTATCATGTGAGTCTCTACATCTAAAATTGATTCTTCCCCGCCCCCCCCATTCTTTTGGGTGTATAGATATGATTCCAAGAAATCCCAAAGATGCTAGAATGAGTAGAGTCCATTTTCCAAAGCATGAAACCAATAGATCGTGTGATTCTGAGCAAACTAGTCTTTGACTAAGGAAGTATTGATAAGTAATGTGAAACCATCATGGGAAACATGATCGTCTATCCAACCTTTACAAGCACATGAAAAGGCCATGCTTGTCATTTCCAACACACGAATTTGACAGTAATGAGAGTGGATATCATATTAATAAATTTCCTAGGCAAGACATTCACCCCCCAGAGATATCTCTAGTGTCTCCTAATATTTCCCCAAGTTTATACCACCTCCCCTTGCCAACCTAATGATAGTACGTCTCATTATGTACAATTGATAAGAGCAAATTATAGCATGTCTCATTATGTACAATTGATAAGAGAAAATTTGGAGGTATTAATATGCAATCTTGAAGTTAACACAAACAAGTCACATATGTCCATGGCTTTGTGAAGATTGTTCTTATCAGCCCTCAAGATGGTAAATCATATCCATAAGCGCATTTCCAAACACAATCTTACTCACAAACAGCCTTAGTCTAACAATCTCATTACAAATTTTTTCACCCTTGTCAACAGCTCCTATCTCAAAACATGTTTTAAAGGCACATATAAAGGTGCCCAAAAAGGGGGAACCTAGAATAGCCCTCACGTAGCATCTTATCAAAACATATTAGTGCTTCATTACCTTGCCAATGATATACATATGTTGAAATTAACACATTCCAAGAGACTACATCACAAATAGGAAGCTCATCCAAAAGTGCATGAGCTTTTGCAAACACACCATACTTAGCATACATATCTCCAAGATCATTACTGAGTTTAATCTATGTCTCTAACAAATCCAATCTAACGATTTGACTATGAATCTCTCCACCCTTTTGAACTACTTCTACATCTACAAATGCTTTTAAGGCCAAGATAAAGGTGACACCAATAGAAGTTTCAAATGGAAAACTCACATGCAAATCCCTCACTACCTTCTTGATCTTGCAAGGACAAGTCTTGCCTTGATCATCCCTTCTCTATAGTCTAACTCCTTAATCAAAAGACAAGAAAATGCAACTCTTTTGGGGAATGTCTTTGTTTATAAGGTCATGCTTGTGCACTCCAACAATTCCCAATGGCCAAAAAAGCCCAACAGTTCATCATCCACTCCACTAAAGCCCACATTGCCTCTCCAAATCATGTATGGCTTGAGCACATTGCTCTCCAACATAAAAACAAGCCCTTGCATGGATTTCTATCACTCCCACTACTCTTGTGCAACAAGTGTAGCTTTGCCCTACTAGTAGTTTTGGCAACATTGGGATATCTTTGATCTCTATTGAGAGGTAGTGCTCTTGTGCCATGAGAAAATTGAGTAATCTTTCTACTAGTGCTCTCTATAGGTTCATCACATGGAGCACTAATGCTTCAACAAAATTAGGATATCCTCTCTGTTGAGACATGGTGTTCTTGCACTATGAGAAAATTGACTAATATTTCTAAAGCTCCAAAAGATCTACAAGATTTCAAGGTGCACTTGAATGTGGCTCTTGAATACTATAGTATAGATATTATTGGAGGGAAAATTATTATTTTTATTCTTATATAGTGGTAAGATATCTAGGGTTAGCTATAGGCAACCCATTTGTTTTGCCACAAAATTAGTAAGAGAGAAAGAAGGAGAGAAAGAAGGAAAAAAACAAGAAAGATAAAGCACATTTGATAAGTGCGAGAGAGAGAGAGAGAGAGAGAGTGTGTGTGTGTGTGTGTGTGTGTGTGTGCACGCACACGCACATGCACACAAGCATTTGCAACAACAGAGCTTCCTATGTGCAAGACATTTCAAGTTCCAACAACATCGACTTCTCCGTCAACAATAGAGCTACTTGGGTGGTGCACTATGCTGACATTAAGGGCTAGAATAATCTTGAGAATAATATACTAAGTTGCTATAATAAAGTTCATATCTAATGTAATGTTGACTCCAATTGCAGTAGAAGCAATCCCTTCATCATTGAATAAAGTATTTCTTTGCCTTGCTAATTTATGTTTCTTGTTGCTTGAGAGGTAGTCCCCTTTAGATGGCCCCTATGGTCATCCTTGGATCAAAGCCATGGATGCCACTTGTAGAAAACATTGCATCTATTCTCTTCACAGAAAAGCCTACCCTTCCATAGCGTCCTGCCTCCCCTCTTGCTAATGATTCCCTACAACAATGTCTTGCCTCCCCTACCACAACGTCTTGCCTCTCCTATTTCTGATGATTCCCTTCACCGATGCCTTTAGATCTATATAGTTGACATTTGCTAGAATACAAGCTATGGCAGGCTAATTCCTTTAGATATATATAGTTGACATTAGTCATAATACAAGCTATGGCAAGCAATAACATGTCGCAATATGGTTAATATATCGCAAATTGTTTTCACCTACTACAAGGCACCGTCTAGCCTTTATCATGCTTGCCACTTTGTAGTTGATTGGTGTGCAGGAGTTCAAGCGCTAGGAGTATGGCAACACAGCACCTATGTTTTGACCAGAGACAACGTACATCAAGGAATGACAACCATAGTTGCGCTTGGTTTGTGTTTTGGTCTGCACTGCAAGAAGAGGCTGCGGTTGTGCACAGGGGAGCTTCATTGTGATGGTTTGCACGAGGTATGACAATGACGCCTATATTTGACGGGAATAGATTGATTAGTATTCATAGAAAAGTCAAAGTCATGAAATCAATTAAATGATTCAATTATTAGTGCAAGCCTACTTTCTCACATTACTTGTCCTGTTCAATGGAGCACAATACATTTTGGGTTCTTTTGGCTTCACTATTTTACACAAGCGTGCTTTCTCATAGTTATTTATGTAGAACAAGCCATGATTTGTGCCAACTTTCAAGTAAAAATGCCTATACATGTACCCCACAATGTTAGCCAAGTTGTTATGGGGTCCAGTTTATATCAATTGTTGGCATTGTGATTGTTGTGACAAAGTTGTGGATTATCCACTTAACTATAATCTTGTGTAACTAGATTTCATTGCACTTGTTTTGATTGTGATTTGTATTTTCTTGTTTCAACGCACGTTGATTTAGTTACAATTCTACATCTGCATATGTTCCATGTTGCAAACTGAACTTCGTAAGACACTCATGCATCTTTTTGACCTAGAGAAATATGGGTGTACCACCCACTTGTTTGACTCAACATTTTGAGCCTTTTGGAATCTAATTTGCATTACGTCCTATCATTTGTGGAAATGGTATAATTTATTCTTATTGATTCCATGCCATCCTCAAGAGCTATATGATCCTCATGAGACATCACACTAAATGACTACACCACAATGCTTTTTGCATTTTTTTATTCCTATTGAATCTAAAAGTGCAATATCTTGGGAAATCCTAGTAGCCACTTGAGTGTGAGCTAGTGTGCAAACTCTAAATGTTTGTTCATGTAGATCCCAAACTAGTCTAAGCCTTAAATTAATATATAATTTACTTCCATATGTACGCTAGTGTGCAATTTTAAATGTACAAGATATATTAAACAATCATCATACAATATGATGTATATCCACACTTAGAAGAGATAACTATTGTGATGGACTACTAAGCCTAGGGACACAACCTTTCTTTCTGTGTTTGGATTAGTGTCTCTAAGTATCAAGATAACTTGTATTCATGTAGCTCTTGAAGTAGTCTAGGCCTTAGTTTCATTGTGCATATCTAAGCGATTATATAACTAGAAGTCTGAATATATGGTAGTGTGCACTTTCAAGTGAGCAATATATATTACACCATCATCATACGAGGAGCTGTTAAACCATACTCAAAAGGGATAACTGTTGTGACGGACTATTAAGTCCCAGGGACACGACCGTCTTTAATGCATTTGGATTAATGTCTCTAAGTATTGAGTCAACTTGGACTCATGTAGATCTGAAAGTAGTCTATGTCGTAAATAGATGCCAAAATTCAGTTGTGGGTATGCTTGTATGTATGTATGTTGTGGGTATACTCTAGTGATCATGAGAAGTAGAGAAAGTCATTGAGTTCACTTAAAAGACATGTTTGAGTTACACCTAGGATTACAATAATGATTTGAAGTTTGAAAGAATCGTGAAATTATAGTATCATCATACAAGGAGATGTTAAACCCCACTCAAAAGAAGGGGATAACTGTTGTGACGGACTACTAAGTCCTAGTGACATGACCTTCCTTTTTGTGTTTGATTTGGCATCTCAAACCATCTAGTATGTAGTTTTGGTTTTGTGTCTCTAGTACTCATATGACTTATATTTATGTAGCAACAATAATGATTGAATATTGTGTTTATATTTTTGATGTAAGTGTTCATTAAGATGCTTCCCTTATGTTTCAAAGCTTCTTCCTTTGACGTAAAGTTTGAATGTATTGACTAATTAGCTAATTTCTATATTTCAAGTAGTTATAATGAATCATATCATGAGATATCACTGCAGTTACAAGTGCTAACATTGATCTCTTGGCTATCAAGATGTTACAAGACAAACTTCTTATGCACATAGTCATCAAGATATGAATGGCAATATGCATCCATCAATTGTTGCTTATGAAACTAGTCAAAAAACTTTGAGAAATAATGCTACTATGAGTGAAGGCAACCCTATTAAAAGTCATGTATCATCTCAATCATTTCCTAGACATAGACATGTATGGTGTAGATGCAAAATACATTGTGGTGGTGGAAGTTTTGTTTCTCCTTCAACTTATGCACGAGGCCAAAAATTTGAGGAGAGATTTGAGAGTCTTACAACCCATCTAGGTCTACATGACTCTCATGATTTATTATTTGAGGACATTCTAGAAGGGCATGACATTGAGTTGGATAACGAAGCCCATAATGAGTCCTCACATGAGATTGATAGCTTGGACGAAGGTGAAGAAGATGAGGTTCATATAAATTATATTAAGCCATCCTTATTTGATAAAATCATTCAAAGAATAATTCAAATGCAAGCACTTTGGGATGAACATCAAGCTTCAGTTGAGTTTCAGGACAAGATGCTTTAGATTTTGTTTGGTGATATTGTTGGGAGGAAGCCTTCTCAAACTTGTATAGACAATATGTTTGCTCCAAGCTTAGGCAAACTACTAGTGCGGCTACCCAACACATGGGATGGAGACTTAGGTGGTAAAAGTTTTCCTACTTGTTGGGAGCAACTCAATGTCATGTTAACAAGACTTCGTATGATTAACTCACAATGATAAAAAATATCATGCCAAGGACGTGAGAGCCAGTTGTCATTCATTGTGATAACAAAAGTAGCATACACCAAGCTAGAAACCTAGTATTCCATGCTAGGATAAAACACATTGAGGTGCATACATCACACATGATAAAATATATAACATTTTTGCAAAGGCATTGGGTATAGAGAAGCTTCAAAAGTTTAAAATCTTACTTGGAGTTGTAGAGATATAGTTGAGCTTGAGAGGGAGTGTTGAGATGGCAAGCTCAACACATATAGACATTGATGATGGAGCACCTGGCTAGATGGGTCGGCATGTCCACACTTAACACCTCGGTGGTCATTATGATCCTCAGATAACCATTGGCTTATCACTTATTATATTTAGTTTGTTGCACCTACCTACAGTTTACATAGTTATAGTGCTAATTATTTAATTAGTATAATCAGTTATGCATTGTTTGACTTAGTAGGCCACTTTCCTTCATGTTGTATTTTATCTGTACTTTGTGTACCATGTATTGTGTATGGAAGAAGAATAAAAAACCAAGAAGAAAACATTTTTTCTTGCATCTCTCTTCTTGTGTTCTTGAGTGAGCTTCCTCTTGTGTCTATGGTGTGTGTTTTGCCCAGCAGTGGCTCTCAAGCAGGATCCCCCAACACACGATTCTTGAAAACTGAGCATTCAACTCTCTACAACTACTCCAAATCAATCTACTCCATCAGCTAGCCTTGATCCAATGAATGCTTTACAATAGGGTTGAGATGAAGAAAAAGTGTCCATGAAGAAGGATTGAATGTCAGTCCACTATGGGAGCTTGAAGAAAGCTTGTAAGAAAGAAGAGAGAGAAAGCTTTTCCAAAAAGTAAATTGAGTTTAAACTATGAGTAACTCATGAGACCTCTTCTTTTACCAAAATAACTTCCAAAATGGCATATTGATGAGGACCTACTAACTTGTCGATCCATGTCTCTATGTCTTGAAATATCCTTCAACTAAGCTATTTTCTTCATTTGAAGGACCGTTGGTCTCTTCACCACTCTCCTTCAAGATTTGTATCACCTATACCTCTGTAATCTTGGATTGACTGTCTGAATGAAAAAAATTTAATTAGACTATGACTAAATAGGAAAAAATACCAAATATTTGATACCACTCATCATGATGAAGACTAAGGAGGAGAGAGAAGAGTGCAAAATAGAGAGGAAAGAGGAGAGATAAATATTGACAAGGAGAGAGAAAGACTAGAATGAGAGAAAAGGGGTGAGAGAAGCCATGAAAGTTTGGAGAACTTGGAGATGAAGATATTATTCTCAATATTACGGAATGGTAAGAAATTTACAAGTCTCTTATATCTTTATATCTATGTGTGTGACACATGGAATTATTTCCCAAATATATCAAACACAAATCTCTTTTTAGTTTCTTACAAATAAATAAATTACAATTAATCGTTATCCTTATATAATAAGTATAATATTAAATCATGTGTTAAAATTGATGGTAAATAAACACTAATAAAATAATTATATATAGTTTAGGGTCTCAAACAATAATCATACTATGAATTGACATTGCCCAAGCTAGGATATTGGTCCATAAAAATAAGTTCACATATGTTTAATTGGTATGATTAAAAGGGATTAGGTCTATAAACAACCACATTGATGTAATTTTTTAGCTAAGAAAACACACTTTACTGCCCCATCTATATATGTTGATAGGTGAATTGGATGGCCAATCTCTATATCAACTTTGAAGGCAACATGGTAAGATATAAAAGCCAAGAATCTCTCTTAACAAAAGTTTTCAAATCAACACTATAGAAAACCAAACAAGGTTTTCTATATCACTTTCTTTCCATTAAGAGCTCAATTTAACCTTATAATAGTTTAAATTTTCATATTTATATATTTTCTTATTTTTAGGAGTAATAATTTGCTACAAGTTTCTTATTTTTAGGAGTTGCAATCTGTTAGAAAGTTGTAAGCATCATTACCATGGAAATTATAGGGTTGTGATGAGAGCAGAATTTTGATGCCGAGAAGTACTTAAAAATAGCTAAAAATTACGACTATCAAGGAAAAAATATTCAACGTCGAAGGCGGAGGACCTAGGACGATTTTAAGCGTCAAAGTGCTTTAAAGGCGCCTGAGCGACACTTGTTAATTTTTCATAATTTTTCAGACAGTCGTGCGGGTTGAAAAGAGTTACCGGCCAATGCGAGATGCCAAGCCAGACGCCCAAGATTTTTCAGAGCTCAATTCGAAGTCCAGACGGGAAAATGGCCACAAAATGGTCAAGATATGAAAAGGTGGACACTTGGGAGGCCAAAATTGGGCATGCCTTTTGATTTTGGACCCCCCCTCTAAAATTTTATGCACCTTATGAAGCAAAAAACGTGGAGAGAGAATGAGGGATGAAGAAAAAACGTGGAGCAACATGGCGGCCGTTTTTTGCGCCCTCTCATGATGGAGATGGAGTATCCAAGTTGAAAGCAACCCATACAATCGATCATGGGGCTGATCTTCTCCTTTCTTGCTGGTCTTATCGCCTGACTTCACCCGTGAAATGGCTATGGGAATGAAGAGATAGAAATCTAGCCTTTCTCTCTCCTCCTTCTCTCTCCTCTAAGGGCAGATTCATGTGGTGAAGAAGAAGAAGAAGAGGAATGGCTGACGGATGCTTGTCCAATGAAGACCGGATTGCTCCGTGGTTCAAGAGGAATGAAGATTGCTGATTGTGGACTGTCATGAGTATTAATGGCTACTGGAAATCAGTCCTGAGATATGGCAAATAAAAACCCGCAACCCGCAAAGAACGGTAATTTCATTTTTACAAAGGAAATTGATGTTTTATGCAATTTGCTTCATGAATACTTGTTCCCATGAGATGATTATGCATTACAATGTTGTTTGCAATGTCTTTCAATTGTTTATGCTCAGAAAATCAGAAAATCATAAGTGTTATGATTGAAATTAATGGTGTAAAACCCATAAAACACGCGAAATATGGAAAAATTGGGTGTTTTTGATATATAAATGGAAAATATAATAAGACACACCAACTAAACTTGTTTTTTTGCTGCAAATGAACCTAAGGGCCACAGCCCACAACTCATTTTGTATTTTCAGTTATTTAATATTGTAAAAAATACAAGAAAAATAGGGAAAAATGGAGAAAAATAGGGAAAAATTGGATTTTGAGTGCCAAAAATTAAGAAAAAATAAGAACCATGTTTGTGGATGTATGGGGGATCTGAAGTATGAGGTTTAGCCTCAGTTCAGTCCTACCTTTATGTTCTAGTGAGTTTTTATGGCTTTTTATACAATAAAAATGTGAAAAGTGAACCCTAAACCTATGCACGATGCACAACCTAAACGGGTGAGGGAGATAGAGTGTATGAAAGGTGTTTAAATGCTGAATGAAATGATGAAAAGCTTGCTGGTTTCTATGCATACCATTTAGGTTGATGGATAATTTAAAAATTAAGGATCTAGTAGCATGAGGATTTCTCGGTGCTAGGTTCATGCAACGCCGCATACGAGCAATAGTCAAAATCATTGAAAGAAATGTTTTCCACATGTGCAACAATGCTGATTTTCTTAATTGTTTGAGCACATGGACATTCACAATTTGCATGAAGCATGAAATTTTAAAGGTATCAGACAATATCTCCTGGATGCATGGCACTTGCTTTCTAGAGGATCGTGACCAACGTTGAGTGAGTGAGGTTATCCAAGCTATAGGCTAGGCATTGGGTCTAAGGGGAAAGGAAGTGAGGCAGCATGGTATATCTCCTGAAAATACGCGAATCATAAAAGAGAGGAGTTTGTATTCGTATGTTATATATATGTTTAGCGATGCATCGAGGGGCCAATCCCCCAGGTGTAGGAGAGTCGTAGTGAGGTAGCAGTAATCACCCGTGGCAAGACCTCCTATGTTTGTACTTTGTGCTATTTGGGAATGTGCTGGGACTCCCTGTGAGGAGTGTTAATTGGGTTAGAGTTGGACTACGAGACATGATACAAACGCAAGATGTTTAGGAAGATGATGTATGTGTCATCCACGCTCCTGGCCGCGAGGCCGTGGGGTTGTTAAGCGCATGATAAAAGTCCAGCTAGTGCATGAGCCAGTGCCGCCCCGTTTTAGGTCCCATCAGTGGTGCGTCTGCAGGGAGCTGCCTATAAGTGGCGGTTTTCGAATCTAGGGTTTCAAGGGACCCTAAATTATCCATAAAATGGGTTTTGTTCAAGGATGGAAAAACTTGGCTTTTCCCATACAAAACTTACTAATGGACTTAGTTAGTTATGTAGAGCATGAGTCCTCTGCAGAAGATACTTTATGTGATGAAAAGAGTAGGCCATTAGTGGTTTACCCATCCTCTAGTATGATGGCATGGACCGAGGTTCACCTTGGTGTGGTCTCTACCCAAGAGAAATCATGTTTAACCATCCATCAACCTAGAGGGCATGAAACAAGCATGTTGGAAACTAGGGTAGTTATGGCATCAACAAGTTATCATGCTAAAGCCATGATGCCATGGGAAAGTGCTGATATACGATGGAATATGATTGTGGTTGAAACATCCCGTGTAATGAGCCACCATGACGACATAGTAGGCATCACAAGGATGTTAGAAGCCCTAGTTGTCAAGGGAAAACCATTGCTTAAAAGGCACGGTTCCCAAGTTTTAAGAAGTGGTAATGATAAATCTACTTTCGATAAGGACCAAAAGCTCTTATATAAACCCGTTATGGACTTTCCTTTTAAAGGGAAAGGTATGGAAGACCCTCTAAGAGGGGATCAAAATGACATGTTGAAACTTATAGGACACCCTATACCACTCAGTGAGTTGGCAAAAAGGGATGTCAATGAGGATATTAACCCCCCTACACCGGAAAGGGTGGGGAAGGAAGAGGTTAAAGATCCTAAGAGGCTGGACCCATATCATGGTGAATATGAAGATTTTAATGACCCGGTGTTGATCCCAAAAGGAAGGACTAAATGTCCTCCTCTTTATAGGGATCTCCCAGTGTTTTATGGGTTGCCAAATGAGGATCCGATGATTCATTTAAGAGAATATGACCTAGCTTGCACTGCAAGTGGGTTCGACGATATACATCGGATGCTCGTATTCCCAAGTACCCTAAAGGGAGAGGCAAGGAAATGGTATTGGAGCCTCCCAAGAGGATCAATCAGATCATTTGAGGAGTCTTGTGATAGATTTCTAGATGAGTATGAAAAACAGCTCCATATGATTCAGGTCTTAGGGCACCTTATGCAGTTTAGACAAGAGTCTTATCTTTCTGTTAAAGAGTATGCTCGAGCCTTTGATAGTACTCTTAGGCTTTGGCCACGAAGAGCCAGTGCACTACCAGATGATGTGCTATGTGAGCTCTTTTTGAATGGCTTAGAGATTAATACGCAAATCCAAGTGGGACTGCGGAATCCTAAGTCGTTAAGGGAAGCAAAAATGCAAGCCATTGATTATGAGGGTCCTATTCAGAGATATTGGGAAAACTTTCGGAGTTTTTCCCACTCAGTACAAGTGCATCCTAGCTTCCAACCATTTCTGCAAGAAGACAGCTCACTTGTTGATTCCAAGGTAGCCTATGAGGGGAACCTTGGTGGCCAAAATTTCAAAGCAGAAAATGGCCATCCTATGAGTAGTAATGACATGCCTATCAGTGAAAAGATTCCAAGCCATGCAAGTCCCATTAGGGCTTGCAACACTTCCACGAAAGGTAGTTGTGATGGCAATATGGATCGAACCATTGGGCCTATGAGTGCTAATAAGCATTCTATGTGTGGTTCTAATTTTGTTGCTAGTAAGGCTCTTAAGAGACCTTTGGTATTGGAATCATGCTTCCGGGTGGATGTTGTTCCCTCCAGTGAAAGCATGGTTCTTATGGAAGAAAATTTGCAGTATGGATGTAAACAAGTAAAGACATCTTTTGTAAAGAGGATGCAAAATGCTAAAAGTCCACCTGTGCTTCACAAAGTTCATAAGGATGTGAGGCCATTTGGCCATAGGGATAAGTTTGCATTGAGTTCGTTAGACCAGTGCAGCAAATTGAGGGAGTGTAAGAATATTAAGGGAAATGTGAGATGGGTTTGGAGACCCAAAATCTCCAAAAGTGTGGCAGGAATGTCGGATGCAAGGCCAAGGATCCCATTTGGATATATTCTGTTGAACCCCCAAGAGGATAAGACTGGATATACATCTGACAATATACACTGCCTTGGGATACACCCATGTGATGTGCCTAGGCTTGAAGCTCTACCTAGTTTAGGTCGCAACACTAATTTATGTGAAAACCCAAATAGGGGAGGTTTGAATAAGTACAAAGCTATGATTCTTTCTACCAAAGGAGCCACTCAGTCGCTTGAACGACCAGTTTATTCGGCTGACAATAAATGTGGGACATGCGAGCCCACTGAGGCCGTTCATTCAGCTCATACTGCTCAAGAAGGGATCGGCCTTATTGATGAGTTATTTGTGGAAAGGCTTGGAATTGTATCTCTTTTTTTTTAAAAAAAAACTAAGATCAAAAAATACAAGATCAAGCTTTTAGCTAACTTGCATGAGTAGCATGGGGTTAGTCGACCTATGATATACTATCCTTGGCACCTTGGGTAGTCTGATAGGGTGTGATGTATATGCCAAGGACATCAGTATTACGTGGACTACAATGACCTATCTAGTTTTAAGCTAGGAAGGCTAGCTGCTTTGGATATTACGTCCAGATCTCGTTAGGCCAAGAGGGCCGATTAAGTTTTGTAGTGAAGTGTTTTATTTCGTTAGGCCAAGAGGGCCATTTGTCTGTTTAGTACGGGTACAGTTAATGGTTTCTTGTTTGAGTTCTGTGCTAGACAGGTTCGAAGAAGAGCTTGGAATGAGCCTTTTGTTGCACAGAAGCTTCTCGTGGCCCTATCCAGGTGATATCTCTCCTTTATGAGTATCGTGTTTTTCTGCTATATGTGTCTGTGTACTTTTTGGGGGATTTTCTTTTCTTGTTGGGGACCAGCGTCCAAGGCATGAAGTCCCAGGTTTAGGTTAAGTATGTCTGAAGGGAGGTCTGAGTAGTCGTTGCCTCCTGTAAAGACATTGTCAAGCATTGAAAGACCTATTTTAGAAGGGGGTCCTAGTGACCCTGTTCTGCTAGCCTACTAGGCAGCTATTCCAGGAGTTTTTGTTAGTTGTGAGGCAGTTAGAGAAGCCTGCTGGAAAAGGAAAAATGAGGATAAAGTAAAAGAAACCCTGAATATCCCAAAAGACAATAAATATATACAAAGGTGTGTAAAAAGAGGTTCTAACCCCTATTTTAAAAAAAAGAAAAGAAAAGAAAGGAAAATCTATAAGCAGTTGTTCATCACCTTGCGAAGGCCTGGTAGGTTCCTGGTGACGAGTCAGACCCGGGGCCGATGCCTTGTCTTCCTAGGGGTGGCATCTTGCTAGAAAAGAAGAAATTAAGGAAGGTTGGAGCAAAAATAAAAGTGAGCGTCAGAAAAGGATTAAGTGTCGCCTTGCAAGGGCTTGGTAGGTTCTTGGATATCGAGACAGGTCCTGAGACCGATGCCCTGTTTTCCTTGGGTCACTACGCTCAGTTCCCTCCTTTTTACATGCCTAAGTATGGAAAATAAAACCCTAAAAGCAGAAATGTGCTAAAAAGAAAATACTTTTTGAATCAGGCTATAGGAGTCCTCGTCTAGTAGGAACTCCTAGTCGTGTTGTCCTTAGTTAGGTAGGTAGTTCAGACCACCACTTAGGGAAACCTCTTTGATAGTTCTTTTTAGTTTGGCCATGTTGGAGCAGTTGGTTAGTGACTAGCTTCGAACCTTCTATCAGATTATGCTAGGCCTACTCCTTGTGGATGTCATGCTTTGGTTCTGTCAGGGGGTAGGGTGAGCATTGTGCTGAGTTTTATTATATATTTGTTTTGTATTAGCTTGATGCTTTCCTTGGTTGTTTATGTGCAGATATGTTCGTGGGATTCGACGGGCTGAGTCACCCTATCCCGCGGTCGCCAATGAGAGCGGAATTTTGATGCCGAGATTAATATACTCTCCAATATTGTAAGATCATGCTCTAGGTACTTGCTTCAACCCCATAGAGTGCATTTTTTAACCTACATACATATGTGGGATGCTCTAAATCATCGTAACCTACTAGTTGCTCCATATACACCTCTTCTTGGAATTCACTATGCAAGAAGTTATTCTTGACATCCATTTGTTGCAAACTCCAACCTTTTGGCTGCTCTACTGCCAAAGAAATCATGCATCTAAGAGTTGCCATCCTAGCAAATGGACAAAATGTCTCTTCATAACTTATGCCATATATTTGAGCATAGCCTTTTGCAACCATCCTAGCCTTATACATGCTAATAGAACCATCTACATTATACTTGATTCTGTAAACCCAATTATAACTAATAGTTTTCTTACCCTTAGGCAATGGTACTAGATCCCAAGTCTTATTGGCTTCTAATGTAGCCATCTCCTCATCCATTAATGTATTCCAATGAGCATGATCAATAGTATCCTCAAAAAAAGTGGGCTCAACATCCTCAACCACCTTTACCATATAAGCATGATGTTGTGATGTATACCCTTCAAAAATAAATCTTTTAATAGGGTATCTGACCTTGCTAGATATGCATACCACTGGATCACTCAATGGAGCCTTTACATTACCATGTTCTCTGTGTACACCTGGTGTCGTAACCAAAGGAATACTAAACTCATCATCTAAACTCTCTAAATCACCGAAATCTCCATCAAATTTTGAATGACTAATAGATACATCATTACCATGTGATACATTCTTCTTCTCTTTATCTTTACATACAACACGTGTAGATACACCTAAAGATTTGGGGCTACTCCTTAGTCTCCTAGATCAAGGGCTAACTATAGATGTAGTACTAGATGATGTTTCTAATCCAATAAGACTCCATGATTCCTACTTTTATTTTTGCACATAACTATCATTATTATGATCATCATCCAATGCATCACCACTAGATGCATACCAACTACCCATCTCATAAAAAATAACATCCTTGCTCACTCTAAACTTAGTTGTGACAGGGTATAAAAATGATACCCTTTCTACTCTAAAGAGTATCTAATAAAAATATATTTTTGAGCCTTTGAATCAAGCTCCTTTCTTTGTAGCTCATTTGGCACATGAATATATATAATATAGCCAAAACACATTCAAGTGTGAAACATCGGGCTTCTTGCCTGTAAAGCATTCTTCAAGGGTCACTCCAAGAATTGTAGCTATGGAAGTTTTGTTCATAATATGGATAGCAATATAGATAACTTCAGAACAAAAATGTTTTGTCATATTATTTTTAGCCGTCAATGCTATTAGAACTCAAATGAACAAGGTGGAAAATCCAAAAAATCTGAAGCAAAAGACAAGGCCAAGGCAAAAGTGAAACGGAAGATGAAGGCGTGCCAAGAAAAATATGGAAACAGAATAAGTGCAAAAAAGTGCATGATCCTTATGGGGGACACACACAAGCACTTATAGGAAAGTGCATGATCCTTGTAACTTTTGAGACTGAAAGCTTGCCTATCCTATTCCATGTTCCTTCAAATAGTGCAAATTGTGGAAAGGAAACCCTCCTAGGAAGACCCTTCAAAGGGGCAACAAAGTGTAAGGTAGATTATGTAGTGCAAATTGTGGAAAGGAAACCCTCCTAGGAAGACCCTTCAAAGGGGAAACAAAGTGTAAGGTAGATTATGTAGCATAGAAGATACACTTGACACTATCGGGTGTGAGGATAATCACAACCTTTAGTAAGGGTGACCTCATCAAACCTCAAGGGAAAGACAAGGAATATTTTGACGAGATTTTGATATACCAGGCAAGCCTAGTAATGAGAGCAAGGACTTGTTGAAAGAGTTTATACAAGTGCATGTTGAATAGAGAGAACCATAGAGCGAGGCCAGAGACTTGAAACAAGAAGGTCAGCAAACAATGCCAAGGATAGACTTTGGAATTACAAATATCGTAGAGGACCACAAAGAAGCCTAAGTCTTATAGACAAAGGTATCAATGGAGAGCCAGCAGAATGCCGCGATGGATATCCAAAATTTTGCTACGTTCTCAAGGGTATTACATAGGTAACCGATGGATTTGGGAACCAAAACCCTTGGCCAAACCACCTTTGTCATCTCATAGCTAAATGCCAAATCATATCAAAAGCAAAGAAGCACAGGTGAAAATCTAAACAAAAATCCAAGTCTCAAGTCAAAAAAATTGGAGTGATTGAGCCCCTCACGATTGAAATCAAGAAACCAAACATGACTATTCAAAAGGTAGATCCTCAACCTAGCGTTCTTAATAAGCAGATATCAGACATAACCATCAAGTGTGCAGAAAGACCACTAGTGCCCAAGGATCCTTTGACTTCCCAAGAGGATAATGAGAACCACATGTACAACGATGCTCATGATAAGGCGAATTGATCAACAAAGCAAATGGCAAAACCATCTAACAATGAGCATATCTTCTCACTAGTGCCAAGTCCACCTAGGAGTCCCAAATCTCCTATACCCTTGTTCCCTAAATGGACACAGGAAGCACAAGAGTAGTCATCCAAGTACAACTACTCAATCCCAATCTCTATCTCTATCTGAGCTTCCAAATGTCCAAGATATAGGACATGATACCAACCCTAATTCTCATCCTAAAGGATATGTGTGTGCAATCCACCGTGACTAGCTCAATTGATACTCGATCTGCACAAATGAAGGTGCAAAGGAAAACAAAAGACATGGCCACTTTTGATCTTCCTAAGGACTTGAAACTACAGTCTACCAATAGTAGAAAGTCTACTAAACTAGCTGCTACTACTTCCAATCAGGAATCATAGTAGTCACAATCTTTGGCCGTGACACCCCTTGTAGAACGTGTCGTTAGCAATTCACCTGCAGAAGACATATCGCAACCAACATCCTTGACACCTCTGGCACTTTCAAAGCACCTAAAGCCTAAGTTTGAGGAGAAATATCTCAAAGATTTGGCCAAAGAGATAGCACATCTGACCAATGAACCAAAGATGAAGTGCCTGATGAAGCTTGATCACAAGCTGATAGCCATGACATGTGTGTACATTCATGTGGACATCGGAAGGCCAACACTAAAGCATACAAAACTAATAGGCCAACCCCTGACTTGGGACGAGTAACAACATGTTTGCTCTCGCTATGTAGATGCGCTGAAGAAGTCATAAGGAGGGACATCCCAAAAGCCACGGCTAGAGAATTTTTCTTGATACACTCACTCTATACTTGCCAATGTGAGACAAACAAGGAAAAGCTCAAAGCAATCAAACTAAAAGGGAAAGGACAAGGTAAATTTGTGCAGAAATGGTACTCCAACCAAAGTTTGGTAGCCAAAATTGGCCACCGACTAATGAAACTCGTTGAGCAAAGGAAAGCCCTTTAAATATCAATACATGATCCCACATATGTTGCCCCAACCTCATTAAGAGTGTTGCCAATGGTCCATGAGGTCTAGCTTCCTGCCCACTGTCCAAAAACATCTCTTGTATGATAAACTACATCTAGAAGAAGATCTAGACGTGGCTAGCAGGCTAGGAGTAGGGAGCATAGTACTTTATGTTAGCGCATATGTCTTCTGCCTCACTCAAGACCCTACAATTCTAGATCTCTATGCTTCCCATCAATACAACCCTGACTTCTTCAGCTGGTTTCGTCTAAGCCTACATGATAGGAACCCTAAACTGTCACTTGGTTCTATACTAGAGTCACCCGAACCTCCAAAGCAAGAGAAAAATGACTCTAAACACAACACCCGCTCTAATAAGAAGCAATGGAGGCATGTTTCTATGGGTAAGGATAAGAGCCTAGAGCAAACATGACTAGGAGCAACTGCCAATGCAATCGGATGAAGGGATAAATGGGGGGGATTAGCTAAAGAGCTAGACTCTCCAAAAGAGAGGCAGTTGTACCCTCACAACCTAGCGAGGTTGTTCCAGCAGGCCACAGCTATGTCCCATGAGGACATACCAAAGAAAGAGAATGTTGAGGCCCAACCAAGCACATCAACAGCTGACCTAGTTCAAGGTCCTGAATCTTTAAAGGATGCACCTTGATTGCCTAAGAAAAAGAGGAGAAAACAACCAAAATAACGGCAGTTGCAAGTGACTATAGACGCCAAGAAGATTGAGACCAAGAGTGCTGAAGAGCTGAGGAATAAAGCATTAAGTGCACCCACGAATAAACCCATTTCCATCTCTCCTAATGGCGGTGAAAACTCGGATACATCCTTGTATTTTGATGAATCAAAGCAACCATTACCATCAACGGTTTCTTGCAATGCTCAATCCACCGACAACAGAACTTACATTGACCAATCAAGAGTGAATACAACACTATCACAATAGGTTGATGAAACTATACCAGACACATCTGAGAAGAACCATGACACAATAGTAGCAAAGCCTCAGGAGAAACATGAAAACCCTGAGGACATAAACAATCCTAGCATTGACCAATCTTGCTCATCTAGGCCTGACTCCCCTAGCTATACTAAAGCCTAGGGAAACTCCCAAAACCTTGCATGAGATAGCAACCGAGCAAGCCCTCATTGAACATAGAAGTGTCATAGAGTGCTTGACCGAGTTGGATGCTAAACTCAAATTATTTGCACCTGCCTGTGTCCTTGCGAACATGGGCTCGTTCCCTAGGGAGCAACTTGAGGAATATTTGTCATATCCACTATCCTAGGAAGAGTAAGAATATCTTAGTGAGCTCTATGACAAACTCCTACATGAATGCATGCAACTCATCTCTGACGAGGAAGTTGACAAACTATGCTTAACTATGACATTCAGCGAAGCGCTTTGCCAACGAAATCTCTTAGAGATAGAGCAACTAAAGCAACAATCATAGGGTCAAACTCAATTTGAAAAATGTTGGTTTGAAAACCGCACTATAATGGCTGAACTTGGATTCGAGTCTCAGAGGAGTGACTGACCAAATGGCAGTTTCAAAGAGACCGAATTATATGGCATCAACTTCATTTCGAGTGCTAACTACCTTTCTGGGTATGGACTTAGCTAGAACTAGCTAAGAGAACTCTCTGATTGATAAAATTCTCACTAAGGAGGAGCTACATATTGCTAGTGGACTCGGACAAGGCACCATGGTACTTGATGCTGTAAAATATCTATTGTTACTGAGTAGGGTGCCACATTACTGGATATATATGCCGCACTCCAATACAATCCTAAGTTCTACACTTGGAACAATGTGTTTTGTGACTGTGGAGCCCCGAGAGGAACACCAAGGAAAAGGGAATTCTCTTGCAAGAAAATCTATCTTGTAACATCAACAAGCTTGTTTATCATGTTTTATATGATCATAATGAAGAAAGGAACACCAGGCACAACAAATCTTCATGCAGCATCATGTAAATCTCCCACGGTTTTTAATAGAATCAACCATATTCTTCAACATCTTCACAAAGTCCATCAATATCACAAAGAAAACAAAGAAATACACCATCTTTGAATGGAAATACATCACATAGTATTCATCTTCAATATCTTCATAGTCTTCTCTCTCAATCTCTCATATACAATCACTCTGTTTCTGTAGAATTGGCTATCTCTGACTCTCTCTCTCACACTCCATCAATAATACATCATATCCTCACTACAATCTCTCAAAATTACTCTCAATAATCACTCTTAGGTCGTGGATACCCTTCCCAAGAGGTATGTCTGATATGAAGAGTCACCAGAGCCACTACAGTGTCTCTTCACAGCTCACTACTGTCACTTCACTCTAGTCTTCACTTGAGTCTTCAGCAGCTACTTCTTCCACTTCTTTCAGCTCTTTTGCACTTGTATTCACCTCTTTCCAAGGCTAGAAAACTTTCCCAAAGTCACACATACATTCCACAGAACACTTACAGAACAGTCTACAGAACAGTACCAGAACAACTACAGTACAGAACAGAACAGAAACAGAACAGAAGCAGAAGCTCTACAGAAGACCTACAGAAGGTTACAGAAGGTCATCAAAACTACATAACTCATTCTCAAATCATTCCAAAACTCTCACAAACCATTCACTAAGCTTTCACAATATCTCATTCTTCATTAATCAATACTCCATCCTTCCTTACAGAAGACAATCAGAACAAAACAGACCAAAACAGAACAAAACAGAAGGTATACAGAACCATTCAGAACCTATCAGAACATCACAGAACCATCACAAACATCACAATCTTCCAAAACACAATCAATATCATCCAAAACACTCTCAAACCACTTCCAAATCAATCAATCATCCCTTAAAATCAACCATTCAGCTCTCAAAAACAACAAAAATCAGCCAAAAAACAAGTCATTTCAACACTCAACATATCCCCACACTTAATAAGGAAGCGTCCTCGCGACCCAGGAAAAAGGGAATACAAGTTCATAGAAAAGCTTCACTTTGATCTTCAATATCTTCATACAAAGAATCCATCCACCACGACCCCATCTTATAACCTGTTTCTGATATAAAAATACGAAGAAAGGAAAACTCTTTCACACATTAACACCTCTTATCAAACTAAAAATCATCACAAATTTGTAAAGGATATAAGAGTTTGCTTCTTCTTCATCATCTTCATTTGCTTCAACTCTCCAACCACGACCCCATCTCTACAAATCTCCAAAACATAGCTCGTACACAAGATCCAATACGTTCGTTTGACATACATAAACTCACAACACAAACACTAATACACAACACAACCATCTGAATGACTTCCTCAAAAAGAAAGTTTGGCATTAAAAAGCTTTCACCATACATTGGAAAGGTATCAATGAAGATGATCCCTCTTAAAAGATTGATGTTGTCTGAATCGATCCATAGATAAGGATTCATCTACAAAGTTTTTAGGAGGATTTTGGAAAAATTGGAGACAGCACATCCTTTCCAATAGGACCAAGTATCTGCTAGGCAAACAAAGGGCATGAAAATACAGTATCTCCAACTGTTGGGAATCAATACTAACATTGACATTCATGCACAACTTTGGGATAGGCTTTGAATCAGTATGAGAATGCCTATGCATATACGCCAGGTACCAAGCAAAGTGAGCAGTTAATCTCACTGAGGGATCTGCAGACTGTGAATATTGTTGGGCAAAATGAACATAGTTTTGATAAGCTTGACTTGAAACTGTCCATTCCCCTGGAATTACTGGCCAATTAATCTGCGGTCCTGTAAGGCAATCATCTGAACTCCATCCCCTTCTTCTCGAAATCTGATTATCAAAACCGTCACAGTCACTAACCAACTGAGGTGGTTGAGATATGGAAGTGTTAGGAGAGGGTAATGGAATAAGGGAAAGTGGATGTAGGGAAGGATAGGAAAAATCATAAAAGGAAGAAAAGGTTAAAGAAGGAGTTGCAGAAATTTGTAAGGAATCACTAAGGAAAGGTGTTAATTGATAAATAGGAAATGTGGAGGGTACATTTATGAGGGGTGAAGGACAAGGTGGAGAAGGGGAAAATACCCTATCCTCAATAAAGGAACAGTAAGTGAAAATAGGAATTTGAGGAAAATTGGAAGGTTGGAAAAGAAGTGGTAAAATTACTGTGGAATGAGTTTGACAAAGGGAAAAATATATAGCATAGCGGTGAGCCAATTGTTGATAATAAAGGAGGGTAGGAACAGAAGGTCCCAAGAGAGATCGTCTCTGATAGGCATCAAAGAAAGTAGCATCAAATGGATTATGTTTGGAAAGATAGGTTAAGAGATCCATCCTCAGTTGGTTAGTACTCTGTACAAAAGTAGGAGCTGTGTTTTGTCTTTGATTTAGGACCACTGACTCAATCATAGGATGCCACGAATTATCCTGACAATCAGCCACTTTGGAGGAATATCTCTGAAACATTTCAGCTATGCGCAACTCCAAATGATTGACATAGAGAACAGCCTGTAAGACCACATCCCCCACATACCATGCCATATCTACCTCATCTGGAATTAACAAATCTCCTTGGAGATACATGTATGACATCAGCATGGTGTCTGGCGTGACAGAATCTTCAAAGAGCATTCTGACTACCTCGGTCAACAACTCAGCAGACCAAGCCCCACTCCAGCCATCCTCTGGAAAAGGTAAATCCATCGTGGAAAGCTTCATATAGAAGACCAGCTTCTGTAAATGGTAGTGGACAAAGAAAGAATGGTCAGGTAAGACATATTCCTGAAACTGTTCAAAGGTAGACCATAATAAGTCCATTCGGGACTGCAATCTTTCCACTTTGTCTTGGAATAAAGGGCACAAAGTAGCCTGTCTCTGTAGGGCAGCCAAATCCTGCTGTGAAAAAGAGAGAATTAATGAAACAGGAGGGCTTGGAGGAACAGAGCGGGACTTTGCAAGCTGATCCTGCAACTGCTGGATTTGGGAGGCTTGGTTGGCCACTGTGTCATTAGCCATTTGTAAAGCTGAAAGCTTGTCATCTAATTGAACTTGGAATTCTTTCGCTTCGGTGGACATCCGCTCCTTCTCTGCTGAAAGGCTAGTAACCTGTGACTGAGCCTCGAGTAACTGGGTCTTCAATAAAGAAATCTCATCACTTTGGGTGGCAACCAGTTGGGTTTGCTGTTCCATTTGCTTGAATAGATCTGCTAGGGTATCCTTAGTAGATGCTAATTCAGATGTTGCCTTATGCAACTGGTCTTTGGACTGCATAAGCTCCTCATAGAAAGATGCGTACAGCTGTTGAACACAGGCTGTCACTGACAACTCAATGGAACTTTGAATATCCTTGCAGAGGAAAGGAATGGCATCTCCTGAAACGAGACTGTTCAGGGAAGGAACGGAGATCTCCAAGGATCCTTCTCTATGTGCCCGGAATAGGTTATTGCAAGTGAGATACCCAGGGAGTTCACTGCCAGAAGTAGCAGGGATAGGCACTGAGGGAAGTACAGTAGGGGCTTTGTCCGCTACCCTCTTCAAGCGTTTGCGCTGGATGACCAGGGGAGGCGGAGAATCATCATCCTCAATGTCAATAGGTGCTGACTCTTCTGAAGGTGGAGGAGGTGGTACTGGATCTGAAGGAGGAGGTGGAGGTACAGTCTTCTGTAAACCTGAATAGGTCAAGAAGGCAGACAAATATGATCCATAGGTAACATTGGTAACATTACCCCTTGTGACTTTAACGAAATGCTGATCCATCTTAGTAAGGAGGTATATGCTCCAATCAATGGCAACTCCTTTTAGCACCATCCTGGAAGCTGTGAAAAGCTCTTTGGACAAATAGTGGGATGGCGTTTTGGCAGGCATGAATCTGTCCTGAAGGAACTGGCACATCGTCTTCCAGACGGGATCAGTGATCATAGAAAACGAAACTCCTGAAGAGTTTATCACTTTCTTAACATCAAGGACCTCCCTTGTCTGCTTCTGCAATAGTTTGAGAATCTCTTCATTAGAGAAGAGCTGTCGAGTGGTCACAAAAGGTTCCCCTTTGAAGGGTAAAGACAGAGCCTTCCCTAAGCCGCGAGACGTCAATGTCATAGACATGCCTTGGACTACTCCTGTCTTCTTGCTGTAAGAGGCCAGGAACTCATCACAGACGGACGGATCCTCTGGAAGTAATGGAAAAGGAGTGGCCACAAAAGCAGCAAGTCCTGCCTTCGTGAGGGGCTCAAAAGTAAGTAGGGACGAGTAATCCCTACTAACTAGTGGGACGTACTGGATAGGGGGAGGAGCATGAGAAGGCGCCATTCAGATGGTTACACACACACCACAAACACAGACAATCAAGGTGAATGCCTGCAAACCAACAGACAAAAAACCAAGGATAAGAGAATTACCAATCAAAACGTGACTCGACCGACTAACCCCAAGCAAACCACATCCTAGAAAAAATTTGACATGACCTTGAGACAAATGCGACCGAAAGCTTCATGCGATGCATCAGACAAACACCCTGAACCCCGTATCAGGCAATAAAAGAAAAAAAACTACATACCGTACCCGTAACCGTAACAAAGACATGAAACCAAAACCATACCATATCAATACAACATCTGTGATAGAACCAAGACTGGACCATGGAAAATAACATTAATGACTACGTATACCCATCCCACGAAACGCTTCATTAAAAAGGGAATTAAGTGCAGTGAGGGGGAATTAATTTAATGAAGGATTGATTTTAATCAATTATTAAAAATGGGTGAATTTGTATTAGGTGATAAACCTTAATAAGAAAACGGCGGTTCCTTATTATAAATTTAATTACCAATTATTAGGTTAAACCGGTGCAGTTACACGAGTCCCGGACTTCGATTTCCGACTGGGTCTCTAAATGCAATTCATTGATTATAATTAAGGTGATGTGGAGCGCTTTTTTGCCAGCGCGTGCTCATGTGACGGCTTGTTCTTTTTAATAAAAATTTTAGAGTGCCTCTGTAGCGCACGTAGCGCGTGCTAAGTGAACGGCTGGTTATTTTAGTTTAAAAAAATGTGTGTTTAGCGCGAATGCGCGTGGAAACGGTGGGTGGATTAAAGGGTTTATTTTAACAATTAATTGTGATGAAGGGGGAAAATAAAGAAATAAATAACAGAAAATAAATACCTGGTAGGGTGTGTATGAATTGCAGGAATGCGCACGGAAGAGTCCCAGGAAAGGAAAAGCAAAAAGCACTGATGAAACAACAATGAACACCTTAGCAGATGTGTTAATTGGATTGATGTTGGGTTTTTATTTTTTTATATTTATTTTTTTTTAAAAGTTAGTTAAGTTAATTGTTAGTTGTGATTTTGTAATGGTTGAATAAATGAAAAATGAGGAAGGGAGGTGAGGGAAATTTTTTAGAAGGTTTTTAGAAATTTTTTTACAATTTTTTACAATTTTTAAATGATTTTTCCTATTTTTTTTGGCAATTTATGGGTAATTTTAGGAAAGATGGATTTTTCTAAAATTATAGGAAAGGCAATTCCTAGCAGACAAAGGTCTAAAAATTAACAAAAGACAGAAGGAATTTTTTAGAAATTTTTTGAAATTTTTTTATGAAAAAATGAAGGTTGTGATTAATTAAGTCACATTGATCACATAAATCACATAAGTCACATTAGTCACAAGTCACGTAAGTCACTTAAGTTACTTAGGTTACTTAGGTTACTTAAGTTAGTTAAGTTACTGAGGTTACTTAGGTTACTTAAGTTAGTTAAGTTACTGAGGTTACTTAGGTTACTTAAGTTAGTCATGGAAAGCAACCTAGGTTAGTGCTAACTAACTAAGTTAGTGAATTAGGTGTTAACTAAGTTAGGTTAGTTATTAACCTAGGTTAGTTACTAACTAACGTAGGTTAGGTGGTTACTAACCTAGGTTAGTGGGAGGGTGGAGGTGGAAGGGAGGGAGAAGGGAGCGGTGGCGACGACGACAGGCGGCGGAGAGCGCGGGGCCGGGCGGCGACGACGGCGCTGCGGGCGCGACGGTGCAAACGGCGGCGGCGACGACGACGCTGCGGGCGGCGAGGACGACGGCGGAGAGCGCGGGGCCGGGCGCAGAGGGGAGGAAGGAGAAGGGGAGGAAGAGGGAGGAGGGGAGGGAGGAAGAAGGAGGAAGAGGGGAGGAAGCAGAAAGAATGGCGGGCAGGAGAGAAGGAGGAGAGAGAAGGGAGAGGAAAGAGAAGAAAGAAGAAGGAAGAGAGAGAGAAGAGGGGAGAGAAGAAAGAAGAAGGGAGAGGGAGAGGAAGCAGAAAGAATGGCGGGCAGGAGAGAAGGAGGAGAGAGAAGGGAGAGGAAAGAGAAGAAAGAAGGAAGAGAGAGAGAAGAGGGGAGAGAGGAAAGAAGAAGGGAGAGGGAGAGGACGTGCAGAGAGGGAGAGAGAAAGAGAGAGAAAGAAAGAAAAAGAGAGAGAAGAGAGAGAAACGGTTGGCGGGAGGGGTACCCCTTTTTTTTTTTGTTGAAATATTTATTATTTTTCTTTTTTTTTGGTTTTTGAAATAAAAGGTGGGCGGGCAGGGGGAAGGGAGGATGGGCGGGGTCAAGAGGGGACGGATCCCCGTCCCGCGCACGTGCGCGGGGCGGGGTAAAAAAATTTGCCGTGACGGGATTGAAACGACACGGGGAGGACGGTACGGGGGACGCGGACACGACCGGGGCACGTGGAGACGCGTTAAATCGAAAACGGGCGCGTTCACGCGCAAAACGAGCGCAAGAAAAAAACGCAAAAATACAGAAAAATTAATAACTCCCAATCCGGATGTCAAAACGAAATAGCGTAAAAACGAAAAGTGGGCAGGACGACAGGAGGGAAACAGGGAAAATATGGAACGGGGGTTCCGGGAGGGGTAAAGGGCGTTCACGTGCAAAAAACACAAAAAACAAACCAAAAACGCAATTTAAAAATTAATATCGAAAGATCCGTGCATCGGAATGAGGTGCAGCAAAAAGGAAAACGGTGCAAAAAGATGTGCCCGACAATCCTATCCTATCAAAACATAATTCCGACTGAAATAAGATGCGTTCACATGGGGAAAACCCAAAAAACAAACCCGAAAATGGGATCGGAAATTAATATCGGACGAACCGTTCACCGGAATGACAGGCAGTAAGAAGGAAAAACTGGCGCAGGAAGGGGTGGCACAGGGTTATCATGTTAAAACGCAGTTCCGGCGGAAATAGGAGGGGTTCACATGTGAAAAACTCCAAAAATACTCCCGAAAAGTCATTTAAAAATTAATAAGTAAAAATCCAAACATCGAAAAAGGGTAGAGGAAAAAGGGAAAAGGTAGGGGAAGGCACAGCGGACACGGCTGTCAAATCAAATTGGAATTCCGATGCCAATAGGGCAAGTTCACATAGAAAAATGTCAAAAATACGCACGAAAAAGGCTTAAAAACCCGGAAAATTAATAACGGACAAACCGTGTATCAGAATGATGTGGAATAAAAAGAAAAAATGTCAGGGGAAAAGCTTTGGTCAGGGCTATGAGGTCAAATCACGGTTCCGAAGCAAGAAAAGCGCGTTCATATGGAAAACCGGCTAAATTGCGGAAAATGCGTCAAAAATTAATAACTCAAAAACCGTGCACCGGAACAGGGGTAGGTAAAAAGGAAAAATGGTCAGTTCAACAGGAGGAACAGGGCTATGAGGTTGGATTTGGACTTTGGTGAACGTAGGATGCATTCACAGGACAGGACCGCAAAATCAGGGAATGAAGGAAAACTGCAAAGGAACAGCCCCAAGGGTGGGTGGAACATAACCGGGTGGGTGGGAAGGGACCCCAGGAAGGTAAAAGCAAGTCATGGTATACATGCATGAGCAAGATAAGGCATATGCAGATGAGTATGCAATGTAGACGCGCAGGGACGCGTCCCCACACTTAAGTCCTTAATGGATAGGGTTAACCGCGCAACAGGGACCTAGGACCATGCCACAGACCATCCACTAACTTCCCCACACTTAAAACATAACCATCACTAAGAAACAGAAGTTGTAGGGTTAGAAAAACTTGGCCCGTTGCGTCAAGAATCAAGGTTGAGTGTCAACGGCACGTCCAGTGTTGTTGTCGGCGCTGGAGGGACCAAGGCATCTTCTTGGCACACGTTCGTCATGGCAGAGACCACGCGTTCGTACCCAGGGAGGTAGCTGATGGAAGGAATCGTAGGAAATCCGTCGATGATGAGGGATATTGCACTCAACTCACAGTCACTCAAATGAAATGAAAGAACAGTCACTCGCCCCATGACTAATATCACCCGCGGAAGAATGATTAAAACCCATATCTCATACCCGGTTGAGGAATCGACAAAGGGGAAAATGGTGCAGAAGGAGTATGCCAGGGTGCACAGTTGATGGTGCATTAGTGCGTCCAACCCATCTGGCATAAGTGCAAGGAGGAAGGCAAGGGAGCCTTACAGTGCAGTGTACAGAACAGGGTGATGTGTCTTGTGTTGATGGTAAAGACCCATCCCGTGGGTGCATAGGGAAACGGGAACATACCTGACTCCAAGTGTCGTAACGTCCCTCAATCTCACCTCTCAGTAATTGATTGAAGAAACTCCAGTCACACTCAGCCCACCCTCTGTCTCACTCTCTGTGGATAGATACAAGAGGGCAGCCTTTTCCTGAAACCCATTGATGTAATCCTCACAATCACTCGTGCAAAAGTGTATGCCTTGTGCGCATTTGATGGTGCAACTGTGCATCCCGCCCTGTGCCGGCATACGGTGCGAGAAGGAAGGCCAGGGAGCCTTATGGTGCAGTGCACAGAAACAAATTGTGCTTTGTGCTTTGAGAGGCCCATCCCGTGGGTGCAACACTTCATTCACACTTCTCACCTCTCATTCGATTTGAAGGGAAAAGACTGGTCTCTCTCCCCACCCTCTGTCTCACTCTCTGTTGATAGATACAAAGGGCAACCATACTCACGTCCCCATCCGGTTAGGATGAAAGCTCACATCACTCAAGGGGTTGTCGATGAAGATCGCGTCATCAGTTGTTGAAGAGGCGTACCCAGGGAGGTAGCCATCAAATTCGAACATTGTGTTGGATAGGAATATGTCGTCTGCTAGAGGACAGTTAGTCACTTTGCAAAGAGACCCAGGACACAGCGTACCAAGGGAGGCAGCTTCGGAATTGGATCCGAGGGATATCAATTAATGAATCCACTTTCTGGACTGTTGGGTGTTACCACCTTTTCCACAGCCAGCTTCTCGCCCAAGGGTGTTTACCACCTTTTCTTGGAACGAGGCCTGCTATGACAGGGAATTGCTTCCTTTTCTCTCATAACAGTTTTTTTTTTTTTTTTCTTCTTCTTTGTTTTTTGTTTTTGTTTTTCTTATTTTCCCCTATTCCCGAGGGTGTTTCCACCTTTTCCCGAAGAATAGGTCGGCATGACAGGGACCTTAGTCCTTTTCTCCCATGACCGATATGTTTTGTTTTTGTCTTTTTTTCTTTTTCTTTTTCTTTTTCTCTTTTCTTCAAATTGAACAAGGGAATGGTAGAAAGACCATGTGTCAGAACCCACCTCGCCACTGTCGCTGGTGGAAAATAGAGGATAAGAGATCAAGGCTAGAAGGGGGGTTTGAGGGGACAGAGGGTTGCGTCCACTTCATCAGGAGTGATTGAAGAACGGCTAACAGAAGTAACATCATAAGAAGTACAATGCCGCACCAACGAGGGAAAAGATCAAGTGTCCGTAATTGTCAAGATCCCCAAGGAGGAAAGTACTTCTTCAAGCGATATCCATTGATCAGAAAGGGATCGTCAGAGGCATCAATGGTCTGTATTTGGACAGAGCCATTAGGGTTGACTGCAAGTACCTTATAGGGGCCCATCCACCACTGTTGGAGCTTGCCAGGAAACTTGCCAAATCGTGAATCATAGGCTAGGACCAAATCACCTTTTTTGAACTCTTTGTGCTTAATGAAACTGTCATGGTAAGCCTTACGTCGAGCTTGCGTGGCTTCCATGCACTGTAGAGCCATCCTACGAATTTCATCCAAACATTCCAAGTGCAAGAGACGGCGTTGCAGTGAATCGTCATCCCCCAAACGCTCTTTGATCGCCACTCTCAAAGAGGGTAGTTCCAGTTCAACAGGAAAAACAGCTTCTGTTCCATACACCAACTGGAAAGGTGTTTGTCCCGTTGCTGCTTTATGGGAGGTTCTGTACGCCCAGAGGGCCTCTGTAAGTCGATCATCCCAATCACGACGATGTGCGGCAATCGTCCTTGTCAGAATCGAGCAAAGGATGCGATTGGTGACTTCGACTTGGCCGTTGGCTCTGGGGTAATAAGGAGTGGACTTGCGATGGCGGATCTTATACAACTCTGTCAACTCTTCCATGACTTTGTTAAGGAAATGAGTGCCTCTGTCACTTACCAGCTCTAAGGGACTGCCAAAACGGGTGATGATATTCTCGTACATGAACAGGGCCACGCTGTTACCATCGTCCCGCTTGAGGGCTTTAGCTTCACACCACTTTGTGACATAATCTGTACATACGAGGATGTATCTATTCTGCTTCCTTCTGGTAGGAGGATCGATCGGACTTACGAAGTCGATGCCCCAATTCTCGAACGGCTTCAACGGAAGGATAGGTTGCAGCGGCATGGCACTTGTCTTGGTGGGTTTCCCCATTCTTTGACAAGCATCACATCTTTTACAATAATCATAGGAATCTTTGTGAATGGTAGGCCACCAATATCCTGCTAGCAGAGCCTTCCTGGCTGTAGCTTCTCCTGCAAAGTGACCTCCACATGGCTTGTCGTGGCAAGCCTTCAAAACAATCCCAATCTCTTCTCCTGCAACACATCTTCTGAGTACTTCATCTTTGCCTTTCTTGTACAGTGCACCACCTAGCAGGGTGTATGGGGCTGATTCTAGCATGAGCTTCTTCCTTTCCCGACTAGAAATACCAGGAGGGTACTGTTGGGTTGCCAGTAGATTGGCAATGTCTGCATACCAGGGAGTTACAGTTTCGACCAAGAATAGGGAAGCATCAGGGAGGTCTGGATCATCCTGCTCCTCGTCTGCAGTTTGTGGGATACGCGACAGATGATCAGCCAGAACATGGGAACGACCAGGCTTAGTAATCACCTCAAAGTCGAACTCCTGGAATAAAAGGAGCCATCTCATCATCCGTCCTTTCACATCTGCTTTGTTCATTAAGAAGGACAGGGCCTCATGATCCACATAAAATTTAAAGTGAGTAGATAGGAGGTAATGGCGGAACTTCTCCAGGGCAAACACCATTGCCAAGCACTCCAGCTCTGTCACTGTATAGTTTCGTTCCCTATCAGTGACTTTTCGGCTTGCATAGTAGATTGGTTGATCCAGCTTCGAGGATCCCTTTTGGCAGAGGACAGCACCTAAGCCTTCAATTGATGCATCAGTGTGTACATGGAACTCTTTCGTCCAATCAGGAGGTTGCAGAATGGGTGCCTCCATCAGACACTGCTTCAGAGTGTGGAAGGCTTTGTCACATTCTTTTGTCCAAGTAAACTCTGCATCCTTCCTCAGGAGCTTGTGCAAGGAGGTTGCCTTTGTCGCAAAATGGGCTATGAACCTTCTGTAGTAACCCACATGGCCTAGGAATCCCCTCAACTGTTTGAGGTTGGTGGGTGCTGTCAGAGCTGAGATCTTTTCGATTTTTGCAGGGTCTGTTGATATCCCTTGTGCTGAGACAATGTGGCCCAACAAGACTCCAGAAGAGACCCCAAAGATGCATTTGTCGGGGTTGAGGGAAATCCCATACTCCCGGCATCGGTCAAAGCATTGTTCCAAATGTCCCCAGTGTTCACTGATCAAACTATAAACACAGAAGTCATCCAAATATACTTCGATAAAGTCGTGCAGATGATTTTGAAATGCGGCCATCATGACTCGTTGGAAAGTAGCAGGGGCATTGCAGAGACCAAATGGCATCACTCGGTAAGCGTAGGTTCCCCATTCTGTGGTGAAGGTTGTTTTGGATTGGTCTTCTTCTGCGATTTGGACTTGATTGTATCCGCTGAATCCATCCAGGAGAGAATAAAGTTCATGTCCTGCCACTGTGTCCAACAGTTGGTCTGTGAAAGGGATAGGAAAGTGATCCTTCTTTGTCTTGGAATTAAGCTTTTGGAAATCCACACATATGCGCAATTTGCCATTCTTCTTGGGTACAACCACGATGGGTGAAACCCATTCACTATTTGCCACTGGATAGATGAACTCAGCTTCCAGAAGCTTCAGCAGCTCCGCTTTCACCAATGTGGAATAATTCGGGTTCATTCGCCTCTGTCGTTGCCGTACTGGCTTGGCATCAGGCTCCAAGTCAATATGATGTTGGCATATTGTGGGATCAATCCCCTTTAGGTCTTTGTAAGACCATGCAAACACGTCCAAATTTTCTTTCAACAAGTTGTACAAAGTTGACAACTCCTCTTCTAGGAGACTGCTACCCACCTTTAAGTGGCGTTCAGTGCCTTCTGAATCCACAAAGGTTAACTGCCTTTCACCTTCTACTTCACGGATGAAGGTCCCGCGGACTGCTTCTGGATACAGATCCGACTCCTTCAAGGGAGTGGTGTCCTCTTCTGATGTCCCACTAAAACCAACTTCTTCTTTCGGTGGAGACTTAGGTTGCTCCTTAAGACGTTGGAATGGGATAAGCGCCGTTTCGGATTTGGTTTCAAGGTTACTTACCTCGTGGCTTGAAGACTCATCTTCTGATGATACATCCAGGAACGTCACATAACAGGGACCCTCTAATTTTTGTTGGGTTTGTCGGACTGGTGCTTGTTGGCACGGTGCATCATCATCATCTTTCTTTGGCAAAGATGGGTTAGGACGGCATAAGCCACTGCTGAAAGACGGCTTGTTCTTCTTAATCCACGTCTTATAAAGGTTTTGCATATGAGAAGATCCATTTACCAGACCAAATGGTACCATTGCCATTCTGTCCCATAGCATGAGCTCATCGGCTTCTGATGCTTCTGGAACTTCTTCCTCAAATGTATCCTCTTCAAGTGGGATAGACTCTTCTATTTCACTTGCATAATCCTCTTCGTCCATATCATATTCATCCTCTTCTGTCTTTGTCTCTGCTTCTGTTTCTGCTTCTGCCTCTGCTTCTGCTTCTGTTTCTGCTTCTGTTTCTGTAGGAGCTCCGTAACAGAAGAACAGATTCTCTGTTTCCTCTCCTGCCTCTGTCTCTGGTTTTGCTTCTGCTGTGACCATGTAACAGGGAGAGCAGTACATCCATGCTTCTATCTCACTATCAGAAGTGATTTCAGAAGTCATGCCTGGTTCAGGCAGGAAGTATTCACCCATTGATAATGGCTTTGCATCCTTTGGAAGTCGGCTTACAGTATCCACTGTTAAGGAATGTGCCACTGTTTTCTTAGGAAGGATTTGTTTGACAGCATCTTCGTCTGCTGATGTTCCATCTGTAGCCTCATTAGGGGAGTCAGAAGATAATTCCAAGGAGGTGGATCCATGTCCTTTTTGAGAACCATACAGTTTCAGCACCACTTTGTTGGGTCCTCTACCTAAGGTCAAGGTTCCTTTGAACCAATCCGTCCTTGCTCTGGCTTCAAAAAGCCATGGTCTACCCAGTAACAGAGGATAGGATGTACCATAAGAGTTTGGCTTCACCACCAGATAGGTTAGCCAATAATCTTTTCCAGCCACTGTAGTCTTCACATATGGGAGAATGCCCAAAGGCTTGATTCTGCTCTGATCCGCCAGTCTGATGAGCCATTGGGTTGGTTGTACACCTTGTAGGCCTAGATCCTTCATCGTCACATCCGTCATAATGTTTACTGATGAACCTCCATCAATCAGTGCATTTGAAATAAAGCAACCTTCTATCCATACGCCAGTCTCTGGAGTACCCGGATCTAAAAAAGCATTAGCCACATCCACTTCTTTTACAGGCTCTGGAGTCTTGTTGGACTTTGTCACTGTTGAGGGAGCAATCCTTAAACCACGTCTTTTCGTCAGTATACTTTTGAACCTTTTCCGGCAACTGGGAGACAACATCAGTAGTTGTCGGAATGTGAGGTTTGGTTTAAAGGTATCTAGATCTCTGACCAGATCGTATTCCTTAATAGGATCCACTGGCTTTTCTAATCGGTTAGGGAATGGGGCAACACCCATTTTCATTTTTCCTCTTTCTTCCAACAGAGGAATTACAGGAACTTCTTCTGCCACTTGTGGCACTTCCTCCTCTTCTGTCTCCTGGACCTCTGGTCCTGTCTCTGTAACTGTCTCTGTAACTCTCTGTGGCACTGTAGGGCTCTGTACGGCACTGTTAGGCTCTGTGATGTTCTGTTCTTCTGGTGGAAGATTGAACTTCACTGTTCTGGTAGGAGGGTTATTTTCTTTCTGGATAGGTGGTTCCTTCTGCTTTGCACGAGTGATAGCAGCAACTTCCAATTCTACCAAATTAGAGGTAGGCTCTTGGGCCTTGGACGGACTATCAGTAGCACTGTTTTTCACAGGGGCTGGGCTTGGACAGTCTTTTGCAGTGTGGCCTTCTCCTTTGCATCGACTGCATAAGGGCTTGTAATCCACTGACCTTCGAGGATTTGGACAATTTGGTGAGATGTGTCCCTTTTCTCCACATCTGTAACATTCCACTTCTGATCTCTGACCACCGCCAGACTGTCTTCCTCTGTAACTTTGAGAAGGAAATCTTCTGGGTCCGAAATTGGGACCAAACTCTCTAGGCTTGGGTCCAATATCTTGTGTTGTCATTTTGGATTCCAGCAAGTTGAATCTTGCGTCTTCTTCCTTTCTTCTCCTATCATGCATCTCCTTCAGAGAGCAAATGTCCTCTGTATGGTTCTTCCGCAAACAGTAGGAACAGAAGGCTCCAGGGATGGTTGGTTTCCGCGTACATTCAGTGGCTAAATGGCCTGCTTGATGACACTTACCACACCAAGTATTTGACCGCATCACATCTCTTCCTGCTCCTGCAACATTGGATATGCTCGCTGTGTTCACTTTCAGCGTCTGTAGTTGCTCTGTAATCACATCCATCAACTCCTTTTTGATGTTTGCAACTGAGTTGGATAAATAATCCTTCAAGCTTTCTCCTCCTGACGTACTGGTAGGAGGGTTTTGAGGAGTCTCTGTAATCACTGCATAAACGGGTTGGGCTGGTACAGAGGGATCTCTGTTCTGGTTCTGATTCAGAGCTCCTGTTTGAACTATTGGCTGTTGACTCCAGTTGGTAGGGTTCCACTGTTGCTGCTGATTTGGCATTGAGGAAATTGGTTGGGACCATTGTTGTTGTGGTTGAGCCATCATTTGAGGCATGGATTGTGGCCACTGTGGATTTGGTACACTGTACTGTGATACCGGGGGCATCTGTTGGTAGGGGTAGGGAACAGTCCCTGGAACTGCATTTGGTGGGTACATCATTCCTGGCACCAGAGGAGGTAGGACTCCTCTTCTTGTATTCATGGCTAATCTAGCTTCCACTTCATCGTACAGTCTTGCACCTTCTGTTGCAGTTTGCAGGGTGGCTGGTCTTTGTAGCTCCACAAACTTACGAACTTCTGGTTGTAATCCCCTGAGAAACACTCCCTTCTGAATGCCATCATCTAGATTATGGTTAGTCCATCTCTTCAGGATGGATTCCATTCGTGAGACATAGGCTTCTACTCTTTCTCCAGAGGACTGACTTAGGTTCATAAATTCCTCTCTCATCCGCTCTTCAAAGCCTTCACGCCTGAATTTAGTGAGGAAGGCCAACTTCAGGTCATCCCATGTGCCAAAAGTTCCTGCTGCTTGTCTCTCATACCACTGAAACGCCGCGCCCTTGAAAGTGGCGGGGAATATTGCTAACCAATGCTCAGGGGTTCTGGCATTGTTAGCCACACATGCTACCATAAACTCTGCTACATGAAGATCGGGGTCTTCATTGTATTCTCCCTTAAAAACTGGCAATGGGACTACATTCGCTGGTCTGTCATCAATATTTCCAGGACGGATCTGGCTTGGAAGTGGACCTCCAGCAGGAGGAGGAAGGGCTTGATGTGCCATTGGGACTTCTGTAAAGAGTTCCGCAAGGGCGTCAAAGGCGGCTTCTGCTGCGAGCTCGCTCTCGGCTCTGATTCTTGCTTTCTCTCTTCTTACGTACCTCTGGACTCGTTCTAACGCTTGCCTTTTTATTGTGTCATTCATCAGGGGGTTGACTCCACTATGTTGTTAGTGCTCCACAGAGGGTTAACAGAAGGCTTCAGTCTTTGGAGGACTCTCTTGCCAACATTTCTTCTACTTCTTTCTTTTCAACGTCCCTGAATTCTGCTTTCATGCCACTGCACAGGGGAAGGTATTCGGTTCTGAAGGTGTCAAAATGCATACGTCTAAGCATGGTGGTGGTGCCATCATCATAGTAATGCCAGCTTCCGATGGTTTCAATAGTGTATGTTGTGAAAAACACTCTGTCTACCAACTTCCAATGGGTTGCTAATTGAACAAACAGAAGATTATCAGTACACCAAGCATCCCATGTATCTTGCTGTTGAGCATCCACGAACAAATTCCAACTCTTTTCCTTCTTGTCTTTGTGAACCTCTACAGACCAAGACTCCTGTAGCTTCTTCACAATTTCCCACTTGATGTTGTCTGGAAACTTCTCAATGAATGCCAAATCTTCCATGGATGGTCATTCTCTCTGTTTCTGCTCTTCAGTTTGTTCCCAAACAGTTTGCCACCAAGATGCAAGTTTCTGCTGCTTCAATAGGAAGAGGAAACTGTCCACTACATAGAGCATGCATCATGATGGTGATGTGTTTCCGCCATTGTGGGATGAACTTCTTGTGAAAAGTGGCTTTGATTATGAGAAATTCCAACTCTTCAGTGGAAGAAGGAATTCTACAAACATCCATTGAATTCTTCTCTTCTTGGCAATGCCAATTCCTTCATTTTCAGCCTCTTTTGGTGCTTGTTGATGGCAAGTTTCCCCGGCTGCGCACCAAAAACATGGAGCCCCGAGAGGAACACCAAGGAAAAGGGAATTCTCTTGCAAGAAAATCTATCTTGTAACATCAACAAGCTTGTTTATCATGTTTTATATGATCATAATGAAGAAAGGAACACCAGGCACAACAAATCTTCATGCAGCATCATGTAAATCTCCCACGGTTTTTAATAGAATCAACCATATTCTTCAACATCTTCACAAAGTCCATCAATATCACAAAGAAAACAAAGAAATACACCATCTTTGAATGGAAATACATCACATAGTATTCATCTTCAATATCTTCATAGTCTTCTCTCTCAATCTCTCATATACAATCACTCTGTTTCTGTAGAATTGGCTATCTCTGACTCTCTCTCTCACACTCCATCAATAATACATCATATCCTCACTACAATCTCTCAAAATTACTCTCAATAATCACTCTTAGGTCGTGGATACCCTTCCCAAGAGGTATGTCTGATATGAAGAGTCACCAGAGCCACTACAGTGTCTCTTCACAGCTCACTACTGTCACTTCACTCTAGTCTTCACTTGAGTCTTCAGCAGCTACTTCTTCCACTTCTTTCAGCTCTTTTGCACTTGTATTCACCTCTTTCCAAGGCTAGAAAACTTTCCCAAAGTCACACATACATTCCACAGAACACTTACAGAACAGTCTACAGAACAGTACCAGAACAACTACAGTACAGAACAGAACAGAAACAGAACAGAAGCAGAAGCTCTACAGAAGACCTACAGAAGGTTACAGAAGGTCATCAAAACTACATAACTCATTCTCAAATCATTCCAAAACTCTCACAAACCATTCACTAAGCTTTCACAATATCTCATTCTTCATTAATCAATACTCCATCCTTCCTTACAGAAGACAATCAGAACAAAACAGACCAAAACAGAACAAAACAGAAGGTATACAGAACCATTCAGAACCTATCAGAACATCACAGAACCATCACAAACATCACAATCTTCCAAAACACAATCAATATCATCCAAAACACTCTCAAACCACTTCCAAATCAATCAATCATCCCTTAAAATCAACCATTCAGCTCTCAAAAACAACAAAAATCAGCCAAAAAACAAGTCATTTCAACACTCAACAGACTGTGTATAAATAATACCAAAAGAAGCAAAGCCAACACACACACAAGCAATGATAATGAAGTGCAGGTGATATGCATCGAAGTCAACACTATGGGATTCAAATAAGTGATGTCTTTTTGAGCTGCACCTATTCATTATGGTTGAAGCATATGACTTGCATGTACTCTCAAGAGTTGCCAAGTGAATGCAGGATGACATAGGTCTCTGTACAAAAGCATTCAATGTTTGAGTCACCACAAGACCACCAACCCCACAAAGCACCATTATGGAGAAAGTGATAGAAATACCAAGAAACAAAGAGCCATGATAAAAGACCCAGTGGAAGAGAAAATCACCCATGTAGAAAGCACACATTGCATTTGAGCATGGCCCAAAGCATAGTTATTGGCTACTCTCTCTTTCTTGGCCAAACTCTACATTTGGGTAGGAGCCACGCTCTTAGCCAATGACAAACATTTCTTCATAAACCAAGATTCAATTTGCCAGATGCTCTGTTCCTTGTTCATGCACAACTCACTACAGTTTTTGCTACCTCAATTGTTTCGATGTCTCACATATTACTAAGAAGTTTGGAAAATCTCAAGTGTATCTCTTCATCTCAATAATTGTTCCTCTAGCATCGAGGCTAGTAACATAATCATCTTTGTAATATCCATTTTTCATAGCCTTTTGGATCTCAACATTTCTCAATCCAAATGAAGGGTTGATAGCCTCAACATATTGCATTGATTGTATTCATTTTATCCACACACAAAAAAAAGAGAAAACAAAAAGAAAAGAAAAAAAAGAAAAAAAAAGGCACTCGTGATCATAGCACAACACCTAGGGGTCCTTAAATTAGGTACATCCAGTGACCTTGGTCAGCTGGCTCTGTTCCCTAGTCCCCTAGCCCTTTATACATCCCCCACAATTGTTCAAGGCACATCAAGGGCAGAACATACCTAGGGACCTTGTCTCATGGTTAGACTTGTCACCCTGAACCATTTAAACGATTCTTTTTCGCACTCCATCTTAGTACCATCACAATCAATAGTGGTGACAAGGCACGAAAGACCATGGAAAGTACACAGTACTCTTCAAATAGTACAAGTAGGCACCAGCTACTAAAAGCTAAGGCGTCAATGAGCTCAATTATGATACATCGTGTTGTCAAAATCACAAATGATGTCTCAATAAGCCTTCAAGTGTACTTCTCCTCAACATCAACAATTTTTTCCACCCTGTTGAACCCTTTCTTCATCCACACATTGCTACGAGGAACCAGCCTAATAGTCTTCTAACTATGTAATATCTAAGTATGCACGTGCACTCACATAATATCTTCACCACAATCTATACATAGTTTGGATCCTCAAGTACAGGATAATACTCTTGGTTTGCTTAGAGTTAAACCTGTCTCCCAAACTAATCAAACTATATCTTATGCATGATAAGAAGACTAGCACTAACCCCTAGGGAGAGACCATATGAGAGGTTTTCAATTACAGGTATTGAAAACTCCAATAAAACTACCATCAGCTCTTCATCAACACTCAACTGTGAACTCTTATCCTTTATCATCATGCAAGTCCACCAAAGAATTGTCATGCGCAGAATCCCCAGAACACCAACACCTATGCCAACCATGAGTGTCACTCCCAACAAGGAACAGCCCTATCACCAGCTACAACAACCCTATCACCAGCTACAACAACCTTATCACCAGCCAATCAGGCCAACCAAGTGCCACCAATGACCTTCATCCACAACACCACCAAAACTCCTCCAATGCAAACCAAAGCAGTCCCTTCCACCCACATCTTTGATGCATGTCAAATCTTGCTATCTTATGACAGAGAGTGCCATGGGACTGGTACTCATCTAGGAGAGAGGTAATGTTAACCCTTGGACAACGAACAAGGTGGAAAATCCAAAAAATCTAAAGCATAAGACAAGGCCAAGGTAAAAGTGAAACGGAAGACGAAGGCACGCCAATAAAAATATAAAAACACAAGAAGTACAAAAAAGTCATAAATCAAGGAGAGAGGTGCACAAGAAAAAGTTCAAGTCAATACTTTTGTAAAAGAGTACCAAGCTCTCACCCGTGCAAATTATAAGTGGTTAGAGGCACGGGTTGAGGCCATGCCAATAGGGAAGAGGAGGAAAAGGGTTGGAGGAATAGGTCAATCCTAAACCAAAAAGGGGATGATCGCCAAAAGGGAATTAGGGTTAGGGTTTTGTATGAAAGGCAAAAAGTGAATGAAGAAGCTCATTCTTGTATATGGCCAAAAGTAGCTCTCTTCCTCTTCTTCTTCTTCTTCTTCTTATTCTTCTTCTTCTTCTTCTTCTTCTTCTTGCTTGATTGCTTGCTTGAGCTTGTGCTTAAGAGACGGAGTATGTGAGGGTGAGGGACCATGGTGGAGAAGCTCTCCATCTTCTCCTTTCTTCTTCTCTTCTCTTCTCTTTCTTTTCTTGTCTTGCTCACGGCCATGGAGGTTGGAGCATGGAGCTTGAGAATCGAGCTTGCTTGAAGCTTACACTTGGATCGTGGAGCTACCGGAGTGCTCAGGAGAGGAGGCAACTCAATTGGGCATGGAGGTAAGCTCACTACACTCGTAGAGAGAGATAGTGCATCGGCTATGTGAGAGGTAGCCATTAGTGCTCAGCTTGAAATGCTTGAAAGAATAAGTGGTTCGTAGGTCTTGGTAGTTGAGCTTGAGTTTGCGTCTGCAAGTGCTCATGAAACTTCTACAAAATGTTTAATTTTTCTTTCTGCAACCCCATTTTGCTATGGGGTATACCTATAACTAAACTGTCTCTTTATCCCATGAGACTTCAAAAAGTCATTAAACACATTAGAGAGGTACTCTCCCCTTCCATCTGATCTCAAGCACTTAACTTTCAAGTATGTTTCTATTTCAAGAATAGCCTTGAAAGTTTTGAAGTGCTCAAATACATCACTCTTTTCCTTCATAAAATATGCCCATAGCTTTCTTGACCAATCATTAATAAACATGATAAAGTATTTACTACCACCAAGAGATATGTTTTGTGTAGGTATCCAAATATATGTATGTACAACATGAAGTATATTTCTACTCACATATTTGTCATGCAAAAAAAGGTTGTCTTACCTACTTAGAAAATTGGCATGTTTTACACACTTTATGAAATTCTACAACTCTAAAACTAGATAACCCTGTAACCAACCCTTTGGACTAGATTAATTTCAGCCTTTGTACATTTGCATATCCAATATATTTATGCTATATTTCAATATCTGCAACCACTCCTTTTCCTTTAGCATACATAGTAACACTCATAGTAGGAATTTCAACATGTAAAGTGAACATGCGGCCAACTCTACTTTCTTCTATGACAAACCTATACTTATCATTAAAGTCTTCTATAAAACAACCTTTTATATTAAATCAATCATGAATCATTACTTGTTTGCACATAACCTAGATTTTATAAATATTTTATCTCTCCAAACCACTCATCATGACTAGTCATATGATTGGATGCATCTGAATTGACATACCATGCATCATCATCATGTGTCCCCTTTCTTGTAACAATATTCATCATATGCTACATAACAAATAAATGCTCATTTTGTCATGAAGACTATGTATAGTTTCTTTGCTCCAATTTACCATTGTGCATATCATCATTCTTAGCATAACAATGGGCTACAATGTGGCTTATTTTGCCACAATAATGGCACACAATACCAGAATTGCCATTTTGGAAGTTATTTTAGTAAAATAAGAGATCTCATGAGTTACTCATAGTTTAAACTCAAATTACTTTTTGAAAAATCTTTCTCTCTCTTCTTTCTTGCAAGCTTTCTTCAAGCTCCCATAGTGTACTGTCATTCAATCCTTCTTTGTACACATAGACACTTTATCGTCATCTCAAACCTGTTGTAAAGCACTCCTTGGATCAAGGCCAGTAGTTGGCGTAGGCATTTTTTAGATTTAGAGGGTTGAATGCTCAGTTGTCAAGAATCGTGCCATGGGGTTGGGCTATACATGCTCAATGTATTTGGGACATTTGGACACACTCCTATTAAGCATACCCCCAGCATCATGCTAGAAGAGATCATGGTAAGGCAGGAGAAAACATGAGAAGAGATGGAGATTTCACCCGCGTGGTCCCCCACCCTCACTCTCACTCTCTTGCTCTCAACTCACCTCTCTCTCTCTCTCTCTCTCTCTCTCTCTCTCTCTCTCTCTCTCTCTCTCTCTCTCTCTCTCTCTCTCTCTCTCTCTCTCTCTCTCTCTCTCTCTCTCTCTCTCTCTCTCTCTCTCTCTCTCTCTCTCTCTCTCTCTCTCTCTCTCTCTCTCTCTCTCTCTCTCTGCAAAAGAAGGAAGGAAAAAACCAAAAGTTGACACATGCATGCATAGCCTTTCCTATTCTTTTTCAACTTTTTTATACAAAAAGTAGGAATGGGATTTTTTATGTACCCTTGGGGTTTTTAGGTACTAGTCTTCTCCTCCTTGCATACACTTAAATCCATATTTCTATGCTGAGTGCTCCCAATTTTGATTTACTCTTGCATGGAAGGGAGCTTATCTCTTATTTATAACAAATTATTTCTTTTATTAAAGCATAATAATTTCAAAAATTAAAGTCTTCTATGTTTTTCTCTTTCTTCATGTCTTTATATCTTTAAATTGGTTAATATTCGTCCCCCTCCTAATGGAGTGCCAGTCCCATGGCACTTACGTCGAAAGAGTATTGAAAGGAAAGAAGAAGAGGCCTTCCAAGTGATAAAAGAAATTGATGACAATATTGAGATTGGAGAATATGCGTAGAGAGGGAAGCCAAAACAACTCAAAGAGCTTATGACATAGAACCAAAAAAAAAAGAATTTATTAAAAAGATGCTAAATCCAAATTTGACCTCGAATGGGAGATGATAGTATCATTCCATTATAAACAAGTATCTAAATGTTTTTATGACTTCTTTATCAACAAATAATAGGCATGAAAAGGGAAGGGCTCATGGTAGAGCTCAAAGAAGTTACAAAACCTACCCTCCTTGACTCTAGACCAAACAACCATGTGTTGGGACCTAAAACGGGCCCGACACTGGCTCTAAGACACTAGCCAAGCCTCTACTACTCACCTAAAACCACCCCATATGGCCTTGCGGTGGCTAGGTGCATCTAAGAACTTTGTATTTGTATGGTCTTATAGTCCAAATAATGATTCTTTCCCCACTCCTTAGAGGGAGTCCCTAAACATAATGGTGTTATACACCACGTAGGTATTACAACTATATATATCATCTCTCACTTGACTTGGGTCTCACCTATATATACTAACTCTACATCAATATGAATCATTCTTTGGGAGCATGTCTTGTGTATCTCTCTCGCACTCTCTCTCTCTCTCTCTCTCAACACGGTATCAGAGCTATGGATGCGTAGCAACAACAAGGAAGATAAGTTGTTTATACTTGATTGAATTCTTTGCACAAGTGATGATTTGATACATGAACTTGTTCAAATTAGAAGTATTAGTTAATTTTGTCCTTAAAAACAAAACCAGGTCTAGTGCGTAGCTCTCGTCGTGCTCTCGAATCCTACCAAAACCGCTTGTCAATCGAAGTTCTGGATCAAAAGTTATGATAGTTCAGGATTCAAGACAACAATTCTACTTGAATCTGCAATTCTTTATTTAAAACTGTAATTCTAATTACAGCTCATTAATCCCCAATTATAGTTCGTTAATCGCTCATCTTCGTTAATGATGTTGATTATGACAAGCAAATATATTGCTATTTTTAGCGATGTTTTATTATCGTTCACGCTCTTTGCTCGATCGAAATAGCACTTTTCTTATACGCGTCATCTCATCTTGCACATTGCATCTCTCTATTTCGGGCTTTCTTTTTATTCACTCAATACTTTTTGTTGTTCTTACATGCATCTCCCTATTTTGATTGTCATGCGTCTCAACTACGCTCGTCTTGATCATGGTTTGCAGATTCTGCGATCTCATCTTATTTGTTTTCTCTCAACATACAGGCATGGCCAATTGCGTAATTGTTAACGGATATCCGTCTGCCAACGTTCGGTTCCCTTCTTCCAAGGACAAGGCTTTCCTGGGTGGAAAGCAAAGATGATGCTAATTCTTGAAGGTGACAAATTATTTGATATTGTTTTGGGCGACTTGTCTTGCTCAGTTCAACCTATTGATGTGATGAATAACAATTCTGTGATTACTGATGGCCCGTCATTTGAACAATGGAAAATTGATCATACTGATTGGATTCGTCGTGACAAAGTGGCTCGTCGTTATATATTTTCCGCACTTCCTGACTCCATCTCGTCATTGTTATAAACGCAGATATGATGAAGAACGTTCTCGAGCTTATATTGTTCAACAAACTATAACTAATGATGATCATACTCATTAGGAGCTCAATTTCGTCCATCATGATATCTCTCCAGAAAATGTACTTCATGTTCATGATGGTTCTCTATTCATTGTTGATTCAAGTGCCACTGGAAACATGACATACCAATCGCAGTGGCTTCACAATTATCATTCTCTTCCTGTCAAGAAGTTTGTTTACCTTGCGGATGATACGACTTGTCAAGTCAAAGGAGTGGGTGATTTATATCTGGGGATTGTTTCATCCACTAGAATATTAAGAGGAGTTCTTCATGTTCCAGATTTGCAAAGAAATCTTCTTTCTGTTGCTCGTCTAGTTGATCTTGGTTTGTTTGTTGGCTTTGATCATAATCAATGTCGTATAGAGAAAGACGGACATACTATAGCAGTGGCTCCTCGACATGGTAATCTATTTGAGCTATCATTGAACAATACAGTTACAAATGTTGTTACTGCCCCTGGAGATGCAGATTGCAAATTATGGCATCAACGATTTGCACACTCCGATTTTGCCAAAATTCTTGATCTTCATCGTCATGGTCTTGTGCAGGGTATGGATCTTAAATCTCATCCTCGTATGGGAATATGTGAGTACTGTGCACTTGGAAAACACCATCGTTCGCCTTTCCACACTTCTATTTCATCACATTCCTGTGCTCTCTTGGATTTGGTTCATACCGATATTTGCGGTCCTTTTCCTGCCTCAAAGTCTCAATATCGATATTTTATAACTTTCATTGATGATTTCTCACGGTACACACATGTCTATCTTCTTCGACATAAGTCTGAGGCTTTATCTATATTTAAACAATACAAGATAAGTGTGGAGCTTCAAACTAGATTCTCTATAAAGACGCTTCGTAGTGACAATGGCGGTGAATATGTATCCAATCTATTTGATGACTTCTGTAAGGATCAAGGTATTCATCATGAGTTTATAGTTCCTTATTCTTCTCAGCAAAATGGTGTTGCTGAGCGAAAAAATCGCACTATTCTTAATGCTATACGTTGCATGCTTATACACTCTGGTTTGTCTCGAAAGTTTTGGACTAAAGCACTTCTAACAGCCATTTTTATTCAAAATCATCTTCCAACAACTTCACCTGCTGGTAAAATTCCTATAACAATCTGGACAGGGAAGAGACCTTCAGTCTCTCACTTTCGCACATTTGGCTGCATTGCTTATATTCATGTGCCCAAGGACACTCAACATAAGTTGGATCCTCCAGGTTTGAAGGTTATTTTTCTTGGTTATTCAGATCATTCCAAAGGTTACAAATTTTATGATCCTTCTACTCAAAAGGTTATCATTAGTCGTGATGTTATATTTGATGAGAAGACTATGGGTGGCACATGGTCGTCAGATGTTTCAGACGATACACAGTCTTTGCTTAGTGCATTTCCTTACTTGCTTTATGAGTCTACTAATTCTGATGATCATAAACCTCCTTCACCTCCAAAGAAGATTAATGAAAATTTGGAGATCTATGTCGATCTTCCTATTGAGATAGAGCATGGATTCTATTCTATTGAATATGATGTCTTTGATGATGCTATGTCTGTCCAAGAGGATCCAATATTGTATATGGAAGCTATCAATTCGTCTCAAAGGGATCAATGGCAAGAAGCTATGCAAGCTGAGTATGATTCTTTAATCTCCAAAGGTACATGGATTCTTACTGAAGTCCCCCCAAATTGTGTTCCTATCAAATGTAAATGGGTTTATAAAACCAAGACAAAAGCTGATGGCTCATTTGATAAGTTCAAAGCACGACTTGTTGCAAAAGGTTACTCGCAGATTGCAGGAGTAGATTATCAAGAAACATTTTCTCCCGTTGTGTGCTCCACAACTGTTCGTATGATTTTGGCTTTTGCAACACTATTTGATCTAGAAATTCACCAAATGGATGTTAAAACGGATTTTATCAATGGAGATCTTGAAGAAGAAATCTATATGGAGCAACTTGAAGGTTTTATGATTGCAGGAAAGGAGCATCTTGTATGCAGCTTCATCATCCATTATATGGATTGAAGCAAGCCTCTTGTGCTTGGTATATTAAGATTGATCAGTTCCTCACATCTAAAGGTTTTGTTGCATGTTTTTCTGACCCAAATCTTTACATCAAAAGGGAGGACAAATGTTTTATTATTCTTGCTCTATATGTTGATGATACTATTCTTGTGTCAAATAATATTGCTTTCTTGGATGCTATGAAGAAGCTTTTATCGATTGCATTTGAAATGGTGGATCTTGGTGAGATACATTCTTGTTTGGGTGTTCAAGTTCAACGACACTGACAACAAGGCATTCTTCTTCTTCGACAGACAAAGTTTATTAATGATATTGTTAAGAAGTTTGGGTTGACAAATGCGCACTCTGCCAACACTCCCATTCTTTTGAGCTCTACCAAGGGTACATCTACAACACGCAATGAAGAATCAGCCATTCATCAACCTTTTGCTAATATTGTTGGTTGTCTTCAATTTATTGGTTTAAACACAAGACCATATATTTTATTTGCAGCTAACTTTTTGGGACAATATCTTTCTTCCCCTTCCACTATTCATTGGAGTGTTGCAAAACGTATTCTTAAGTACCTCAAGGGTAGTAAGGAATTTGGTCTTATTTATTGTCATCGAGAGGATTCTTCTTTATCTTCTTCAACTTCTCTTGACCTTATTGGATATATAGATGCTGATTGGGCAAGTTCACACTTATCCATGAGATCTACAAGTGGGAATTGTTTAGTCTTACCAAAGACTATATACAACATAGTAAATCAAAGTATATTGCTATTCATTATCATTATGTTCGACATGAAGTCAAGAAAGGTTCCATTATGGTGGAGCATTGTCCCAGTGATCAAATGGTTGCAGACATCTTCACAAAAGCTCTTAGTGAAGCTCGCTTTAGTTCATTAAGACATGCACTTGGTATTGTTCCAAGTTCTTGTCTCACTGATTAAGGCATGTATCATTGTATTCAAGAAAACTTTATAGTAAATCCTTTTTGTATCGTAGGTATGTGTAGGGGCTCGGGTTTTTCCCTTGTTCTCCCCAAGGGTTTTTTCACTCGCAGCTAGAGACCTTTGTTTGAGTGGGGATGTTACAATTATATATATCATCTCTCACTTGACTTGGGTCTCACCTATATATACTAAGTCTACATCAATATGAATCATTCTTTGGGAGCATGTCTTGTGTATCTCTCTCATACTCTCTCTCTCTCTCAACACTAGGCACACACAAAGGGAGCACCCCTCGATTGATCTGTGACTCCACTACAGCTCTCCTAGACCTCAGGGATTGGCCCTAAGATGCGTCGTGAACATAGAACACATTTGAAACAAAGTCCACTCTTTTGATTAAACGATCCACGAAATAATAGATAAACCTCACCGAATAACCCCCAAGGAATGAATATCTAGCCCTACAACTTGGGATAGCTCACACTCTCAATGTCGATCATCACTCATACAAACAAGTGCTATGCATCCAAGATAAAATACCATATGGTGCATCAATGCAAGTGTGTATATGACCATCATGTTCAAGCACATTTATCCATTGAAAATAAGTAACATAAAAGTGCGAAGATAATTCTTTTCATGATTTTCTTTCCTACAATAGTGCTTCGTTGCTTAGGGCTAGTACCAAGCTTTCTCATGCTACTAGTCCCTTTAAGCTTTAAACAACCACAAACTCTATATGATATGTATCATGAAACATCAAAATTTAATGTACTATATCTACTCAACAATCATCTCCTCCCTACCATTCAAAATTTTTTGCATGCATTGATAGACGTAAGGCGCGTTTTTTAATGTATTTTTATTTATTGAAAGTGATAAAAACTCACTCTAACAAAGAGATAGGACTAAATTGAGGCTAAACCTCATGCATGCTTTAGCTCTATCATACGTTCACAAACATAAATCTTATTTTTTCTTATTTTTATGATGGGAAAAACCTACTTTTTTTTTCTTATTTTTTTCTATTTATTTATAGAAAATTACTGATATTTATTATTTTTTTGGTTTAGATTGAATGAACTTATGAAAAATGGTTTTCCTAGCATGTTTCAATCCATACGAATAGCAAATGCACACCAAAAATCCAAAAAATGCATATTTTTCCTTAAACCACCTAGTCTCAGGTTTTGTGTGTTTAACGTAAAATTATTATTCGACTAATTTTTTATGATTCCTTCAACATGATTGATCAATTAGATTCTAGACAATCAAATACAAGCATTTCTAACCATTTCAAATAATATTTGATCATAAACCGATGAGATCTATATTTTTCTCATAAAATCGCTCATTATGATGGGCATTTTTCGAACTTGGAGGCCCGTTGACACACTTTCATGGTTGTTGATGATCCATCCCAACCTCGATTCACATCTCTTTCCACTCCCGCATCATCACATAATCAAAAATGTCCATCTGAGTCCATCCCCCTCTCTTTTACATTGATCTATTAGAACAAACCACAAGAGGAGAGAGGAGAGAGGAGAGAGGAGAGAGGAGAGAGAAAGACTAAAATCAGATCTTTTTACTTAGTTCATCATTTTCAATCATTTTTCCAACGATGAAGGGCAAAGAATTGTTGCATCTTGCTACAAGAGGATTCCCAAGATGGTGGTGATCAGAAAAATGATAAGAAATGACAAATTTGGGGCACCGAAAAAATTAGTGTCCCCCTTCTCCAACGTTTCCCAAAATCATGTTCTTTCATATCCAAAGCTTCAATAAGCTTAAACTTTGGTTTTTTTTAATTGTTCAACATTTTTATATGCATACTTCAACCTAAGTGGTTTTCTTGCTTTTTCAAAGAGCCAAACAAGCTCATATTCGAGATCCATTTGGATGGCTAGCTTCGAGACGTCAAAATCTATAAACATGGCCACTACTATACACTTTTTGGCTCCTAGATTACATAGTTGCTTCATAACATGAAACCTTAGGGGATTAAATGGGGATCAAACAAACTTTGATCAACAAACTGAGACTTGTGTTGGGTTCCTGGCATTGAACTCCATCTGGGAAAACTCCAGCTTATCGATCTACAACTGTTTCATTTTGCATGAAAATTTGGTCTTTTGCGGCCTCCCATGCTCTTTTACCCTTTAAAATGGCCTTTGAAATCTGCTCTCATTGGCAACCACGAGATAGAGTGACTCAGCCCGTTGAATTGCATAAACAACAACTAGAAAAAACATCAAGCTATCACAAAGAAGAATACACAACAAAGCACAAGTACAATGCGCACTCTACCCCCTCAAAATCAAAGCACGAAGATCCTCAAGGGATAGGCCCAACATAATCTGATAGAAATCCAAAATCAGTTGCTAATCAACTGCTCCAACACGAACTCACAAAAAGAACCATCAAAGAGGTCATCCTAGTTGTGGCCTAAACTACCTACCGAAGTTAGGACAACTGGACTAGGAACTCCTACTAGGCAAGGACTTCTATAGTTTGTCATTGAACACATTTTTCTTTCAAAGTTTCTATACTCGAGCATGTAAAAAGGAGGAAGCTAAGCATAGAGTGACCTAAGGAGAATAGGGCATTGACCTTACGTCCTGACTCGGCACCCAAGAACCTACCAAGATCTTACAAGGCGGTACTTAATCCTTTTCTTTTTCACTCACTTTTATTTTCGCCCCAACCTTCCTTATTTCTCTTTCTTCGTTAGGTGCTACCCCCTAGGAAGAGAAAGAATTGGCCCTGGGTGTGACTCATCTCCAAGAACCTACCAGATCTTTGTAAGGTGATAAACAACTGCTTTTAGGAATTTTCTTTCTTTTCTTTTCTATCCAGAGGGGTTAGAACCCCTTTCTACACACCTCTGCATTTGTTATATCTTTCAAGCATCTTCAGAGTTTTCTTTGCCTTGAGACTTCGGTAGGCTTCTCTAATAATTGCCTCACACTAGCAAGGACTCTTAGAACAGCTACCTAGTAGGCTAATAGAACAGGGTCACTAGGACTACCTTCTAAAATATTTTTTTAATACGTGACAATGTTGTGATGACATGAGGTAGAAAACTATTTAAACCTCCCTTAGATATACCTAACTAAACTCTAGGACTTCATGCCTTGATTGTCGGTCCTTGAAAAAAAAATAAGATCCCCACATACACTGTAATATTTTTGTTTGAATAAAAATATTACTAGACCAAACTCTCGCGCACCATAAATCCGTGAAAAGATTATCTCCAGTGCCGCTAGTTGATCTATGACCGTACACGAGAAAAGGAGTACTCCGCATTGGTCAACCGGGACCGAGGATCAAAAACCGCATCATCTACGAGGAAACTCCCTCTTGGGAGGAGGTCAAAAGGATAATGATGGGATTATTGCAAATTTTTCTATTATTTACCTTCCCCCAACCGAAGCGTGGCTGAGGGAAGGGGATGGGCTATAATGGGAAACTGAGGAGGTGGAAGGAAGGATAGCATGCAGGGGGACCACGTGGGAGAGGGAGCCCTCTCCCCTTCATCCTATAAAAACCCCCCTTTGGGGGGGAGTAAGGAGGCGTGAGAGAAGGAAAAAAGGCTGCGACAGGCTGCTTGAGAGGTGAGAGGAGGAAGGTGACAGGCTGTGGAGGCTATTGTGGAGTGAGTGGAGGAAGGAGTAGTGAAGCATCGAGTGCCGTGCTGCGCCGTGTGGAGGAAGGAAGAGAGAGCTGCACTGCGCCAGCTGCCGCCAAGTTGAAACGCCACCAGCCCCACCTGACAGCTGCCATTAAGCCTCCAAGACGCTGTCTACACACCGTCACGTGCTGCCCAGAAGCTTCTAAGGGGACTTCTTAAAGCCCCCCTTCCCGTGGATTTCCCATTAAGCCATTTTACCCTGGAATTTTAAGTCCCCTTCCTATTGGATCCACCCACAAGCCCATTTTTCTAGCCGGTTTAAAGGCCCTTCCTATTGAACCCTCCGAAAGCCCAAATTTTCTCCCCTCTTAAGCTTTGAAGAGGAAGCCTATAAGGCCTTCCCATTAGTTCCCTAATAGGCCTTTCCGGGACTTTGAAGGAGAGGGAGCTACAAAGCTCTTCGCACTCGATTTCCCCCATAAGCCCATTGGAGAGGATTTCCTTAAACTCCCGAGATTTTTAAAGAAAATAAGTATAAAGCCTTTTTGGGATTTAGAGTTCCTTTTTCCCGCAAGGCTTTCCCAAGAACCCTTTCACGAATCCCTCTTTTTCGAAAGAAGAAGGCCCAAGCTCAGAACCCTAAGGCCTTCCAAAGCCAAATTCCGCAAATCGGTACTTCTATCAAGGTGCCGTACCTCAAAGGGATTTGTGCATACGAGGGAGACGAGCCAAGATCATAAGACTGCGGCCAAGGCAAGAAGATCAAATTCATGATGGCCCCTAAAAAGGCACAAGGCGCAACCGCAGGAAGATCATCTTATAATATTCATGTGGATATTTCACCGAACCCACAAGTCCAGGTTTTCTTCCTATTTTTGATTTACGTCAAAGTATTGCAATTATGCATGGATTAATTCATGGAATTAGGATGCACTTTTGCGATTGAAATACTTTGGCTATTTTAAAAGAAGTAACTCACGATTGAAGATCGGACATTTGTATTGTTTCAATGGAATGAACGAAAGATGTCTATGCATTTTTTAGCAAGTTGCTTCTGTGCATTGCAAAGTAATGAATCTAGAACAACTAATGACTATCATTACAAAGTTGAGATTATTGTAGTGCACCTTCGATTATGCATGGAAAGATTAAATCGCATGTCACATTATTAGACAAATATTTCTTCGTAATGATTCATTAAGAAAGTTTCTAACAACCGTAGGAATTTGCAAGGCATGGAAATGATTCTAGGGCTGCATGAAGTAGGTTAACTCTCGTCAATTGGCATAAATCTCATTCAACTACGCAGTAGTTAGGAAAGGTTGCGTAATGCTCAATCAGCGTACAAATATTTCATTCAAAAATGAAGTAAGGGAAAGGCTGCATGGTTTGTTTAACATAAATCCTTAAAAGCTTAGTAGCATGATTCGCAAATGCATGTCCTAGTAGGATCAATGGAAGTTATGCCAATTTTAATATGTGCTTGGTCTTAACAAGAAAAGTTAGGGATTGCGAATCTAGGGGAAATGAATCACATGCTTACATGAATTATGACATAATGCAACTAGTTTTTCCCCTCTTTAATCAAGACAATTTCTTTAGGAATAGTTCGTCCTTGTCGTAAGACAAGTAAATTGGCTTACCCTAAACTCCTAAACCACAAAGGATTCGCTTAGGATGGTTAAATCGATACAATATACTCCAAGTGCTAGCTAAGGTTTAGCACATTAAGGACTTGGCCTAGACGCACTTATTGCCAAGTCAAAACTCTCATACCCATAAGTCCTACCCACATTCAAGGAATGTAGGGACAATAGGATGTACTTGCAAGAAACGATCTAGGATTTCTACCCTAAGGATCTCTCGTTAAAAAAAGATGAAACTCGGATTGAGTTGGAACCCTAGGACGGCCTAGTGCAATCGGGAATGGATTGGATATGAAGACACCCTTAACACTATTTCTTATCTAATCATGATTCCGTGATTAGAAGACATTGTTCGATGGGTGAAATAGTCCCGTGGATTAGATGCGACACTTGTGCAACAAGTGCAGCGTCGCATGATCTTGTGGTTTGATCACAAGAGAATGGCCAATTCCTCGGAATGAGATTGGCAGATTCTTGCGCAAGTTTATCTTGCAAGAGGATGAGTAGTCGTCCTGATATAGCACGTTTCTTGGGAAAAGTAACCAAGATAAGTGGATTAGATATTTGCTTGGAAGCAAAGGACCAATCAATAATTTGGAGCAACATATTTACTGTTAATAGAACTTAAGGTATTGGTTAAGTTGGGTTAATAGGGTACGGCCCTAACCCAAGGACATAAGGGCTAGCAAACAAACCCTTGAGGATCTTGCCGAGTCACAATTGATCCCGGATCGAATGTTGGATGCATTCGGAGAGAAGGATTCACTCCTTAGCAGTTGACCAAATAACGACCACTGGAAATGATTGTGCTTGTAACAGTTTTAGAGAACACTGTTTGCTTTGTTTGCTCAAGGAACTAAAGGATGAAAAGATATTTAATCCTTCAGGTTAAGAGGCAACCTCAATTACCCGCGACTGTCTGCCTGACCCTAACCAAGGGGGTTGTTAGCCGTGTCGAGAAGGTAGACTGAACCCGCCGCGAGAGGTCTCCCCGTTGAGCGCTACTTGGAGTAGGAGGACGCTTGGGTGCCAGGGGGCTCTGGCCGTAAATCCCTCACCTTCCGGGCCCTGCACAAGAGGCCAACGTGACTCGGGATTGGATCTCGAGGCCCGCATACTAGTTTATGGGTGGAATCTTGGATTAGTAATCCCTGTGGATTGCTGGATAGCCTTCGGGCGGATTATGGATAAGCCTGTGGGCTGGACTTTATGAATGTATTCCAAAGATAAATATGATAACATGTTGAAAAGGAACTTGTTTGACACTACTTTTCTATGTCAAGTGCTAAGATTATGTGAAGGAACCAGTATCTAACGGGCTAATTAAGAAAGCTGCTTGATGCATGTCCAACTAAATGTGGTAGGTAATTAGACAACTAAAACAACCTGAGAAAAGTGCGGTGGATCTGGCCATGGGTCCATCCTATGGATGGGTGGTCCCGGTTGGCCGAGAACTTTTCTCAATCATAAAGGATAGCAAGTAGATCTTCTTAAAGGAAATGAATAGCAAGGGTCCTAACCCAGAGTCTAGGTTATAATAATTATGCCTTAGGGCAGAGAGGTCGAGCCTTGCATCCCTCTCGTTTCCCATTCTCCTTGAACCAAGTGCAGCGTGAATCAACTTAGGCCCTAGCGTTTCTGCATAAAGTAGTTCGCTTGGGGTTCGACGCTAGTTGCCGTTTAGGAAATGACCATTAGGAAAAACCCTGATTCAGGTCGGTCCTAAGTGGAAACGGCCAGAATACTTCCGCTACGTGGCAGACGCGGAAAATCCTAGACCGCAATCCTCGTGACATTCCATGGGAGTGTCGGGCGGAGCTTTCTAGACCTCCTTTGCGATGGACTACTGAGACGTGTCTTGAAGGGAAAGGTGGACACGTTACAATTCGTATCATAGCGAACCAACAAAGGATTTATTTTTTAAGAAATCTTAATAAGAAGAAGTAAAGCAAATGTTGCTGTTCAGAACATTTCCTTACTTTCGATGCTGTATTGCAGAATTATGAAGCATGGAACAGGTTCTTAGTGTTCCGAGTCATGTTTATGACCGTGATGCATTCCCTCAATTATCGACAAAGGATCGATATGATGAGCATCCTAGACCGTATTTATAATCCATCACCTTTGTACGTGGAACGGAGATGGACGGGTGACTCAGGAATCTACTATATAGCTGCCCATTGGTTTACGTACCTTCGAACCAACCTAAAGAGGATCAAGTGGTTGGAGGACCTGAAGATCGTGAAGCTATTCATTTTTGTGGAGGCTCACATAAACTCAACTTTACATATCAAAGGTCGGAGGGTTGAGCTGAACTCATATGTATACGAGGAAGTGACCCGCGTAATCCCCGTCGATAGGATCAAGGTGTTGGGACGCTATGAGAAGAATGGGTTCCAAAGGAAAAGATACCCTAATCTTCCAATGACTTACTGATTCCTGAAGATCCATGACCGAAAACCATACTATTATCCAGTTCCCGTAGCTAAATGTAATACAACACTATTCTCCCCGAACTAAATGTAACAGTTGCTTTAGCATCCCAAGAAATATTGTACTCCAAAAGGGCTAGGCCCATATAAATGGAATAAGACTTCTTTTTATCAATGTCTATCTTGGCTATGAGAATTGATAAAAAGGTTAAGTGGCTAGATTTCTTCGTCGATAGCTAAATTGGGTATGAAATATAAATCATAACGATTAGCAAGTTATAACGTTAAGAATCCTCTATCCAGGCACAACCCCAAGTACAGATTCCCAGTTCAGTTTGCCTCCTACATCAAGTATGACCGTGATCCAGGAGAAGAAGTTTCTTCTCAAGCAAATCAAGCCGCCTGAATTTGACGGGAAAGATAGGACTGTCCAAGCGGATGCTAAGATTTGGATAGAGTCCATGGAAGATTACTTTGAAGCAGCCGATACTGCACCCGCCAACCAAGCTATGCTTGCCAAGCTGAAGCTCACCGGCAAAGCCAGGCTCTGGTGGAAGTAATGTGCAGAGATCAAGGGATCTTGGAAGGATCCGTTACCTGGGATAAGCTGAAGAAAGTTGTGCAAGGAAGATACTTACCACTTGCATATCGCACGCGGAAAATGAATGAGTTCTACAAGCTAAAACAGCTGGGACTCACTCTTGACTCATACTACTCAAAATTCGTCTCACTTCTTATGCGCCACAGATGGACATGACACAGCAAGTGTCGAAATTTTGTGCTGGCCTAAACCCACTAGTGAATACTCGCCTCAAATCTATGTGCCCAACACATCTACAAGACGCACTCATTCGAGCTGCGCCCATATTTCAAGAGGTGCAGGCTAGGCCAAGAAGTAACGAAACTTGGTCTTATAATGACTAGAACAGAGGAGCATATAGGCCCCAAGTGAAGAGAGTTCAAGGTCAAAATCGGGGACAAAGAAAGAGATCAAGGACTAATACTGCCAACAGCTTTGTCCCTACCCAAAGAAATGGCCAAAATCTCCGTTGTTTCCACTACAACGAGCCCGGTCATTTCAAGAGGCAATGTCTCAAGCTTGGCGGAGAACACCGTCAAGCACATTTCCAAGGAACTGGCCGTGGCCAGGGAGCCGCTACCCGAGGCAGAGAAAGAACTGCTTGCATTGCCAATAGGGAAATGTGCGAAGAAGAAGATCCGACCATGGAAGCAGAGGTTGAAACGGCAACTGTCCATGCCACTCTTCACAAGAAAGGCCCGAATCGCCAGTTTTCAGTGATTCAGACACCATCGAACTATCAAGGTAAAGGTTTCAAAACCTTGATTGATTGTGGCAGTACACATTCCTTTATCTCACCAGTTTATGCAAGAAGATTACGAATAGCCACAGTAGAAGCACCTACCTTGCTTGTGGAATCAGCAAATGGTCATGAGGTCACTTATACTAGGCAAACTACTAAGATGGAATTCTTTCTGGGAGGAAAGACAAATTCGGTCATATTTAGAGTCATGAACCTAGGTATCCATGAGTGTTTACTCGGAATGGATTGGCTTAAACCTAAGGATGCCCACATTCATTGTGGAAAGGGCCAAGTTTCCTTTTGAAACTCTGAAGGAGAATTGGTCACAACTCAAGGAGAGGCTGGAAAGCTGAAAATTCAATTGGCCAAAGCATCTCAGATTATAAAGGGAGTTAGAAAGGGACTACCTGTCTACTTGATTAAGCTTAATAACTAGATCAGAAGCAGGAGTCTAGTGAAGAATCTTCATGGCTAAAGGAGTACGCAGACGTATTTCCTAAAGAGCTGGCAGAACTCCCGCCTCAAAGAGAAGTGGATCATGAGATCAAGCTAGTGCCAGAAGCTATGCCAATTGCAAAGAGACCTTATAGAATGTCCATCCGGAAGCAATTGAGCTGAAGGAACAACTCAAGCAACTGCTAGATTAGGGCTACATCCGTCCTAGCAGTTCACCATGGGGAGCTCCATTACTGTTCCAGAAAAAGAAAGATGCAACGCTTCGACTGTGTATTGATTACAGAGGGTTGAATCAATCAACTGTTAAGAAAAAGTACCCTATTGCTGGAATAGATGAGCTTCTTGATCGTCTTCAGGGTGCGAAGATCTTCTCCAAGATTGATCTTAGATCTGGTTACTATCGGATAAGGATCAAGGAAGAAGATATCCCAAAGATGGCCTTCAATACAAGATATGGACACTTTGAGTTCCTAGTTATGTCATTCGGGCTCACAAATGCACCTGCCACCTTCAACAGGTTAATGCAGGATATCTTTAGGCCATATCTTGATGACTTCATACTCGTCTTCTTCGACGATACCCTAGTCTATTCCAAACAAGAAGAAGATCATGAACCCCAACTTTGGATTGTCCTTGAGACAATGAGGGCACACAAGCTCTTTGCTAAGATGAAGAAGTGTGCGTTCCTCAAGCGTCAGATTGAATATCTGGGATTCATCGTTTCAGCGGAAGGAATCTCAGTGGATCCGAAAGTCAAAGATGTTCTAGAATGGCCAATACCAATAACTTTCAAAGAAATACACAGTTTTCTTGGATTGACAGGATGGTATAGGGTCTTCATCAAAAACTATGCTTTGATTGCAGCACCTCTGACGAAGCTACTGAAGAAGCAAACATCCATTGCATGGTCAGCTCTGCCGAACAATCTAGCTTTGATACATTAAAGCAAAGTTTGGTATCAGCACCTATCCTAAAACTTTCAGACCTCAGTAAGGTGTTCGAAGTAGTAACTGATGCTAGCACGCTTGCCTTAGGATGTGTGCTCATGCAAGAAGGTCATCCTGTAGCATACTCTTCAAGGAAACTGAAGAGCCATGAGAAGAATTATGCTACCCATGATCTAGAATTGTTAGCTGTCATCCATGCTCTAAAGCTTTGGAGACACTACCTGTTGGGTAACAAGTTTTGTTAACCCCAACACGAAGAAAGCAAAAGGAAGTGGAAAAGACGCAGGGCAAAGGCGGAAAAAAGGTAGCCCGACTGAAGAAAGAAAAGGAGAAAAGGCCAAAAGCGCAAGGGCAACCTTAAAAGTCCAAGGCAAAGTCAAAAGGGGAAGGGCGCATTTTAAAATAAAAAGGCGCACCCTGAAATCTTGTAAAAGAGCGCCGGGCTCTCACCCGTGCAATTTGTAAATGTAGACGGGCGGTGGATAGGAAGCTAGGAAGATAGAAGGACAATGGGAAAAAGGGCCTAGGCTATGGCCGGCCATGTAAAAAGGGGAAAAGGGGATGACCACCCAAAAGGGATTTAGGGTTTTGTATATAAAGTTGAAAAGTGAATGAGAAGCTCATTCTTGTGTGTGGCCAAAAGTAGCTCTCCTCTTCTTCTTCTTCTTCTTCTTCTTGCTTGCTTGAGCTTATGCTTGAGAGAGGGAGTGTGAGAGTGTGAGGGAGTGAGTGTGTGAGGGTGAGGGACCAAGGAGGAGAAGCTCTCCATTGTCTCCTCTCTTCTTCTCTTCTCTTCTCTTCTCTTCTCTTGCTCGCGGAAATGGAGCTTGGAGCGTGAAGCTTGAGGATGGAGCTTGCTTGAAGCTTGCACTTGGATCGTGGAGCTACCGAAGTGCGCGGGAGAGGAGGTAACTTGAACGGCATCAAGGTAAGCTCACTACACCCGTAGATATGGATGGCGCGTCGGCTATGTGAGAGGTAGCCATTAGTGCTCGGCTTGGAACGCTTGAAACAATAAGCGGTCCGAGGGTCTTGGCGGTTGAGTGAAAGCTCCCACATTTTGGTTCCGTTGCCAGGACCAACGGATTCAAGCCTTGAGCGCTTGCGCGCTTCGAATCGAGCATCAAAGTAAGGGGTTTCCCCCGAACCGGTGCTTGAGGTAGATAGGTAGGAAGCGAGGGGGTTGAAGATGGTATTCGATCTCCTTGGCAAGTAGGTTTATTGCTTTCTTGAGATTTATGTTGTGGAATGAAGTAGTGTAGGTATTTACTTTATGAATTGGGTGCATTAGGGTAGGAAAAAACAAAGAAAAAGAAGAAAAAACAAGCAAACACTAGGGTTTTCTGTTGCTGTATAACAGGCTAAAATAGGGAAACAGGGGACCAAATCTAAGTTTCTCGGTGAGACAGGGACAGGGAACTAGCTGTAAGGTTCTGCAGTGCTGGGAAAGGACCTTAAGAGGCCTGGGAGGCCAGGACAGACCTCAGTTCCTTGGTTTGCCTTGTGTGTGTGAGAGAGAGAGAGAGAGAGAGCTTCTGGTTCACAGGACGAGGAAGCGCTGCCCTGATTTCTAGGCGCCGGTGATTCATGCTACTCCAGGTGAGTCTGGTGTTTTCCAACAAGTGCTCTAATCAGATCTAGAAAGTCGATGGTGATTGCGTGCAATTGACAGTAAGGAGGGGTCAAACGCGCGGGAATCGCGCCAGCCGCCGACGTACTCGGACCAACTCGCAGTGGTCCGATTCCCAGAATCGGACCACCCGAGTTCTAGAGTCGGACCGTCCGATTTCCAGAATCGGACTACCCGACTGAGAGTGAGTCGGACCAGTCTAATCCGATTCCAAGAATCGGACTAGCCCGATCGGACGTGCCACGTGGCACTCAAACCAACCCGTCCGATTTTGAGAATCGAACGCTCGGACCAACCTGTCCGACTCGGACACTCAGATACTCAGACCAATCCATAATCGGACCACTCAGAATCGGACCCGCCAGAATCGGGCCACCCTGTCCGATCCGATTCCCAAAATCGGACCACTTTGAAAATCAAACCACTTTTTGATCCGACTCCCAGAATTGGACGTGACCAAAATCGGATCACTAGGCCGATCGGACCAACCCAAAATCAGACGTCCGATTCTGATAATCGGACTCCTGAAAATCGAACATCTGAGAATCTGATAAAAAAGTGTCAAAATCGGACAGGTATCTAGAACACAAATTTTGACACATCTAAACCCCAAGATTGACCCCAAAGACCACGTAGAGCTAAAGGCACATCACAGATCCATCACTGGGCTGAAACTTAGAGCACATAGTTCAAAATTTGGCTATAAACGGTCCTCCAAATTGCATATGGCGTCTACCGTAACGGCCCTGCGGGCCGGGGGGGACTGTCCCCCCCGGACCCCCGCAGAGGAGGCTCTGCCCCCTTCGCACCTCCCCCGAGTAGGTTGGAGAGAAAACACACGCCGTGACAGGTCCTCCGATTGAACCCTGGTGGAGTAATGGCTCTACATGAGCATGTGTCCTCACTTGCAAAAGAGCAACCAAAAGCCCATACCCGAACAGAGAGAAATAGAGACCCTAGAACATCAATGGGCCAAACTAGCCATCAAGGGCAAAAAGGCCACGCCATGAGAACACAAAGACATTGCGTTCAAACCTTGTCTAGTCAGAGCAGAATGCAACTTCAGCAAGCTACAAATGCGAATATGACTAGACATGACACTCTTGACGACAGATGTACCTTGAATAGCATTTCACTGACGATCCAAGACAGCAGTGGAGAATCCACATCTGGTCGTGCAGTCGAGAACTCAAGGGCATCTGTCAGAAGGCTTAAATTTACAAGCCAAGACCCGAAAGATGAAGACATAGTATCACCAGCTTATCTTAGGGTCAAACTCACCGCAAAAAGAGAACATATTATCGATGCTCTAATTGATGAAGGAGCAGATTTTAACATCTTGACCTATGAATCATGGATCCTACTAGGACAACCAGAGCTCACACCGACTAGTACGACCCTTAGCCCTTATGGGGAGCATCCACAAGCACTCATAGGGAAGTGCAAAATCCTTGCGACAATTGAAACAGAAAGCTTGCCCATCCTATTTCATGTTCCTCCAAATAGTGCTAACTGCAGGAAAGAAACTCTCCTAGGAAGACCCTTTAAAAGGGCGACCAGGTGTGAGGCCGACTATATAGCACAGAGGATACACCTGACACTACCAGGTGTGAGGATAGTCGCAACCTTTAGCAAGGGTGACCTCATCAAACCTCAAGGGAAAGGCAAGGAAGCTGCTAACGTAATGGTCGAGCCTGCTAACGAGAGCAAGGACTTGTTGGAAGAGTTGATACAAGCACAGGTCGAACAACGAGAACCAGTGAGTGAGGCCAAGCCTGAAACAAGAAGGTCAAGAGACAATGCCAAGGACGGGCTTTGGACTTACAAATATCGTAGAAGACCCCAGAAGAAGCCCAAGCCTTATAGACGAAGGTATCGATGGAGAGTCAGCACAACGCCGCGATGGATATCCAAAGTGTTGCTACGTGCTCAAGGGTATTATGCAGGAAACCGATGGATTTGGGTACCAAAACCCCTTGCTAAACCTCCCTAGTTGACTGAAGGCCAGAGTGCATCAAAAGCAACGAAGCACATGAGGAAATCTAAGAGAAACTCTAGGTCTCAAGGTAAGAAACCAGACATGAGTGTTCAAAGGAAAGAGCCTCAACCTAGCATGCTTAATAAGCAGATGTCATATGTGGCCATTGAGCATGCACAAAAATCACTAGTGCCCAAAGAGCCTTTGATTTCCCAAGGGGAGAACAAATATCATAGGCACAACATTGCTCATGGCAAGGCTACTCACTCAACAAAGCAAATGGCACAATCATCTAATAGCCTTGAGAAAGTCATTCAGCTAGTGCCACATCCACCTAGGAGCCCTAGATCTCCTATGCCCTCTTCTCCCAAACAGACACAGGAAGCACTACAGCAGTTGTCAAAGGCGACTGCTCAATTCCAATCTCTATCTCCATCTAAGCTTCCAACCGTCAAAGAGGTGGGACATGATGCCATCTGTAGCCCTCGACCCAAGGATATGCCTGAGCCACCTAATGCGACTAGATCAGCTCATGTTTGATCTACACAAATGAGTGCTCAAAGGCCAACAAAAGACACAACCACTTCTAATCGCCCTAGGGACTTGACACCGCAATCCACCAAGGGTAGCCAGCCCACTGAACTAGTTGCCACTACTTCCAATCAGGGATCACAGTAGTCACAGCCCTTGGCCGTGACAATGCCCCTTGTGGGACGTGTCCTTAGTAGTCTCCCTGTGGAGGAGGTGTCGCAACCAAATCCCTCGACGACTCCAGTACTTTCAAAGTGCCTAAAGCCTAGGACGGAGGAGTTAAATGCAAGGGAGTTGGTTGAAAAGCTAGACTCTCCGAAAAGAGCGGCAATTGTGCCCTCACAACCAAGCAAGGCTATTCAGCAAACCACAGCTATGTCCCATAAGGACACACTAGAGAAGGGAAATGCTGAGGCCCGACCAAGCACATCAACGGTCGATATAGCCCAGGGTCCTGAGTTGTTGAGAGAGGCACCTTCATTGACCAAGAAAAAGAGGAGAAAGCAGAGAAAACAGAAACGGATGTAGGTGATTGCGGACCCAAAGAACATTGAGACGAAGAGCGCTAGAGAGCTGATGAATAAAGCATCGAGTCCATCCACCAATGAACCCACTGGTGCCTCTCCTAATAGCAGTGAAACCTCAGACACATCTGTGCTCTGACAAACCAAAGCAACAGTTGCCATCAACAGTTGCTTGCAACACTCTATCCACTGACAATAGAACTCATACTGATCAATCAAGAGTGGATACAACGCTGTCACAACAGGGTGACAAATCTATACCAATCACATCCGAGAAGAACCATGACAAAATAACAGCAAAACCTCAGGAGAAACGTGAGAACCCCAAGAGCATAAGAAAACCTAGCGTTGACCAATCTTGCTCATCTAGGCCTGAGCCCCCAGCCATGCTAAAGCCTAAGGAAACTCTTAGAACTTTGCATGAGATAGCAACTGAGCAAGCCCTCGTTGAATGTAGAAGTGTCGCAGAATGCTTAACTGAGTTGGAGGCTAAGCTCAAAGTGGTCGCGCGTGTCTACGTCCTTACAGACATGGGCACGATCCCCAAGGAGCAGCTTGGAGATTACTTGACCTTTCCTCTATCATGGGAAGAACAAGAACATCTTAATGGGCACTACGACAAGCTCCTGCATGAACATATGCGACTCATCCCTGACAAGGAGGCTGACGAACTGCGCCTAACCGTCACATTCAATGAAGTGCTCTGCCAACCGAATCTCGTAGACATAGAGCTACTAAAGCGACTGTCAGCAGGCCAGAGTCAATTTGAGCAGCATTGGTGTGAAAGCCGCGTTGTAATGGCCGAACTAGGGGCTCAAGTCATGACGGTCTCAGAAGAGCGATTGGCCAAATGGCGGTCTCAAAGAGATCCAACCTACATGGCACCAACTTCCCTTCGAGTGCTCACTGACATTCGGGATACGGGCTTAGCTGGGACTAGGCTACAGGGCCCTTTGATTGATAAGGTTCTCACTGAGGAGGAGTTACATATTGCCAGTAGACTCGGTCAAGGTTCCATGCTACTCGACGTGGCAAAGTATCTATCAGTATTAAGTCAGCTGCCACGAATACTAGATGCGTGTGCCACGCTCGGGTACAACCCCGAGTTCTACACTTGGTTCTTATCCTCGTGAAGTGACATGGATTCATGAAGATATATATAAATAAACACTGATTCTTGTGTCACCTTGTATAAAGAATATCAACACACACAAGCAATGATAGTCAAGCGCAGGCAGAAGAGTTGGGTCTGACAGGCTAAGCTCCTCAAGTCCTCTTCTCATCACACATTTAAAAGCTGTGTGACCATTCCCATCCCCAAGTGAAGGGCATGCAACCCACATTACCGCCATAGGAGGCCTTGACCAACAACACTGATGTTGTAAACAGGGTGCAGTCCCTTTCTATACACCTTCTCCCCATTTTGGTCTACCCTTCCGAGGATGTGCCCTATCCCACTCCATGACAACCAGTCCATGTGACTTAGCATGAACTAATATCCGCTAATAACTGGGGGCAACGCGAACATCAGCACGGGGGCCATTCCTCTACAACAAACACCACATGCCTCACCCCTTCCCTCCTTGTCATATGCGCTTCATAAACCACACTAAAATCCCTTCCGTGCAAACAATTGTGTCCTGTATCAAGGCCTAAACCCTTGGATTGCATCTTGCAGGTTTCCTTTTGCAGCAGAACGCATGGAGAATCATGGGGATCTAGCATGCAAAGACGCTCTTCGCAGAAGGCAGGAGCATGTGGCACGCGCCCCTCCACCGGAGCGCTATGTGCCCACCATCAAGAGGTATGCCAAGAAGCAAGGCCCTAAGCGACGTTGCCCAGGGCAAAGGCCGAAGAATCCTCGAGTCAAGAAAGTCGAGACTCGAAACGCGCAACAGGTGGCAGCACTAGTGGTACGCACTCCTAGCTCCCGCTCGGGCCCTAGATGCTCAAAGGCAGAAAGGGCAGCTCGGGAAAGAGAAGAATTTAATGAATTATTTAAAGATATTCTGGAGACGGTAGCGGGCCGGGATTACACCATTCATGTCCCGGCCGACATGTTCCCTGCTCACCCCCATGGGAGCCCAACACCAGCAGGGCCCCAATCACCCGGCCATCCAGACTCGCCCCGCCTCTTACAGATCGAGTAGCCCATAATGCATGAAGGGCTTATCACATGATAACTGGCCAGGACTTTTTGTTTTTAAATGGTTAAGTGTTCCTGACTTGTTAAGTGTTGACATATTCCTGACTTGTATGAACTTCTCATATCTGCGTTTAATATATGCTACGCCTTTAGCAAAAGAAAAAGCTAATCAAGCGCAGGTGATAAAATATCTAAGTCAACACCATAGAATTCCGATAAGTGATGTCTCCTTGCATTGCACTGGTTTATTATAGTTGTGGCATATACAATGCATATACTCTCATGAAGCGACAAGTGTGCAGGATAATACAGGTCCTTGTGCAAAAATGTTCAATGCCCAATCACCGCAACACCAACAACCCCACAACGAGCCGCGGCAAAGCCACGCTACCGAAAGCACCCTTGCCAATCGCCCACATTGCATGGCCCAAAACACATTCCTGGGCCACGCCCCCTTTCTGGGTCAAGCTCTATAGTTGGCTCACGGCAGTCGTTACCTCAATTGTACCCACATCGCATGTGCCGCAAGGAGGGTCGCAATATCTCAAGTGTATCTCCCCCTTTCGCCAACTACTTCTCTAACAACGAGGCTAGGGCACAATCATCATTGTACTATCCATTTTCTGAGCCTTCAAAGCTTGACATTTTCCAACCCATTGAAAGGCTGATAGTCTCAACATATTGTAATGGTTATACTCAGGCAAATCAAAAAAAAAAAAAAGAAATGACTGGAAAGATAAGAAGCACCCACGATCACAGCACAGCACCTAGGGGTCCTCAAATTAGGTCCGTCTGGTGACCTTGGTCGACCGGCTTTGTCCCTAGTCCCCTAGCCCCTTACAATCACCCACAATTGTTCAGGGCACATCAAGGGCAGGACATACCTGGGGAGCTTGTCTCGCCTAGGGTTAGACCTGTCACCCTGACCCACTTGCACAATTTTCTTTTGCACTCTGCCTTAGTACCATTGCAATCAATGGTGATACGCACCGCACGATTGGCCATGAAACGTACACCGTACTCATCAAGCAAGTCTAATAGCTTCCAGCTACTACTGAAAGTGCGGTGTCCTTGTATTCAATTATGCTACATCGTGCAGTCACAATGCAAAGGATGTCTCATATACCTTCACGTGTACTCTTTCTCCACATGGACAACTTTGCTTCATCCACGCATTGTTATGAGAAACTAGCCCACGGTCTTCTAACTATGTAATATCTAAGTATGCACAAGCACTCACATAATATCTGCACCAAAGTATATCCACAGTTTGGGTCCTCAAGTGCAGGACAATACTCTAGGCTTGCTTAGAGTTCAACTGTCTCCCAAACTAATTAAAATGTGTCTTGTGCACGATGAGAAGCCTAGCACTACCCCTTAAGGAGAGACCACATGTGAGGTTTTCCAATTGTAGGTATAAGGTGTTGTTCGCTCTTCATCAACACTCAACTTTGAATGCTTGTCCCTTACCATCCGACAAGCCCGCAAAGAATCGTCATGTGCAGAATCCCCAACAAACCAACACTTGTGCTGGCCATCAATGCAATCCCCAACACAGCATAGCCCCACCACCAACTCCAACAACCTTCAACCAGCCACCTTGGCCACCAACAGGCCCCCAGGACCTTCTGCCACACCACCACCAACACTCCTCCACGAAAACCATAGGCATCCTTGTCACCCACGTCTTCGGTGCATGCTACAACCTACTACCTACGACGGTGAGTGCCATGGGACTGGCACTCGTCTAGGAGGGGGGTAATGTTAACCCCAACACGAAGAAAGCAAAAGGAAGTGGAAAAGACGCAAGGCAAAGGCGGAAAAAAGGTAGCCCGACTGAAGAAAGAAAAGGAGAAAAGGCCAAAAGCGCAAGGGCAACCTTAAAAGTCCAAGGCAAAGTCAAAAGGGGAAGGGCGCATTTTAAAATAAAAAGGCGCACCCTGAAATCTTGTAAAAGAGCACCGGGCTCTCACCCGTGCAATTTGTAAATGTAGACGGGTGGTGGACAGGAAGCTAGGAAGATAGAAGGACAATGGGAAAAAGGGCCTAGGCTATGGCCAGCCATGTAAAAAGGGGAAAAGGGGATGACCGCCCAAAAGGGATTTAGGGTTTTGTATATAAAGTTGAAAAGTGAATGAGAAGCTCATTCTTGTGTGTGGCCAAAAGTAGCTCTCCTCTTCTTCTTCTTCTTCTTCTTCTTGCTTGCTTGAGCTTGTGCTTGAGAGAGGGAGTGTGAGAGTGTGAGGGAGTGAGTGTGTGAGGGTGAGGGACCAAGGAGAAGAAGCTCTCCATCATCTCCTCTCTTCTTCTCTTCTCTTCTCTTCTCTTGTCTTGCTCGTGGCAATGGAGCTTGGAGCGTGGAGCTTGAGGATGGAGCTTACTTGAAGCTTGCACTTGGATCGTGGAGCTACCGGAGTGCGCGGGAGAGGAGGTAACTCGAATGGCATCAAGGTAAGCTCACTACACCCGTAGATATGGATGGCGCGTTGGCTATGTGAGAGGTAGCCATTAGTGCTCGGCTTGGAACGCTTGAAAACAATAAGCGGTCCGAGGGTCTTGGCGGTTGAGTGAAAGCTCCCACAAGTTTACTCTAGTGACTAATCATAAAAGTCTCAAGTGGATCTTTACCCAGAACGAGCTCAACATGAGGCAACGTTGGTGGATTGAAGTGCTGGAGGAGTATGATTTTGAAATCAAATATCGACCTGGAAAGGAGAATGAAGTTGCTGATGCACTCAGTCACAAGGCATTCCTTAATTCTCTAATCTTGGAAAATCCATCAACAACTAGATCTCTAGCCACAAAGGTGTCCATGCCAAACAACCCAATACTTGAGCTAGCTAGAGAAGAAGCATGCCATGATCCAGCCTATCAAAAGATGCTAAGGGAGATCCCTATCATGGACCAGGACCAAAAGCTACAAGCTAAGTATCATGAATTCTCTATCAATAGTGGACTTGTCTACTATAGAACAAGATTATGTATACCGGCAAGCCAGTCACTTAAGCAGAAGATACTGTGGGAAGCTCATGATTCCCCTTTCTCAGGACATCTTGGCTTTGCCAAGACTCTCAATGCAGTTAGAAAGAGCTATTATTGGGAGAGGCTTAAAGGTGACGTTCTCAAATATGTGACTGAGTGTTTGTCTTGTCAACGTATCAAAGCCGAACATGTCAAAATGCCAGGAAAGTTGCAACCACTTGACATTCCCCAAATGAAATGGGAATTCATCAGTATGGACTTTGTTGTTGGCCTACCCCAAGTTCAGGGAGGATACAACTCCATCACGATTGTGGTTGACATGCTTACTAAGGTTGCACACCTTATTCCAGTTAAGACAAACTACAAAGCCTCAGACATTGCAAGGTTGTTTATCAAGGAGATATTCAAGCTACATGGGTTACCCATAAGAATCATTAGTGATCGTGATTCTCTCTTCACATCACACTTCTGGAGAGCTATCTTTGAAGCCATTGGGACTCAATTCTATTTTAGTACAGCTCACCATCCCCAAACTGATGGCCAAACAGAGCGAGTCAATCAAGTTATCCAGGATATGCTAAGGGCACACTACTGCCATAAACCAAAAAGGTGGATTCAATACTTTCCCTTGGTTGAGTTTGCCTACAATGCTTCTTACCAACAAAGCATTCAGATGACCCCTTTTCAAGCATTGTATGGTCATAACTATCGAAGTCCCCTAAACTTCTCAGATCCAACCTTAAGAGTTGAAGCTTCAAGGCAGATGCTAGAAGAGATGGATGACCAAATAAAGTCAATAAGACAGGACATCCAAGCTGCCAAGGATAGACAGAAGGCATACGCGGATTTGAAGCATCAAGGTAGAACCTTCGAGGAAGGAGACATGGTCTTCATTCGTGTATGCCCAAAGAAGAGTTCCCTATCCTTAGGAGATTGCAAGAAGCTAAGTCCAAGGTATTGTGGGCCATACAAGATCCTCAAGTGCCTAGGACCTAATGCTTATAGACTGCAACTCCCTGAGAACCTAAAGGTTCATAATGTATTCCATATCAGCCTACTGAAAAAGTATGTACCTAATCCTAGCCATGTACTTGATGACCAACAAGTTGTAATGCCTAGCCAAGGAGTCCTTGAGCTACGGCCTGACAAGATCCTAGATGTTAGGGAGAGACAACTGAGATCCAAAACCTTGAGAGAGTACCTCGTCCAGTGGAAAGATTATCCCGAGGAGGATGCCACTTGGATGGATGAAAGCACTCTCAACCAACAACATTCCTAGTTCATCTCGAGATGAGGACATCTCGATTCCTCCAAGGGGGAGAGAATGTAATATTTCCGTTTGAATAAAAATATTACTAGACCAAACTCTCGCTCACCATAAATTTGTGAAAAGATTATCTCCAGTGCCGGCAGTTGATCTATGACCATACACGAGAAAAGGAGTACTCCACATTGGTCGACCGGGACCGAGGATCAAAAACCGCATCATCTATGAGGAAACTCCCTCTTGGGAGGAGGTCAAAAGGATAATGATGGGATTATTGTAAATTTTTCTATTATTTACCTTCCCCCAACCGAAGCGTGGCTGAGGGAAGGGGATGGGCTATAATGGGAAACTGAGGAGGTGGAAGGAAGGATAGCATGCAAGGGGACCACGTGGGCGAGGGAGCCCTCTCCCCTTCATCCTATAAAAACCCCCCTTTGGGGAGGAGTAAGGAGGCGTGAGAGAAGGAAAAAAGGCTGTGACAGGCTGCTTGAGAGGTGAGAGGAGGAAGGCGACAGGCTGTGGAGGCTATTGTGGAGTGAGTGGAGGAAGGAGTAGTGAAGCATCAAGTGCCGTGCTACGCCGTGTGGAGGAAGCAAGAGAGAGTTGCGTTGCGCCAACTGCCGCCGAGTTGAAACACCGCCAACTCCACCTGGCGGCTGCCATTAAGCCTCCAAGACGCCGTCTACACGCTGCCATGTGCTGCCCAGAAGCTTCTTAGAAGCTTCTAAGGGGGCTTCTTAAAGCCCCCCTTCCCGTGGATTTCCAATTAAGACATTTTACCCTGGAATTTTAAATCCCTTTCCTATTAGATCCACCCACAAGCCCATTTTTCTAGCCGATTTAAAGGCCCTTCCTATTGAACCCTTCGAAAGCCCAAATTTTTTCCCCTGTTAAGCTTCAAAGAGGAAGCCTATAAGGCCTTCCCATTAGTTCCCTAATATGCCTTCCCGGGACTTTGAAGGAGAGAGAGCTACAAAACCCTTCCCACTCCATTTTCCCCATAAGCCCATTGGAGAGGATTTCCTTAAACTCCCGGGATTTTTAAAGAAAATAAGTATAAAGCCTTTTTGGGATTTAGAGTTCCTTTTTCCCGCAAAGGCTTTTGCAAGAAGCCTCTCACGAATCCCTCTTTTCCAAAAGAAGAAGGCCCAAGCTCAGAACCCTAAGGCCTTCCAAAGCCAAATTCTACAAATCGGTACTTCTATCAAGGTGCCGTACCTCAAAGGGATTTGTGCGTACGAGGGAGACGGGCCAAGATCATAAGACTGTGGCCAAGGCAAGAAGGTCGAATTAACGATGGCCCCTAAAAAGGCACAAGGCGCAACCGCAGGAGGATCATCTCCTAATATTCATGTGGATATTTCACCAAACCCACAAGCTAGGTTTTCTTCCTATTTTTTATTTACGTCGAAGTATTGCAATTATGCATGGATTAATTCATGGAATTAGGATGCACTTTTGCGATTGAAATACTTTGGCTATTTTAAAAGAAATAACTCACGATTGAAGATCAGACATTTGTATTGTTTGAATGGAATGAACGAAAGATGTCTATGCATTTTTTAGCAAGTTGCTTCTGTGCATTGCAAAGTAACGAATCTAGAACAACTAATGTATATCATTACAAAGTCAAGATTATTGTAGTGCACCTTCGATTATGCATGGAAAGATTAAATCGCATGTCGCATTATTAGACAAATCTTTCTTCGTAATGATTCATTAAGAAAGTTGCTAACAACCGTAGGAATTTGCAAGGCATGGAAATGATTCTAAGGCTGCATGAAGTAAGTTAACTCTAGTCAATTGGCATAAATCTCATTCAACTACGCAGTAGTTAGGAAAGGTTGCGTAATGCTCAATCAGCGTACGAATATTTCATTCAAAAATGAAGTTAGGGAAAGGCTGCATGGTTTGTTTAACATAAATCCTTAAAAGCTTAGTAGCATGATTCGTGAATGCATGTCCTAGTAGGATCAATGGAAGTTATGCCAATTTTAACATATGCTTGGTCTTAACAAGAAAAGTTAGGGATTGTGAATCTAGGGGAAATGACTCGCATGTTTACATGAATTATGATGTAATGCAAATAGTTTTTCCCCTCTTTGATCAAGACAATTTCTTTAGGAATAGTTCATCCTTGTCATAAGACAAGTAAATTGGTTTACCCTAAACTCCTAAACCGCAAAGGATTCCCTTAGGATGGTTAAATAAATACAATATACTCCAAGTGCTAGCTAGGGTTTAGCACATTAAGGACTTGGCCTAGACGCACTTATTGCCAAGTCGAAACTCTCATACCCCTAAGTTCTGCCCACATTCACGGAATGTAGGGACAATAGGATGTACTTGCAAGAAACGATCTAGGGCTTCTACCCTAAGGATCTCTCATTAAAAAAAGGATGAAACTCGGATTGAGTTGGAACCCTAGGACTGAACGATGTCGGCCTAGTACAATCGGGAATGGATTGGATATGAAGACACCCTAAACCTTGTTTCTTATCTAATCATGATTCCGTGATTAGAAGACGTCGTTTGATGGGTGAAATAGTCCCGTGGATTAGATGTGACACTTGTGCAACAAGTGCAGCGTTGCATGATCTTCTGGTTTGATCACAAGAGAATGGCCAATTCCTCGGAATGAGATTGGCAGATTCTTGCACAAGTTTATCTTGCAAGAGGATGAGTAGTCGTCCTAATATAGCACCTTTCTTGGGAAAAGTAACCAAGATAAGTGAATTAGATATTTGCTTGGAAGCAAAGGACCAATCAATAATTTGGAGCAACATATTTACTGTTAGTAGAACTTAAGGTATTGGTTAAGTTGGGTTAATAGGGTACGGCCCTAACCCAAGGACATAAGGGTTAACAAACAAACCCTTGAGGATCTTGCCTAGTCGCAATTGATCCCAGTGTTACGCGAGCGGTGATCGAGAGCAAGCCTCTCTCACAACCCGATAACAATACGTTAAGCAGTGCCGATTGGGATAATTGACTTTGTTGGATGCACAACACAACTTGAAAAATTCAAATATTTGACAATACACCACGAAAAACAAAATAATAAAGAACTGCCTCTTGTAGCTCAAACAACTAAAACCCTAATTCGAGTAGAGAATCACACAACCACAACTCAACAAAAAAAATCCAACAATTTGAAAAAAACTAGTGAAAAATATTCTCGTACCTTAACAACCTTGAGTTGATGCTCGACACTTTGACACCCAAAAGCTCCAACTTCCAAATTGGCATGACTAGAGCTCACTCTAGCATGCGACCCTCCACTCTCCTCTCTCATAATACAATTGTAATCAAGGGAGAATGCCCTTAATTCTCCAATCTCCTCTCTTTATATAGTTTTTTATCCACACTCACACACATTAGGCTTTTTTCTTTCAGCTTTTGGCTTTTGGCTTTCTACTACTTTTCACTGTTTTTGTTTTTTCTACCCTATGAGTGTTTGCAACTTGTTTGGATCATAACTTCGTCATTTGAACTCTGAAATATAGTTGTTTGGGTACTCAAAACAATCGGAACATATCTAGTCGACAAGCCATCGCGAGCAGAATTACAAAAATCCATCAAAAATGTGCAAAAATACTAATATTCGTAAATCACATCATTTTTCTCCATCTTTTATCTTGGATGACTCATTCCCTTCATTGCCCTATCGTTCTTGTAATTGCACACACTGCCACCACACATGTCCTCTTTTCCTTCAAGAAATACTTGCTGACGATGTAAAACGTACTATCTTTTCCTTTCATCCTCGAGTCTTCAAAATAAGCATTCTTTAGATATGAACCTATTTTTTATGCAATGTGCCCTAGCAGGAATATGGTTTTTTGAAATGAACTCCGTATCCAATCATTCATGATTTGAAAAAATATGCAATGTTGGATCCATGATATGCAACAAATCAATCAATGTTCCACACAAAAAATATGAATGCACTGAAGAAGTTGTACCTAGCCTATCTAGATGTGATCGTGTGTCATGCAAAATGCAAACAAAAATTCTTAATTAATTGAAAATTCCTTATCCTCACCTCTCAACTCTCATAAAAAGATATGATATACTCCACTCCACCCATCCAAAATCTCACAATCACTATAGAAACTGATGGTCCTCAAGATGTTGACCAAATAAGAACAACTCTTCTCACAATTGGTGGCGTCCTTCACAACCCTCGAACTCACCCAACCACCTTACACTCTCAACCAGAGGTTCCTAACTTTGTGATGAACATCCCAAATGGTGCATCCAAGAAATGTGCGTGCTCAATGACAGGTGCTCTCTCATGTGCGCGTGCATCTAAAATTTATTGCATATAGCTGCAGCGGATCTCATGTCGTGCTAGTGCTCAACGATGGTGCAAAACGTGCATAATCCCAACCCATGGCATCGAAGTATTTGATAAGAACAGGAGATGACCCCCGAGTGTAGTGCATCAACAAGTGCAACATGAAGTGCTCGTGAATCCATTATCCTCGTGATGTGCAAAAGTCTCGACACGAATACATACCTAGCTCCTCAATGTCCGGTAGCTAATAGCAAACTCCAACTTCAACCTGTCCAAAAAAATACCAAGCTCAACCAAGGCTATCAAGTTTCATACTCCACAAATCAAATAAAATGACAGAAATAAATCCTAAACTAGACAAACACAAGAAATCCAATTACGAAACAACAAAACAAACTGTCACACAAATAACTAAGTTAGCAGACATCAAACCTAACTACAATTTGACTAGGGCTTTTCAGTTTTCAAAAAAACACTTGACACCGGATCGAATGTTGGATGCATTTGGAGAGAAGGATTCACTCCTTAGCAATTGGCCAAATAACGACCACTAGAAATGATTGTGCTTGTAACAATTTTAGAGAACACTGTTTGCTTTGTTTGCTCAAGGAACAAAAGGATGAAAAGATATTTAATGCTTTAGGTTGAACGCCTGAAGGGAGAGGCAACCTCAGTTATCCCCGACTTTCTGCCTGACCCTAACCAAGGGGGTTGTTAGCCGTGCCGGGAAGGTGGACTGAACCCGTCGTGAGAGGTCTCTCCGTTGAGCACTACTTGGAGCAGGAGGACGCTTAGGTGCCAAGGGGGCTCTGGCCGTAAATCTCTCGCCTTCCGGGCCCTACACAAGAGGCCAACATGACTCGGGATTGGATATCGAGGCCCGCATACTAGTCTACGGGTGGAATCTTGGATTAGTAATCCCTGTGGATTGCTGGATAGCCTTTGGGCGGATTATGGATAAGCCTACGGGCTGGACTTTAAGAAGTACCCTAATCGATAATCTTGATCATCTGTTTAAATTATCGTAATTTGCTTAAGTACTAAGGCTGGGTTCAGACGGAGGCGGCAGCACTATAAAACATGACCAACCTTCCGCCTCTTTTGTGTGAATAGTAAAGCCGGAGGCACAGTGTGCTACAACAAGGTAAAGAGAGGTTTTTTCTTTGTGCCAAGGCTCTTCTAAGGGGGAGGGGTCGGTAGAAAGAAGGTGGGTCCAACGAAAAGAGGAGGAAGTCGCAGTCATTTGCGGGATGCCACGTCAAAAGCACGCCCCTTCGATATATCTCTAGCATCACTCGTCTAAACCTAGCCTAGGATAAAGCTATTTTTTCTCTATTTATAGGTGTTGAGGAATATTTTTTGATATTGAAGAATTTTGTAGGTGCAAAGAGAAATATTCTTAATACAATTTTCACCATCCTTTACATTCACAAAATCTATTAATGTAACTATTTGTTCGTGAGGACCTTAAGATAATTTGCTCAATGCGATGTTATGAAATTTATCCTAACTTTGAATTATACAATTTTAATTTAATAATCTTTACTTCCTATCATCGTTACATTTCTAGCCATGTATTGAATGAGTATTAATTTGGAAAGGAACTCAGTCTTGTGCCGCATGTGACGGTGTGTTTGACCACATTTGCAACCACATTAGTAGCTCCCATGCTCCTAGCTCTAGAATATCCTCTCTTTGGGGCCATGGCAAGAAGACATCCATAGCAGTAACTCTAAGCTCTAATAGTTTGGCACCTCCTTGTGATGTCACAACTTTTCTCCTATGACTTTGTATTGAAGTACAAGGAAGAAAAAGGTAAATGAGACTCTTGTAGTCGGAGTGATGCTCCTCTTTGTGAATGGAGATTGTCTCTTCTTGCTCCCTCTATCTCGCTCCCTCCCTTTCTTCACTCTCTCCCTCTCTATTCGTATGTCCTTCTTATCTCTTGTCTTCTCCCTTCTCTCCTACTTTCTTCTTCTCTTCTCTTCTCCTTCACCTCTTCTACTCTTCTCCCCTTTTGTTCTCTTCTCTTCTACTTTCCTTCTCATGTTCTGCACCTCTTCTTCTCCCTTCTCTCTTCTCTTATCCCTTCTCTCCTCCTCTCTTCTTCTCTTCTCTTCTCCTTCATCTTTGTTATTCTCTCTCTCTCTCTCTCTCTCTCTCTCTCTCTCTCTCTCTCTCTCTCTCTCTCTCTCTCTCTCTCTCTCTCTCTCTCTCTCTCTCTCTTAGAGCAACTGCGCACCAAAGTAGTAGCATTAGCGTAAGGTTAAGCTAAGGCTAGCTTTTGTAGCCCTAGGCCTTCTTGGGCATAACAAGGCATCCCCTATTGTCAATATGGTGCAATTTGTAGCTCTTGATGGTGTGGGAGAGATTGATGATTATGAGGGAGACGAGCCCCATCAATGGTGACTCCAAGTTTGATAATCATGAATTACATCAATGAATCTCATGAGTTGGTGGCAATTCATTGGCATCAGATGGCAACGGCACAATGTGACTAATTTTCTTCCTTTTTTCGTTTTAAAATTTTTTATTTAAACGATTTAATATATTTAAGCTCTATCCGCACCCTTACCCCCTTTTCATGCACAAGGGGTTCCACGTTATTACATCCTCTCTCCCTTAGGGGAATCGAGATGTCCTCATCTCAAAAAAACTTAGAGGTCATTGGTTTCTAATATCCAGTGGTTCAGGAGTCATTCATATGTTGCTACGTTACTTGATTATATGTATCACCAAGCTTGACATTATAAGGATGTCACATGCCTACCTAACAATTTCTTGGCAGCACGTTGTTGTGCCGCTATGTGCACATCGTGTGAAAAACTCTAGACTGCGGCTTCCTTATAGATCTAGAGAGCCAATGCCACTTTAGGCATTGGTGTTAGTGTCCATGGTTCAAAAATATTAGATTTTTGGACAAGTTTTAGTCAATTTTTGATATTTTTTATATTATCACTTGTAAAAGTCCATAAAACTATAGATAACTTCTAGATTATGATAACTTATAAAAGAAAGCATGTAACTTTTAGCTAATTGGAAAGGATTTTATGTAGAAAGAGAGATTGGCAAAATCGTGCGATGCGCGATCGCTGTTTTCAAGCAATGAACAGCACTCTGAAGTGGGAGATGAAGGAGTGATATGGTTGAATTTTGACAAGGTATCTTGGTATTTTACTCTCCTTTTGGAGTCAATGGAGGCATCATATTGGCGATCTAAGCAGCATAGAGGAATGTATTATTTTATACACGTTTTTGTCTATTAGAGTTTTATCTTCTCATAATGCTGAAATAAACTGACAAGCTTCATCTCTATTAATATTCTTCTATATTTTCTATTTCTTTCTGTAATTATTCTCCTACCTCTTCTATTTCTTCAAACCCCTCCTCTTCCGTCTACTCCTCTCCCTGAATCTACCTTCACCCTATTGTCTCTTACCCCCGTGGTGGACTTTCGACACCAAACGCTCCGACACGTGTTAGGGGAATTTTATGATATCATTAGAGGTGAATTTCGAAAGATATTTGGGTTAATTTGGGGCTGATATCTTCAGCCATATTCAGAGAATTAGCTACAGTAGTGTTCTTTTGATTCATTTCTTACTCTACAGAAGATATCTTGTCAAAATATGCAAGTATTATGTTCCCCTATGGCAGGGCAATGTTTATAGATCATTCATAGATGCTTTGAGTTGAATTAAGAGGAGCTTTTTCTCTTATTTCTTGGCTGTTGTAACTTATCCTTATCACAAACTCAATTTGAAGCTCACTTGAAGCAAGTCTCTTTGCCCTACAAGCCTTGTAATTGACTCATAAGCTTTTGTCCCGAACAATCTACATTGAATGTAATCATACAAAGTTGTTTCATGCTATGGTATCATGTATGATGGAAGAAGATGAAGCTAAATAATCTATACTTATTGAATTTCATTCCATGGCCACTGAAAGTACCTTTCCAACTGCTGCATCTACAAAACCAAAGCTGAATCTTGCAGGTGAAGCTGATCTTTTTAATGGTATAGCATTAAGTACAATAAGAACATGAAAAGATATTGTTGTAAATCAGCATACTACAACAAAGATCAAAGATTTATCTATGGAAGAAGGGTGGTCAAGTAGAATCCAGCATGCTCATTGCATTGCTCAGGCCAATATTTGAGCACAATGAAGTAGAAAGAGACTTGGAATGATGAAGAGTTCAAGCATATTAAGAGGAAAGCTTATGGCTTCTTTCTTAAAAATGGGCATCTATGGAAGCACGCAAAGAAGAAGAAAGAAGTGCATGTCCGAGTTTTAGATAATAAAAGGTTGCAACTACATGTAATGAAGGAATTTCATGAAAGCTTGTGGACTGGCCATAGAGGTATATGGGGAACCTTTATTAAAGTCATAGAAAAATACTAGTGGCAGAACATGTATCGAGAGCATTTTATTGAAACCTATTATGTGTATCAGATGTATTCTATGGTCAAGCATCGAGATGGGATACAACTGGCTTATCCCTTGTCTATACATTATAGATGGGTTTTTTATCTTGTAACCATGCCTACAAGAATATGGAATATGCGGTATTTAGTGCTTGCAAGAGAATATCTAACCAATCAAGTTGAAGGTAAAGCTTTAACAACCGAGACCACTCAAGCTATTTGTCACTTTTTGCTTGAAGAACTATTTTGCAGATATGGCTGTGTTGGCAAGGTAACTGCAAATAGAGGAGAATTAGATGCTGATGAAGCATGCAACTTCTTTGCTCAATTGGGTATCAAGTTGGCTTTGACATCAACCTACAATCTTGAAGGCAATGGAAAGAGTGAGAGATGACATCAACCTATTCTCAAAGCTCTAGCAAAGTCTTGTAGAGGAAAGATTAAAGAATGGCCTAAAATGCTACCTTTTGTATTATGGGCTGACCGGACTACTCATTGTACAGTGACTGGCTATATGCCAGCTGAACTTGTGCATGGACAACAACCAATTATGCCAATTCAAGAATCTATTCTCACATGGAGTCTTCTACCTTAGGAGGAAGGCAGTAGTAGCGAAGAGTTACTGACTTTGTGCATATGGTAGCTAGAAAGAAGGCCTGAAGATGTTCAAGTAGCTATTAAGAAGTTAAAAACAACAAGACTAAAAAACAAAAGAAGATTTGATAGGCAACATCGACTTCGGCCAAGAGCTATCCAAGAAAATGACTGGGTGCTTGTCTATGACAGCAGCCTAGATAATCAATTCAGTGCTTCTAGGAAGATAGTAAAGCGTTGGTTTGGTCCGTATGTGGTAAAGGTCCTTCATGACAATGCCACATATTCATTGGATGAATTGGATGGGACAAGCATGAAGATACCCATAGCTAGAAAAAGAATCAAGCTCTTCAAATGAAGAGAAATTTCAACATATGAGTTAGAAAACTTGGATATAATTCAAGAGCATGAAGCCATAGAGGAAGAAGAAGAGGTGAAAGATGAAGACATTGACATGGCAGAAGATACTTCTTCTGACACTGCAGACTCGCAAGACTTTTGCACATGCCGGTTAGGAGGGGTGGATGTTGTGCCACTATGCGCACATCATGTGAAAACCTCTAGAATGGGACTTCCTTATAGATCTAGAGAGCCAATGCCACTTTAGGCATTGGTGTTAGTGTCCATGGTTCAAAAATATTTGATTTTTGGATAAGTTTTAGTCAATTTTGATATTCTAGATATTATCTCTTGTAAAAATCTATAAAACTATAGAAAACTTCTAGATTATGATAACATGTAAAAGAAAGCATGTAACTTTCAGCTAATTTGAGGAGATTTTATGTAAAAAGAGAGATTGGCAAAATCGTGTGACGCATGATCGTTGTTTTCAGGCAATGAACAGCACTCCAAAGTGGGAGATGAAGAAGTGATCTAGCTGAATTATGGCTAGGTGTCTTGGTATTTTACCCCCTTTTAGAGCCAATGAAGGCATCAAATTAGCAATCTAAGTAGCATAGAGGAAGGTATTATTTCATACACGTTTTTGTCTATTAGAGTTTTATCTCATAATGCTAAAATAAACTGACAGGCTTCATCTCTTTCAATATTCTTCCACATTTTCTATTTCTTTCTATAAGTATTCTCCTACGTCTTCTATTTCTTCAAACCCCTTCTCTTTCGTCTACTCCTCTCCCTGAATCTACCTTCACCCTACTGTCTCCTATCCTCGTGGTGGACTTTCGACACAACGCTCCCACACCGTGTTAGGGCAAGTTTATGTTATCATTAGAGGTAAATTTCAAAGGATATTTGGGCTAATTTGAGGCTGATATCTTCAGCCATATTCAAAGAATTAGCTATAGCAGTGTTCTTTTAATTCATTTCTTACTCTACAGAAGACATCTTGTCAAAATATGCAAGCATTATGTGCCCCTATGGTAGGGAAATGTTTGTAGATCATTCATGGATGCTTTGAATTGAATTAAGAGGAGCTTTTTCTCTTATTTCTTGGCTGTGGTAACTTATCCTTATCAGGAACTCAATTTGAAGCTCTCTTGAAGCAAGTCTCTTTGACCTACAAGCCTTGTATTTGACGCATAAGCTTTTGTCTCGAACAGTCTACATTGAATGTAATCAAGCAAAATTGATTCATGGTATGGCATCATGTATGAATGATGGGATGCATAGTTGTTTATGATACATGGCAGCATATTGAACTTGATTTTATAATTTGCGATTACTCTTACAATCAAGAAAACAAGGTTGATTTGAGTTAGAACTTATGAGATAATACTCTTGTGATCTTTGCTAAGAACATGCAATTGGAAGCTATGTTAACATCTTCAAGAACTTGGCCTAAAACCTTCAATCCTTCTCTTATCTATACCATCTCTGGAGTTTAAGCTCTTGAACCCCCATACATTCTTCTCTCTCAAACCCTTGTGGTTGACCGTAAAGTACCTCTTGAACCTTCAAACATTCACTGTAATCTCTTTACTGTAATCTCTTGAAGACATGTCTCCATCTATCTTGTCTAGTTTTCTTGCCAAACCCCTATGGTGACCTTCAACCCTACGCGTTGCGACAACATGAAAGATAAGAAGGATCGAAGCTTGCTTGGATGAGCAAGAAAGAGAGAGACCAAATCGGAACTCCAACAGTCACAATGTGTGACGGGGCCTTCCTTTATTCAAACTGTCACTAAAAGAATAAAGAAAGTGACGGTGATGGGCACCGGCCACTTGCAGTCTGCAGTGGCGATACTGTCAGTATAGTAATACACGGGCGGCTAGGCAGAGGCACCTTTATCCCCAAACAACCTCCCACTTAAAGGCAAATCTATCCCAACGAGGAGTGAAAATAAAAAGAAAAGACAGTACAATGTACACATGTACAACAAGATGAGGAAAAACGTCATCGCATCCAACACCCATCAATCTCCTGAGGAAGGCAAAGCGCTCAGTATTAAGGCTTTTCGTGAGCAAATCTGCAGGATTTTTGTCAATGGAGATCTTGACAAGGTAAATAGACTTGTCCTCCACGACCCCATGTATAAAGTGATACCTCGCCTCAATGTGTTTCGTCTTCGCATGGAAGACCGGATTCTTGGCTAGCTGAATAGCACTCATAGAATCCGAATGCAATGTAGCTATAGTATCAATCCCAAGGTCATGAACCAAACAGTCCAACCATATGGCCTCCTTGCAAGCCTCAGTGGTGGCTGCAACATACTCGGTCTCACTGGTAAAGAGAGCCGTACACTTCTAAACCCTGGACAACCAAGAGACAGCACCTCCAGCATAGGTGAATACATAGCCAGAAGTGGACTTCCTACTATCTACATGTCCTGCATAATCGGAGTCTGTGTACCCCACAACTCCAGTATCTTGGCTACCATAGCAAATACACACCTTTTAGGTATCTCATGATACCCTTCACGGCATCCCAATGTTTCTTTCCAGGTGTAGCCATATAGCCTGCCACAACGCCAACTGTAAATGCAATATCTGGATAAGTGGCTATCATGGCATACATCAAACTGCCCACGGCTGATGCATAAGGGATCTTGGCCATCTCGGCCCTCTACTCATCTGTCTGCAGACAATCGACCTGTGAGACCTTCACATAAGTAGGTAATGGACTTTATGAACGTACTCCCTCTGTGAGAGGTAGAGTAGTCCCTGATGCCTGTCGCACTTAATGCGCATACCAAGAATGTGAGAGGCCTGTCCCAAATCCTTCATCTCAAAGCTATTCTTTAGCTAAGATTTAAGAGCATCCAACTCATCATGAGCTTTCCCTGCCATCAGCATATCATCCACATAAACTACCAAAATAAGAAATGATCCATCACGGGCTGTCTTCGTGTAAAGACACGGATCCATAGCACTCTTGTTGTAGCCTTGTGACTGTATAAAGGCATCAAACTTATGATACCACTCCCTAGGTGCCTGCTTCAAGCCATAAAGATTTTTCTTCAACTTGCACACTAGGTACTCCCTGCTAGGTTCTGCAAAGCCCTTAGCTTGCTCCATGTAAATCTCATCATGCAAATCTCCATGCAAGAATGCAGTCTTGGCATCCATATGATATATGTCCAAGTCAAGCTGCACGACTAAGGCTAAAACCAAGCATAGGGTAGTCATCTTGACCACAGGAGAAAAGACTTCATCAAAGTCAACTCCATGCTCCTACTTAAAACCCTTAGCAACAAGTCTTGCCTTATAAGCCGGTTTGGGGTGCCCAGGGGTACTTTTCAGCTTGTACACCCATTTGCATACCAAAGACTTCTTGCCATTAGGCAATGCAACCAAAACCCAAGTCATATTCTTATGCATGGAGTCCATCTCAGACTACATAGCCCTCTCCTAGGAGTAATTGTTACCCCTGCGCATAGCCTCGTCATAGGTGAGAGACTCTCATGTATCTATAACCAAGACATAATGCATCGAGGGCTCAAATCTATCAGGTGGACATCTAGCTCTAGTAGACCATCTCACTGCAGGCTATGTTGCATGTCTAGCATCCTGTCCAACACCCTGGTCATGTGTACCAACTGTTGTTTAGGGGCTGACCATCTAGTTGTGCAAGTTGTACTGGAGCATGAGGCTCCTCCTACAATATAACCCTACGTATCTCTACCACCTTCTCAGGCTGCCTATGCATCTTGTCTTCATGGAAGACTACGTCATGGCTGTGTGTGACTTTCCACACTTGCGGATCTCAGAGGCGGTAACCCATCTTGCCTGCATGTCCATAGCCAAGGAAAATGCATTTGACACTCTTAGGATCCAACTTAGTCCGCTTATCCTTGGGCACATGGCAGAATGCCTCACATCCAAAGACACGTAGATGCACATAAGATGGAGGTTTCCCAGTCCATACCTCCTTTGCAACCTGGAAATTCAAACCACCAGAATGTGATCTATTGATGACATGCATAGCTTTATTGGCTGTCTCAGCCCAAAAGCTCTATGGTAGGCCTGCATGGCTAAGCATAATACGTACACGCTCGTGGATGGTTCTATTCATCCCCTTATTCAAACCATTCTGGAGTGGGGTATAGGGAGCGGTCAACTGACACTTAAATACCCCTCTCATCACATAGCTACTCAAAGGCACGTGACACATATTCTCTCCCATCATTAGTCCTAAGGCATTTCAGCCTATGCCCAGCCTGGTTCTCAACAAATGCAAGCCATCTTTGAAACACATCCAAGACATCTAACTTAAGCTTAATGGGTTAAGCCCGGACTTTATGCGAAAAATCGACAATGAACGTCACAAAATACTTTGCACCACCCACGAGCTGACATGGCATGGGCCCACAGACATCTGAATGTACCAACGCCAGGGGCTCACTCATGCGAGTCCTACCATATTTCTTATATGTATTCCTAGTCTGTCTGCCCATAAAGACAATGCTCACATGAATCAAAGGGCAATAAGTACTAAAAACCAAAAAGCATTTTCATTCCCTTCAAGGACATATGGCCCAAATGGACATGCCAAAGAGATACATGTAAGATGGAACTGTTTGACAAAACATGGTCAATAGAGGACCCATCAACTACAAGAGGATAGAAGCTGCCAGCCTTGGATCCTCTAGCAAGCACAAGTCTGCCATGAGTGATCTTCCAGGTAGAATCCCCAAATGAAACATGAAATCTAGCATCATCAAGCTGCCTTGTAGACATAATATTGCATGTAAGCATAGGTACATGACGTAGATCCTGTAACAGAAAAGTACTACCAGTAGAGAACTGGATCCGTACATTCCCAATACCAACAATAGTAAGTGACATGGCATCACCCAAGCGAATTGAACTAGAGACAATGTGGTAGGAATGGAACCACTCACGGCATGGTGTAACATGAAATGAAGCACCAGAATCCAAAATCCAGCACTGCGCATATATAGAGCGAACCCCGGTCAACGGTGTAGCATCACAAGAACTACCTGCAAGTATGTACTCCCCATCGGAGTCATCAGTCTGCATGACATTTATCTCCTCGATTTTCACATTGGATTTTGCATGCATAATGCTATGATCAGAGGACTTTTCTTGTACTTTGTCTTTTTCCTTCTCTTTGCGCTTCTCTTTGCACAACTCATGACACTTTGGGCATATGTGACCCTTCTTACCGCAATGATGACATGTCACATTAGCATTTCTTCCAGAGACTTGCTACCACATGACTTAGACCTAGACTTTTGCAAGTCTCTACCACATCCATACACATGTTCATTCTTTCCATTACCATCTCTACCTCTAACAGTCAAAGCAAGCAACACATGAGAGGCATCCAAGTTCTTCTTAGTAAGCAAGCAACACACGTAGGAGTTTGGGTGATTCCTAGAAGTCTAAGAGTTTACAGGCTAGAGCCCCCTTGGCACCCTCAACTCCTCTTACCCAACAACTTCCTACAAAGTGACCTCTCACCATCGGGGTCGATCAAAAACTCTCAGAGGCCGCAATCTATTTCCCTCTTGGAAAGTGACCCGCAACTAGCCTTGGGGGAGGTCTAGTACACTTTCCTTTTTATCCTATTGTAGACTTAGTGTATTAGATTTTTTTAAAATTATTCAATATAATTCCTAAGTATATCGAGTCAAACTTGTATGCATTGCTACAAGCACAAGCAATTTCTTCTTAGTAATATTCCTAACAAAGAAAGAGGCAATTGAGAGAGATTTTAACTTAGAGACAACCCTGTTTTACTTGATTCTCTTCTAACTCTTGGTTTTTCTTTTCCCCTAATTTTCCTTTGATTTGATTTTTCTAGCTTTCCCCTTTGTAAACTTCAATTAACCTTTCTTCCTTAGGTTTCCTTAGTTCTCGTTGGTCTTTGTTTAGGATTGGTCGTTGCCTCACTAAGAATCTAGAGATTATCCTAATTTGGAAAAAAATTATCAAATTTTTAAAATTTATAGTGGGATTCTTCTCTCTTAAGAAGTACCCTAATCGATAATCTTGATCATCTATTTAAATTATCCTAATTTGCTTAAGTTCTAACGCTGGGTTCAAACGGAGGTGGCAGCACTATAAAACATGACCAACCTTCCGCCTCTTTTGTATGAATAGTGAAGCCGGAGGCACACTGTGCTACAACAAGGTAAAGAGAGGTTTTTTCTTAGTGCCAAGGCTCTTCTAAGGGGGAGGGGTCGGTAGAAAGAGCGTGGGGCCGGCGAAAAGAGGAGGGAATTCGCAGTCATTTCGGGGATGCCACGTCAAAAGCACGCCCCTTCGATATATCTCTAGCGCTGCTCGTCTGAACCTAGCCTAAGATAAAGCTATTTTTTCTCTATTTATAGGTGTTGAGGAATATTTTTTGATATTGAAGAATTTTGTAGGTGCAAAGAGAAATATTCTTAATACAATTTTCACCATCCTTTACATTCACAAAATCTATTAATGTAACTATTTGTTCGTGAGGACCTTAAGATAATTTGCTCAATGCGATGTTATGCAATTTATCCTAACTTTGAATTATACAATTTTAATTTAATAATCTTTACTTCCTATCATCATTGCATTTCTAGCCATGTATTGAATGAGTATTAATTTGGAAAGGAACTCGGTCTTGTGCCGCATGTGATGGTGTGTTTGGCCACATTTGCAACCGCATTAGTAGCTCCCACGCTCCTAGCACTAGAGTATCCTCTCTTTGGGGCCATGGCGAGAAGACATCCATAGCAGTAACTCTAAGCTCTAACAGTTTGGCACCTCCTTGTGATGTCACAACTTTGCTCCTAGGACTTTGTATTGAAGTACGAAGAAGAAAAAGGTAAATGAGACTCTTATAGTCAGAGTGATGCTCCTCTTTGTGAATGGAGATTGTCTCTTCTTGCTCCCTCTATCTCGCTCCCTCCCTTTCTTCACTCTCTCCCTCTCTATTCTTATGTCCTTCTTATCGCTTGTCTTCTCCCTTCTCTCCTACTTGCTTCTTCTCTTCTCTTCTCCTTCACCTCTTCTACTCTTCTCCCCTTTTGTTCTCTTCTCTTCTACTTTCCTTCTCATGTTCTTCACCTCTTCTTCTCCCTTCTCTCTTCTCTTATCCCTTCTCTCCTCCTCTCTTCTTCTCTTCTCTTCTCCTTCATCTTTGTTATTCTCTCTCTCTCTCTCTCTCTCTCTCTCTCTCTCTCTCTCTCTCTCTCTCTCTCTCTCTCTCTCTCTCTCTCTCTGAGCAACTACGCACCAGAGTAGTAGCATTAGCGTAAGGTTAAGCTAAGGCTAGCTTTTGTAGCCCTAGGCCTTCTTGGGCATAACAAGGCATCCCCTATTGTCAACATCGTGCAATTTTTAGCAATTGATGGTGTGGGAGAGATTGATGATTATGAGGGAGACGAGCCCCATCAATGGTGACTCCAAGTTCGATGATCATGAATTACGTCAATGAATCTCATGAGTTGGTGGCAGTTCATTGGCATCAGATGGCAACGGCACAATGTGACTAATTTTCTTCCTTTTTTGTTTTAAAATTTTTTCTTTAAAGGATTTAATATATTTAAGCTCTATCCCCACCCTTACCCCCTTTTCATGCACAAGGGGTTCCACGTTATTACATCCTCTCCCCCTTAGGGGAATCGAGATGTCCTCATCTCAAAAAAACTTAGAGGTCATTGGTTTCTAAGAGCCAGTGGTTTAGGAGTCATTCATATGTTGCTACGTTACTTGATTATATGTATCACCAAGCTTGACATTATAAGGATGTCACATGCCTACCTAACAATTTCTTGGTAGCACGTTGTCGTGCCGCTATGTGCACATCGTGTGAAAAACTCTAGACTGCGGCTTCCTTATAGATCTAGAGAGCCAATGCCACTTTAGGCATTGGTGTTAGTGTCCATGGTTCAAGAATATTAGATTTTTGGACAAGTTTTAGTCAAGTTTTGATATTTTTGATATTATCACTTGTAAAAGTCCATAAAACTATAGATAACTTCTAGATTATGATAACTTATAAAAGAAAGCATGTAACTTTTAGCTAATTTGAGAGGATTTTATGTAGAAAGAGAGATTGGCAAAATCGTGCGATGTGCGATCGCTGTTTTCAAGCAATGAACAGCACTCTAAAGTGGGAGATGAAGGAGTGATATGGCTGAATTTTAGCAAGGTATCTTGGTATTTTACTCCCCTTTCGGAGTCAATGGAGGCATTAGATTGGCAATCTAAGCAGCATAGAGGAATGTATTATTTTATACACGTTTTTGTCTATTAGAGTTTTATCTTCTCATAATGCTGAAATAAACTGACAAGCTTCATCTCTATTAATATTCTTCTATATTTTATATTTCTTTCTGTAATTATTCTCCTACCTCTTCTATTTCTTCAAACCCCTCCTCTTCCGTCTACTCCTCTCCCTGAATCTACCTTCACCCTATTGTCTCTTACCCCCGTGGTGGACTTTCGACACCAAACGCTCCGACACGTGTTAGGGGAAGTTTATGATATCATTAGAGGTGAATTTCGAAAGATATTTGGGTTAATTTGGGGCTGATATCTTCAGCCATATTCAGAGAATTAGCTACAGCAGTGTTCTTTTGATTCATTTCTTACTCTACAGAAGATATCTTGTCAAAATATGCAAGTATTATGTTCCCCTATGGCAGGGCAATGTTTATAGATCATTCATAGATGCTTTGAGTTGAATTAAGAGGAGCTTTTTCTCTTATTTCTTGGCTGTTGTAACTTATCCTTATCACAAACTCAATTTGAAGCTCTCTTGAAGCAAGTCTCTTTGCCCTACAAGCCTTGTAATTGACTCATAAGCTTTTGTCCCGAACAATCTACATTGAATGTAATCATACAAAGTTGATTCATGCTATGGTATCATGTATGAACGATAGGATGCATAGTTGTTTATGATACATGACAACATATTGTACTTGATTTTATAATTTGTGATTGCTCTTACAGTTAAGATAATAAGCTTGATTTAAGTTAGAACTTATGAGATAATACTCTTTATTTATGTCTTGATTGAAGAAAATAGAAGAAGAGAAGATGAACCAGGGCCTTCCTCTTTTGGCCCTTCAAAACGGATAACTAGAAGAACGCCTGAACAACCAAAGCATGTTGAAAATATAATCCCTGACCAAGAGATGGAAGATGCGTCACAAACAAATAAGGCCAAAGGAAAGAAGAAAGGCAAGCAACCAAGCTACAAATTGCAATCTGACATAGAATCTGCAACCGATCTCAAATGAGTTCTAGAAGAACGAATTCTCAGAAGTAAAATTGAGTTCACCTTAGGTGAAATTCTCAGAATTTCCAAATATGAATTTTATGACGTAATTATTAATGCAATCAAAAGAAAAAGACAATATGTTGGTGTGATGATGCTGAAGAAACAGTGCATGCTTTTTTGTAAGCTCTTCGAATCTTTGTGTAGGATGAAGAGAAGTTGACTGCACAAGGGATTTAGCTTGAAGCAGTTAAAGAGTTAATTGCAGCAATTGAAGCTGAAGATAAAGAAAGCATGGATGCAAAAATTAAAGAAGTGAAGGTTGAAAATGTAATGGTGGGCTAGTCCAAACCAATTGGACAGTCCACCTCTCAAAAAGAAGGTTGTCTACAGCACATGCATGATGAGGAAGAAGCCCGATTCATTCCAAGTAGTCACTACTCCCGTACACATTGGGCAAGAGCAACAACGGAGACAATCGTCAAAATTGGAGAAAAAAAAACACCATGTATTGCACTCTTAGACCATGGTTCTGAGATAAACGTCATGGCAACGAGTCTCTATGAAAGTGGCGGATGGCCCGTACATATTGATCCAAGTTGGCAAATGAGAGCTGCAAACAAGTCTTCTGGAGAGTTATATGCTGCATGTCCTAATGTGCAGGTAACTATTAGAGACATGAAAGACAATTTTCAGTTTTTTGTTCAAGACTCTTGTAGTTACCCTATCATTCTTGGGCAACCTTACATTTTTAAAGCCTGCTTGGAAACAAAAGCTCTTGATGATGGTTCTTCCTATGCTCGAATCCAAAGCAAGGATAATGAACGAGCTGTCCAATTTCTTACGTATGTGTTAACCATCATCGAAACAAAGATCGACTGCGTGATTATCCTCTGCCTCCTAATGCTTGAGAATTCAAGGGTTTTCGGGCTGTACTGATGTAAAAGGAGGCTATGGCAGTGCATCATGTAAAAAGATTGAACCTCCTTGTGCTATAGAAACTGTGTCTCTAGGAAATATGTATGTATGTATAGCCAATAGTATGGGCTGTTATAAGTCTCTTCCAACCATGACTAAAACTGAAAGAAAAAATTTATGTCATGTAAAAAGGGAGCTAAAAACTTATGACATGATGGCTGAAAATGAAGATATTTCGGGGTTTTGTTTTTTGACTGATTACTACTGACACATTGTTGGCTGAAATATATACAACTGCTCATACAGAAAATGATGCTGAAAATTGGTCCATATAAGTATGTACATTGGATTTTTATCAAACAATTCAAGAATTTGTTGAGCAGGAAGACATTGGTTTACTCAACAAGGCTGAAGCGCATGTGGAGACAAAATACAAGATGGTGGATAAGAAAGTCAAGCCTGTGGCAGTCCCACTGCCTCTCCTGAAAGTGAAGGGCTAGCTGATAGGGCAGCAAATCAACCAGGTCTTCGTGAACCTTCCAACATTGGTCACAAGTTCACATCTGAAAGTATAAAAGAGCTCAAAAGAGGTGAAAAGTCTTTCCTTTCACCAATTGAAAAACACTCTTTTATGCAAATGCTAATGAAACATGGAAAAGATTTTGCATTTCAACAAAGTGAAATAGGCTGTGTGGATCCAAATATTGTGGCTCCTATGGTCATTTGTACGGTCCCACATGTGCCTTGGAACCCCAAGCCCGTTCCCATTCCAAGGGTGCATTTGCCCAAATTATTGGAACTTCTAGATGAGAAGATCAAAATGAAGATTTTAGAGCCTTCTTCAGCACCTTACTCAAATCAATGGTTTACCGTACCTAAGAAAAATAGATCCTTATGATTCATTCAAGATCTACAACCTGTTAATCGTGTCACAATCCGAAATGTTGGTACGGGTCCAATTGTTGATGAGTTTGCTCAAGCTTTTGCAGGTAGAGAAATTTATTCTATGGATGACCTATATTCAAGATATGACCAATTTCAGCTTTCATTAGAAAGCCGAGACATTACCACAATGAAGACACCTCTTGGATTGGTCCGCATGTGCACTCTACCACAAGGTGCAACAAACTCCGTAGCCCATATGATGAATATCATGCACAAAGTCTTAAGGGACTTTATTCCACAACTTACTCTTCCATTTCTTGATGATGTACCTATCAAGGGATGTGAAGTCAATGAAAAGAATGAGGAGCTTGACGAAGATGGCTACAAGACATTTGTAGTTAACCATATTCATGATTGTGATAGGATTTTGACAAAGTTAGAAGAAGTTCATCTTACCCTTTCTAGAGCTAAATCAATCTTTGAAGTTGAAGAATTCCTAATGGTCAGACATCTATGTGGCCCCTATGAACGTAAGCCTTCACCAATCAAGATAGATGCCATCAGCAAAATGCAAGAAATATGCACAAATATCTCATAGGTGAGAAGATTTCTTGGTGCATGTGTATTCTATCTCATATGGATACCACATTTTGCTCATGTTCCCAAAAATCTTTATCAACTATTAAAGAAAGGCCAAAAATTATTTTGGGGTAAATAGCATACTCTCACTATGTGCAAATTAAAAAAGCTATTAATTTCGGTCCCCACTCTTAAAAGGGCTGATTATTCAAATGGTCAACCCATCATCCTTACTGTGGATACAAGTCCCATTGGGATAGGATGGGCAGTTGGTCAAGAGGATCTTGAAGGTAGCAAGTATGCAATTTGTTTTGGAGCAAAGGTTCTCAATGAATGTCAAAGAAGGTATGCACAAGTAAAAAGGGAATTGTGGGAAGTTGTAACAGCATTAAAGTGTGATCGTGAATACTTTATAGGTGCTTCCGTAGTGGTAGAAATTGATTGTCTTCCACTCTTGGGCATGATTGCCAACTGCTCTACACCCGACATTGCTATGCTAAGATGGATTGCATATATTAAATCTCTCAACCCCAAATTAAAGCATATTGCAAGAAAGGCGAATCCAGTTGCTGACATGCTGTCACGTGCAAGATATGATAATGAAGAAGAGTTTTTGGAAAAAGATGAAGCTAAAGAATCTATACTTATTGAATTTCATTCCATGGCTGCTGAAAGTACCTTTCCAACTACTGCATCTACAAACCCAAAGCTGAATCTTGCAGGTGAAGCTGATCTTTTTAATGGTATAGCATTAAGTACAATAAGAACATGAAAATATATTGTTGTAAATCAGCATACTACAACAAAGATCAAAGATTTATCTATGGAAGAAGGGTGGTCAAGTAGAATCCAACATGCTCATTGCATTGCTCAGGCCAATATTTGAGCACAATGAAGTAGAAAGAGACTTAGACTAATGAAGAGTTCAAGCATATTAAGAGGAAAGCTTATGGCTTCTTTCTTAAAAATAGGCATCTATGGAAGCACGCAAAGAAGAAGAAAGAAGGGCATTTCCGAGTTTTAGGTAATAAAAGGTTGCAACTACATGTAATGAAGGAATTTCATGAAAGCTTGTGGGCTGGCCATAGAGGTATATGGGGAACCTTTATTAAAGTCATAGAAAAATACTAGTGGCAGAACATGTATCAAGATATAGAGCATTTTATTGAAACCTATTATGTGTATCAGATGTATTCTATGGTCAAGCATCGAGATGGGATACAACCGGCTTATCCCTTGTCTATACATTATAGATGGGTTTTTTATCTTGTAACCATGCCTACAGGAATATGGAATATGCGGTATTTAGTGCTTGCAAGAGAATATCTAACCAAACAAGTTGAAGGTAAAGCTTTAACAACCGAGATCACTCAAGCTATTTGTCGCTTTTTGCTTGAAGAACTATTTTGCAGATATGGCTGTGTTGGCAAGGTAACTGCAAATAGAGGAGAATTAGATGCTGATGAAGCATGCAACTTCTTTGCTCAATTGGGTATCAAGTTGGCTTTGACATCAACCTACAATCTTGAAGGCAATGGAAAGAGTGAGAGATGACATCAACCTATTCTCAAAGCTCTAGCAAAGTCTTGTAGAGGAAAGATTAAAGAATGGCCTAAAATGCTACCTTTTGTATTATGGGCTGACCGGACTACTCATTGTACAGTGACTGGCTATATGCCAGCTGAACTTATGCATGGACAACAACCAATTATGCCAATTCAAGAATCTATTCTCACGTGGAGTCTTCTACCTTAGGAGGAAGGCATTAGTAGCGAAGAGTTACTGACTTTGTGCATATGGTAGCTAGAAAGAAGGCCTGAAGATGTTCAAGTAGCTACTAAGAAGTTAAAAACAACAAGACTAAAAAACAAAAGAAGATTTGATAGGCAACATCGACTTCGGCCAAGAGCTATCCAAGAAAATGACTGGGTGCTTGTCTATGACAGCAGCCTAGATAATCAATTCAGTGCTTCTAGGAAGATAGTAAAGCGTTGGTTTGGTCCGTATGTGGTAAAGGTCCTTCATGACAATGCCACATATTCATTGGATGAATTGGATGGGACAAGCATGAAGATACCCATAGCTAGAAAAAGAATCAAGCTCTTTAAATAAATAGAATTTTCAACATATGATTAGAAAACTTGGATATAATTCAAGAGCATGAAGACATAGAGGAAGAAGAAGAGGCGGAAGATGAAGACATTGACATGGCAGAGGATACTTCTTCTGACACTGCAGATCCGCAAGACTTTTGCACATGCGAGAGGATGTGCAGGTTAGGAGGGATGGATGTCGTGCCACTATGCACACATCATGTGAAAAACTCTAGAATGCGACTTCCTTATAGATCTAGAGAGCCAATGCCACTTTAGGCATTGGTGTTAGTGTCCATGGTTCAAAAATATTTGATTTTTGGATAAGTTTTAGTCAATTTTGATATTTTAGATATTATCTCTTGTAAAAATCTATAAAACTATAGAAAACTTCTAGATTCTGATAACATGTAAAAGAAAGCATGTAACTTTCAGCTAATTTGAGGAGATTTTATGTAAAAAGAGAGATTGACAAAATCGTGTGACGCATGATCGTTGTTTTCAGGCAATGAACAGCACTCCAAAGCAGGAGATGAAGGAGTGATCTAACTGAATTATGGCTAGGTGTCTTGGTATTTTACCCCCTTTTAGAGCCAATGAAGGCATCAAATTAGCGATCTAAGCAGCATAGAGGAAGGTATTATTTTATACACATTTTTGTCTATTAGAGTTTTATCATCTCATAATGCTCAAATAAACTGAGAGGCTTCATCTCTATTAATATTCTTCTACATTTTCTATTTCTTTCTATAAGTATTCTCCTACGTCTTCTATTTCTTCAAACCCCTTCTCTTCCGTCTACTCCTCTCCCTGAATCTACCTTCACCCTACTGTCTCTTACCCTCGTGGTGGACTTTCGACACAACGCTCCCACACCGTGTTAGGGGAAGTTTGTTGAGATATCGAGCTCCACTCGTGATATGCCAGGGTGACCCTTGTGTATTTATGTCACCGACTTGCCAATTGCAGATGCGGTTGGTACACCGCCCATGAATAATAGCTACATGATAGCTATCCTTATCTACTCTAGTTCGTGGCTCAGTTAGTATGCCACCTTAGTTAGTTGAGTTTGGTTTGAGACCCATATATAGGGTTCTTCTATTTCTTTGTATGAGAGTTCTTTTGGCTTACACAACTAAGAAGAGGAAAACTGTTTTCAGCCTCCACCCTTGTGTGTATTCCCCCATTGTGCAAGCAAGAAAGCTACAAGTGAGACTCCTTCCTTCTCTCCCACAATCTTGACAAAGTTTATGTTATCATTAGAGGTAAATTTCAAAAGATATTTGGGCTAATTTGGGGCTGATATCTTCAGCCATATTCAAAGAATTAGCTATAGCAGTGTTCTTTTAGTTCATTTCTTACTCTACAGAAGACATCTTGTCAAAATATGCAAGCATTATGTGCCCCTATGGCAGGGAAATGTTTGTAGATCATTCATAGATGTTTTGAATTGAATTAAGCTGAGCTTTTTCACTTATTTCTTGGCTGTGGTAACTTATCCTTATCAAGAACTCAATTTGAAGCTCTCTTGAATCAAGTCTCTTTGCCCTGCAAGCCTTTTATTTGATGCATAAGCTTTTGTCTCGAACAGTCTACATTGAATGTAATCATGCAAAGTTGATTCATGGTATGGCATCATGTAAGAATGATGGGATGCATAGTTGTTTATGATACATGGCAGCATATTGAACGTGATTTTATAATTTGCAATTACTCTTACAATTAAGAAAACAAGCTTGATTTGAGTTAGAACTTATGAGATAATAGTCTTGTGATCTTTGCTAAGAACATGCAATTGGAAGCTATGTTAACATCTTCAAGAACTTGGCCTAAAACCTTCAATCCTTCTCTTATCTATACCATCTCTGGAGTTTAAGCTCTTGAACCCCCATACATTCTTCTCTCTCAAACCCCTGTGATTGACCGTGAAGTACCTCTTGAACCTTCAAACATTCACTGTAATCTACTTATCTCTGGAAGACACATCTCCATCTATCTTGTCTAGTTTTCTTGCCAAACCCCTATGGTGACCTTCAACCCTACGCATTGCGACAACATGAAAGATAAGAAGGATCGAAGCTTTGCTTGGATGAGCAAGAAAGAGAGAGACCAAATGGGAACTCCAACAGCCACAATGTGTGACGGGGCCTTCCTTTATTCAAACTGTCACTAAAAGAATAAAGAATAAAGTGACGGTGATGGGCACCCGCGACTTGCAGTGTGCAGTGGCGAGTAATGTCAGTATAGTAATACATGGGCGGCTAGGCAGAGGCGCCTTTATCCCCAAAAAACCTCCCACTTAAAGGCAAATCTATCCCAACGAGAAGTGAAAATAAATAGAAAAGACAGTATAATGTACACATGTACAACAAGATGAGGAAAATTGTCATCGCATCCAACACCCATCAATCTCCTAAGGAAGGCAAAGCGCTCAGTAGTGAGGCTTTTCGTGAGCAAATCTGCACGATTTTTGTCAATGGATATCTTGACAAGGTCAACAGACTTGTCCTCCACGACCCCATGTATAAAGTGATACCTCACCTCAATGTGTTTCGTCTTCGCATGGAAGACTGGATACTTGGCTAGCTGAATAGCACTCATAGAATCCGAATGCAACGTAGCTATAGTATCAATCCCAAGGTCATGAACCAAATAGTCCAACCATATGGCCTCCTTGCAAGCCTCAGTGGCTGCAACATACTCGGTCTCAGTGGTAAAGAGAGTCGTACACTTCTAAACCCTGGACATCCAAGAGACAGCACCTCCAGCATAGGTGAATACATAGCCAGAAGTGGACTTCCTACTATCTACATGTCCTGCATAATGAGAGTCTGTATACCCCACAACTCCAGTATCTTGGCTACCATAGCAAATACGCACCTTTTAGGTATCTCATGATACCCTTCACGACATCCCAATGTTTCTTTCCAGGTGTAGCCATATAGCCTGCCACAACACCAACTGCAAATGCAATATCTGGATAAGTGGCTATCATGGCATACATCAAACTGCCCACGGCTAATGCATAAGGGATCTTGGCCATCTCGGCCCTCTGCTCATCTGTCTGCAAACATTCGACCTATGAGACCTTCACATAAGTAGGTAATGGAGAGCCAATAAGCTTCAGTCTTGTAGGCGGAAATGCTCAAGGACTTTATGAACGTACTCCCTCTGTGAGAGGTAGAGTAGTCCCTGATGCCTGTCGCACTTAATGCGCATACCAAGAATGTGAGAGGCATGTCCCAAATCCTTCATCTCAAAGTTGTTCTTTAGCTAAGATTTAAAAGCATCCAACTCATCATGAGCTTTCCCTGCCATCAGCATATCATCCACATAAACTACCAAAATAAGAAATGATCCATCACGGGATGTCTTCGTGTAAAGACACGGATCCATAGCACTCTTGTTGTAGCCTTGTGACTGTATAAAGGCATCAAACTTATGATACCACTCCCTAGGTGCCTGCTTCAATCCATAAAGATTTTTCTTCAACTTGCACACTAGGTACTCCCTGCTAGGTTCTGCGAAGCCCTTAGCTTGCTCCATGTAAATCTCATCATGCAAATCTCCATGCAAGAATGCAGTCTTGGCATCCATATGATATATGTCCAAGTCAAGCTGCACGACTAAGGCTAAAACCAAGCATAGGGTAGTCATCTTGACCACAGGAGAAAATACTTCATCAAAGTCAACTCCATGTTCCTACCTAAAACCCTTAGCAACAAGTCTTGCCTTATAAGCTGGTTTGGGGTGCCCAGGGGTACTTTTCAGCTTGTACACCCATTTCCATACCAAAGCCTTCTTGCCATTAGGCAATGCAACCAAAACCCAAGTCATATTCTTATGCAGGGAGTCCATCTCTCAGACTACATAGCCCTCTCCCAGGAGTAATTGTTACCCCTACGCATAGCCTCGTCATAGGTGAGAGACTCTCATGTATCTGTAACCAAGACATAATGCATCGAGGGCTCAAATCTATCAGGTGGACATCTAGCTCTAGTAGACCATCTCACTGCAGGCTCTGTTGCATGTCTAGCATCCTATCCAACACCCTGCTCATGTGTACCAACTGTTGTTGCAGGGGCTGACCATCTGGTTGTGCAAGTTGTACTGGAGCACGAGGCTCCTCCTACAATATAACCCTACGTATCTCTACCACCTTCTCAGGTTGCCAATGCATCTTGTCTTCATGGAAGACTACGTCATGGCTGTGGGTGACTTTCCACACTTGCGGATCTCAGAGGCGGTAACCCATCTTGCCTGCATGTCCATAGCCAAGGAAAATGCATTTGACACTCTTAGGATCCAACTTAGTCCGCTTGTCCTTGGGCACATGGCAGAATGCCTCACATCCAAAGACACGTAGATGTACATAAGATGGAGGTTTCCCAGTCCATACCTCCTTTACAACCTGGAAATTCAAACCAACAGAAGGTGATCTATTGATGACATGCATAGCTTTACTGGCTGCCTCAGCTCAAAAGCTCTATGGTAGGCCTACATGGCTAAGCATAATACGTACACGCTCCTGGATGGTTCTATTCATCCTCTTAGTCAAACCATTCTGGAGTGGGGTATAGGGAGCAGTCAACTGACACTTAAATACCCCTCTCATCACATAGCTACTCAAAGGCACGTGACACATATTCTCTCCCATCATTAGTCCTAAGGCACTTCAGCCTATGCCCAGCCTGGTTCTCAACAAATGCAAGCCATCTTTAAAAAACATCCAAGACATCTAACATAAGCTTAATGGGGTAATCCCAGACTTTATGCAAAAAATCGACAATGAACGTCACAAAATACTTTGCACTACCAACGAGCTGACAGGGCATGGGCCCACAGACATCTAAATGTACCAACGCCAGGGGCTCACTCATGCGTGTCCTACCATATTTCTTATGCGTATTCCTAGTCTGTCTACCATAAAGACAATGCTCACATGAATCAAAGGGCAGTAAGTACTACAAACCAGAAAGCATTTTCATTCCCTTCAAGGACATATGGCCCAAATGGGCATGCCAAAGAGATACATGTAGGATGGAACTGTTTGACAAAACATGGTCAATAGGGGACCCATCAACTACAAGAGGATAGAAGCTGCCAGCCTTGGATCCTCTAGCAAGCACAAGTCTGCCATGAGTGATCTTCCAGGTAGAATCCCCAAATGAAACATGAAATCTAGCATCATCAAGCTACCTTGTAGACATAATATTGCATGTAAGCATAGGTACATGACGTAGATCCTGTAACAGAAAAGTACTACCAGTAGAGAACTGGATCCGTACATTCCCAATACCAACAATAGCAAGTGACATGGCATCACCCAAGCGAATTGAACCAGAGACAATGTGGTAGGAATGGAACCACTCACGGCATGGTGTAACATGAAATGAAGCACCAGAATCCAAAATCCAGCACTGCGCATATATAGAGCGAACCCCGGTCAACGGTGTAGCATCACAAGAACTACCTGCAAGTATGTACTCCCCATCGGAGTCATTAGTCTGCATGACATTTATCTCCTCGATTTTCACATTGGATTTTGCATGCATAATGCTATGATCAGAGGACTTTTCTTGTACTTTGTCTTTTTCCTTCTCTTTGCACTTCTCTTTGCACAACTCATGACACTGTGGACGTATGTGACGCTTCTTACCGCAATGATGACATGTTACATAAGCATTTCTTCCAGAGACTTGCTACGTGACTTAGACCTAGACTTTTGCGAGTCTCTACCACATCCATACCCATGTTCATTCTTTCCATTACCATCTCTGCCTCTAACAGTCAAAGCAAGCAACACACGAGAGGCATCCAAGTTCTTACGGTTGATCTCTTCCTGTAGAAGAGCACTCTCTACATCAAGCAAGTTCAAAATAGTAGCAGGAGCACATAAGGCAATGCGGAATATATCCCATAACTCACTCAGAGTCCCAAGAAAAAACAATGGAGTAACCTCATCATCAAAGGTAATTCCCTGCGAAGTCAAGTTCTTGATAATAGCATGGAACTGGCTCAAATGAGCAGACGTTGTCATATTCTCCTTCATGTGCAGGTCCATAAGCTGCTTCAACCAATATATCTGACTTGCTGGACGTTTCTTGTCAAAGAGGTTCTTAATTGTATCCCAAAGCTGCCAAGCACTCTATGTTTCCTCAACCACATTGTAATGCATATGTTGAGTGAAAGAAAAGATGAGGGTAGACTTGTATAACTCATCAAGCTCATCCCATTCATCATTAGTCATAGTTTCAAGCTACTCACCATTCATCCTTAATGGCTTGATTTGAGATTTCTACACCACCACCAATACCTACCAAACTTGGCTCTTCCAATAAGCATAATTCGTACCATCAAGCTTAGTGATATTGAAGATAGCACTGTTGGTGGAAGAAGAGGCCATACTGTAGTCCAAAATAGTGCAGATAGTTCAAAACTGCTTGCTATTTTCTGCTTTAAACAACCAAAATACCACCAAAAAAACCAAGGCAAAATGACCAAGAACTAATAGCTAATGATGCTACCCACCAAGTACCATCAAAAATGCATAAAATTAGGATGATTTAGCATGAAAATTTCACATCAGTCCATGCATGACTGCTTGCTGTAATAAATTATAGCTAGGTACAATGAGAGCAAATTGTAGGCCAAATGAATACATCAAGTCAACCACTGACTATCAAAGAATAACCAGCATTAAGCAGGCATAAATTAGCATGTGACAGTCATATGGACATTGAACAAATACCCAAGCATGTCAAATGAATCCATTAGTAATCCGGCATACCCCCTATTATGTAATAGGGCAAAGTCTATAAAACACTAGCAAGACTTGACACAAAGAGGTCTATGCTCATGGAGTGCAAACCCCAAATCAGTCCAAGTACATCTGTGAGGACCACCACATATCAACCATGCAACATCCAAGTGAAGATCCCAATCTTAAGTATCTAAAGGCTCAAGTAGCATAAATCACATGTCAAGTGTATCAAGATGCTCCCACTAGTACAAAAGTTGTAAATATCAAGCAAAGAAGCTCAATAAGGGCATATGATAGCACCAATGCCAGAAGATCCAAGATCAAGCATCAATAAGATCTCATGAGCATATAGGTCGTGTAGCATCCATAGGCATCAAGTACATCCAAACTATAACTCTAGCAAGCCGAGAAATAGCCAAAGTAAGCTATTGACAATCGAAGTTCAAGCCAAAGCAAGGCTCAGTAGTATCCAACTCCAAACAATGTAACTGGCATGTAGTAGTGGCATGGGCCAAGCATGTCAAGACCAGTTAGACATAAGCAAAGTACATGCCATAAGTACATCAGAGATGAAGATCCAAATTCTATGCGAAGCAAGCTTAAGCTCAACCAATGATTCGAGAGCAAATCCAAGCTCTATGTAGATCCCCGAGAGTCACTACTTCATTGTATACATCCAAGACATAGCCCGAATAATGCAATAGTCATATCCAAACATAAGCAAAAGAGCTTTAGCATCAAATAAATGTCCAAAATTGAGCAAACAGTGGCTCAATCCAATCTCAAAACCATAGACAAAACCATAGGCATAGTTTTCCATATGTATAGGTACCAATCGAGCATAATCGAGCATCAAATGACTATGTAGCATGAGCATAAAGTGTAATGACAAGGGCTGACATGTTTTGGACTACCTCTAGACTGTGTAAAATATTCAATGGCTGAGTGAATTCAGCCCCAAAACAATCTCACATCATATGTATACATTCCCCTAACATTCGGGCCCTATTTGGGACCAACCAAGCAACCAATGTCAATGCCAACCAAGCATAAACATAAAGTGATGATGTAACATTGTTTGTGGCTGCTTGTGGATTGTGGAAAACAATCTCACATCATACGTATACATTCCTCTAACATTCGGGCCCTATTTGGGACCAACCGAACAACCAATGTCAATGCCAACCAAGCATAAACATAAAGTGATGATGTAACATTGTTTGTGGCTACTTGTGGATTGTGGAAAACATTCCAACAGTCACAATGTGTGACCGGGCCTTCCTTTATTCAAACTGTCACTAAAACTATAAAAAATAAAGTGAGGTGATGGGCATCTGCCACCTGCAATGTGCAGTGGTGGGTACTGTCAGTGTAGTAATACACGGGCGGCTAGGCAGAGGCACCTTTACCCCCAACAGTATGTTTTAGTAATCCATTAGGAAACTATCCTAGACGGCTTTGCCTGGCACTCATGGGAATGCATGGGCTCTATCGTCTAGGTTTCCCAGAGTCCACCCACCCAGTAATGGAAGGTACCAACCATCCCCATGAGGATCAACCTGCAAGCTCGAGGTCCTAATTTGACAATTGAGGTCTCGATGCATCAACTAGCTCCATTGGATGTGTCCCACAAGGGCTTCTCATCTAACTGAAGTGATCGTAGTTATCCTTGGTTCATGGAGTGTAACACTTTTTTCCAGCAATTGGTTAGCATTCAGGAAACCTTAATGGAGTTCTGGCACTGCTGCCACACCTTTTTCCAAAGATAATTACTGATCAAGGTTTTAAGACCTGACCCTACATAAGTCAACCCTCAACTCTACCTAATTTTTCCTAATTAACGTTTCATTCAGTCTCTTGAGAAAACCTCCCATCTTATCGGGACCACCCATCCACAGGACGGATCCCCGTCAGGGATCTTGCCCACCCATTTCCCACAAATGGTTTTCTTTAGTTTTCTAATTACCTATCACATTGACTTATGGAATATGAAAGTAGCTTTGTTAATTAACCCGTTATCACATGTTCCTTTATGTAATTTTATGGCGCAACACAAATACAAAGAAAAAAATCTTTTGGCAAAACATATTTCGCAAGGTTATTTTTACAATGCTTTTTCCCTTTTGCCTATGCAAAATATAAACCTCCGTTCACCGAAAAATCCCTTATGTCTGTGTAGAAGTAACTGTCCAAGATTTTCATCCCTTCACTAGTACTGGGGAGTCCAGGATCCCATCCAGATTCGCATAAGGCTCAAGCAATTCCTAAGAGCGATCGAGAGATTTACGGCCAGAGCCCCCTGGCACTCCCGCCTCCTCCTGCCTAACGAAGTCCTCACCGAGCCATCTCTCGTTGTGGCAGCTGGTCCAAAGCTCCTCATGGTGGTACAAAACAATTCCCCTTGGAGTAGGGTTCCACGTCTAACCGTGGGGGAGGCAAAGCGTGGTCTTTCCTCTTATTATCCTGATTATATATTTACAATCAGATCTAACTACTGCAAGCACAATCAATTTTTCCTGTGCAACCATTAATACATGCACAAATCAAAAAGAAACATCAACAAGTATTTTTTAGCATAGGAAGCAGCCCCACCTAAATCTAGGGTTTCTCTTTTAAGGTCCCACCTTATTCTTAGGGTTCCCTTCCTACTTTCAACTCTTTTTCGGGATCCTCAATTTATTTAGCAAATCTGGAGTTTATTTTATCCATATGAAAAATTTGGTATTTTCGCCCTAAAAGAAATATGGGCATTTACATCTACGGCAAGCAATTCATGCGTTGCCTTGCCCTAACCCATGCTTAGCAAGATTTCAATTGCTTTTCCAAGTCTATTTAGACTTTAGAATTTGTATCGACAAATTCTTATCAATGTCCAACAAGTTCTACAGTCTTCCAATATTTATTTAATTTCTTGATATTTATACCTTCAGGGTTGTCGAGCATTTCATAGTTGTTTTCAATTCAACACTCTCAATAACTTAGGTTAGGTTTTCTCGATGACTCATGCATGGGTCAATTCACAATATTGACGTTCTTGCTAATATAATCATTAATATAAATATTGCATGTGTTTTCAGTAATAAAATAATTTTTATTTTACTCTACTCATATTCTATGGTTTAATCGACGATGTACGACCTTTCAACATTATCTAGCAGAATCAATTTTCATTTAGCTATATCCTAAGTGCAATGATGATTGTTTTTTTGAAAACTTTATTCTAAGCAATGAAAAAATCATAAGACTAACTTTTCTTTCATCTTTTATACATCAAATTATATTTCGATGCACCTGAGTTATGCGCATCTAGTATATATTTTCTTACGTAATTATCTATTGGTTTAATGCATTGATGATTTCATGATATTATATAAATGATTTTCTATAAATTATTATAAAACTCATATGCATCTGTTATCATTAGCAAAATAAAATAAAGATAATCACTTTCACGAAAAATGTATAAAATATTCCCTTTCCTAACATCGTCTACCTTTTTTCTGATATTATGATCACATGCGTCATTAATGAAATAACAAAAAATATCATGAAATAAACCATAAGTAATATATTTTCTTAATGACAAGGATATAACAAAAGAGTCTTTTCAGTGAATCATTAACTATTATATTACTTAGGCTATTTTCCTAAGCAGCAGCTCATGTGCATTTTCTTTAAAATGTGTGTATAATCATTTAAAGCCAAATATAGCGATAAGCTTATAAAAATTTATTTTTTTCCAAATCGATAAGATATTACCTCTCTCGGTTTGCTATAATGGGGGTTTTGCCAATTCCTACCATGTCATTTTCTCCATCAGCCGCGTTCTTTGCTTCCCTTGCTTCAAATGGGCTTTTTGAATTTCTACAACCTCATGGAGCCATGGATGTCAGACAAAATTGAGCTGAGAGTTCAAGGAGAGTTGGTGGTCGTCCAGAAAAATTTTGCCAGTATTTTGTTTAGCGATATGGCTATATGCAAGGAAGTCAAAATAGGGGGTAGAGAGAATAGAAATGAGGTAGAGGGGGGGGTTATTTTCCTCCTTCAATGCTCAAGCTACAATGAAAAAGAAAACTAGAGAAATTTTTCCATCATCAGGAGGTCTTCCTTCTTACTTTCTTTGTGAAGGAGAAGGGTTGTATTTATAGGCATGAGGGGGAGGATGTAGTCGACTCATTCTTTTGGCTACTTGTCAAGAGCCAAGTAAGCTTAATAAAAAATACATTTTGATTGCTTATCTGTTGGATGGTGGCATGGGGATGATTTTAAAATGCTTTCTCTCCCTCCAGGAGTCAGAAACATCATGATTTTTTGCCTATTTTTTGAAAAATACATTTTTTTCTTCAAAACAATTTCAATTGGTAGCTTTTGGCCAAGTTACCTCATGACTTATCTAGTTTATAAAGTCATGCCATACTCTTTGATACTTAACTTACTCAATAGCATGCTCGTTCTTGCGTGTTATTTGTCTACCAATTAAGGCTTTTGCAATTTCTCTTGCCATTATGAAATCAATACGATCTTTGACGCATTAAATGGAATCCGGATAGCTAAATCAAATATGATGTGAGAAAAATTATGATCAAGTTGTCGTAATATTATTTATGAGGTATCTTTGCTTTTTGTGGGGCTGAATACATTGAGGTGTCTTCTCCTATCAGATTGCAGAATTGATTTAATGCGAGACTCGATATCAAGAAAATTACATGCATTCACTTATGTGATAGCTCGAGGAGTACTTTTTAAAACACCTCAAGCCCAAATTCGTTTCTTGATATGAAGCATTGTGGCAGGAATATTACATCCTCTCCTCCTTAGAGGAATGGAGATGTCCTCATCTCGAAAGAAACTATAGAAACTCTTTTTCTAGAGCTATCTCTTCTATCCAGGTTGCATCCTCCTTAGGATGGTCTTTCCACTAGATAAGATACTTCCTCATGGTTCTGTTTCTTAGAGGTTTATCTTTTACTTCTAGAATCTTATAATGCTTGCATTCAAGGGCTCCTTGACTAGGCATTACAATTTGCCGATTATCAAGAATATTATTTTTATTTGCCACATAAGCTTTCAAAAGACTAACGTGAAATACATTGTGGACTTTCACATGATCAGGAAGTTGTACTTTGTAAGCATTAGCTCCTAGGCATTTGAGAACCTTGTATGGTCCACAATACCTTGGACTCAATGTAACGTGTCCACTAATATCATCCTGGATACGTCTTAGTAGTCCATCGGAAAGGATGTCTAGAAAGCTCCACCCGGCACTCCCATGGAATGATACGGGATTTGCGATCTAGGTCTTCCCGCGTCTGCCACATAGCGGAAGTATCCTGGTCGTTCCCACTTAGGATCGACCAAAATTAGGGTTTTTCTGATTGGTCATTACCTAACAGCAACTAGCGTCGGACCCAAGCGAACTACTTTCCGCAGAAATACCAGGTCCGAAGCGGATTCACGCTGCACTTGGTTCAAGGAGAATGGAAAACGAGAGGGATACAAAGCTCAACCTCTCTGCCATAAGGCATAGTCCCATTCCATTCCACTAAAACCACATAAATCGGTTAAGACATCACTCTAAGTCAACGCTTTTGTTGTTCGTGTCCTTTGACGATCATCCCGCTGTTCTTTAAGATTTGAGAAAAGTTCTCGGCTGACCGAGACCACCCAACCGTAGGACGGACCCATGGCCCATCCTCCGCACTTTCCTCGGTTTATTTTAGTTAGGTAATTATCTAACACGTTAGTTGGACATAACAATCAGCTTCTTTAATTAATCCGTTAAGCATTGGTTCCTTCACATAATTTTATCATGTGACATAGAAAAACAATATCATACAAGTTCTTTGTTAATACATCATCATATTTATCGTTGAAATACAAGGATTTCCGCCCGTAGGCTTGTCCATAATCCACCCGAAGGCTATCCAGTAATCCACAGGGATTACTATTCCAAGCTTCCACCCGTAAACTAGTATGCGGGCCTCGAGATCCAATCCCGAGTCATGTTACGCCCGTAGGCTTGTCCATAATCCACCCGAAGGCTATCCAGTAATCCACAGGGATTACTATTCCAAGCTTCCACCCGTAAACTAGTATGCGGGCCTCGAGATCCAATCCCAAGTCATGTTAGCCTCTTGTGCAGGACCCGAAAGGCGAGGGATTTACGGCCAGAGCCCCCCTGGCACCCAAGCGTCCTCCTGCTCCAAGTAGAGCTCAACAGAGAGACCTCGCTGTGGTTCGGTCCACATTCCGGGCGCGGTCAAAAACCCCCTTGGTTAGGGTCAGGCAGGCAGTCGGGGGTAACTGAAGCTACCTCTTCCTTCAGGCCTTCAACCTAAAGTATAGATATTCATTTAATTTGTAATTCATAAACCAAACAGTGCTCTAAATTCTCTAGCAAGCACAAACACTTTCATTAACCGATCTTGTTTGTTGGCAAACTGTTAAGGAATGATTCTTTCCTTTCAAATGCATCAGCACTCGTTCCAGGGTGTCTTGCATCTTGGCAAGATCCCTTATATTCTGGGTTAGGGCGTACCCTATTAACCCAACTTGGTCAACCCTAAAGTTCATTGGATACTTTAGTTTCCGGTTTTTAACTTTCCTTATTTAGAAGGATATCAAAGAATACATCCCTTTTGCAAGATAACATGCGTAAGGATCTGCCATCCTTGTTGAGGGTATTTAACCTTTCTTCTTGTGAATCAATCACAAGACTATATGACTTCGTACTTGCTGCGCAAGTCCTGCATCGTAATATACGATGAAACAATCCGTTTTAGTTTCTTTAAGCTGACGTTTGTTGGACCTAGGGTCTCTTTTTAAGAACCTTAGGGACAAACCCTAGTTCTTTTACATTTACGAATTTATTGACCCTACAATCAGGGAAGGTAGTCAAGTGTTTAAGTTATAAATGTTTCTTGGTCATTAAATCATTCTCAAGGCATATTTCGCAGCATAGGTATTTCTAAGTTTACATTAATTCGGTTATCTTTTAGAAGGTAATATTGAGATCACCTCGGCACAATTTGTTATCCTTGTGACAATTGATTTTTCAATCCTAAACTTTAATGCTTTGAGGTTAGGGAAATTCAATTAATCTTCCTTTTTCCTTGCAAACGAAACTCATCCCAAATAACAATCTTTTCCTTGCTAAGATATGCAGTTAGCAATGATAACTTCCTAGAATTCAAGCAATGTAAGAAACCTTTCATGAATTTCATCTTCTATGATGATTCGTTGCAAAAAGGAATAGGGGTTAATGGTGCAAGATGCAGTTTTTATACCTTCAAGATTTAACTGAAATATATTACTATAGTAGGTAGATAATCTGGCTCGTAATTCGTTTCAATGCATGATGCTATTCGAAGGAACTATGTTTTATACATTATCATTTTTGCATGTTCAATTAAACTAAACTCCTTCATCATAAATAACTCAGAAAAAATATATATCTTATCCCTAACAATTCATCTTTGCATGATTGACTTAAAACCGATATAAAACCAAGAAGGAAAAACCTGGTTTTTGGTTGAGATATCCACATGGATATCGGGAGATGACCCTCCCGCAGCTACTCCTTGAACTTTCTTAGGCGACATCGCAGTTGTAATCCTTCGGATGTGAAGGCAGCTTTTACTCTCCTTCTCGGATTTCCACCGTCTCTCTTTCGAGGCAAGGAGCCATTCAAAAGATTGACCACGAGAGGGGATAATAATACTTTTAAAGTCTTAGCTTCTTCGGAGAGGGAAATGTTTATAAAGCCTAAAAAGGCCCTATAGGGTATATACACGGCAAAAAAGGTTGTGCGTGAGTGTGGCTTCGCAACATACGAACCTTGAGAGATTTTCGGGCACGGGAGTGAAAGGACTTACAGGTTTTCAAACCTAGGGGGAAAATTTTGAAGGGTAACACAAGGAATTATAGCACGGGGAAAAAGGTGTGAAGGAAAAAGGGTACACGGGGTTAGAAAGGGCTTAGGGGGGTGTGTTAAAAAGGAATATGGGGGGTGAAATACGGGCTCACAAGAAGGGACTTATAACCTTAAGTACGGGGAAGGGATTTGTGGGTTATGAGGCCAAGGGGTGTGGGGGTTTAACGGCCTCTCGGGAAGGGGTGAAGGCCTTAAGACCGGGGCGGGGTGAAAAGGATTTCTAAGGGGTAGAACCGGAAGGGGGTGAAAGGGTAAGGGAAGGGTATAGGAACGGGGGCTTGAGGGTTTTAAAAACCCGAGGTGGAAGGATTTTTAAGTATAGGAAGGGGGCTTAAGGAGCCCCCCCTTAGAAGCTTCAAGAAGCTTCTTGAAGCTTCTGTGGGTGTCGATCACGATCCACGTGGGGGGGGGGAGAATCTTGACGGCGACGACTGGGGGAAAATAGTCTGCAGGCGGCGGTGATGGCATACGTGGGGAGAGAGGATAGAGGTGGCAGTGGCAGTTCGGCAGCATCAGGGCGTCCTCCTCGTTTTCGTCCTCCCTCCTATAGCAATATGAGCCCGGCCATGGCTTCGTCCTCTCCCTTTCCTCCTCCGGCAGCAGCACGACAGGGCGATGGCTTCGTCCTACTCTCTCACGGCCTCTCCTGTCTCTGCCGCCCACCCTTACATTTATAGGGGAGGGGAGGGAATCCTCTCCCCTTGACGTGTCCATCCGCATGCATATGGAGCTGAGCAAGCTCTAGCGAGGAGCTTGCTGAATCCTCTATCCCCCCTCTACCCTTCCAGCTCGAAGCACCGCCGCGCGAGAAGGCGAATTTTTTTAAAATATATATTTGATATATTACATTCTCTCCCCCTTGGAGGAATCGAGATGTCCTCATCTCGAGATAAACTAGGGATATTGATGGATGAGAGTGCCTTCATCTACCCAAGTGGCATCCTCTTCGGGATAATCTTTCCACTGGACGAGGCATTCTCTCAAGGTTTGGATCTTAACTGTCTCTCCTTAACATCTAAGGTCCTATCCGGCCTTAGTTCAAGGACTCCTTGACTAGGCATTACAATTTGTTGGTCATCAAGTACATGGTTAGGGTTGGGTACATATTTTTTCAATAGGCTGATATGGAATACATTGTGAACCTTTAGGTTCTCAGGGAGTTACAATCTATAAGCATTGGGTCCTAGGCATTTGAGGATTTTGTACAGCCCACAATACCTTGGACTTAGCTTCTTGCAATCTAACTCTTTTTAGGGCATACATGAATGAAGACCATGACTCCTTCTTCGAAGACTCTTTCATGACGCTTCAAATCTGTGTATGCCTTTTGTCTATCCTTGGCTGCTTGTATGTCTTGTCTTATTGACTTTATTTGATCATCCATGTCTTCCAACATCTGTCTTGATGCTTCAACCCTTAGGGTTGGATCAGAAAAGTTTAGGGGACTTCGACAATCATGACCATACAATGCTTGGAAAGGAGTCATCTGAATGCTCTGCTGGTAAGAAGCATTGTAGGAAAATTCAACCAATGGCAAATATTGAATCCACCTTTTTGGCTCTCGACAGCAGTATGCCCTAAGCATATCCTCGATGACTTGATTTACTCGCTCTGTTTGGCCATCCGTTTGGGGATGGTAGGCAGTGCTAAAACAGAGTTGAGTCCCAATAGCTTCAAAGATAGCTCTCCAGAAGTGTGATGTGAAGAGAGAATCTCGATCACTAATGATTCTTATGGGTAAACCCTGTAGCTTGAATATGTCCTTGATAAACAACCTTGCAATGTCGGAGGCTTTATAGTTTGTCTTTACTGGAATAAGGTGTGCAACCTTAGTAAGCATGTCAACCACAACCATGATGGAGTTGTATCCTCCCTGGACTTGGGGTAACCCTACAACAAAATCCATATTGATGAATTCCCATTTCATTTGGGGGATGTCAAGCGGTTGCAATTTCCCTGGCATCATGACATGTTCCTCTTTGATACGTTGGCAAGACAAACACTCACTGACATATTTGAGAATGTCACCTTTGAGCCTCTCCCAATGGTAGCTCTTCCTAACTGCATTAAGAGTCTTAGCATAGCCAGGATGTCCTGCGAAAGGGGAATCATGAGCTTCCCACATTATCTTCTGCTTAAGTGACTGGCTTGCTGGTATACACAGTCTTGTTCTGTAATAGACAAGTCCATTATCAATGGAAAATTCCTTATACTTAGCTTGTAACTTTTGATTCTGCTCCTTGGTAGAGATTCCCTTTAGCATTGTTTGGTAGGCCAAATCATGGCATGCTTCCTCTCTAGCTAACTCAAGTATAGGGTTGTTTGGCATAGATACTTTTGTAGCTAGAGATCTGGCCGTTGATGGATTCTGCAAGATTAGGGAATTTAGGAATGCCTTGCGACTAAGTGCATCAGCAACTACATTCTCTTTCCCTGGTCGGTACTTGATTTCAAAGTCATATTCCTCCAACACTTCAATCCACCGACGTTGCCTCATGTTGAGCTCGTTCTGGGTAAAGATCCATTTGAGGCTCTTATGGTCGGTTACTAGAGTAAACTTGTTACCCAACAGGTAGTGTCTCCAAAGGTTTAGAGCATGGATGACAGCCAGTAATTCCAGATCATGCGTAGCATAATTCTTTTCATGGCTCTTCAATTTCCTTGAAGAGTATGCTACTGGATGGCCTTCCTGCATAAGTACACACCCCAAGGCAAGAATGCTAGCATCAGTTACTACCTCGAACTCCTTATTGAGGTCTGGAAGTTTTAGAATAGGTGCTGATACCAAACTTTGCTTCAATCTGTCGAAGCTATTTTGTTCGGGAGTTGACCATGTAATGGAAGTCTGCTTCTTCAGTAAATCCGTCAGAGGTGCTGCAATCAAAGCATAGTTTTTTATGAAGACCCTATACCATCCTGTCAATCCAAGAAAGCTGCGTATTTCTTTAACAAATACTGGTGTTGGCCATTCAAGCACATCTCTAACCTTGGCTGGGTCTACTGATATTCCTTCTGATGATACTATGAATCCCAGATATTCAATCTGACACTTGAAGAATGCACACTTTTTCATTTTTGCATACAGCTTATGTGACCTCATTGTCTCAAGGACAATCCACAGTTGGAGATTCATGATCTTCTTCCTATTTAGAATAGACTAAAGTGTCATCGAAGAAGAAAAGCATGAAATCATCAAGATATGGCCTAAAGATGTCCTACATTAATCTATTGAAGGTAGCAGGTGCATTCGTAAGCCCGAATGACATAACCAGGAACTCAAAGTGCCCATATCTTGTATTGAAGGCCGTCTTTGGGATATCTTCTTCCTTGATCCTTATCTCATAGTAACCTGACCTGAGATCAATCTTGGAGATGATCTTTGCACCCTGAAGACGATCAAGAAGCTCATCTATTCTAGGGATAGGATACTTGTGCTTGATTGTTGATTGATTCAACCCTCAGTAATCAATACATAGTCGAAGTGTCCCATCTTTCTTTTTCTGGAATAGTACTGGAGCTCCCCACAGTGAATTGCTAGGCCGGATGTAGCCCTGATCTAACAATTGCTTGAGTTGTTCCTTCAGCTCAATTGCTTGTGGTATGGACATTCTATAAGGTCTCTTGGCAATTGGCGCAACTCTAGATACTAACCTAATCTCATGATCTACTTCTCTTTGAGGCGGAAGTTCGGTCAATTCTTCAAGGAATAGGTCTGCGTATTCCTTTAGCCAAGAAGGTCCTTCATGAGACTCTTGCTTTTGATCTAACTTGTTGAGTTTGATCAAGTAAACAGGTAATCCTTTTCTAACTCCTTTTATGATCCGAGATACTTTGGCCAATTGGATTCTTGGCACTCCTACCTCACCTTGAGTTGTGACTAATTCCCTTTCAGAGTTTCGAAAGGAAACTTGACCCTTTCCACAGTGAATGTGGGCGTCGTTGGGCTTAAGCCAATCCATTCTGAGTAGACACTCATGGATGCCTAATTTCATGACTCTGAATTTAACTGAAGTCTTCTTTCCTCCCAGAAAGAATTCCACCTTAGCAGTTTGCCTCATACAAGTAACTTCACGAGCATTTGCCAATTCCACAAGCAGGGTAGATGCTTCTACTGTGCCTATTCCTAATCTTTTTGCACATGCTGGTGAGATAAAGGAATGTGTACTGCCACAATCAATCAAGTTTTTGAAACCTTTACCTTGATAGTCCGACAGTGTCTGAATCATCAAGAACTGGCGATTCGGTCCTTTCTTGTGTAAAGCGGCATGGACTGTCGCTCTTTTGAATTCTGCTTCCATGGTCGGATCTTCTTCTTCGCATCCTTGCCTATTGGCAATGCAGGCAGTTCTTCCTCTTCCTCAGGTAGCGGCTCCTTGACCACGGCCTGCTCCTTGAAAAGGCACTTGGCGATGTCCTCCACTGAGCTTGGGACATTGCCTCTCGAAGTGACCGGGTTCGTTACAGTGAAAATAATGGAGGTTTCGGCCATTACTTTGAGTAGGAACAAAGTTGTTGACATTATTCGTCCTTGCTTTCTTTCTTTGTCCCTGATTATGACCTTGAACTCTCTTCATTTGAGGTCTGAATGCTCCTCTGTTCGGGTCATTATAAGACCAAGTTTTGTTACCCCTTGGTCTAGCTTGCACCTCCTGAATTATAGGTGCCTCTCGAATGAGTGCATCCTAAAGATCTGATGGACGCATAGATTCGAGACGGGTATTTACTGGTGAATTTAAACCCGCACAAAATTTGGACACTTGCTGTGTCATGTCCATCTGTGGCGCATACTTTAAAAGTGAGACGAATTTAGAGCAGTATGTGAGTCCTAGTTGTTTTAGCTCGTAGAACTCATTCATTTTCTGCGTGCGATATGCAGGTGGAAAGTATCTTCCCTGCATGGCTTTCTTCAGCTTCTCCCAGGTAATGGATCCCTCTGCAATCCCTTGATCCCTGTACCATTGCTTCCACCAAAGTCTGGCTTTACCGGTGAGCTTTAACTTGGCGAGCATAGCCTGATTGGCAGGTGCAGTACCGGCTGCTTCGAAGTAATCCTCCATGGATTCAATCCAAATTTCAGCATCAGCCTGGACAAATCTCCCTCTCTCGTCAAACTCGGGTGGCTTAATCTACTTGAGAAGGAACTTCTTCTCCTGGATCACAGCAGTATTTGATGTAGGAGACGAGTTTGGAACCTGTACCTGGGGTTGTGCCTGAATAAAGGTTTTCTTAACGTTATTATACGATAATTGACGTTAGCTTATATTACATCTTTAATTCAGCTATCTCGTAAACAATGTAGCTACTTAACTTTTTATCAAATCTTATGCACAGCCAGACATTGATAAAAAGAAGTCTTTATTTGTATTTACATGGGCATAGCCCGTTCAAATACAACGTTTCATGTGATGATAAGCTAATTGTTACATTTAGTTTGGGGAGAATAACATTGTATTGCATTTATCTACAGGAACTGTGTAATAGTAGGGTTTTGGGTTATGGATCTTCAGGAATCGATAAGTCATCGGAAGTTCAGGATATCCTTTCCGTTGGAATCCATACTTCTCATGGCGGCCCAACACTTTAATCCTGTCGGCTGGGATTACACGGGTTACTTCCTCATATATATATGAGTTCATCTCAACCCTCCGACCTTGAATATGTAAAGTTGAATTTACGTGAGCTTCCACAAAAACGAACAGCTTCACAACTTTCAGGTCTTCCAACCACTTGATCCTCTTTAGGTTGGTCTGTAGATAAGCAAACCGGTGGGCAGCTATGTAATAGATTCCTGAAGCACCCGTCCATCTTCGTTCCATGTACAAAGGTGATGGACTATAGATCTGCTCCAGGATGTTCATCATCCCAATTCTTTGTCTATAAACCGGAGAATGTATTGCAATCATAAATATGACCCGAAATACCAAAAACTTGTCCCACTCTTCGTACTTCTGCAAGACAGTATTGAAGGTAAGAAAATGTTTGGACAGCAACAATTTCTTTACTTCATTTTATTGAGATTTTATAAAAACAATTCCGTTATTGGTCGGCTCTGATACCAACTGTAACATGTCCACTAATATCATCCTAGACACGTCTTAGCAGTCCATTGGAAAGAATGTCTAGAAAGCTCCACCCGGCACTCCCATGGAATGATACGGGATTTGCGATCTAGGTCTTCCCACGTCTGCCACGTAGCGGAAGTATCCTGGCCGTTCCCACTTAGGATCGACCGGAATTAGAGTTTTCCGGATTGGTCATTACCTAAGAGCAAACTAGCGTCGGACCCAAGCGAACTACTTTACGCAGAAACGCCAAGTCCAAAGCGGATTCACACTGCACTTGGTTCAAGAAGAATGGGAAACGAGAGGGATACAAAGCTTAACCTCTCTGCCTTAAGGCATAGTCCCATTCCATTCCCCTAAAACAGCATAAATTGGTTAAGACATCACTCTAAGTCAACGCTTTTGTTGTTCATGTCCTTTGACGATCATCCCGCTGTTCTTCAAGATTTGAGAAAAGTTCCCGGCTGACTGGGACCACCCAACCATAGGACGGACCCATGGCCCATCCTCCACACTTTCCTCGGTTTGTTTTAGTTAGGTAATTATCTAACACGTTAGTTGGACATAACAATCAGCTTCTTTAATTAATCCGTTAAGCACTGGTTCCTTCACGTAATTTTATCACGTGACATAGAAAAACAATATCAAACAAGTTCTTTGTTAATACATCATCATATTTAGCGTTGAAATACAAGGAGTTCCGCCCATCGGCTTGTCCATAATCTGCCCGAAGGCTATCCAGTAATCCACAGGGATTACTATTCCAAGCTTCCGCCCGTAAACTAGTATACGGGCCTTGAGATCCAATCCCGAGTCACGTTAGCCTCTTGTGCAGGACCCGAAAGGCGAGGGATTTACGGCCAGAGCCCCCGCTGGCACCCAAGCATCCTCCTGCTCCAAGTAGAGCTCAATGGAGAGACCTCTCATGGTGGTTCGGTCCACGTTCCCGGCGCGGTCAACAACTCCCTTGGTTAGGGTCAGGCAGGCAGTCGGGGGTAACTGAAGCTGCCTCTTCCTTCAGGCCTTCAACCTAAAGTATAGATATTCATTTAATTTGTAATTCATAAACCAAACAGTGCTCTAAATTCTCTAGCAAGCACAAACACTTTCATTAACCGATCTTGTTGTTGGCAAACTGCTAAGGAATGATTCTTTCCTTTCGAATGCATCAGCACTCTTTCCAGGGTGTCTTGCATCTTGGCAAGATCCCTTATATTCTGGGTTAGGGTATACCCTATTAACCCAACTTGGTCAACCCTAAAGTTCATTGGATACTTTAGTTTTCGGTCTTTAACTTTCCTTATTTAGAAGGATATCAAAGAATACATCCTTTTGCAAGATAACTTGCGTAAGGATCTGCCATCCTTGTTGAGGGTATTTAACCTTTCTTCTTGTGAATCAATCACAAGACTATATGACTTCGTACTTGCTGCGCAAGTCCTGCATCATAATATACGATGAAACATTGCGTTTTAGTTTCTTTAAGCTGACGTTTGTCAGACCTAGGGTCTCTTTTTAAGAACCTCAGGGACAAACCCTAGTTCTTTTGCATTTACGAATTTATTGACCCTACAATCAGGGAAGGTAGTCAAGTGTTTAAGGTATAAATGTTTCTTGGTCTTTAAATCATTCCCAAGGCATATTTCGCAGCATAGGTATTTCTAAGTTTACATTAATTCGGTTATCTTTTAGAAGGTAATATTGAGATCACCTTGGCACGATTTGTTATCCTTGTGACAATTGATTTTTCAGTCCTAAGCTTTAATGCTTTGAGGTTAGGGAAATTCAATTAATCTTCCTTTTTCCTTGCAAAACGAAACTCGTGCCAAATAACAATCTTTTCCTTGCTAAGATATGCAGTTAGCAATGATAACTTCCTAGAATTCAAGCAATGTAAGAAACCTTTCATGAATTTCATCTTCTATGATGATTCGTTGCAAAAAGGAATAGGGGTTAATGGTGCAAGATGCAGTTTTTATACCTTCAAGATTCAACCGAAATATACTACAATAGTAGGTAGATAATCTTGCTCGTAATTCATTTCAATGCATGATGCTATTCGAAGGAACTATGTTTTATACATTATCATTTTTGCATGTTCAATTAAACTAAACTCCTTTATCATAAATAACTCAGAAAAAATATATATCTTATCCCTAACAATTCATCTTTGCATGATTGACTTAAAACCGATATAAAACCAAGAAGGAAAAACCTGGTTTTGGGTTGAGATATCCACATGGATATCGGGAGATGCCCTCCCGCAGCTACTCCTTGGACTTTCTTAGGCGGCATCGCAGTTGTAATCCTTCAGATGTGAAGGCAGCTTTTACTCTCCTTCTCGGATTTCCACCGTCTCTCTTTTGAGGCAAGGAGCCGTTCAAAAGATTGACCACGAGAGGGGATAATAAGACTTTTAAAGTCTTAGCTTCTTCAGAGAGGAAAATGTTTATAAAGCCTAAAAAGGCCCTATAGGTTATATACATGGCAAAAAAGGTTGTGCGTGAGTGTGGCTTCGCAACATACGAACCTTGAGACATTTTCGGGCACGGGAGTGAAAGGACTTAGAGGTTTTCAAACCTAGGGGGGAAAATTTGAAGGGTAACACAAGGAATTATAGCACGGGGAAAAAGGTGTGAAGGAAAAAGGGTACACGGGGTTAGAAAGGGCTTAGGGGGGTGTGTTAAAAAGGAATATGGGGGGTGAAATACGGGCTCACAAGAAGGGACTTATAACCTTAAGTACAGGGAAGGGATTTGTGGGTTATGAGGCCAAGGGGTGTGGGGGTTTAACGGCCCCTTGGGAAGGGGTTAAGGCCTTAAGACCGGGGCAGGGTGAAAAGGATATCTAAGGGGTAGAACCGGGAGGGGGTGAAAGGGTAAGGGAAGGGTATAGAAAGGGGGGCTTGAGGGTTTTAAAAACCTGGGGTGGAAGGATTTTTAAGTATAGGAAGGGGGCTTAAGGAACCCCCCCCTTAGAAGCTTCAAGAAGCTTCAAGAAGCTTCTGTGGGGGTCAATCAGGATCGACGTGGGGGGGGGAGAATCTTGACGGCGACGACTGGGGGAAAATAGTCTGCAGGCGGCGGTGATGGCGTACGTGGGGAGAGAGGATAGAGGCGGCAGTGGCAGCTCGGCAGCATCAGGGCATCCTCCTCGTTTTTGTCCTCCCTCCTATAGCAACACGAGCCCGGCCATGGCTTCGTCCTCTCCCTTTCCTCCTTCGGCAGTAGCACGATAGGGCGAGGGCTTCGTCCTACTCTCTCACGGCCTTTCCTGTCTCTGCTGCCCACGCTTGCACTTATAGGGGAGGGGAGGGAATCCTCTCCCCTCGACGTGTCCATCCGCATGCATATGGAGCCGAGCAAGCTCCAGCGAGGAGCTTGCTGGCTCCTCTATCCCCCCTCTACCCTTCCAGCTCGAAGCGCCGCCGCGCGAGAAGGCGAATTTTTTTAAAATGTATATTTGATATATTACACTCAACTTTTTGAACTTTCCTAATGACAAAGAACTCTTCTTTGGGCGTACATGGATGAAACCATGTCTCCCTCTTAGAATATGCACTCTTGCCATCCTAGATCAACATAAGCTTTGTGGCGGTCTTTGGCAGCTTGGATGTCTTGTCTAATAGTCTTGACCTAATCATCCATGTCTTCTAGCATTTTCTTAGAAGCCTCAACCTTTATGATTGGATGAGAGAAATTCAATGGCGTCAAACCATTCTTGCCATACAATGCTTGAAATGGAGTCATTTGATTACTCTGGTGATATGTCGCATTTGAGGAAAATTCCACTAAGGGAAAATACTGTATCCACCTTGTCGGTTCTCTGGAACAGTAAGCTCTCAGTATATCCTCAATGACTTGATTAACCCGCTCTATTTGACCATCAGTTTGGGGATGGTAAGCTGTGCTAAGTTGGATTCCAATTGCTTCAAATAGGATCCTCCAGAAATGTGACGTAAACAGAGAGTCCCTATCACTAACGATTCATTTAGGCAATCCACGAAGCCTAAAGATTTCTTTCACAAATAGTCATGCAATGTCTGAAGCTTTATAGTTGGCCTTGACTAGGATAAGATGAGTGACCTTAGTCAACATATCCACAATCACCATGATTGAATTATACTCTCCTTAAATAGAAGATAAGCCAACTACAAAATCCATACTGATAAACTCCCATTTCATCTTAGGAATGTCAAGTGGCTGGAGCTTTCCTGGCATTTTGACACGCTCAGCTTTCACCCATGGCTACTTAGGCATTCATTACCATATCTGAGTGCATCATGCTTCAGTCTTTCCCAGTAGTAACTTTTCCTGACTGCATTAAGAGTTTTTGCATAGCCAGGGTGTCGTGAGAATGGGGAGTCATGGGCTTCCCATAATATCTTCTTTTTCAACGTTTGACTGAGGGGAATGCAGATCCTTGTTCTAAAATAGACAAGTCCATCATCCAAGGTGAAATTTTTGTATTTGACTCTAAGCTTAGGATCAATGTCCTTAACTAGGATTTCTTTAAGCATTAGCTCATACTTAGGATTCTTGTATGCCTCTTCTTTGGGTAGCTCAATGATTGGATTGCTAGGCATCGATATCATGGTAGCTAAAGTCTCTCCTTTAGATGGCTCTTCCATGATAAGTGCATTCAGAAATGCTTTATGACTTAATGCGTCAACAATCACATTCTCTATCTCAGGTCTGAACTTGATTTCAAAATCAAATTCTTGCATGACTTCAATCCATCGACGATGCCTCGTGTTGAGGTCTAGTTGAGTAAATATCCTTTTAAGACTTGTGTGGAAAGTGACCGAAGTAAACTTGCTTCCAAACAAATAGTGTCGCCACAGTTTGCGATCATGGATCACAGTTAACAGCTTGAGATCATGGGTGGCATAATTCCTCTTATGGATTTTCAGTTTCCTTGAGGAATAGGCTATCGAATGACCTTGTTGCATAAGCACACAACCTAGTGCAAGAGAACTTGTGTCTGTTATGACCTCAAACTCTTAACTTACATCAGGTAGCTTTAAAATGGGATCTCTTACCAAACTTTCCTTGAGCTGCTCAAAACTAGCTTCCTTAATGGGCATCCACACATTAGCAGTTTTCGTTTTCAGCAAGTCAATGAGAGGTACAGCTATTAGGGCGTAATTTGATGAAAATTCTATACCATCCACTCAGGCCTAAGAAACTTCTCACTTCCTTAACTATCATTGGAGGTTACCACTCTTGAACATCTCTAACTTTTGCTGACTCTACAGAGATTCCTTTAGCAGATACTGTGAATCCGAGATATTTTATCTATCTTTTGGAAAATGTACATTTCTTTTTCTTCGCATAGAGCTTGTGCATCCTCATGGTGTCCAGTACAATGCACAATTGCAACTTATGGTCTTCGTCTCTCTTGGAGTATCTTAGGATGTCATCAAAGACAACTAGGACAAACTCATCAAGATAAGGTCGAAAAATGTCGTGTATTAATCTATTAAATGTAGCAAGGGCATTAGTTAGAGCGAAAGACATTACAAGAAATTCAAAATGACCATATCTAGTATTGAAGGCAGTTTTGGGGATATCTTCTTCCTTGATCCTTATTTGGTAATAACCATATCATAGATCAATCTTTGAAAAGCTTTTTGCCCCCTGCAACCTATCAAGTAGCTCATCTATTCTTAGGGTCGAATACTTATTCTTGATTGTTACCAAGTTTAGACCTCGATAATCAATGCAAAGGTGGAAAGTTCCGTCCTTTTTCTTTTGAAACAATACTAGGGTTCCCCATGGTGAATTACTAGGTCGGATGTATCCTTGATCCAGTAACTGATTGAGTTTCTCTTTCAACTCAATTGCTTCAAGGATAAACATTTTATATGGACTCTTAGCGATTGGAGTGGCTTCGGGTTCAAGTCTGTCGACTTCTCTTCGAGGTGGTAATTCAATCAGCTCTTCTAGGAAGATGTCATCATATTTCTTCAGCCAATATGGCTCTCCCTCGTCTTGTTTATTCTGCTCAACCTTATTTAATTTTATGGGGCACACAGGTAATCATTTTCTTAACCCTTTTATTATGCGAGATGATTTGGTTAGTTGAACCTTGGGTTTCCTGTCCCACCTTGGGTCATCACTTTTTCCCCTCTAGGTTTTGAAAAGTCACCTGACCTTTTCTGCACTGAATATGTGCGTCATTGGGGATTAACCAATCCCTACCCAATAGACATTCGTAGGCCCCTAAATTCATGATCCTAGATCCCATTTCAGAGAGATTGCTTCCCAGCCTAAATGTCACTTTGTAAGTTTTCTGAGTAGACAGGATTTCTTTTCCATTAGCAAGTTCCACAAGCAACTTAGATGTAGATATTGTGTCTATACCTAATTTCTTGGCACACTTTGGTGACATGAAGGAGTGTGTGCTTCCATAGTCAATAAAAATTTTTAAGGACTTACCCTGATAGTCTACTGGTGTTTGAATCATCCAAAACTGGTGATTTAGGCCTTTCTCATGGAGGGTGGCGTGAATTGATGCCCTCTCCATATCAACTTCCATAGTTGGATTTCCCTCTTCTTCAATATATTTTTAAGAATTATAGCAGATGATTTTCCTTTTGCAATTGAAGCTTGGTTTTGACCTTTGTACTGTCCTTGATGAGGAATTTGACCAAGCTTTGGGCACGTTCTTTTAAAGTGGCCTAACTCATTACAGTGGAAACACCTAGGTACTCCTCAATTACTTCCTGTAGGTATGAAGTTTCTGATTGCATTTGCTTTGGCCCTCTTTCCTTGACTAGGCAGACGTTGACCTTGGGCTCGCTTAACATAGCTCTGTGGAGTCTCTTTGTTTTGATTCCAGAGCCTATTATTCCTTGGCTTTCATTGAATCTCCTAAACAAGAGGTGCTACGTGAATCAAAGCATCTTACAAATTAGTTGGGTGCATAGATTCAAGGCGTGTGTTTAGAGGAGCATTCAATTCGTGACAAAACTTAGACACCTGCTGAGCAATAGTCATGGAAGGCGCATATTTAAGCACTGAGATAAACTTTGAGTAATCTGTCTCCAAGCTCATTCCCAGTTGTCTTAAGTTAAAGAACTCATTCATTTTTAGTGTGCAGTAAGCTAGTGGCAAATATCGACCACGCATAGCTTCTTTCATATTTTCCCAGGTAATAGTTATCTCAGCATGTCTCTACTCTTTACACCACTATTTCCACCACAAGCATACCTCACCGATTAATTTCAACTTGGTGATCATAGCCTGATTAGCAGGAGTAGTTCCCACAGCAATAAAGTAGTCCTCCATAGTCTCAATCCGAATCTTTGCATCGCCTTCAACATCTTTGCCCTTGCCATCAAATATCCGTGGCTTAACCTACTTAAGGATATACTTCTTCTCCTGAATTTTAGTCAGACTAGCAATAGTTGTATTACCCTTGGTTATCATAAGTTTCACGAATTAGTTTAGTGCTTAAACTTTTCAGCTTCATTTTCACATTAACATATCTTACTAATTTTGTAAAACAATGATCGGCCAAAGAGCATAATATTTTTTCAAAATTTAGCCGCTGTTATCTTTTATTATCAATAGCCATATGCTATGATTTCTTTTACAAGTAAGGGATATTTACAAATGGCATATGTTTACAAGTAGAGATACATCAGCATCGATAGGATAGGCTAGATGCTATGTACAATTTCCAAAATATGATATCATTATATCTTTCTTTTTCAGGGATGGACATCAGTTACATTCATGTAGAAGAAAGTATGCCAATTGCTATCCATGTCTACAGAGTTATATTGTGGAAATGGCAGATCTAGAAAACCATGGGTACACTAATCTCGATACTTGCGACGTCCTTGGATTATAATCATGTCGACTGGGATTACCTTCAATTCCTTGTCATAGACATAATAGTCTAAACGTATCTGCCGACCACTGGTAATCATAAGTGGATTCCTTCTTGGCAAGACAAAAGATAAAGGCCTCAACTACTTTTGAATTTTCCTTCCATTCAAGGCGTTTCAGATTACTTTGCATGTTGAATCTATCGGCCTCGATGTAACAATAACTCTCATCCCAGAACCATCTTCTTTCGTGATTCATAGGGGATGGATCGTATAGGCGATTGAGTATCCTCATCATTTCTCTTCTCCACTCGTCATCCATGGAGTTCAATGCAGATGTGTACATTGCTCAAAAAACAAGGAACTGGTTCCAAGCTTCATTATTCTACCAAAGTTTATCCCTTAACAATTAGCAGATTGATTATTACTTGAAAAAATCGATCTTAAAAACCATAGATATTTTTCATTTCAATTATGCTCTAATACTAGGTGTCATGTGCCTACCTAACAATTCCATACCAGCATGTTTTGGTGGTCCATCGAGGAACTATCCTACACGGCTTAGCCTAGCACTCATGAGAATGCATGGGATCTATCATCTAAGTTTTCGAAAGTCCACCCACCCGATTATGGAAGGTACCAACCATTCCCACGAGGATCAACCTATAAGCTCGGATTCCTAATTTGACAATTGAGGTCTCAATGCATCAATTAGCTCCATCAAAGGTATCCCACAAGGGCTTCTCGTTTGGCTGGAGTGATCGTGGCTACGCTTGGTTCATGGAGTGCAACACTTTTTTCCAACAACTAGTTAGGATTCATGGAACCTTAACCGAGTTCTGGCACATGCGCCGCACCTTTTTCCTAAGAAAATTATTAATCTAGGTTTTAAAACATGACCCTAGGTAAGTCAACGCTCAGCTCAACCTAATTTTTCCTAATTAATGTTTCATTCAATCTCTTGAGAGAAGCTCCCCACTTACTGGGACCACCCATCCGTAGGACGGATCCCTCAAGGATCTCGTCCACCCGCTTCCCACAAATGGTTTTCTTTAGTTTTCTAATTACCTATCACATTAAGTTATGACATATGAAAGCAGCTTCGTTAATTAACCCATTATCAAATGTTTCTTTGCGTAATTTTACGGCACACCACAAAGACAGAGAAAACAATCTTTTGGCAAAACATATTTCGCAAGGTTATTTACAATGCTATTCCCTTCTGCCTACACACGAGATAAACCTCCATTCACCGAAAAATCCCTTCTATCTGTGCAGAAGAAAACAAACCCTCCAAGATTTCCATCCCTTCACTAGTACTGGGGACTCGAGGATTCCATCTTGATTCGTGTGAGGGTCAGGCAATTCCTAGGAGCGATCAAGAGATTTACGACTAGAGTCCCCCCTGGCACTCCCGCCTCCTCTTGCCTAACAAATTCATCACCGAGCCACCTCTCGCTATTGAGGCCAATCCAAAGCTCATCGTGGCAGTACAAAACAATCCCCCTTAGAGCAGGGTTCCGCATCTAGTCGTGGGGGAGGCATAACGCGATCTTTTCTCTTATTATCCTGATTATATATTTACAATCATACCTAAATGCTGCAAGCACAATCAATTTTTCCTATGCAACATTAAAACATACACAAATAAAAAAGAAACAGCAACAAGTGTTTTTAGCATAGGAAGAAGCCCCACCCAAATCTAGGGTTTCTCTTTTAAGGTCCCATCTTATTCTTAGGGTTTCACTTCCTACTTGCAACTCTTTTTCGGGATCCGCAATTTATTTCGTGAATCTGAAGTCTATTTTATCCATATGAAAAATTTGGTATTTTCGCCCTAAAAGAAATATGGGCATTTATACCTATGGCAGGCAATTCATGCGTTGCCCTACCCTAACCCGTGCTTAGCAGGATTTCAATTGCTTTTCCAAGTCTATTGAGACTTTAGAATTTGTATCAACAAATTCTTATCAATGTCCAACAAGTTCTACAGTCTTCCAATATTTATTTAATTTCCTAATATTTATAGTTTCAGGGTTGTCGAGTATTTCATAGATGTTTTTGCTTCAACACTCTCAATACTTTAGGTTAGGTTTTCTCGCTAACTCATGCGTGTTTTAACTCATGGTATTGACACTCTTCCTAATATAATCATTAATATTAACATTGCATGTGTTTTCATCAAGAAAAATAATTTTCATTTTATTCTACTCATATTCAATGGCTTAATCGACCATGTATGACCTTTCAACGTAATCTAGAAGGATCAGATTTCATTTAGCTATGTCCTAAGTGCAATGCTGATTGTTTTTCTGAAAACTTTATTCTAAGCAATGGAAAAATCATGTGTATTTTTTTTTTCATCTTTCATACATTGAATTATATTTTCACACACCTAATTTATGCACATCTAGTATATATTTTCCTATGTAATTTTTTATTATTTTAATGCATTGATGATTTCATGATATTATCTAATTGATTTTCTATGAAGTATTATAAAACTCATATGCATTTGTTTATCGTTAGCAAAATCAAATAAAGATATTCACTTTCAAGAAAAAATTATTAAATATTCCCTTCTCTAACACTGTCTACTTGTTTTCTGATATTATGATCACATGTGTCATTGATAAAATAAAAACAAATATCATGAAATAAACCATAAATAAGATATTTTCTTAATAATAAGCATATAAAAAAAGATTCTTTTCATTGAATCATTAATTCTTATATTACTTAGTCTATTTTCCTAAGCGACAGTTCATATGCATTTTCTTCAAAATGTGTTTATAATCATTTAAAGCCAAATATAGCAATAAGCTTATAAAACATTATTTTTTTCTAAACTGATGAGATGTTACCTCTATCAGGTTTCTTATAATGGGGGTTTTGCCAATTCCTACCATGTCATTTTCTCCATTGGCCGCGTTCTTTGCTTCCCTTGCTTCAAATGGGCTTTTTGAATTTCTACGACCTCGTGGAGCCATGAATGTCAGACAAATTTGAGGTGGTATTTTAGGGAGAGTTAGTGGTCATCCAGAAAATTTTTGCCAGTGTTTTGCTTAGCGATATGGCTATATGGGAGGAAGGCGTAACAGGGGGTAGAGAGAATAGAAATGAGGTAGAGGGGAGGTATTTTCCTCCTTCAATGCACAAGCTACAATGAAAAAGAGAAGTAGAGAAATGTTTCCATCATCACGAGGTCTTCCTTCTTGCTTTCTTTGTGAAGGAGAAGGGTTATATTTATAGGCATGAGGGGGAGCATGTAATCGACTCATTCTTTTGGCTACTTGTCAAGCCAAGTAAGCTTTATAAAAAATGCATTTTGATTGCCTATCTGTTGGATGGTGGCATGGGGATGGCTTTAAAATGCTTTCTCTCCCTCCAAGAGTTAAAAACATCATATTTTTTGTCTATTTTTTTCAAAACATCTTTTTTTCTTCAAAACGACTTCATCTGGTGGGTTTTGGCCAAGTTACCTCATGACTTATCTAGTTTATAAAGTCATGCCATACTCTTTGATACTTAACTTACTCAATATCATGCTCGTTCTTGTGTATTCTTTGTCTACCGATTAAGGCTTTTGCGATTTGTCTTGTGGTTATGAAATCAATACGATCTTTGATGAATTAAATGGAATTAGGAATGTTAAATCAAATATGATGCGAGAAAAATTCTAATCAAGTCATCATAATATTATTTACGAGGCATCTTTATTTTTTGTTGGCTAGGAACATTGAGGCATCTTCTCGTGTTGGATTGCGGAATTGATTTAATGCCAAACTCGATATCAAGAAAATTACATGTATTCACTTATATGATAGCTTGACGAGTATATTTTAAAATGCCTCAAGCCCGAATTCATTTCTTGATATGAAGCGTTGTGGCGGGAATATTACATCCTCTCCTGCTTATAGGAATCGAGATGTCCTCATCTCGAAAAAAAGTGGGGAAACTGTTTCTCTATATCTATCTCTTCTATCCAAGTAGCATCCTCCTTAGGATAGTATTTCCACTAGATAAGATACTCTCTAATCGTTATGTTTCTCAGAGGTTTCTCTTTTACTTCTAGAATCTTATCAGACTGGTGTTCAAGGGCTCCTTGAGACTAGGCATTACAGTTTGCTGGTCATCAAGCATATGATTTGTATTTGCCACATAAGCTTTCAAAAGACTAATGTGAAATACATTGTGGACTTTCACATGATCAGGAAGTTGCAATTTGTAAGCATTAGCTCCTAGGCATTTGAAAACCTTATATGGTCCACAATACCTTGGACTCGACTTTTTGAACTTTCCCAATGACAGAGATCTCTTCTTTGGGCGTACACGGATGAAAACCATGTCTCCCTCTTGGAAGATATGCTCTTGCCATCCTAGATCAGCATAAGCTTTCTAGCGATCTTTGGAAGCTTGGATGTCTTGTCTGATAGTCTTGACCTGATCATCCATGTCTTCTAGCATTTTCTTAGAAGCCTCAACCTTTAGGATTGGATGAGAGAAATTCAGTGGCGTCAAACAATTCTGGCCATACAATGCTTGAAATCGAGTCATTGAATACTCTAGTGATATGACGCATTGGAGGAAAATTCCACTAAGGGAAAATATTGTATCCACCTTGTCGGTTCTTTGGAATAGTAAGCTCTCAGTATATCCTCAATGACTTGATTAACCCGCTCTGTTTAACCATCAATTTGGAGATGGTAAGCTGTGCTAAAGCAAAGTTGGGTTCCAATTGCTTCAAATAGGCTTCGCCAGATATGCAACGTAAACAAGAGTCGCGATCACTAACAATCCATTTAGGCAATCCATGAAGCCTAAAGATTTCTTTCACAAAGAGTCATGAAATATCTGAAGCTTTATAGTTGGCCTTGACTAGGATAAGATGAGTGACCTTAGTCAACATATCCACAATCACCATGATTGAATTATACTCTCCTTAAATAGAAGATAAGCCAACTACAAAATCCATACTGATAAACTCCCATTTCATCTAAGGAATGTCAAGTTACTGAAGCTTTCCTGGCATTTTGACACGCTCAGCTTTCACCCATGGCAACTTAGGCATTCATTATCATATCTGAGTGCATCATGCTTCAGTCTTTCCCAGTAGTAACTTTTCCTTACTGCATTAAGAGTTTTTGCATAGCCAAGGTATCGTGAGAATGGGGAGTCATGAGCTTCCCATAATATCTTCTTTTTCAACGTTTGACTGAGGGGAATGGAGATCCTTGTTCTGAAATAGACAAGTCCATCATCCAAGGTGAAATTTTTGTATTTGACTCTAAGCTTAGGATCAATGTCCTTAACTAGGATTTCTCTAAGCATTAGCCGATACTTAGGATTCTTGTCTACCTCTTCTTTGGCTAGCTCAATGACTGGATTACTAGGCATTGATATCATGGTAGCTAAAGTCTCTCCTTTAGATGGCTCTTTCATAATAAGTGCATTCAGAAATGCTTTATGACTTAATGCATCAGCAATCACATTCTCTATCCCAGGTCTGAACTTGATTTCAAAATCAAATTCTTGCATGACTTCAATCCACCGATGCTGCCTCGTGTTGAGGTCTAGTTGAGTAAATATCCATTTGAGACTTGTGTGGAAAGTGACCGAAGTAAACTTGCTTCCAAACAAATAGTGTCGCCACAGTTTGCGATCATGGATCACAGTTAACAACTTGAGATCATGGGTGGCATAATTCCTCTTATGGATTTTCAGTTTCCTTGAGGAATAGGCTATCGGATGACCTTGTTGCATAAGCACACAACCTAGTGCAAGAGAACTTGTGTCTGTTACGACCTCAAACTCTTCACTTACATCAGGTAGCTTTAAAATGGGTGTTCTTACCAAACTTTCCTTGAGCTGCTCAAAACTAGCTTGCTCAATGGGCATCCACACAATAGCAGTTTGCTTTTTCAACAAATGAGTGAGAGGTGCAGCTATTAGGGCGTAATTTTTTATGAAAATTCTATACTAGTTAGGATTCACGAAACCTTAACGAAGTTCTAGAATAGCTAGCGCACCTTTTCCCCAAGATAATTACTTATCAAGGTTTTAAGACCTGACTCTAGGTAAGTCAACGCTTGGCTCTACCTAACTTTTCCTAATTAACATTTATTCAATCTCTTAAGAGAAGCTCCCAGCTTACCGAGACCACCCATCCGTAGGATGCATCCGTCAGGGATCTCGCCTACCCGCTTCCCACAAATGGTTTTCTTTAGTTTTCTAATTACCTATCACATTAAGTTATGACATATGAAAGCATATTCGTTAATTAACCCATTATCACACGTTCCTTTGCGTAGTTTTATGGCACAACACAAAGATAGAGAAAATAGTATTTTGGCAAAACATATTTGGCAAGGTTATTTACCATGCTTTTTCCTATATGCACAAATAAAAAAGAAACAATAGCAAGTGTTTTTAAGATAGGAAGCAACCCCACCCAAATCTAGGGTTTCTCTCTTAAGGTCCCACCTTATTCTTGCACTTTCACTTCCTACTTGCAACTCTTTTTCGAGATCTGCAGTTTATTTCGCGAATCTGAAGTCTATTTTATCCATATGAAAAATTTGGCATTTTCGCCCTAAAAGAAATAGGGACATTTATACCTATTGCAGGCAATTCGTGCGCTACCCTTGCCTAACCCGCACTTAGCAGAATTTCAATTGCTTTTCGAAGTCTATTTAGACTTTAGAATTTGTATTGACAAATTCTTATCAATGTCCAGCAATTCCTACCAATAAATTTTTTTATATTTATAGTTTCAGGGTTCTTGAGTGTTTCATAGTTGTTTTTGCTTCAACACTCTCAATAATTTAGGTTAGGTTTTGCGTGGGTCAACTCATGGTACTGACGCTCTTGCTAATATAATCATTAATATTAACATTGCATTGCTTTCATGGCTTAATCGATGATGTACGACCTTTCAACATTATCTATAAGGATCAGTTTTCATTTAGCTATGTCCTAAGTGCAATGCTAATTGTTTTTCTAAAAACTTTATTCTAAGTAATGGAAAAATCATAAGTGCAATTTTTCTTTCATCTTTCATACATCAAATTATCTACCTTTTTTTTATATTATGATCACGTGCGTCATTAATAAAATAACAATAAATATCATGAAATAAACCATAATTAAGATATTTTCTTAATAACATGCATACAACAAAAAGAGTCTTTTCACTGAATAATTAATCATTATATTACTTAGGCTATTTTCCTAAGCAACAGTTCATATGCATTTTCTTTAGAATGCGTTTATAATCATTTAACGTCAAATATAACAATAAGCTTATAAAACATTATTTTTCTCCAAACCGATGAGATGTTACCTCTCTCAAGTTTGCTATAACAAGGGTTTTGCCAATTCCTACCATGTCATTTTCTCCATCGGCTGCATTCTTTGCTTCCCTTGCTTCAAATGGGCTTTTTGAATTTCTATGACCTCGTGAAGCCATGGATGTCAAGCGAAATTGAGGCGGTAGTTCATGGCGAGTTGGTGGTCATCTAGAAAAATTTCACCAGTGTTTTGCTTAGCGATATGGCTATATGGAAGGAAGGCATAACAAGGGGTAGAGAGAATAGAAAGGAGGTAGAGGGGAGGTATTTTCCTTGTTCAATGCTCAAGCTACAATGGAAAAGAGAAGTAGCGAATTTTTTTCATCATCAGGAGGTCTTCTTTCTTGCTTTCTTTGTGAAGGAGAAGGGTTGTATTTATAGGCATGAGGGGGAGCATGTAGTCGACTCATTCTTTTGGCTACTAGTCAAGAGCCAAGTAAGATTTATAAAAAATGCATTTTGATTGCCTACCTGTTGGATGGTGGCGTGGGGATAGCTTTAAAATGCTTTCTCTCCCTCCAAGAGTCAAAAACATCATGATTTTTTGCCTATTTTTTCCAAAACAAATTTTTTCTTCAAAATGACTTCATTTGGTGGTTTTTGGCCAAGTTACCTCATGACTTATCTAGTTTATAAAGTCATGCCATACTCTTTGATACTTAACTTACTCAATATCATGCTCGTTCCTACGTGTTCTTTGTCTACCGATTAAGGCTTTTGCGATTTGTCTTGCGGTTATGAAATCAATACGATCTTTGATGCATTAAATGCAATCGGGAATGCTAAATCAAATATAATGTGGGAAAATTTATGATCAAGTCATCGTAATATTATTTACGAGGCATCTTTGCTTTTTGTTGGCTGGAAACATTGAGGTGTCTTCTCATGTCAAATTGCGGAATTGATTTAATGCGAGACTCGATATCAAGAAAATTACATGCGGTCACTTATGTGATAGCTCGACGAGTATATTTTAAAATGCCTCAACCCGATTTCGTTTCTTGATATGAAGCACTGTGGCGGGAATATTACATCCTCTCCTCCTTAGAGGAATCAAAATGTCCTCATCTCGAAAAGAACTCGTGAAACTATTTTTCTAGATCTATCTCTTCTATCCAAGTAGCATCCTCCTTAGGATAGTCTTTCCACTAGATAAGATACTCTCTAATCGTTATGTTTCTCAGAGGTTTCTCTTGTACTTCTAGAATCTTATCAAGCTGGCGTTCAAGGGCTCCTTGACTAGGCATTACAATTTGCTGGTCATCGAGAATATGATTCTTCTTTGCCATATAAGCTTTCAGAAGACTAACATGAAATACATTGTGGACTTTCACATTATGAGGAGGTTGCACTTTGTAGGCATTACCTCCTAGGCATTTGAGAACCTTGTATGGTCCACAATACCTTGGACTCAACTTTTTGAACTTTCCCAATGACAAAGAACTCTTCTTTGGGTGTACATGGATGAAAACCATGTCTCCCTCTTGGAAGATACACTCTTGCTGTCCTAAATCAGCATAAGCTTTCTGGCGGTCTTTGGCAGCGTGGATGTATTGTCTGATAGTTTTGACCTAATCATCCAGGTCTTTTAGCATTTTCTTAGAAGCCCCAACCTTTATGATTGGATGAGAGAAATTCAGCAGCGTCAAACAATTCTGGCCATACAATGCTTGAAATGGAGTCATTGAATACCCTGGTGATATGACGCATTGAAGTAAAATTCCACTAAGGGAAAATACTATATCCACCTTGTCAATTCTCTAGAACAGTAAGCTCTCAATATATCCTCAATGACTTGATTAACCCGCTCTGTTTAACCATCAGTTTGGGGATAGTAAGCTGTGCTAAAGAAAAGTTGGGTTCCAATTGCTTCAAATAGGCTTCTCCAGAAATGTGATGTAAACAGAGAGTCCCGATCACTAATGATTTGTTTAGGCAATCCATGAAGCCTAAAGATTTCTTTCACAAGTAGTGGTGCAATATCTAAAGCTTTATAGTTGGCCTTGACTAGGACAAGATGAGTGACCTTATTCAGCATATTCACAATCACCATGATTGAAGTATACTCTCCTTGAATAGAAGGTAAGCCAACTACGAAATCCATACTAATAAACTTCCATTTCATCTAAAGAATGTCAAGTGGCTGAAGCTTGCCTGACATTTTGACACGCTCAGCTTTCACCCACTGGCAACTTAGGCATTCAGTACCATATCTGAGTGCATCCCTCTTCAACATCTCTAACTTTGGCTAGGTCTACAGAGATCCCTTCAACAGATACTATGAATCCGAGATATTCCATCTATCTTTTGAAAAAGGCACGTTTCTTTTTCTTCGCATAGAGCTCATGCATCTTCATTGTGTCCAACACAATGCGCAGTTGCAACTCATGATCTTCATCTCTCTTGGAGTATGTCAGGATGTCATCAAAGACAACTAGGACAAACTCATCAAGATAAGGTCGAGAAATGTCCTGCATTAATCTATTAAATGTAGCATGGGCATTAGTTAGAGTGAAAGACATTACAAGAAATCCAAAATGACCATATCTAGTATTGAAGGCAGTTTTGGGGATATCTTCTTCCTTGATCCTTATTTGGTAATAACGATATCAGATATCAATCTTTGAAATTTTTTTTGCCCCCTACAGCCTATCAAGTAGCTCGTCTATTCTTGGGATCAGATACTTATTCTTGATTGTTACTTGGTTTAGACCTCCGTAATCAATGCAAAGGTGAAAAGTTTTATCCTTTTTCTTTTCAAAAAATATTGGGGCTCCTCATGGCGAATTACTAGGTCTGATGTATCCTTCATCCAGCAAATGATTGAGTTGCTCTTTCAACTCATTTGCTTCAAAGATAGACATTTTATACGGACTCTTAGCGATTGGAGTGGCTCCTGGTTCAAGTCTGATCTCATGATCAACTTCTCTTTGAGGTGGTAATTCAATCAGCTCTTCTAGGAAGATGTCATCATATTCCTTCAGCCAATATGACTCTCCCTCGTCTTGCTTATTCTGCTCAACCTTATTTAATTTTATCGGGCACACAGGTAATCCTTTTCTTAACCCTTTTATTATGCGAGATGATTTGGCTAGTTGAACCTTTGGTTTTCCTGCCTCACCTTGTGTCATCACTTTTTCCCCCTTTAGGTTTTGAAAAGTCACCTGGCCTTTTCTGCACTGAATATGTGCATCATTGGGCATTAACCAATCCATACCCAACAGACATTCGTAGGCCCCTAAATTCATGATCCTAAATCCCATTTCATAGAGATTGCTTCCTAGCCTAAATGTCACTTTGCAAATTTGCTGAGTAGACAGTATTTCTTTTCCATTAGCAAGTTCCACAAGCAACCTAGATGTAGGTATTGTGTCTATACCAAATTTCTTGGCACACTTTGGTGACATGAACGAGTATGTGCTTCCATAGTCAATAAAAATTTTTAAGGACTTACCCTGATATTCTACTAGTGTTTGAATCATCCATAACTGGTGATTTACGCCTTTCTTATGGAGGGTGGCGTAAACTGATGCCCTCTCCATATTGGCTTCCATAGTTGGATTTCCCTCTTCTTTAAGCTCTTTAAGAATTACAACAGATGCTTTTTCTTTTGCAATTAAAGCTTGATTCTGACCTATGTACTGTCCTTGGCAAGGAATTTGGCCAAGCTTTGGGCCCATTCTTTTAAAGTGGCCTAGCTCATTACAGTGGAAACACCTAGGTACTCCTCAATTACTTCCCGTAGGTATGAAGTTTCCGATTGCATTTTCTTTGGCCCTCTTTCCTTGACTAGGCAGACGTTGACCTTGGGCTTGCTTAACATAGCCCCGTGGAGTCTCTTTGTTTTGATTCCAAAGCCTATTATTCGTTGGATTTCATTGAATCTCCTGAACAAGAGGTGTTGCGTGAATCAAAGCATCTTACAAATTAGTTGGGTGCATAGATTCAAGGCATGTGTTTAGAGGAGCATTCAATACGTGACAAAACTTAGACACCTGCTGAGCAATAGTCATGGAAGGCGCATATTTAAGCAGTGAGATAAACTTTGAGTAATATGCCTCCAAGCTCATTCCCAGTTGTCTTAAGTTAAAGAACTCATTCATTTTTAGTGTGCGGTAAGATGGTGGAAAATATCGACCACGCATAGCTTCTTTCAACTTTTCCCAAGTAATAGCTGTCTCAGCAAGTCGCTACTCTTTACACCACTGTTTCCACCCCAGGCATGCCTCACCAGCGGTCAGTTTTAACTTGGCGATCATAGCCTGATTAGTAGGGGTAGTTCCCGTGCCAGTAAAGTAGTTCTCCATAGTCTCAATCCAGATCTTTGCATTGGCTTCAACGTCTTTGCCCTTGCCATCAAATTTCGGTGACTTAACTTGCTTAAGGAGATACTTCTTCTCCTGAATTTCCGTTGGACTAGCGATAGTTGTATTATCCTTGGTTATCATAAGTTTCACGAATTAGTTTTGTGCTTAAACTTTTCATCTTTGTTTTCACATTAACATTTCTTACTAATTTTGTAAAACAATGATGGGCCAAAGAGCATAATATTTTTACAAAATGTAGCCGTTGTTATCTTTTATTATCAATAGCCATATGCTACGATTTTTTCAAAATCTAGTCGTTGTTATCTTTTATTATCAATAACCATACGCTACAATTTTTTTACAAGTAAGTGATATTTACAAATGGCAGATGTTTACAAGTAGAGATACATCAGCATTGATAGGATAGGCTAGATGCTATGTACAATTTTCAAAATATGATATCATTATATCTTTCTTTTTCAGGGATGGATATCACATACATTCATGTAGAAGAAAGTATGCCAATTGCTATCCATGTCTACAAAGTTATATTGTGGAAATGGCAGATCTAGAAAACCATGGATACAGTAATCTTGATACTTGCGACATCCTTGGATTATAATCATGTCGACTAGGATTACCTTGAGTACCTTGTCATAGACATAACGGTCTAGACGTATCAGCTGACCACTGGTAATCATAAGTGGATTCTATCTTGACAAGGACAAAAGATAAAGGTCTCAACTACTTATAAATTTTCCATCCATTCAAGGCGATTCAGATTAGTTTGTATGTTGAAGAGATGCATCAAATAGCTCCATCGGAGGTGTTCCACAAGGGATTCTCATCTGACTAGAGCGATCGTAGTTACCCTTCGTTCATGGAGTGCAACACTTTTTCCAGCAACAACTGGTTAGGATTCAGGGAACCTTAACGGAGTTCTGGCATAGCTGTTGCACCTTTTCCCTAAGATAATTAGTGATCAAGGTTTTAAGACTTAACCCTAGGTAAGTCAACGCTTGGCTCTACCTAATTTTTCCTAATTAACGTTTCGTTCAATCTCTTGAGATAAGTTTCCAGCTTACCGTGACCACCCATCCGCAGGACGTATCCTTAGGGATCTCACCCACCCGCATCCGACAAATGGTTCTCTTTAGTTTTCTAATTACCTATCACATTAAGTTATGACATATGAAAGCAGCTTTGTTATTTAACCCTTTATCACACGTTCCTTTGCGTAAGTTTACGGCACAACACAAAGACAGAGAAAACAATCTTTTGGCAAAACATATTTTGCAAGGTTATCTACAATGCTTTTCCCCTTCTGCCTACACAGAACATAAACCTTCGTTCACCGAAAAATCCCTTCTGTTTGTGCAGAAGAAAACAAACCCTCCAAGATTTCCATCCCTTCACTAGTACTGGGGACTCCAAGATCCCATCCTGATTCATGTGAGGGTTAGGCAATTCCTAGGATGGCCAAAGCCCCCCTGACACTCCCGCCTCCTCTTGCCTAACAGATTTCTCACCGAGCGACCTCTTGCCATCAGGGCCGGTCCAAAGCTCCTCGCGGTGGTATAGAACAATCCCCCTTAAGGCAGGGCATGATCTTTCCTCTTATTATCCTGATTATATATTTACAATCATAGCTAACTGTTGCAAGCACAATCAGTTTTTCCTGTGCAACCATTAATACACGCACAAATAAAAAAGAAACAATAGCAAGTTTTTTTTAGCATAGGAAAAAGGCACACCCAAATCTAGGGTTTCTCTTTTAAGGTTCCACCTTATTCTTAGGGTTTCACTTCCTACTTGCAACTCTTTTTCAAGATTTGCAGTTTATTTCGTGAATCTGAAGTCTATTTTATCCATATGAAAATTTTGACATTTTCGCCCTAAAAGAAATATGGGCATTTATACATATGGTAGGCAATTCATGCACTGCCCTGCCCTAACCCACGCTTAGCAGGATTTCAATTGCTTTTCCAAGTCTGTTTAGACTTTAGAATTTCTATCAACGAATTCTTTTCAATGTCCAATAAGTCCTACAGTCTTCCAATATTTATTTAATTTCCTGATATTTATAATTACAGGGTTGTCGAGTATTTCATGGTTTTTTTTGCTTCAACACTCTCGATACTTTGGGTTAGGTTTTCTTACTGACTCGTACGTGGGTCAATTCACGATATTGACGCTCTTGCTAATATAATCATTGCATGTGTTTTCAGTAAGAAAATAATTTTTATTTTATTCTACTCATATTCTATGGTTTAATCGATGATGTACAACCTTTCAACGTTATCTAAAAGGATTAGTTTTCATCTAGCTATGTCCTAAGTGCAATGCTGATTGTTTTTTTGAAAACTTTATTCTAAGTAATTGAAAAATCATAAGTGCAATTTTTCTTTCATCTTTCATACATCAAATTATATTTCCACAAACCTAATTTATGCGCCTCTAGTATATATTTTCCTATGCAATTTTCTATTGATTTAATGCATTGATTATTTCATGATATTATCTAAATGATTTTTTTAAAATTATTATAAAACTCATATGCATATGTTTATCATTAGCATAATGAAATAAAGATAGTCATTTTCAAGAAAAATTTATAAAATATTCCCTTTCCTAACACAGTCCACCTTTTTTTTAAATATTATGATCACATGCGTCATTAATGAAATAATAATAAATATCATGAAATGAACCATAATTAAGATATTTTCTTAATGACAAGCATATAACGAAAGAGTCTTTTCACTTAATAGTTAATTATTCTATTACTTAGGCTATTTTCCTAAGCAGCAATTCATATGCATTTTCTTTAAAATGCGTTTATAATCTTTTAAAACCAAATATAGTGATAAGCTTATAAAACATTATTTTTTTCCAAACTGATGAGATGTTACCTCTCTTAGGTTTGCTATAACAGGGGTTTTGCCAGTTCCTACCATGTCATTTTCTCCATCGGCCGCGTTCTTCGCTTTCCTTGCTTCAAATGGACTTTTTGAATTTCTACGACCTCATGGAGCCATGGATGTCAGGTGAAATTAAGGTGGTAGTTCAGGGAGAGTTTGTGGTAATCGAGAAAAATTTTACTAGCATTTTGCTTAGCGATATGGATGTATGGGAGGAAGGCATAACAGGGGGTAGAGAGAATAGAAAGGAGGTAGAGGGGGGACTATTTTCCTCCCTCAAGGCTCAAGCTACAATGGAAAAGAGAATTAGAGAAAATTTTCCATCATCAAGAGGTCTTCTTTCTTACTTTCTTTGTGAAGGAGAGGAGTTGTATTTATAGGCATGAGAGGGAGCATGTAGTTGACTCATTCTTTTGGCTACTTGTCAAGAGCCAAGTAAACTTTATAAAAAATGCATTTTGATTGCCTACCTATTGGATGGTAGCATGGGGAGGATTTTAAAATGCTTTCTCTCCCCCTATGAGTCAAAAACATCATGGTTTTTTGCCTATTTTTTCCAAAAACGTCTTTTTTTCTTCAAAACGACTTCATCTTATGGTTTTTGGCCAAGTTACCTCATGACTTATCTAGTTTATAAAGTCATGCCATACTCTTTGATACTTAACTTACTCAATATCATGGTCGTTCTTGTGCGTTCTTTCTCTACCGATTAAGACTTTTACGATTTGTCTTGTGGTTATGAAATCAATACGATCTTTGACGCATTAAATGGAATCGGGAATGCTAAATCAAATATATTGCAATAAAAATTATGATCAAGCCATTGTAATATTATTTACGAGGCATCTTTACTTTTTGTTGGCTGGGAACATTAAGGTGTCTTCTCGTGTCGGATTGTCGAATTGATTTAATGCGAGACTCGATATCAAGAAAATTACATGTGGTCACTTATGTGATAGCTTGACGAGTAATGTTTAAAACGCCTCAAGCCCGATTTCGTTTCTTGATATGAAGCACTGTGGTGGGAACATTACAAAGGACATTGTAGAATAGATCTCATTTCAAGTGTAAGTCTTATTACATCTAAGGAAGTTTGTTTATTAAGTCCTAGTCTTTTATTATGAAAGAAACTAGGAATATTGTTTATGTAGGGTATCCTTGTTCATCCAAGTGGCATCCTGCTCAGGATATAAGTCTTTCCATTATACAAGATATACCCTAATGGTCATGCTTTTAAGGATGTGTTCTCTTATATCAAGTATATTATCAGGTTGAAGCTCAAGGACTCCGTGGCTTGACATTATAACTTGTTGATTGTCAAGAATATGATCAGAGTGGGGTATATAGCCTTTTAGAAAGCTAACATGAAATACATTTTGAACTTTTAAGTATTTAGGAAGATGTAGCTTATAAGCATTGAGTCCTAGACACTTGAGAATTTTATAGGTTTCACAATATCTTGGGCTTAGCTTCTTGCATTGCCCTAAGGAGAAATAGCTCTTCTTAGGATGAACACGAATGAAAACCATGTCTCCTTTCTTAAAGATCTGATATTATCTTTCTAAATTAGCATATGCCTTCTATCAATCCTTGGCAGCCTGGATATCTTATTTGATAGCCTTAACTTGCTCATCCATTTCGTCCAGCAACATCTTCTTTGAAGATTCTACCCTTAAGGTAGGGTCTACAAAGTTTAGTGGATTAGGCACTCTTGCCCATATAAAGCACACACACAATGACTAAGCTTGAATTGTATCCTCCTTGGACACAAGGTAACCCAACTACAAAATCCATGCTAATAAATTCCCACGTCATTTGCAAGATGTCAAGTGGTTGGAGCTTTCCTAGTATCTTGACGTGCTTAGCCTTGACCCATTGGCAATTCATGTATTCATTAACATATTTAGGCATATCTCCTTTGAGCTTTTCCTAATGAAAGCTTCTTCTTACCACGTTGAGAGTTTTTGCATAGCCTAGATGTCTTAGGAAAGGAGAATTATGGGCTTTCCAAAGTATCTTCTTCTTGAGGTCTTGACTTCTTGGGATGCATAATCTCGTTTTGAAGTAGATAAGTCCTCCTTCTGTAGAGAACTTCAAATACTTGAACTTGAACTTAGGGTTTGTCTCTTTGGATAAGACTTCTTATCTTATATCATATGTTGTTATCTTGGGTTCTTACCTACTTCTTTCTTAGCCATCTCTATGATTATGTTACTAGGCATTGACACTATTGCTATTAGAAGCCTTTCCTTGGAGGGTTCTTATGAGATAAGGGTATTCAAAAATGCTTTACGGCCTAGGGTGTCTGCAAAAACATTCTTCTTACCTGGCATGTACTTAATCTCAAAGTCACACTCCTATAAGACTTCAATCCATCATCATTGCCTCATATTTAGATTAGATTGAGTTACGCTTTGCGGCTTAGGGTGTCTGCAACAACATTCTTCTTACATGGCCTATACTTAATCTCGAAATCACACTCTTGCAAGACTTCAATCCATCATCATTGCCTCACATTTAGGTCATGTTGAGTAAAGATCCATTTGAGATTTTTATGGTTTGTGACTAAGGTAAACTTGCTGCCAAGCAAATAGTGTCTCCATAGTTTGAGAGCATGAATTACAACAAGTAGCTCTAGATCATGGGTAGCATAGTTATTCTCATGAATCTTCAGCTTCCTAGAAGAATAAGCTATTGAATGGCCTTCTTGCATAAGCACACAACCTAATGCAAGAGATCTTGCATCAGTGACAAACTTCAAATTCTTGGTTCAAGTTGGATAGTTTTAGGATAGGAGTTAATGCTTCCCAAAGCTAGACTATTCAATGGGAGTCCATACAATGGCAGTTTTCTTCTTGAGTAAGTCAGTCAAGGGTGCGGAAATCGAGGAATAATCCTTGATAAAAATATTGTACTATCTAGCTAAGCCCAGAAAACTTCAAACTTTCTTAACTATCATTGGGGGTGCCCATTCTTGTACATCTTTAACCTTGTTAGGGTCTACATCAATCCCTTTGTCAGAGACTATAGACCCAAGGTACTCAATCTACCTCTTACAAAAGGCACATTTCTTCTTCTTGGAATAAAGCTTGTGTGTCCTCATTGTTTCCGGGACAACTCAGAGTTGTGATTCATGATCTTTGTCCTTCTTTGAGTAGGTTAACATATTTTTGAAGGAGACAAGAACAAAGTCATTAAGATAGGAGTGAAAAATGTCTTGCATCCGTCTATTGAAGATACATTGGTTAACCCAAAAGACATTACAATGATTTCATAATGGATGTACCTTGTATTGAATGCAATTTTTGGAATGTCCTCTTCTTTGATCCTTATTTGATAATAGCCTCAATCATTGAAAAGATATTTGCAACTTGAAGACAGTCAAGTAATTCATCTATCCTTGGAATTGGATATTTGTTCTTGATCGTCACTTGGTTTAGCCCATGGTAGTTGATGCAGAGACGAAAGGTTTCATCCTTCTTCTTTTGGAATAACACTGGTGCTCCCCATGGTGAATTACTTGGTCTGATATATCATTGATCCAAAAGTTGTTTGAGGTGGTTTTTCAACTCAACAGCTTCTAGATTTGATATACAATAGGGTCACTTTGCTACTATTGGTGCAACTCCTAGTGTTAACTTGATCTCATGATCAAATTCTCTTGGTGGAAGAAGTTCTATCAGGTCTTTTAAAAATACATTTGCATATTCCTTTAGCCAAGATGGCTTTCCATTGGCTTCATTTTCTTGCTCAATCTTATTATGCTTGATTAGGTAGATAGGAAGTCCTTTTCTCAACCCCTTCATGATTTGAAAAGCTTTTGCTAGTTGAATTCTAGAGTTTCTAGCTTTGCCTTGAGTGGTTAATAACTCTTATTTTTTATCCAAGAATGTGATTTGACCTTTTTCGCAATGAATGTGAGAATCATTATGGATTAACCAATCCATCCCTAATAAGCACTCACAAGCCCCTAAATTTATGGCTCTAAACCCCATGTTGGAAAGATTGCCTCCTAAGTTAAAATCCACTCTCCTAGTCCATTGAGTAGAATTTGCCTCTTTTCCATTTGCTAATTCCACTAATAATTTAGATGTAAGTTCAGTGTTTACTCCTAGTCTCTTTGCACGCTTTGGTGAGATAAATGAGTGGGTACTTCTACAATCAGTCAAAATCTTGAAGGTTTTACCTTGGTAGATTAATGGTATCTAGATTATTGAGAACTAATGGTTGGGGCCCTTCTTGTTGAGAGTAGCATGTACCATTGCTCTTTCCATGTCCACTTCTAAGGTGGGATCTTCTCCCTCTTCTATCCCTTTGTCCCTTCCCTTGAAGGTTATTTTGACAACTTTCCCTTTGGTAGTTGAAATTTCTCGAGATTCTGGCCATGAAATTGTCATTGGCAGATTAGTTGTCCTAGCTACGGACATTGTCTTTTAAAGCAATTGGGCTTGTTGCAATGGAAACATCTTAGTAACTCCTTATTACTGACTATAGGTATGAAGTTTCCAATTGCACTTATCTTGGCCTTCTTTCTTTGCCCATGGTATTGTCCTTGGATCCTCTTGAGATATTCTCATGGCCCTTTGTAAACATTGTCCCCAAAATATGCCACTCTTGGATGCTGATTGAAGATCTTGTATAATGGGCCTTGCTCGAATTAATGCATCTTGTAGGTCAAATGGGTGTATTGTTTCAAGATGAGTATCCAATGGAGGGTTTAGCATGTGGCAAAAATTTGACACCTATTGTGTGATGTCCATAGGTGGGACATACTTCATAAGAGACACAAATTTGGAAAAATAAGCCTCCAAGGTTAATCCAAATTGTTTCAAGCTGAAGAACTCATTCATTTTCAGTGTACGGTAGGGTGGCGAAAGGTATCGTCGTCTTGCACATACAACTTCCTTCAACTTATCCCAAGTAATGATCACTTCCACAACCTCTTCGTCGTTGCACCATTGCTTCCACCAAAGTCACAGGCTTTGCCCCATCAATTTTAGTTTTGCTATTATTGCCTAATTTGGAGGAGTAGTTCCTACAGCAACAAAGTAATCCTCCATAGATTCAATCTAAATTTTCACTTTTGACTCAACATCCTTTCCTTTACCATCAAACTTGGGCAATTTGATTTGCTTGAGAAGGAATTTCTTCTCTTACACTTCACCGGGGTAAGCATAGACATGGAAAGTTCAATACCCTAGTTTTGTTAATATTTGCAAGATTACTTGCATGCCTTGAGTATTTACAATACTTGCCTCTCTTTAGATATTTTTCAACACTTGAATCCATGAATCTTAAATTTATATCCATACACAATCTTGCAAAAAATTAAGACACTTTTATTATTCAGGATTCACAAATAGGGCTAATCGGATCTCCTCATTACACTTAATAGATAGTTGGAATCAAGCTAGGAAAACCTTTTGGGCTACAATAATTCTAATTGTGAAATTCAGCTACATCAATGGTTTTGTAAGTTGGGGGTTCATCAAATATTTTCAGGATGTTGTACTTCTGGGGAAGAATTGGGAAACCATCTTTACAATAATTGTAGCAATGTGAGCATCCTAAAATGAGAGCACGCTCGACTGGGAGAATTTGGAGCACTTGATCATAAAGATAACAGTTCTAGCAAACTTGTTCTCCAACTATGTTGAGGATAGAATTTAGGCGTGATTCTTCGAAGATGAACAGTTTGACCAATTTAAGATCCTCCATCCACTTGATTCTCTTAAGGTTGTTTTGAAGATAGGCAGGTTGATCGACATGGATGAAGCAATAGACCTCGCTTTGCATCCGTTGACGCTCCCGATATAGTGGTGAAGGATTGTACATATGTTCCAAGATCCTCATGAAGCGATCTCGCCAATCAAAGTCAAGAGAATGCATCACCAAGATAAACATTGCTCAGAATACCAACTTTTTTTTATCAATCTTCATTATCCTGGAAGAGATTCCATCGATTTGTTACAGGGGAGTCATTTTTATATCAAATGTTTCTTTAACAAGGTTACAAACAAATCTTTCTACATGTTAATTTTATTTTTCTCTGATACCATGTGTGATGTGCCCACTTGAGACATCCCTGGCGACATGATTAGTGGTCCATCGGATGATTTTTTTCTAGGCAATGTCACTTGGTACTCTTCTGAACAACATGACCTTTGTTACGTAGCCTCTCTCGAGTCCACTTTGCAATGGATTGTCCTGGCCACATCCCCACGAGAGTCGACCTAAATTTTGGTTTCTAAGCAAGATAAGGTCTCCTATTTGGAGTTAACTAGCATCGATTTTTGAGCAATTGCTTGTGCTAGATTGCTTAAGAACCAAAGTCAACTTATATTGCACTTTGGTTCAAGGAGAGTGAGAAATGAGGGGGAGTATGAAAAATATCAATCCCTTTATCCATAAGGTAAAGTCTTACTCTGTTCCCCAAAAACGATACGAAGTCAAGGATCCTAATTAATTCAAGGGTCAAATTTTCCTATACTCTAACACAACAAAATTGTGAGAAGCTCTCAGCTTATCGAGACCACCTAGCCTTAGGGTGGATTCGCCAAGGATCACGTCCTCTTTCTTTCCTCGGTTGGATGGTTTTAGTTATATACTTACCTAATACATTTAAGCTCTACACAAAAACAAAGATTAGCTTTCTTAATTAGTCCTCTTAATCACAATTTATTTAAAATCAGAACACACAAATAATGAAAATAAATCCTTTGAAATACAATTTCTTTCTTTAATAGAAAATCATTATACAAGTGTTCACCTTCTACTCATATGGAAGAACAAAATGAATGCCATTATTTCTCCAAGATTTCTGCCACTAACTAGCACGGGGGCCTCAAGAAATCCATCCTAAGTCATGTAAGAGTTTGGGTAATTCCTAGGAGTTAGAGCTCCTCTGGCACCCTCAACTCCTCTTGCCCAAGGACTTTCTACAAAGTGACCTCTTGCCATCAAGGTCAGTCCAAAAACTCTTTGAGCCAACAATTTATTTCTCCCTTGGAAAGGGACACGCAATTAGCCTTGTCTTTGTGAATAGGGATTATCTCTTCTTGCTTCCTCTATGTCACCCCCTCTCTTTCTTCACTCTCTTCCTCTTTATTCTTCTCTTCTTCTCATCTCTTATCTTCTCCCTTCTCTCCTCCTCTCTTCTCTTCTCTTTTCCTTCATGTGTGTGTGTGTGTGTGTGTGTGTGTGTGTGTGTTTGGCAACAATTGGCACACTAGAGCAGTAGCATTATCCTAAGGCTGAGTTAAGGCTAGCTTTTGTAGCATTTGGGCCTTCTTGGGCATAACGAAGCATCTCCTATTGTTGATATGGTGCAGCTTGCAACAAATTGATGGTGTGGGAGAGATCAACGATTATGCGAGAGATGAGCCGTAGTGGTGACTCCAAGTTTGATGATCGCGAGGATTTGAGTACTGACGATGATCTCATGAGCTGGTTGGCGTTAGATGGTGGCGGCACGGTGATAGATTTTCTTTGTTTTTATTTTTAATTTTTTTTTTCTTTAAAGGCTTTAATACCTTTAAGCTCTACCCCCCTTCACGTGCAGGGGGTACTAGGTTATTACATAGGTTTAAGACATTCGTTTTAAATAAGTAGATATTTAACATTGAATAATTCATTATTGGTATCTTTTATTTTTGAGCGTGAAACTAATAATCATTTTACTTAGAATTAACATAGCTTGCTCATTTGCATCTGTTTGATCATTGTACGCTTCAAGTTAGCAAAGATAACTACAATATTCATACATACAACCTTTCACAAGGTTAGAATCTATCTTTATATTTTTTCTCATCATTAATAATAACGAAAAGTAAAAAAAAAAGTGCATATCTTCTCGAAAGATAGGAGAATGGTACCCTCCCCCATAATTATATAATAAGGAAGAGATTAGTGTCAGCTCTTCGACATGCTATGTAGCATGTTTATGTGTTCTTTTTTGTTACTACTACACTTTTAGTTATAAGTTAAGTTTTAAGTTGTGTTTAAAAAAAAAGTGAATTGTAAAATGTACCAGATCTCAGACTTTGATTAATCAACTTTTTAGTTTCCCATTTTATGTTTTGCAAGGTGCTCTTCATCAAACAACATCCAAAGCTAGACGACAAGTTTCTAATTAAATCTATTGTGCTCCAAAAACTTGTGAATATTATTCATCTAATGCATAGCTTAGAAGAGACGTTTCATTTTGTTTAAATATGATTAAAGACATAGTTGTGGTTTTTCTAAACATAAAAATTAAAATGTAAAACAATATTCAATCATAGAATGGTACTGTTGTGATAAATATATACACATTCCGATGCTAATAGAGTACATAAGAGTAATGCACTCCATGCAAATACCAAATCACAAGACTTCACCGAGGGAAACAAACATCTGTAAAGGTAACAAAAAGTAAAGCTCACTCCTTCAAACCATTAAAAAACAAACACTTGGCTGTACGTCCCAACCTAGTTCAAAATTTATATACTATATTCATTCGACATTAGAAGAACAGGATTTTTAAGCAATATCAAAATAAAAGAATTTTGTTTTTTTGTAAAAGAGTTTTACGCAGGCTTTCTCTCTGTGGCGATGGAGATCCTCGTGCGTCAACTTGTAGCCCATGATGTGGCGTCGATGGTAGCCGGCAGGGTTCTCTTTCTCGCTTGATCGCAGAGGAAGAGGGAATCAATGGTGGAGGACAACCTTCGCCCCCGCAGACACGATGGGACCTCGCCATTGCCTCTCGGGATGGATGCAAGCCCCGCTCCTCTGCGCTGGGTAAGCTCTCTCACAGCCTCAATTCAATGATGTTTCTATTTCTTTTTCCTGTTTTTTGGAGAAAAATGTTAAAAGGAAAATTGCGGGCCTGAAGAGGCTGCCTCAAATACCATCCTCAATCCATTGATTGGTGTTCTGCGGCTGTACGACCTACTTGTCAGACTGGATCCCACACTGTTTGGCCGCACGATCCGCCCACTGGATGGAGCTATTGTGTCACAATCCCTTCCTGGATCATGCTCTCGGAGCCCAAGTCGCCCGAACACCACAAGGGCAAACCCACTGTGGTGAGTGCATTGGCTTTTTAGCACACTTGTTAGCGGCTGCCATTGTTCAGATCCCACCAGTCTGCAGTGTGCTTGTCTTTTATCGTTTTGGAGTGCAAGGCTCTCAAGTAGCAAGAATCTGTCATCCATTTTCATTTGTGAAGTACTACAAGCATTTTTTTGAGTGCAATGCCGTAAAGTGTTAAGAGTCTCATTCATTTCTATTTGTGAGCTATTGGTGAATCCACGTACCTGCTTTATCAGATCTCAATTCCTAATCAAGCAAGAAATTCACGATTCCATCAAAAGTTTATATGCCTTGGCTTTGATAGCTTCATTTTTAATCTTGAAAAGGCATCCATCGTTGCTCACTTAGCAATCTATTGGCTACAAATCCATTCACACGTATCTGGTTTATGTTATTTTCTTAACGATGCGGAAATTTGATCTTGGTAACATTAGGAGAGACATCACCAATTGGAACCGTGATTGGACAAAATCGTGTGACAAACTAGCATGCATCTCCTTCAAAGAGTAGATGTCCTATGTCTAGTTCTTTCTTAGGCAATATATGCAAAGGCTCAAGGAATGGTTGGCTTTAGGGTACATTTAGGTCCTGCTTTTGGTGGCACTTTGCACACCAAGTGTTTGATTGCATGACATCTCTTTCTACTCGTACACTGTTTGATAGGCTGCCGCCTACATCCAAGCATAAAACCACTACATTCAAGAGTACTATAGTCTTCTGCAAAAGTGTTTCCATGGCTATAAGATGATCCTATAGCTCTAGATGAGCTACCATGGCCTTGCTAATGATAAAACATGCTATCTTGATGATTTGCATTCTTTTAACTACTAGATGCATTGAGGCCCAAATTAATCTCTTCTGTTAATAGCAAAGCAATCAACTCTTCAAAATTAGGCATAGAGCCTCCTCTCATAGAAATAAAGGTATCAAGAGACTTGTATGCTGGTCCAAGTCCATTTAGAGTAACAAATATCAAATCATCATCATCAATTGCCAACATTCACTTTTAGTGTATGTAACTATTCTATGATTACATCCATAACTCTTTTTTGATATTTGCAAACTGAATTAGACAAGTTGTCCTTTAAATTTTCTCCTCCTAGAGCAGTCGCAGTGGCAAGTTATAATTCACACATATAAACCATAACTATTGTTAGAACCATAAGGGATGCATTTGTTGACCAAAAACTAACATTGTTCTAATCACCAAGACAAGGTAATTTAGAAGCTGAGCATAAATAGTGTCTTATAGCAAATATGTAGTACATGATACTCATGTAGAGCATACATCAGCTGTAGATCACACAACAGTTGCGAACATATAGTTTCAGAGCCTAGGTGCAAACCATATCCATTTGCATATCAAATCACAATGACTAGTACATTGAACAGTGACTCATGGTGGCAGAAACTACCGACAAATAGTATCTTGGACGTAAACAAAAAGCAGAGATCTATTACTAGAGGAGTGAAGTGCTCTCTCTCCCTTGAGTATACACGGTACTCTTGATTTGTCACAAGTACTCAATATTTAAATTAGTACTCTTTGGACACTTAAGTTGTACACACATGAGGTGCATATGTCAGACTAAATTGAATGTGTCATGGTGGCAAATAATCTTAGCTTAAGCAATGGGAGACATTGTAGAAGTTGTTGTGGATAGGTGTTAGTGGAGCATCCGAGTCAAATCTTGGTCAAGGATGTTGAGTAGCCCCTTGGAAATGACTTTTGGTGTCATAAGGATTAGGGACTTAAATGATCAAATATCCTAGCCCAAGGTTTGCAGAAAGTTTCGGCACTTTCAAGTTCAAAGAGTTTAGGAGTTTAAAATTGAAGCTGGATAGCATTTAGTGTTATTTTAAATGAGGGTAGGGCCAAAGGGATATTCAGCTCAAATTCACATATGGAGGCCCCAATGAAAATAGAAATTTGCCAAATGTTAAGTTTGGGTCTTTTTTGGCTGCATGCAAGTATATCTTTCATCTTGGGCTCTTTCTCTCCCATTCTAGTGTGGTTTATGGGCCATGCAAGGTTGGAGAAGGCTGTGGAGACCAGTTTTGGGACAATGCACAACAGCTGATGCACATTCTTGAGCAATTGACAGCTGCTGAACCTGCTTTTAGAGGATTAGACAGCAAGAAAACCCTAATTTCTGCAGGGCAACTTGATCTGCAATGCTATGTAAGTTTCTCTCTCGCAAGAAAGTTGGAGAATTCTCTCTAATATGCTGCTTCTCTCTTCCTCCTCTACAAATACGAAATTTTTCATCCATGATTTACTGGTTTCAAGCCTCATTACAATAGTAGTTAGGGTTTGCATGGTTGTCTTGGAACATGTGCCAGCAAGTCTCAACCATGCATGACAGATTCTTGCTGTAAATCTGAAGATTAATAGCAAACTTTTGAAGAGATTTGGTTATCTACAGCAAGGGTGATCTACATGCAATTGATGAAGACTTGATTTGGCTCCCCAAGTGTTCTGAATCAAAGGGTAAATTGAAGATTAATGATATTGTTCACTATTGTAGGTTGGAAATTGATGCTAGTCATTGTTTCTCTCTCTTGTTCATTTGCCCTCATTTGGTAGTGGAAATCGAAGATGAGCCTTGGATTTGAACCTTATGTGTTTTATTGAACTCAGTTTGAAACCAACAAGTGAGTAGATGGGCCTGACGCACTTGATTGCAAGCTATTTACTGAAATTCTATTCAGCTGTCATAAAATTCAGCAAGCATGTCTCTTCAAGCAGTCAAGAATCGCATTATGGTGATGTCGCATAAGAAGACAATGGAAATAATGCGGTGCCTAATTTTTAAATGGGCTCATAGTATGGGTACTATGTTGTAAATGTTGAGTTTGTTCATGAAGTTGGAACTTCTATGCATGTTAATGCTGAAAATTAACAAGAACAAGAGGAAATAATTCGATGACTAATTTTGAAATGGGCTCTTAGTATAGTAGTATGCTGTAAATGTTGGGTTTGTTCATGAAGTTGGAACTTCTATGCATGTTAATGCTGAAAACCAACAAGAACAAGAGGTTTGGATGCTGAGTTCATGTAGTCACCGAGGAAGGGCAGCAAGGGTTAAAAGGGAAAATCACCTTCCAATGCTTCAGGATAGTATGTATTGGCAAAGATAGAGGTGGCACCACCTCTAAAATGCACCCAATGTAACAAATGGGGAAATGAAAATGTTTGGTTTGGGGCAAGGACAGCAAATGCATGGGAAACTTGGAAATGTGAACACTGCCTTTTTGACAGTAAGGTATGCATCCAAATGTGGGATATTCGAGGTACTTTGGTAGTGAATCCATGTTTCATGCTATGGTTGGTCATGGTATTGCTTCTCTTGTTATGCATGGCACATGTATTTTGGGTATGTAGCTAGTAATATATGGAATGTACGGAGAAATGTGTCTTGGAATGGCTAATGGAATGCAAATGTCCATGTACAATGGAATGGTCCCTGGTATTCAAACAGGAATGTTTGATAATGCATTTGGTGCTTCTACTATGTTCGATATACACGGTCAACTAAATGCAATGTTTCAAGCTGGAATTGTAGCAAATGTATCATTTTTGCAGTAATCTAAGAGTTCTAAGGATCTTGATGATGATCCTAAGGAAAACGGCCTACTAACTAATGTGAGTTCAAGGGCAAGTAAAGTTAGAGCTAAAGTTTTGATTTACTACTTGGTAAACTTTTAGGATTCTTTTATCTATGGATGCAAACAGATAGAGAAGGGTGACCTGCAATAAGTTAAAAATTCATGTCCCTGTATAGTCTCACTTGGGACTTCCCTAGAGGTGATGTTTTGAAGTGAAACACAACATTCTGAGGGTGAAACGTTTCATGGATACCTTGAGGCAAGGTGGGCTTGTGGACCAAAGTCCATTGATAATCTAATTGACCAATTAGACATCCCTCTACAATCAATGAGGACACTAGCTATGATGGTTGTGTTGAAGCCACACTACTTGCCAATCTCCATTGGCCATGATGGCTACTTAGGTTTTATGGTGCAAGATTATAGCCACCATTGTGTTTCCATTGAGTGGGATTATTGCTAGATAGGGCGAAGGATTGACATGTCAAAAGTGAGTACAACGATGGAAAGGTGAGATTATGTTGTAATAGATTGCACAAACACATGAGAGGAGAGAAAAAAATCCATAGAAAGAACATTGCAAAAGAACTTAGAATAGGAATGCTTGGGAAATGGAATCCATAAACCAAGACAAGAGATAATACAGAACAATTGTGAGTCATTGATTGTGTGGGCATTGGCACCAACTTCTACTCTCTAACAAGATGTGCAAGTAATGGAGTATGCTGAATGACTGAGGAAGAGGGAGCAGTAGCATATAAATAGGCTAAGAACATGAACAGGTTGGCCATAAATCTGGGGGCCACAAAAAAATAAAGTCATCCAGCCATAAATCCCTAGGTGGCCAAATTAGGCATCTAAAATCTGGGGACCACATGACACTTTGGTAAAATGTGCCCAGCCCATTGGAACATCCATAAACTCGCTTGTGAATGGACAATATTTGCTAACATGAGAAGGGCATTTGGGCTGTGTGTATCCTTGGCCTTTGAGCAACACTTATTGAAATGGCTTGTCTTTTGGCAATAATAGCAAAACCTATTCTTATTGGTCATTATCCAACTTTGGAGGGCCACTTGGGGGGTTTGGCAAGTAATCGTCGATACTTGGCCAACTTGACTTTCAAGTCGTCCTTCTTAATTTTCTTGAACTCCTAGAGCTCACGATCAAGGTTTATGGTCGAACTTGATGAGACATGTCCTTGACTCCCAGAACCTATGGGATCTTGTGCAGGGGTTGGAACCCCAATCCGATCCTGCACTTGTTCCATACGAGGTTGTCTGCTCATGAAAGGCTAGGAATGCCTCCGCTATTGTCGAGCTGATGTAGGGCTTATTGTTTGAGTTTCATTCTCAGCTTCAACATTTTGACTTAGCGTCAGAGCGATGGGTACACTTGACTGCCGCTATGCGGATTGGGATAGGACCCGTCGTATAAATCTTGACCATGAGCTCCAACTCTTTAAAATCACTGGCCAGGATGACTTGAAAGTCAAGTTGGCTAAGTATCAACGACTTCTTGCTGAATTCTCCACTATGGGGACTCCCAAGTCCTCTGACGATCAAGTCACATTGTTTCTAAACAAACTTCCCAGGAAATACTTCAATTTTGTGGAAGGTATAGTTTCAAAGTCTACTATGCCAACTTTCTATGAATTTGAGTGTCAGCTGTTGCATTACACACGATTGTTCGATCAATTTCATATGAATTCTTTCTCAGAGGGGGCTTTTGTTGCTCATTCTGAGAAGGGGTAACAAGGGGAGGGTAAACAAAATCAAACCTCCACTCAAAATCAAAAACAAAATCCATGTGGGAAATCCCAAGGAAACTCCTAGTTACAACTTAAATAAGGGTGGCAGAATGTATCTAAAAAGAATAGGTATTGTTAACATTGTCAAAAGACTGGTCGTTTTGACAGCGAGTGTTGATCAAAGGCCAAAGGCACAGCACCCAAATCTAAGTCTCAGATCCCTACCCCCCTCAGTCAGGCAACCCCTAGCAAGGGAGGTTGGGTGATGGCAAGGGGCAGTTTAAAGGTCAGACTCATACTGCTACCGCTTAGCCATCTCAGTTGACAACGTTCTCAACTCCAGAGGGCTTGTTTGACTGGTCTGTAGAGGCCCACCTCATGTCCATAGAGACATCAGATGTGAGTCTCGTCCACATCTGTGAGTTGTCTCCCGACAAGGTTACCGCAGAGGCCCACTCATCACAGCGGAGCATTTCAGCTCCTGTTTGGATTGTGGACAGTGGGGCTACACTTCATATGACTTCTATAGCAGACATTTTCCGTTCCCGAGCCCTTGCAGAGTTGGGCGGATTCGCGTAGGAAACAACTCCTCAGTCAAGATTCAGTTTCAAGGTAGCGTCAGTTTTGCCATTGAGAAGGGTCCGGATTGTGAGAAGAAGGCATGATCGAAGCTCAGCACAGAAATTAGTAGACAGTATGAGAGTGAAGCACGACATCTAATGCAATAGATTGAAAGAGTGTAAGCTGAAAGTACAAGGTACAACCCTTAAACCTTAGGATTGTAGGGAGTGTTCACACCCGAACACGATAAGTGCCCGTAAGTGTGTGTCATAAGCACACATGAAATAATACCATAAGTTTGGGGGAAAAAACCTCTCCTACCGAGAGTAAAAAGTGCCCCAGTGTCCTACTGATTACTGACACTCCTATGTGAGCGTAGGTGTAAGTGAAATACTCAACAAACCCCCCTGGAGTGAAGAGTGATCAAGAGTACAAGGATCATCCGCCAGCAAAGGAGATGAAATTTAAAAAAGCATTGCGAAATGCTTCAAATTTGTTACGAGAAAGAGCTTTGGTGAAGATGTCTGCCACATTATTGGTGGTAGGACAATAGACAAGGCTGATATCACCTGCATGTAGCCTCTCTTTGACAAAGTGATAATGTATCTCAATGTGTTTCGCGCGTGCATGAAACATTGGGTTCCGTGCCATTGCAATGGCACTCTGACTGTCAGTGAACAAAGGAGTAGGCTCTGTAACAGATACATCTAGATCAGCTAGCAAGCGTCTAATCCATACGCATTCAACTGTGGTAGTGAAAGCTGCCTTGTATTCAGCTTCACATGACGATGTGGCAACAATGGACTGTTTCTTGCTAAACCAAGATATGCAAGACGAGCCAAGAAAGAAACAATTGCCACTAGTGGAGTGACGTGAATCATAATCACCAGTCCAATCAGAATCATTGTAAGCATGTAACTGCAGTGGTCCCCCCTTGGCATAAAGCAATCCAAGAGATCTAGTACCTTGCAAGTAATGGAAGACATGCTTAACAACTTGCCAATGTGACACGTGTGGCTGATGCATATATCTGCTTAGGGCTGAAACTACAAACTGTATGTCTGGCCTAGTGTTGCATAGGTAAATAAGACATCCAACTGTTGGAGCATATGTGTGTATATCAAACAAATCACTGTCATCATGCAATGACAGCTTTAGTCTAGGTTCCATTGGTGTACAGACTGGTTTGCAATCCTGTAAGCCAAGCTTCTCAAGAAGTTTACCAATGTATCTTGACTGTGATAAACCAATACCTCTAGCATCATGTATAAACTGAATGCCCAAGTAATAAGGCAAAGACCCCAAGTCAGACATATCAAAAGTTTGCTGCAAATTTTGTTTAAATGTTGAAATGTGATCAGCATGTGTCCCTGTAAGCAAGAGATCATCAACATATAAACAAATGATCAGCATGGATCCCCCCTCTTTACATACGTAAAGGGTAGACTCAGATGAGCTGATTATGAACCCTTGGCTAAGCAAGAAAGCATCTATCTTTGCATACCAAGCTCTAGGAGCTTGTTTCAAACCATATAAACCTTTTTTCAGCTTGCAGAACAAGTGTTCCGATCCCTTAACGGAAAAACCAATGGGCTGTTGTACATATACTTCCTCATGAAGTTCCCCATGTAAAAATGCAGTTTTAATATCCAACTGATGCACAACCCATCCATAATGAGCAGCCAAAGCAACCGTAGACCTGATGGTCGTCATGCGGGAAGTAGGAGCAAATGTCTCCTCATAGTCAATATCTTTCTTCTGTGCATAGCCTTTAGCTACAAGCCTTGCCTTATATTTGTCAATGGATCTATCTACATTCCGTTTCAGCTTGTAGACCCATTTTGTTCCAATGGCTTTCTTCCCAAATGCCAAAGACACTAAATCCCATGTTTGATTCTTAGTGATAGAATCCAATTCAACTTGCATTGTTGCCATCCAATGCACACTCTGCCGTGCATCCTCAAAACATTCAGGCTCCTCATCATCAAGGGTGCTTGCTGCCATAATGAACTCCATGGTATGTGCAGTATCATGCATATGAGCTTGCCTTCTAGTACGACCAGCCATGGGTGCATCGGATGACTATCTTTCATAGTCTGTAAATACCATCTAGGCATTTGTCTTGCCTCCTAACTGTACATAAGCTCTTGTTGAATTTCAGTTTCAGCACTTTGCTGAATATTCAGATCAGCCAATGGCTGATTTTTTGCATTTTCCAAAGGAGCAACTGGCTGAACATTGAGTTCACTTGCTGAAACTCTAGCTGAATCACCAAATGTAATGGGCAGCAGCCCTTCAAATACATCACGGGCAGCCTGATATGTGTCTAAACCAGCCAGGGACAATTTTGATTTTTCATCAAATAGTACATCCCTACTGACAAACACCTTTTTAGAAATAGGATCATAGAGTCTGTAGCCTTTGCTCTCATTGCTATATTCCACAAAAATGCATTTGATAGCCTTGTTATCCAACTTTTTTCTGAGTACCTGTGGAATGTGTGTATATGCAAGACACCCAAAGGTACGAAAGTGCCCAACAGAAGGTTTTCGGCTGTTCCAAGCCTCAAAAGGTGTAATTTTCTTCAATGCTTTGGTGGGGCATCTGTTTAGAACATGGCAAGCACACATGACGGCTTCCATCCAAAAACTGTGTGGCAAGCTCTTTGCTTTCAGCATACATTTGGCCATCTCCATGAGTGACCTATTCTTCCTCTTTGCAACTCCATTCTACTGTGGAGTATAAGGAGTAGTATACTGATAGACAATGCCCTTCTGCTTCAAAAAAGAATTCAGCATAGAGGACATGTATTCCCCCCCTCAGTCTGAACGGAGAGTCTTAATTTTACAACCAGACTAGTTTTCAACAAGTGCAATAAAAGCCAAGAATGCATTATACACTTTTGACTTTTTGACCAAAGAGTAGACCCAACAAAAGCGAGTAAAGTCATCGATAAAAGTCACAAAATAGTAACATCCTCCCAATGACTTTGTCTACATAGGTCCACATACATCTGAATGCACTAACTGTAACTTGGCTGTTGCTCTAAAAACAACATCACGGGGAAACGAACAATGATGCATTTTCCCCAAAATACATCCTTTGCACAAGTGCTTAGGAGGTCTCTCAAGTAGAGGTAATCCATCTAGCATCTGTGTACGCTATAAGAGCATCAAGCTCCAAAGTTCACATTCCCCATCCTAGCATGCCATAACTCTGCCTGTATCATAGCAGGAGTAAGAGTGGATGCCAAGTACGCTGACTGATCAAATGAAAGAGTATCCAACTTGTATAACCCGTGACATAAAGTGCCTCTTAAGACCAAAGTCATGTGTTCTTTGTCTCTCACTATGCATCTGCCATCATCAAATGTGATGTGCAATTCACAACGTGCTAAAGAAGAAATAGAGAGCAGATTCTTCTTTATGCCTGCACAAATAAAGCATCCTGTAGGTGGAGAATAGAGCCATCAATGGTTGTGAGCACAATCTCCCCAATACCTCTAACAGGGTATGATGCATTATTGGCACACTGTACAGACTTGCCAATTGGAGCTGCATGAACAAAAGCAAATAAATCTCTGCGAGATGTAATATGCCTAGAAGCACCACTGTCAAAAAACCAAGTGCCTGCATCCTCAGTAGAGCTAAATGCTCGATCAGCCCAAGAAGTGTCATAACTGCATGTGTAAAAGCAATAGTCCCTGTCTGCAACAAAGGATACGGACTCCGTAGCAGTGAAAGGAGTATCAGAAACAAACATTCTTGACTCCTCCTCCTCCTTAGCGATACGCTTTTTGCACTCAATGTTGTAGTTTCCTGGCTTCTTGCAATAATGGCATTTGCGCTTTTTTGGCTTGCGTGTCCCCTTGTTTTCTACTTGCCTGTGATATGCCAGAAGTCCCAGAACTTTTCGGAGCATTCTTTACTTGGCTGCCTTTGCCTTTCTGTCTAGTCGTAAAAGCCTGGTCAGAGGCTATGGCATCCACGCCACTATTTCTTCTTGTTTGCTCCTTCTCTAGAAGCAAACTGATTAACTGAAGAAAAGTGATTGGCTATGCGGCAATCCTCATGGTGAGGTTTAAGGCCGTATGAAAAGCCAAGTATGAAGGAGGTAATGAGTTCAAAGTGGTAGATATCATCTGTGCATTCGAGTAGTACTCATCAACATTCATGAGTTGCTCATGCAAGTCGTGAATTTTGTTCAGGTGATCCTGAATAGAATCACCTTCATCCATTTTCAATGTCTCTAGCTCTTTCTTTAAGAAAGAGACGCGAGTTTCATTCTTGCTTGCAAACATCTGCTCCAAAGTTAGTTAAGCTTCTCGTGAAGAAGCTGCTGAACGAATGTGGGGGATGATTGACCGCTGACCTACCAATGCAATCAACGACAACCCCTGTGCATCCCATGTATCCCATGTTTTTTGAGCCGTTGATCTTTGTGGAAGTGGCTGAAGTGGAGCAGGCTGAGGTGCTCGTTGTGCACATCCTCCTGGAGGAGTAGTTGGAGCCACAATTCCAGGTCTAGCTTCTTCTCCATTGACATAATCCCAAAGATCTTTCGCCACAAGTACATTCTTTATCATGAGGGACCAAAGTGAATAGTTATTTCCATCCAATCTGTCCTCCTTGGATACATAGATGAAGACATCTCCTTCCTGATTTGCCATGATAATCAATTACCAAAAGAGGCAAAAGAGCAATGTCGAAGCGGGACCAAACTGGAAATCTGAAAATTTCTAGAAATTGCAGGAAATAACTTTCTGCAATTAGTATACAGAGGTGCAGTTTGTGAAAACTGTCTTTAATACACGCAATCCAAGGTGCAATCAGTGTTTAGCAACACTGTATCAGCAAAATCCCCAAAATTTCTTGCCCTAGATTTGTTTAAAACAGTCTATCAATGACTGTCATTGTAGTACATGTGCCAATGTCCTAAAAAAACATAAAAGCCCCAAAATGTCTGATAAATTTGGCTAGAAATTTGCATCCACTGTACGTATCCACAGTTTTGTGTCTGTTGGGTAGAAACTCCCTCTTCTAGAAATTGATTCTGGAAAAAAAAAAAAAAACCTCAGAAATGATGGGTTGACACAGGCACATGGATAAGCGAGCTGCGGGCGTCAGAGCTGTGGTGAGCTGGCCCAGATTCGTCAGTCGCAGTTGGGTGGCGGCGGCTGAAGGCAGGTGTGTCTGCAGGCGGGTGTGGTGACTGCCTTCTGCGAGACTGATGTGGCGAGCAATGCCACAAGCGACGTTTCTAGAGAGGGTCGGCGTTGGTGACTGCTAGTGTAGAATCGTTAGTCGACAGGCGGGAGAGCAGACGAGTTGCAAGGGTGGGCAGCATTGGCAAGCTTTCAGTCTGGCGGGTGGTGCAGCAGTCTAGTGTGGTGCAAGACAGGGGTGGGCAAGAGGCACTCTGGCATATGGCACAAGAAGCAAGTCGAGCTGTTGTAGGTCGTGGCGAATTTGATGGGGCAGAGTTGAACTGAGCCAGAAGCTCCCAAAGGCTGAGTGGAGCTGAGGAGAACTTGAGCTTCAGGTGAACAGAGCCAATGCTGCTCTAATACCAAATGTGAGAAGAAGGTAGGATCAAAGCTCAGCACAGAAATCAGTAGACAGTATGAGAGTGAAGCATGACACCCAATGCAATAGATTGAAAGAGTGTAAGCTGAAAGTACAATGTACAACCCTTAAACCTTAGGGTTGTAGGGGGTGTTCACACCCGAACACAATAAGTGCCCGTAAGTGTGTGCCATAAGCACATATGAAATAATACCTTAAGTTTAGGGGAAAAAACCTCTCCTATCGAGAGTAAAAAGTATCCTAGTGTCCTACTAATCACTGACACTCCTATGTGAGCGTAGACGTAAGTGAAATACCCAACACGGATCTGGCTTCACTGGACAATGTATACCATGTTCCCCAGCTTGGGGTGAACTTGTTATCTGTTCAGGAGCTTTGCCAGTTGGGGCGAGCAGTTTTCTTTACTGTGATCACAGTCGAGATTCTTGACTCTCAGACTGGTTTAGTGATTGCTCACGGTGAGGCATAGCCTAATGGCCTTTACCACAACACACTTTTTGACTGAGCAGACAGCCAAGGGCTCCGTGTTCCACAGCGTCCAGGCATTAACCACATCTCGGGAGCCTATGAATAATGAGCGTCTTTGACACTTTCGCTTAGGGAATATTGGTTATGACTCTCTTTATGAGTTATCTCTCCATCAGTTGGTTGAGAGACTTCCCCGCCTAAAACTAGCTCGCGATGTCTGTAAAGCTTGTTAGCTCGGAAAGTAGCACTGTACCCCATTCCCTTAGCAGTTCCACACATCGTGCTAAGGAGCCTCTTAGATTGATTCATGTTGATCTTTGTGGGCAGATATCCACTGCTGCCTTAAATGGCGCACTGTACTTTTTTTTGATAGTGGATGATCATTCTAGATACATGTAGGTGTACTTCCTCAATCTTAAGTCTAATGCTTTTACCTATTTTTCTGCTTGGGTGCTGCTGGTTCATAATCAGACTAGACGTCGTGTTGGTTGCATGAGGAGTGATAGCGGTGGTGAGTTTATCTTCCACGAGTTTTCCGAGTTTCTACTGAAGCATGGCATCTCTCGCCAGCTCATCTCTACTAACTCCCCCTCTCAGAATGGAGTTGTAGCGCGTAGGAACCAGGCAGCCATGGAAATGGCATGCTCTATGCTGTTCGCAGCAGAGCTTCCTGAGCCCCTTTGGGTCGAGGCTGTTAACATTTCGGTGTACATTCTCAACCGGTGCTTGACTGCGGCTCTTCTACACAGAAGACCTCGTATGAGGCATTTTTTGGCTCTCGGCCTGTCATTTCCCACTTCAGAGTATTTGGGTGTCGTGCCTACACACACACATGCCTGTTGATAAGATAGGTAAGCTCACTCCTTGAGTTGATCTCCTTATTTTTGTCGGATATTCCTTTGAAGCGAAAGCCTATTGTTTGTTCGATCCTTGGACAAACAAGGTGATTGTTAGGAGGGACGTCGTTTTTTATGAGAGGGATATCGTGCAATCCTTTGCACAAGATTCCGATCCTATTCCTCCTTCCACGTCATCGGAGATCGTGTCTACTAAGCCTGGTTTACTTTCCGCTCTTGACATTCCTGCAGATTCTTCATCTCCCACGTCCCCTTCGTGAGACCCGTTACCTCTTTGGTACCAGTAGACCATGCGGTATTCGGGGATTCTACCACACCGGATTCCACTCCGGAGGGACCTAGAAGTTCTGCCTGGTTTGCTCCGCAGGCTTAATTTGCGTCACTGTTTACAATCGATTACATAGCGCATTCTGAGCCGGATACATGGCAGGAGGCTCTTCAACACCCTCAATGGCGAGAGGCCATGGAGAAGGAGTTAGAGAGTATTGACCGAAATGAGACTTGGACATTGGTGGATTGTCCAAGCCACAAGAAAGTCATCAGGACAAAGTGTATTTTTAGGACCAAACTAAAAGCTGATGGGACTTTAGATAAGTACAAGGCTCGCCTTGTTGTGCAAGAGTTTCGACAGAAGCATGGCATTGATTATAAAGAGACCTTTGCTCCTACTGCACGGTTGATATCTTTTCGGCTGCTTCTTGCGTTAGCTGCTCACCACGGTTGGCTGATATATCAGATGGATATCAAGAGTCCCTTCTTGAATGGTTTTTTGGAGGAGGAAGTCTATGTGGAGTAGCCACCGGGCTTTCCTTCAAGGAACCCAAGGGATAAGGTATTCCACTTGCAGAAAACTCTTTATGGGTTGAAGCAAGCACCGCTGTCATGTCGCTATGCGCAGACCGTGTAAAAAAAATCTAGAGTGTGGCTTCCTTTTAGATTTAGAGAGCCAATTCCACTTTAGACATTAGTATTAGTGTCCATGGTTCAAAATATTAGATTTTTTTGGAAAAGTTTTTAGTCAATTTTTGATATTCTAGATATTATCTCTTGTAAAAATCCATAAAACTATAGATAACTTCTAGATTAGGAGGGCATGTAAAAGAAAGCATGTAGCTTTCAACCAATTTGAGAGGATTTTATGTAAAAAAAGAGATTAGCGAAATCGTGCGACGCGCGATCATTGTTTTCAGACAGTGAACAATACTCCGAAAGTGGGAGATGGAGGAGTGATCTGGCAGGATTCTGGGCAGGTGTCCTGCTATTTAACCCCCTTTCGGAGCCATTGGAAGCATCAGATTGGCGATCTGAGCAGCATAGAGGAAGGTATTATTTTGTACACGTTTTTATCTATTAGAGTTATATTTTCTCATAATGCTGAAAGAAACTGATAGGCTTCATCTCTGTCAGTATTCTTCTATATTTTCTAATTCTTTTTGAGAGTATTCTTCTATATATTCAATCTCTTCAAACCCCTTCTCTTCCATCTACTTCTCTCCTTGAATCTACCTACGCCCTACTGTCTCTTATCTTCAAGAACTTGGCTTGAAACCTTCAACCCTTCTTTTATCTCTACCATCTCCGAAGTCTAAGCTCTTGAATCCCCATACATTTTTCTCTTGCCAAACCCGTGTGGTGACCTTCAACCCTACGCACTGCGACATTGGTGAACCTGACGCGAAGGTCGGTGTAAGAGAACTCCAAGATGGGGGATTTTTCAGGAGATACTCTACAACAATTGGTGTGCATACTGCAACAGACTTAGTAATAACAAATCCAAATGTTACAACAACAACAACAAAGGCAAGACGAAGAGAAGATTGATTCCACAGCTATCAAGGTCCTAGAGGAAGTTGGGCGTGAATTAAAACAATTTAATGGTCAAAATGTCTCTGTTAAAATTCGCTTATATGTTGAAAAAATGCTTTTCTTTGGTGTACCACAACATGCATGGAGCCGTTATTTTGCCAGACTAGCCAAGCATGGTCTTTAAGAAAGAATCCATGGTCTTTTTCAACAAGATGCGGATTGGGTTGCATTCAAAAAAAGCCCTACGCGAAGAATTCTTCTTAGAAGACTCTGGCCTAGTGACGAAGAAAAGTTTCACTGAATGGGTTGAAAAACCCAACAAAGGTTTAGCTGCAACAGCTCTATACCATGAGTTTGAAAGTAAATTTGGACAACTTGATGTTGAAGACCAACAAAGTATGGAAGGTCAGAAGATTGAATTTCCTTAAGGCTGCAGATCCCATTCTGCAAGAGAAGCTTGCTGATCGCCTAGAAGATGCTACCTCCGAATTAGGAGTCAAGTCTGCATGGACAGATGCTACTGATGTAGTTAGCACGATTGCTCGAAGAGAGCGGATGCGACTAAGATTGGGCTCTACTTCAACTTCAACAACTCCATTGATGGAGCTTGTTCCACCTTCAAAATCCCCTATTCCTTTGACTAATCAACCAGCTCTTTTTTCTTCTGTTCCTTCTAAAAATGATGTAATGGATGAACTTATTAAAAGCACGCGTAACCTTTATCTGAATCTTATAGAAATTAGTTTCAAAGTAGAGAAGCTAGATGTCAAAGTCGAAGAGCGAGGACGAGCATAAACTCAAAGACCCATGAGAGAAGGCTTTAAGAGGTGTTGTATTTGGTGTGACAGCCAACAACATAACAAGAGGGAGTGTTCGGCCTTCCGTGAGGCTGAAGCACAGAAGCTCGTCTTTTGGAAAGACGGAAAAATTCATGCGACTGAAATTGGTCTTCCACTGGAGCCAAATTTTGGCAATGGTGGAATGAAGAAAAGATTAGAAGATTTAGCTGTAAAGAATGCCTATGCAGTAATTGATGCAGCTACCTATGGGCTGCAAATTGAGCCAATTAAATCAAGTTTGAATGCATGTAAAGCTAATGTGCAATCTAAAGTATGGATGCAGGCACTAGATCAAAAGGAACGTGGTAAAGCAGCCAGTCAGTATATTCAAGGATTAACTGGTTGGAAAGAACCGGTAGATTCTTTTTTTGCCTTTGCACATTTGACTGACGTCAATCATAAAGAAGTCTTGATTGAAGAAAAGAGAAGAAGAGAATATGAACTAGGGCCTTCCTCTTCTGGCCCTTCAAAACGGGTAACTAGAAGAACACCTGAACAACCAAAGCTTGCTAAAAATATAACCCCAGATCAAGAGATGGAAGATGCGGCACAAACAAAGAAGACCGAAGAAAAGAAGAAAGGCAAGCAGCCAGGCTACAAATTGCAGTCCGACATAGAATCTGCAACCGATCTTAAACGAGTCCTAGAAGAACGGATTCTAGGAAGCAAAATTAAATTCACCTTAGGCGAAATTCTTGGAATTGCCAAATGTGAATTCCATGATGTAATTATTAATGTAATCAAAAGGAAAAGACAATATGTTGGTGATGAAGAAACGATGCATGCTTTTTTGCAAGTTCTTCGAGTTTTTGTGCAGGATGAAGAGAAGCTGACTTCACAAGGAATTCAACTTGAAGCAGTTAAAGAATTAATTGCAGCAATTGAAGTTGAAGATAAAGAAAACATGAATGCAAAAATTAAAGAAGTGAAAGCTGAAAATGTAATGGTCGGCTGGTCCAAACCAGTTAGGCAGCCCACCTCTCAAAAAGAAGGCCGTCTACAGCACATGCATGAGGACGAAGAGGCTCGGTTCATTCCAAGCAGTCACTACTTCCGTACGCATTGGGCAAGAGCAACAACGGAGACAGTCATCAAAATTGGAGAAAGAGAAACACCATGTATTGCACTCTTAGACCATGGCTCGGAGATAAACGTCATGGCAAGGAGTCTCTATGAAAGTGGCGAATGGCCCATAGGTGTTGATCCAGGTTGGCGAATGAGAGCTACAAACAACTCTTTTGGAGAGTTATATGCTGCATGTCCTAATGTGCAGGTAACTATTGGAGACATAAAAGACAATTTTCACTTTTTTGTTCAAGACTCTTGTAGTTACCCTATCATTCTTGGGCAACCTTACATTTCTGAAGCCCGCTTGGAAACAAAAGCTCTTGATGATAGTTCTTTCTATGCTCAAATCCGAAGCAAGGATAATGAACGATCTATCCAATTTCTTATTGTCTGTGTTAACCATCATTGAAACAGAGATCGATTGCGTGATTTTCCAGTGCCTCCTAATGCTCGAGAATTCAAGGGTTTTCGGGCTGCACTACTATAAAGGGAGGCTATGGTAGTGCATCATGTAAAAAGATTACCTCCTCATGCAACAGAAATTGTATGTCTAGCAAATTTATATGTATGTACAGCCAATAGTATGGGTTGTTATAAGTCTCTTCCGGCCATGACTAAGGCTGAAAGAAAATATTTATGTCATGTAAAAAGGGAACTGAAAACTTATGACATGATGGTTGAAAATGAAGATATTTCGGGCCTTTTTTTTGGACTGATTACTACTGACATATTGGCTGAAATATATGCAGCTGCTCATGCAGAAAATCAGGCTGAAAATCAGTCCATAGAAGTATGTACATTGGATTTTTATCAAACAATTTAAGAATTTGTTGAACAGGAAGACAATGGTTTACTCAACAAGGCTAAAGTACAAGTGGAGACAAAATACAAGACAATGGATAAGAAAGTCAAACTTGTGGCAGTCCCACTGCCTCCTGAAAGTGAAGGGCTCGCTGATAGGGCAGCAAATCAGCCAAGTCTTCATGATCCTTCCAACATTGGTCACAAGTTCACATCTGAAAGTATAAAAGAGCTCAAAACAGGTGAAAATTCTTTCCTTTCGCCGGTTGAAAAACACTCTTTTATGCAAATGCTAATGAAACATGGAAAAGCTTTTGCTTTTCAACTAAGTGAAATAGGTTGTGTGGATCTAAATATTATGGCTCCTATGGTCTTTTTTACGGTCCCACATGTGCCTTGGAACCTCAAGCCCATTCTCGTTCCAAGGGCGCATCTGCCCAAATTATTGGAACTTCTAAATGAGAAGATTAGAATGATGATTTTAGAACCTTCTTCAGCACCTTACTCAAACCGATGGTTTACTATGCCTAAGAAAAATGGATCTTTACGATTCATTCAAGATCTACAGCCTGTCAATCGTGTCACAATCCGAAATGTTAGTTTGGGTCCAATTGTTGATGAGTTTGCTGAAGCTTTTGTAGGTAGAGCAATTTATTCTATGGGAGACCTATATTCAGGATATGACCAATTTCAGCTTTCATTAGAAAGCCGAGACATTACCACAATGAAGACCCCTCTTGGATTGGTCCGCATGTGCACTCTACCACAAGGTGCAACAAACTCCGTAGCCCATATGATGAATGCCATGCACAAAGTCTTAAGGGACTTTATTCCACAACTTACTCTTCCATTTCTTGATGATGTACCTATCAAGGGATGTGAAGTCAATGAAAAGAATGAGGAGCTTGACGAAGATGGCTACAAGACATTTGTAGTTAACCATATTCATGATTGTGATAGGATTTTGACAAAGTTAGAAGAAGTTCATCTTACCCTTTCTAGAGCTAAATCAATCTTTGAAGTTGAAGAATTCCTAATGGTCAGACATCTATGTGGCCCCTATGGATGCAAACATTCTCCAATCAAGATAGATGCCATTAGCAGAATGCAAGAAAAATGCACAAATGTTTTAGAGGTGAGAAGATTTCTTGGCGCATGTGTATTCTATCTCATATGGATACCACATTTTTCTCATGTAGCCGAAAATCTTTATCAATTATTAAGAAAAGAACAAAGATTCTCTTGGAATAAAGAGCATACTCTCACTATGCATAAATTAAAGAAGCTATTGATTTCAGCCTCCACTCTCAAAAGGACTGACTATTCAAATGGTCAACCCATCATCCTTATTGTGGATACAAGTCCCATTGGGATATATGGGTTGTTGGCCAAGAGGATCTTGAAGGTAACAGGTATGCAATTCGTTTTGGAGCAAAAGTTCTCAATGAACGTCAAAGAAGATATGCACAAGTAAAAAGGGAATTGTGGGGAGTTGTAACAACATTAAAGTGTGATTGTGAATACTTTATAGGTGCTTCCGTAGTGGTAGAAACTGATTGTCTTCTACTCTTAAGCATGATTTCCAATTGCTCTACACCTGACATTGCTATGCTAAGATGGATTGCATATATTAAGTCACTCAACCCCGAATTAAAGCATATTACAGGAAAGGCGAATCCAATTGCTGACATGCTATCACGTGCAAGATATGACAATGAAGAATAGTTGATGGAAGAAGATGAAGCTGAAGAATCTATACTTGCTGAATTTCATTCCATGGCTGCTGAAAATACATTTTCAGTTACTGCATATACTGGTCCAAAGTTGAAAACAACAGGATGGTCAACTAAAAGCCAGCATACTCATTGCATTGCTCAAGTTCTAGTTCATTTCCTTGAAGAAGATTATGAAGAAGATTTTCTAAAGATCGGCCAATATTTGAGCACAATGAAGAAGAAGGAGACTTGGACTGATGAGGAGTTCAAACATATCAAGAGGAAAGCTTATGGCTTTCTTCTTAAAGAAGGACATCTATGGAAGCACGCAAAGAAGAAGAAAGGAGCGCCTGTCCGAGTTTTAGGTAACAAAAGATTGCAACAACAGGTAATGAAGGAATTTCATGAAGGCGTGTGGGCTGGCCATAGAGGCATATGGGGAACCTTTAGTAAAGTCAAAGAAAAATATTGGTGGTAAAACATGTATCGAGACATAGCACATTTTGTTGAAACCTATTATGTGTGTCAAATGTATTCTATGGTGAAGCATTGAGATGGGTTACAACCAACTTATCCTTTGTTTATATATTATAGATGGGTTATTGATCTTGTAACCATGCCTACAGGAATATGGAATATGCGGTATTTAGTGCTTGCAAGAGAGGATCTAACCAATCAAGTTGAAGGCAAAGCCTTAACAACCAAATCTACTCAAGCTGCTTGTTGTTTTTTGCTTGAAGAAGTGTTTTGTAGATATGGTTGTGTGGGTAAAGTAACTGCAGATAGAGAAGAGTTGGATGCTGATGAGGCACGCAACTTCTTTGCTCGATTGGGTATTAAGTTGGCTTTAACTTCATCCTACAACCTTGAAGGCAATGGAAAGAGTGAGAGAGGTCATCAATCTATTCTCAAAGCTCTAGCAAAGTCTTATAGAGGAAAGATCAAAGAATGGCCTAAAATGCTACCTTTTGCATTATGGGCTGACCGGACTACTCACAGTTCAGTGACTGGCTATATGCCAGTTGAACTTATGCATGGACAACAATCAATTATGCCAATTGAAAAATCTATTCTCACATGGAGTCTTCTACCTTGGGAGGAAGGCATCAGTAGAGAAGAGTTGCTGACTTTGCGTATACGGCAGCTAGAAAGAAGGCCTGAAGATGTTCAAGCAGCTATTGAGAAGCTAAAGACAACAAGACTAAAGAACAAAATAATATTTGATAAGCGACATCGACTTCGGCCAAGAGCAATTTAAGAAAATGACTGGGTGCTTGTCTATGACAGCAGCCTAGACAATCAATACGGTGCTTCTATGAAGATGGTAAAGCGTTGGTTTGGCCCATATGTGGTAAAGGTTGTTCATGACAATGCCACATATTCATTGGCTGAATTGGATGGAACAAGCATGAAGATACCTATAGTTGAAAAACGAATCAAGCTCTTCAAACGAAGAAGAATTGCAATTCCTGCAGGGACACCGGATTTACGAGCTTTAGGAGTTCCCTTGCCCATTTTTAATGGGTTAGCTGAAGAGGATGCGGAATTTCACATTTGTGAATTCCAAAGATTAATGTTCAATTATCACATCCAAGATGAGGGACATCTCATGATGTTGACGTTAAAAGGAAGGGCTGCAGTATGGTATCACAGCATAGAGTCTGAAACCATAACCACAATTGATCAATTTTATGCAGCTTTCTAAGGAGAATATGCCCCTGAAAGAGGTGGCCAATACTGGTTGCGTGTCTTAAATGTAACACGCCAAGACCCCCATGAGAATGTGAAAGCATATGCCAAGAAGCTTAAGGAAGTGTTTCGTAAGTTACAAACTTACATTCCTATTCCGCCAGTTGCCCAATTGTAATACTTCTTGCATGGATTGGACTTCAATATTCAAGTGTAATTGAGTAGTGTGGCTTTGGCTGATATAGACACCGCTATTACGCGGGCAGAGGGAGTAGAAGCACGATTACAAACGGCCTACTCCTCTTGAATAAATGTTAATGCGGGATTAGTACCTGGAGGCAATCTACCATTGACGAATGGAAGTCAAGGGATGGCACATATGAGCTAGAAGACTTGAATATAATTCAAGAGCATGAAGATATAGAGGAAGAAGAAGAGGCAGAAGATGAAGACAATTGATATGGCAGAAGATACTTCTTCTGATATTGCAAATTCGTAAGACTTTGGCACATGCCAGAGGATGTCAAGTTAGGAGGGGGTGAATGTCGTGCCGCTACGCGCACACCGTGTAAAAAAAATCTAGAGTGTGGCTTCCTTTTAGATTTAGAGAGCCAGTGCTACTTTAGACATTAGTATTAGTGTCCATGGTTCAAAATATTAGATTTTTTTGGATAAGTTTTTAGTCAATTTTTGATATTCTAGATATTATCTCTTGTAAAAATCCATAAAACTATAGATAACTTCTAGATTAGGAGGATGTGTAAAAGAAAGCATATAGCTTTCAGTCAATTTGAGAGGATTTTATGTAAAAAAAGAGATTAACGAAATCGCGCGATGCGCGATCACTGTTTTCAGGCAGTGAACAACACTCCGAAAGTGGGAGATGAAGAGGGAGTGATCTGGCAGGATTCTGGGCAGGTGTCCTGGTATTTAACCCCCCTTTCGGAGCCATTGGAAGCATCAGATTGGCGATTTGAGCAGCATAGAGGAAGGTATTATTTTGTACACGTTTTTATCTATTAGAGTTATATTTTCTCATAATGTTGAAAGAAACTGACAGGCTTAATCTCTGTTAGTATTCTTCTATATTTTTTAATTCTTTCTAAGAGTATTTTTCAACATCTTCAATCTCTTCGAACCCCTTCTTTTCCGTCTACTCCTCTCCTTGAATCTACCTGTACCCTGTTGTCTCTTATCTTCAAGAACTTGGCTTGAAACCTTCAACCCTTCTCTTATCTCTACCATCTCAGAAGTCTAAGCTCTTGAACCCCCATACATTCTTCTCTTGCCAAACCCCTGTGGTGACCTTCAACCCTACGCGCTACGACACCGCGATCTTGGTTCCATAGGATGGATGAGTTCTTACGGACTCATGGATACCATTCTATCACTTATGACCCGAACTTATATGTTCGATCTACTGCAGAGGGGGTCAGCTATATCGTGCTATATGTTGACGACTTACTCATCTCACAGGCTCAAATTCTGTTGCCATAGCAGACATTTAGGCAAAGCTTAGTGCTACTTTTGAGATGACAGACCTTGGTTTGTTGTCTTATTTTTTGGGGATGGAGGTAGTTCGTTCTGGGGGATGTATTTTTGTGTCATAGCAGAAGTACGCACTTCAGCTAGTGGAACAACACACTTTAGATCAGACACAGCCAGTGGCCACGCCTCTTGATCCTACTATCCACTTGTCGAAGGATACCCTAGGACAACCCTTCGATGCACATATCTATCGCTTTGTTGTAGGAAAACTTCTTTGGTTAATTCACACGAGGCGAGATTTAGCTTACTTAGTCAGTATTTCACAGTATCTAGAATGTCACATTGGATTGCATGTCTTCGTGTGTTGTATTATTTACGGTGTATTGACATATGGTTCTGGTTTATGTTTGCAGGAGTACATTGATTTTGATTGGGTAGGAGATCTTGACACCCGGTGTTCTCATGGCGGCTATCTCTTTAGCTTGGGTACAGCTCCCATTTCTTGGTCAAGCCGTAAGCAGGAGACAGTGGTGGTTTCCACGGTTGAGGCTGAGTATCGGGCTCTCTTCGATGGCACCACCGATGCCATCTACCTAAGGAGTTTACTGGTGGTACTTCATTTTTCATGCGACTCTCCCACTATTGTCTACTGCGACAATCAGAGTGCCATTGCTCTTGTAGACAATCCGATCATTACACCACGGACGCAGCATGTGGGACTTCACTTCCATTTTTCTAGAGAGCAGGTTGAGCTAGGCACTATTCGCCTAGTGTTTGTGCCTACATTCGATAATTTTGCAGATATTTTGATCAAAGCGGTCAACCGTTCAGTTCTTTAATACTTGTTACCCAGGATCGGTTTGGGTACACCCTCCCCTACTTCTTCAGCTTGACGGAGAGAGGGTGCTTTCCTCTTGCTTTCCCTTTTAGTTTGAGAGGGGGCGCTTTCTACTCTTGATAGTGACAGTGATGATGCTTACAATTTTTAGTCATTTATTCTTTTGTGTTGTATTATGGACATTTGTAACTTTATCCGCACTGTCAGGATGATATGATTGTAAAGGGCGCCTGGGCAAGTGAACAATTTCCCCACGAGGGCACTGTGTCCAAGTGGCACCATAGCATTGCATCTTGCGTGAGTATGACATCTTGCATCACCTTTTGCATTACCCCATGCATTGGGATTTTGTTCATGTAAATATGCATGTGTACATATTTATTCATTTTCGGTCTTTTGGAGTGGTCGACTCTGGATCCACCATATTCATGGCATTATCCATGGCAATCTCCAAGGCAGCCTTTTTTCCTTAGCTTGCTTGCTTGATTTGCTTGTCTTGCTTGCTTCACATATTTGCTCTATCCACATCTTAGCCTTATTTTTCTTCATCGACACCCAATAATGGTAGGGATAGTATGCTTGTTTCGTGAAGGTCTTGGGTCTGTTGTCCTTTATCATTCTCCCGTTTGGGGCACGGATACTCAATAGGATGAAAATTGATTTGAACCCCTACTTAATGCTACATCTTTCAAATTCCAAAAAGAAAAAAAAAGAGCAGTCCATAGCTAATTCCATTTGCCTTTGTAGGGTTTGGTAGGCCACTGGGCAGCCAACGTGCACCCTTTGTCTGATGCCCTGCCCTCTCTGGGGTGATCACTTGGGCTTCCTTGGTAAGATTACCATCGCCTTTGTAGTCTTAGTAGGCCACTAGGCAGCCGATGCGTACCCTTTGTCCAATGCTCTGGTTGCTTTGGGGTGGGATGCCTTGGGATAAAAGATCTTTCTTGTGGTACCGTTGTTGGGTCTGAGAGGGGGTGTTGAGCTAAAAATGCATTAGCTTTATTTAAACGGTCCCAAAACTTGCTTAAATAATGAAGAAACCTAGTTTATTTAAAAGAAATGCGATCCTAGAGAGTTTCTGTGTCCCATAAGCACAAACACACTTGGGAAGGCCCAAACTTTCCATAGATACGTATGCTGCCCTCCATTCAATCAACAATCTTGTTTTTGTAGATTTCAGGTGTTTCAGTTTGCTGCTCACACTCCCTTTGGAGAGAACATCTCAGCAGAAGCTATCCATTGCTGTCTACATCAGTTGGCGCTTGATTTCCAGCCCTCTTCTCATAGTTTGGAGCTGATCCCAGCCAGGCGACTGCTGTTCTTGCACAGAACTGCTGCCATACTGCCTACCGCATCATCTGCAGCTTGCGTTTGACAGTTTTCTCTCCTGCAGCTGTCGCCCAGCTTCTGCAGGTTGTTGCTAGGCTGTCGTTTTGCAGTTTTCTCTCTTCAAGCTATCTTGCGTGCATTTGGCAGTTTTCTCTCTCCTGTAGGCTGTCCTGCCTGCGTTTTTAATCTCTCACGTGTAGCCTGCATTTTGTCTTTCTCTCTCCTCATTGCTGTTTGCATTAGATCCAGCTTCTCATGCTGCGTTTGTTGGTGTTCTACATCTGAAGGCTTCCTTCTTGCTGCAATTCGGGATCCGTTCAGAGTATAACATACTCTCTAGCTCATTACCCTTGCCCTGATCCTTGAGATACAGGAGTTCGAGGTTCAGTTCACTGCATAGTGTGTTTGCTGCATCAGCATTGTATATTTAGCTGTTATATCACTTCAATTATTTTTTGTGTCCATTGTCTCTGAGTTACACTAACCCTAACTGAGTTCTTTTATCAGTCTATGCTTTGTCACACGATTGCTATTTGTGTTTTTGTGTCAGAGTATTTCTTTACATATGATACATTCAGTGATTCAGGGATTAAGGGAGTCCTTGAGAAGTAATTGCCGCAAGATGGCCTGTGGTGCTCTTGGAGGAACTAGGTACACTCCATTGAGCTTGTTTATACTAACTGTTGTTTGATGTCTCGTGCCATACAAGATAGGGAGCCCACCTTTGTGAAGGAAGCTTTATAGTCACAACATTGGAAGAAAGCTACGGAGCAGGAGTTGAATGCAATTGAACAGAATGTCACTTAGGATCTTGTGCCTCAGCCCGTTCATAGGAAGTTGATTGAAGTCAAATGGGTCTCTAAGACCAAGTACCATAGTGATGGCACTTTGGATAAGCACAAGGCATGGCTCGTTGCAAAGGACTTCGTGTACTAGCCCGGGGTGGATTTCCGTGATACCTTTGTACCTACAGCTTGGATGGCTACCATTAGGGCCGTGCTTGCCTTAGCTAGCCATAGGAGATGGCCGGTTTACTAGTTTGATGTGAAGTCTACCTTTCTTAATGGAGATTTGAAGGATGAGATCTATATCGAGTAGCCTCCTAGATTTTCCTCATCCAATGGCAAGGTGTACAAGTTGAAGAAGGCTCTTTATGGCCTCAAATAGGCTTCACGTGCTTGAAATGAGAAGATAGACTTATTTCTCCAAGGAAAGTTAGGGTATTGGCATTCCTCTTCCAATCCCTAGTTGTATGTCCACATCTCAGTTGGAGGGCACATGTTGTTTGTGCTTTATGTGGATAATCTCATTTTGAAAGGTGACCTTGCCCAGAAGGTCAATTAGACAAAGAAGACACTACACGAGGTGTTTGAGATGACGGATATGGGCTTTCCTAATTTCTTTTTAGGTTATGAGATTTGGTAGACTCCAAGGGGGATTTTCATCTCCCAATAGCGGTATGCGTAGAAGCTTTTGACTACGTTTGAGATGGAGGGATGTTAAGGCCATTTCTACTCCTATGGATTTGAACAAGAAGGCTACAGCTCATGCAGATTCACTAGCAGCGGATGCTTCCCACTATAGACAGTTGATTTGGCCATTGATATGGCTCCTTAACACTCGGATTGATTTGTAGGCTTGTTGATCGGGTTCATGAGTGAACCCAAAGTGGTTCATTGGAAGGCTATGATGAGGAATTTTTGGTTCCTAAGGGGGACCCTCGATCTTGGTATTCATTATCCAAAAGGTATTGGAGATTAGGCTTTGGTTCTTAAGGGCTGGATATATTCAGAATTTGGCCGTAGATGTTTGAGAACAAAAGTTAACGACATGATATTGCTTTACTTTGGGTGTAGGCGTTATCGTGTGGGGTAGCAACAAGTAGCCCATAGTTGCCCTTTCGTCTATAAAGGTGGAGTATAGAGCGGTGTCTTCTACTACATGTGAGATGGTGTGGCTTTGTAGGTTACTAGGAGAGCTTGGATGTTCGCAGACATGACCTACGACACTTCATTGTGACAATGAGAGTTGCATTGCTTTGGTACGGAACCTTGTGTTTCATGCTAGGTCGAAGCACATTGAGATATAGTACCATTTCATTTGAGAGAGGATCTTTATGAGACTGTTGATGTGGTATATTGCAAGTCAGAGGACAATTTGACAGATTACGAAGGCACTTTCTTAGGTAGTTTTACAACAACACTCCACATCCTTGAATCTTATGCCGCGTCTAAGATCTAAGAGGGGGTGTTAGAGATTTGGTCATTCCTTGGACTGACATTCTTAGGTTACAGTTGGTATAGTCAATGCTCTTAGGCACAGTTACACATTTTTTTGTTAGTTTTTGGGCATTTTCAGTAGTCACCATGTACGGGCACCTCTTATCGGGCAAGAACAGTGCCATGTAGTACGACAGCCGATCATTATTATTGGGCATTATTTTATGTGCATTTGTTGTTGTCCGGAAAAGGCAAGTAGAAATAGAGATTGCATGCACCATAATTGAGTGTAATCTTTCTTTTCATATTCTCAAAGTGGATCGATGGAAGCGGATGGTAAAAGCCATTGCCACTGTCGGTCCATACAAGAGATGGTACGGTGTCACATACAATGACATGCGTACCAAGAAACTCGATGAGGAGAGAGAGGATTGACAAGTCCCTTAAGCTCGTGTGTATTGGTTGGGCGAAGTATGGATACTCTATCTTATCCGATGGATGGAGCGAGTGCAAAAAAAGGGTGATAATCAATATCCTTGTCTCTTGCCAGGCACATACTTCCTATGAGCAGTGGATGCGGGCACAAGGGGAAGAAAAACCACGGGCTCATTCATGTATCAGTACATATAGCAAGCCATCATTGAGGTAATATTTCTAAATCCATTATTTTGCAATCTCTCTTTTCTTTTAGCCTCCCTAAATTTTTCTAACTTCATCGTATGTAATCTTGTAAGTTGGGCCGCAAAATGTGGTGTAAGTTGTTACGAATAATGCCTCGAATTGTGTATCTATGGAGCGGAAACTTGAGGTTGAATTTTTGTCCATAGTATGGACACCATGCGTTACACATTGTCTAGATCTTCTTATGGAAGATATAGGCAAGTTGGAGTGGGAGGCAAGGATTGTCAACGATGCTTACACAATTGTTGGCTTCGTCAACTCTAAGGTTTGAGTTCTTGCGATTTGTTACTCGTACTCGGACTTGGAGTTGAAAAAGCCTTTGAAAACTCAGTTTAGGGCCATGTGGCTTCTCCTCGAGCGTCTTTATGATGTTTGCAATAAACTACAAAGAACGGTTGTGTTGAATGAACTCAAGGAGTGGCTTGAAAGGGAGTCTACATCAAGCCAAGTGGAAGAAAAGGCTGTTCAAAGGCTTGGCTTAAATGAGGAATTTGGGATGGATATAAGAGACATTGTCATTGCGGTCACTTCTATCTACAAGGTGCTTCGCATGACAGATATGGAGGGGGCTATATTGGCCTTCTCTATCATCTTGTGGCAGATGCGATGGAGGAGATACAATCATCGACCATCTTGGATGGAAATGTCTCTTTTTCATGGTATTCTTTTTATTTTAAAAAAATGATTAATGTTTCTTTTTAGTTTTAGAATTTATAATTCACATTGCCTTACTCTCTTTCTTTTCAAATTTTACGTCTAAATCACTATTCTCTTATATCTATTGTAGTGACATCTTGGATATCACCCCTAAAAGAGATGATATTCTCTTTTTGATAAAGAAGAGATGGGAGTTGAATAATTCACATTGTTTTACTCCCTTTCTTTTCAAATTTTACGTCTAAATCTCTATCCTCTTACACCTATTGTAGCAACATCGTGGATACCACCCCTAAAAGAGATGATATTATTTTTGACAAAGAAGAGATGGGAGTGGATGAAGCGACCCATACATGGGTTTGCGGCACTCTTACATCTTGCTTTAAAAAACCCCTCTCTCTTCATGGATGTCGATCTCTTTGCCGATCGTGATGTTTTTTTCCCAAAGGCTTTGGTGGAAGAGTACCATGGTGGGTTTCTCCAAGATCTCATCAATTATAGTGATTAAAGGGGCATTGCTTTCGCATCTACCATTTGTTGGAAGTGGGTATTGTTGGTGAAGCCTCTTTTTTTGTGGAAGTTATTTGGCCATCAATTGTCCCATCTCCAAAGGGTGGCCTTACGCATTCTTGCACAGGTTTGAAAATCTCTTCTCTTTTTTCATTTGATTTTAGTTACAACTTTGCAAGTTGGAAGTTTAAATTTATTTTCTCTTCATATGGTTTAGAATTGTTCGTTGAGTGTATGTGAGAGGAATTGGTCCACCTATTCTCTTGTGTAGACCAAAATTTGTAATAATCTTAGCACGTGGTAATTGGAGTAACCAATTTATTGTCGCTTTAGTTTATGCATGTTGCGCAATATGCGTGAGATATATATGGCAAAACTAGTATTATATATCCAATTTTTATACTTTTAGTTCATAACTTTATTCATAGATTATGAAATATATTTAGAGAAGTTTCATTTGTTTAATCTAAGTTTTTCATCTTTTAAATATATAAGTGAATGTGGATTCACTCAAGCTCTTTGTTAGCACGCTTAAAAGTGTGACTTGTGAGAGAGACTTGGAGGAGGAGCAAATATTTAGGAAGTTTTACTTGGAGTTGGAGGAGATAGACCGGCGGGTCTCTTGCACTCGTGCATCCACATCGGCGGCTGCCCGTGATGCTTGTGGGGCCCTTAGATGCTACATGAAGCATGGGAGGGGCTCGAGAAGTATCTTAGTTCAGCCTAGGAGGATATCCCTATCGTTGCCTCTCACATAGAGCTTAGAGATCTTGAGTATGATGACGAGGGCAATGTCATTAGTGAGGGTGATTTTGTTGAGGAGGGTGATGGCTCCTTAACCAGCAATGAGGATGCTTCCACCTTTGATGCCGAGCACTTAGAGTAATCATGTATCTTGATTTGGATTGAGCCATGGATGATGGCTTTTATCTCAATCCATTTTTGTATACTTTTGTATGAGATTGCACGTTTGGCTTATGATAAAGTTATTGGTTTCATTATTCATACTATACTCTTGGGTCTTGACTCTTGAGTCTTGTTTCATCTCTCTTTTGCACTTACTTTTGACTTGAATCTTTGAGTTTATGTTTTAAGTCCAAACATTAAGCATAGACTTAAAATTATATGTATTTTTTTTTTCATCGGACATAACATCAGATGTAGGTCCAAGATTTATTAGTCGGATTAGTACTGTACTAGCAACTGTACTAATCGGATGCCATCGGACGTGACAACCTTGACTCTGACAAACACTCCATGTAGCACCGAGATGCTTGACATAGGCATTGCAAGATTTTGACCAAAGAAAGAAGGATTTCCCGGAAGAGTAGGATGGCTCACTAGGTGTGGTTATGTGCAAAGTATGCACCGTTTGAGTGCTATTAGGGGCTTGATAGGTACAAGATGGATATCCTTGCATTTGAACTCCTTGGGATGCTTGGTTTCGGAAAGGAACTCCCATAATTGCCACACCTAAAACACATCTAAAAAATAAGGATTTGTGGGAATAACTTTTAATCAATCTTCTCCACGATGCAGCACTCCACTGTTAGAGCTAGCATCCTAGGAGCATGCCACTACTCCAAAGCGTATCCTTGGAGCTGCTCTTTGTTTACTTCTCCTTTGGATGTCATGATGTGCATGGTAGCTCTTGGCTTTGCTTTCTTATAGGATGTGTATTGGAGCAACACCCTTGGTGTATGGGGGAGGTGCAGATTTCTCATTGCAATACACAATTCAGGCCTCTTGGTGGCATGTCTTGAATGCTACTCAGCAATTTATATGTCCACATTTGGTTTTGTTATCACACTCACTTGCCTCGTGGTAGGACTTCTTGTCCTCTACTTGTTATCACTTCATCATCTTCAATAATTCTTAATGTTCAAAGAAATCATAGGTTGGAGGAGAAAATAAGACATTATACACCACATCCTCAGCTTGAGGACTTTGCACATTCATCAGACTAGGCTTTGGTTAAACGTGATGACTTTTTGTAGCATTCAACAAGTATGTTATATCATATGATGGTTGAGGATAGAGAATGGGTGACATAAAATCTTGATAAGGTACGGTCATGTAGAGATGTTTGTGCAAAATGGTGGGATGGATGTTTATGGTTGTGGAAGTCAGAGATCCTGTATCAAGGTAAGCCTTGTGTGGAGAGTTCTTATTGGACGCTTCCCTTCTGGTGACACGATGTAGGGAAAAGAGAGCTTGTGGCAATTGTCTTCCATGCAATGTATGTAGGCTGTAGAGACTGCATCTTATCTTCATTTCCTGCTTGGTTGCTACTCATATTCATTTCCTACTTGGCCGCTAAGCAAATAGAGGGCTTTATTTTCATGGTACAACCTTTTGTATCATTAGAGAGGACTACTAGCCTTGCATGGTTGCTAGGGAGAATCCCTTGAGCTAACACATTTCAATTGCAACATTCTCACTGGTTTCATTTCTTGCATTGGATTGGGCTTTGGCAAATTGGATGAATTAGAAAGGCCTTTGTCCTCAATTTGCTTTCTAGATTTCATGGTCATATTAGTCACAGTACGGGGCTTGTTATTGTGGTAGGTGGCTTCTATAATATTATCAGGTGTTGATATGCGACAATATGACTCCTCTTTGGCTTGAGGTTGTTTGCAAAAGTTTGTCATTGTTCATGCAAGATAGTGTATGGCTCAATTTTTGTTTAAAGTGGGGTTTTAGGGAGCTTCATTTTCCTAGTAGCCATGTGGCTTTTTTAGCTTATTTAATACTATATTTTTTTCATGACTTTTGATTGCTGGCCTGATGGCCAACTGTATCTAAATATTTCTTAGTATGAAAGTATTCTTAAGTACTCTTCTTGGTAGAAACTTTTGGAGTTTGACAAAATATGGCTGAGCAACATTATCTCAAAATAGATACATCATTGGGCTTTCTGAACAGTGTATTGCTTGCAATTGCATGGTATTTCATACAACACAGGTTAACTGTATCCATTCTTCTGTCGAAGTTTGCTACAATCCTTTAACTACAGTAGCTCTATAGCAATTTAACTGTCTCTTCACAGAGTGTCCAGTGGTCTTACCACAAAGAAGATCTCTCATTGGAAAAATGTTTACTAGGGGTTTTAAGTGACAGAATAGTGGTTTTACCAAGAAGCATAACTGCATGCGTGTTCTATACCACAAACTTTAAAGCTGTACTGTTAGTACCATGCACTATTTTGATGTGTTTTCTTGTTTTCCTGTTTTTCAAGTTTTACAGAGTACAAGTTGGAATACAATCACCTGATGCAGTGAGCACACTTAATGGTGTTTTAAGACGCTTTAGTGAGTTCTTGAAACTTCATTCAACGGTAAGCTGGTGCTTTGAATATTGCCCAACTGGGTCATGTTTATCATGTGCTTTTAAGCATTTTTCTACTCATCTTTTAGTTTCAAGTGGCCACAAAATACCCAATTGGTTGGATTAAACAGTGGAGATTTCATTTGGCAGCTGAAGCATGCATTTCCTAAGAAGAAGCTCCCCTTGCCTCCCCCAAAGAAGTCATTGACACGGATGATTACAAACAAAAATTCACTGCAACAGGTAGGACAACTATTGAACAAACAGATTTGACTATGAAAGATGTTAGCTTGTGCGTCTCAATCATAATAGAGTTGGAGAGTAGGAGTAGCCTATTAAAGTTGAGCTTTCTCATTATTGCTGAAATAAAAAGGGTCATGTGATTTAGCATGTCAGATTGTTAAAAGAGAGTGAGATTCTATGAGGAGGGTTGTTGTTCCCGTAACTTGTTCAGCTATGTTGATCAATGTGATTGCTGAAAATGTCCTGTTTTTTGTTTTTGTCTTGTTTTAATTTTCTTTTTTTTGGGTTTCATTTCCAGAGAAGGCTGGCTTTGGTGGACTGGATAACTACATTACTGGCGGATATTGATGTATCTCGCAGTGCTGCAATGGCATCCTTTCTGGAATTGGAAGTTGCTGCTAGACTCGCAATACCAGGTGGGCAACTTACTGTATAAAGCATGAAAAGGCTGTTAAGCTACTCAGAATTAGCCTCAAAATAAACCTCATTTTTGATGGCTAAATTCCTGTGGCTCTTGTATATCCTTAAAGTAATCTCCCCAGTTACATTAAATTATAGTGAATTTCTAGAACTTCGGTAGGACAATTGGCTCAGAATGGTCTATAAGAGGGAATCATCGGTTATGCCAGTTTCATCCCTAGCATTCCATATTTGTGCTGGCTCTCCATCTCTTGTTGCCATCATCATCTTCTCACCACCATCACTACACACTGTGGCCCTGCCATTCTCTCCTACGTTTTGAGTCCAGTGCTGCCGTCCTATCTTCACTCTCCATCACTAGTTGGTCTACATAGCTACATTTGCTTCTCTCTCAATCTCCTGCCTCCAAAAGCTGCTGTCAGGATGCCATTGGCTGCATTTGCATCTTCAGCCATCCTTTTTTGCTGTGTTTTGCCCTTGGTTTCTTCATCAGATTTCAGCATCAAGCATGGGTGGTTTGCTGCACTTGGGATCTGTTGGAGTACATCACACTCCTCCATCTGTCAGCCTGCTATGGTGTGAGAGTGGCTGTTGGACAGCCCTCTGCTCCTCGAGTATCTGTTGTATCACACCTTGCATGCTTGGTTTGTTCATTGAGTTTCCTTCTATTAGTCATGTACATATCATGGGCTAGGCACTGTTGTTAGTGGGCATATCATGCAGCACATTAGTGAGCTGGATAGCTGTATTTATAGCCAACCTGCTGAGCATTGGGTGCCTGATCCTCTTGGGTCTCTCCCACTATTGTCTATATACACATGCCTCACTTCCTCCACTTGTTCTTCTTTCTTATTGTTTATCTTGTGAATATTGTGCTTTGTCTTTTCTTACTTTTGCTTCATTTGTGCATTCTCACATGGTATCAAAAATCTTGATCCGGGTGTCTCTTTTGCTGTGTTTTCAGACTGCAGGTCTGAATTGCTGCATTTCCTGTCTCGGAGCTGCTACACCTTACATTTTGCTCTCCCAATGCTTCGTCTACATCACGGCTGTATGTCCGCAGCCAGGCAACTTGATTTGTGGGCTGGAAGACCTGCTTCTGCCCTGAATCTGTTTTCTCACCCTGCATTTTGGGTTGATATGCCCTTGTATGGGCTGGATTTGCTGTCACCTGCTGGGGTTCCACCTCCTCAAAATTGTGATATAGGGCTGGACTGATCCTTTGACTGTGATAAATGGTGTCTTTGCTGACCTGATCATTAACGCACTTTCATTTAATGCTCAGCTTAAGAGAGGTACTCGTGTTGGTTTTCTCGCTTTGTCCCTAAACCTCACTTCATTGTTGCTCCGTTTGCTACCTTCCTTGTCTGCTTGTGTGTGTTTGCTTTGCATGTGAACTAATGAACTCGTCTTGTTTCGGCTATCTAACCACATGTGCTCCAAGTATCTCTATCTCTTTCTTTCTCCATCATCTTCTTGCATATCACCATTTCTATTATGGCTTCTCCATTTGATGAGGTTGTGATTCTCTCACCATGGCCTAATCTTGTTTCTTTGAGGCTTACCCTTTGATCTGACAGTATGCTTGGGATATGGTGCTCCTCATTGCAAGTTTTCTGCCTTATGCGGTCATGTTCCTATCTTCATGGACCCAATCTATATCTTTGGTGCTTCTAGAGGCTTCTATAGAGGATGGTGGTTTTTGACGTTCTTGCTCATTGAGATTCCTTGGTAACTACTCTCTGGTGGTGATCTTCTTATTCTCCATAGATGGGATGGTGTCCTGTTTTTTCAAGTGGTGGTCATGTAGACGGATCGACAATTGTGATCAATGCAAAGAGGGCACCAGGTTCTTTAGTGGCATGGCTTGTTCTATTCAAATGGTGGTCAAATGGCTGCTACATTGAGCTTTGACTTCTTGGTTTGACTTGGATGTCGATCCCTTAGCAACGTTTTTGGTCATGGAGGTTTCCATGGTAGAGAGGGATGCCCATATCTTCTACGACATGTCTAGGAAAATTGGGCTCATAGCCTATTCGGTGCTATTGCGAGCGGTGGACTTCCTAGATCTCCTCTACATCGACTTTGTTTCTCCTGGAGTGCATGCTTTGGCACAGATTGGGGATGTAGTAGCAGAGTGGCACTCATGCATCTCTAGGCTAGAGAAGGACTATGAAACTGTGGAGGTTGGGCATGCTTATGCTAACATACATCTGCATGATGTGACAGACCTTAAGCGTGGTTTTCTACAAGCATCACTTTTTTGGCAGCTAATAAATTCTAAAGCTAGTTTGCCTTAATGTCCATGATGGGAAATACGACAAAGGAACTGGCTGTGCTCCTAGCTGGTTCTTACATGGGGGATCTAGTTAGTAGGACGGTTGAAGGCAGTAATCCATGGTCATGATCGGCTTTTGCAAGGCTATTTATGGTAGGCCACAAGATTAGGCTATTTTCACTTTCTATAATGAGGGGTTGATGGGTGAACTGAATCCCCAAATAGTAGTGTAGACAGCCCATATCTGACATAGCAAATGCATGTTTGAATTCAGCCTTGAAATTTGGAATTTTATTCTCTTTAGGTCTAGTGAGTAGCATGTCATCCACATAAAGAATGATAATCAGCAAGTCCCCCTCTTCATTCTTAATGTATAGAGTGGGAGCAATTGGACTATTTTTAAATTGTCTGCTGGCCAAATAAGCATCTATTTTAGATTGCCATGCATGATGAGCCTGTTTGAGACCATAAAGAGCCTTATGCAACTTGCAAACCATGTGTTCTTTTCCCTTAATCACAAACCTTGGAGGTTGTGAAAGAAACATTCTCATGTAGATCCCCATTCAAAAATGCTGTCTAGATGTCCAATTGATGTACTTTCCAGTCATAATTTGCAGCCATAGCAATCGCACATTTCACTTTACTTATATGGGATGTAGGAGCAAAGATTTCCTCATGATCAATGCCCTTCTTTTGTACATAGCCTTTTGTTACCAATTGTGCTTTGTACTTATCAATCGTACCATCAGTCTTGCGTTTGAGTTTAAAAACCCATTTTGTGCCAATAGGCTTTTTACTAGGCGGTAAATCCTGAAGATCCCATGTAACAAATCTTTGTATATCAATTGTTATGAAGACATACTGGCTCAATGATTTCAAATTAATTTGATGCTCATGTACTTTGAAAGGTGATTTGTATTATTTAAGTGTTTCAAAATATTGATTAAATGTTTATCTTTCTATTTAAGAGTGGTCAATGGCCAGAACGCCCTATAATTATACTTAGGTCGTCATCGTTGACTAGAACCCCATATAATGAGTGGTTTCAGAAAGTGAAACTAGACGCGTATGATCGAAGAAACAAACCATGAATCGATGAACATATATAATGAAGCTCTCTAAAAGCTAAATTTAGCAACTCCTAAAATTCAGGATATTACTATTTTTGAAAGTTGCTCAAATTGAAATTTTGTTCGCGTCAATGGCTCTAGAATTTCACAAGGAACATTTTTGCCTTCAGCAAAGCTATCTCAAATTCTTAACCATTTGAGAGATTTTTAGAGTAGAAGATTTGGAAGCTTCTTTCTTTAGAAAAGTGACGTGTGATAGCTAGAAGAGGACATTAGCAATACTTGTATTTGTAGCCTCTACTTTTTACTTTTGAATATCCAAGTCCACACCTATATATTGGAGATTTCTCTCTTCATTTGCAATAAGCTATCATGTTGAAATTTCAGCCATATGCTTTATATTTTCCTATCTATCTCTCATTCAAGAAACACTTTCTACTTAGTTTGATCTAATCCAAGTACTGAAGAAGAAAATCAACTTGCTGCTTGAGTTTGCAGAAATTAGGGTTTTAAAATCCTGATTTTCAAAATTGCAGCAAATCAGCCTAGTTCCCCTCTTAACGTGGTGTTCTCTCTCTCTCTCTCTCTCTCTCCTAATTTTCATGGTGATTGTCATGAGGACATGTATTTTTGAAACCTCACTTAATATGTGGATTATTTTTAATCACATGATTAAGTTAATGTTGCACATATGAGATGTAATTGGGGTTAGAGTAAATCTATGAGCCTTGGATCCTAGAAAATTACGGGATGACAAATGCAAAAGTTGCTATAAGTTATGCTACGTAGGTACTTGGTGGTATCTGGTGTCAGTTGTTGGCCTAGGCTATTTATCAAATTGGTATAAGAGCGCAAGGAGTGCACGCTTCTCCACGTAGGTAGTTGGCATGTAGATGGGGACACAATCAAGCGATATGCCAGCGTAGGTTGGGTGAGCAGTAGACATTGCAAGCGGGTCGACGTGACCAGGCAAGCGGCACGTGAGCAGGTGACTACTTGACACAGGCAATCGACATGTAGTTGAGGGCATAGTCAAGTATGCAGGTGATTGCTTGACATGGACAATTGACATTCACACGGGGGTACAGTCAAGCGATATGCCAACTCAAGCGACAACTTGATGGGTTGCGAGCTAGTGGCACACACTTTAGGTGACAGGCCAGCGCAAGCGACGGGCTGCAAACAAGCGGGCAGCACACGACAGGCATTTTCACAAATTTTTATTATTTCTTGCAAATTTTTGTTCTCCCACTAACGTGCGTTTGCATGCCCACATGCATTGTGCAATTTACCCGAGAAATTTGGGCCTTTTCACATTTTAGTGAAATTTTGTCAAGTTCATTGAAATCTGTGCACATCAAACCCAAGAAAATTGGGGCTTTTGCAGAATTTCATCAATTTGTGCAAGAATTGCGAGGGATATGGACTTGGGTATGTATATTGATGCAATTTGGGTGAATTTGCCTTTGAAAATTTGGGGCTTTTGATCTCAATTGTCAAATTTGTACCCAAGAATGCATCTGGAGCAGAAATTGCAGTAGAATTTTGGGGATTTCGTATGTAATTAGTGCATTGGCCTATAAATCTCGCTGTCATTGATTGTGGAGTTCAGTAGTAGGCATTCTCTAATTTTGGAAATCAATTTGCAGAAATTTCTGCAATTTCTTGATTTTCATTGCTGGTTGGTACTTGCAGTGTACCGTGGTCATATGTGTGACATTTGGGCTTGCAATTGCTGACATTTGAGTCAATTTAGTGTTGCAAATCATGGCTGGAAATAGTGAAAGCAGCAACCTTTTACACATCAAGAAGCTTGAGGGTGCACACAACTTTGCAATATGGCAAAAACAGTGCTACAATGTCTTGGTGTAGAAGAAACATGTGAAGTCCATCAAAGCGAAGGGAATAAGACCAATACGTATAGAACAAGAAGAGTGGGATGATTTGGATGAGCTTGCACACTCTAAATTAGAGCTCTCAGTGTCAGACAACTTACTCTTTAACATTGAGAAGTTGAATTTTGCATATGCAATGTGGCAAAGACTTGAAGAATTGTATGCTCAGAAAAGTGCAGCTAGCAAGGTTTTTTGGTTGAAAAAGTTGATGGATCTTCACATGAAGGAAGGTACAACCATGTTTTTTTTTGCAAGTAAAATGTGGCTGATTATATTACTCAAACAACTAATTACAACAGAGTGCTCATGCTCAACAGACTAGCTGGAACTGATGCAAAGTCACTAATACATCATGTATACAAGCCTCTCAATGCGGTTTGGGGGGGATGGAGGCAAGAAGCCATGGCGGGGGGGGGGGAGGGGGGGTATATCACCAATTGGGGCTGCTTGCCTGCATCACGAAGAATAGACCCTGGCTGCCCCAAGTGTGTATGAAGTGACCTCGGAGCTCCTGATCAGCCCTGGACTCGCCCTGCATCTGGTCCCATCGACCGCGGAGGGAGTGGATAATGGAGGTCCAAAGCTCTGCTAAGGTTGCATGTGCTGAAAATCTCTTTCCGCCGAAGGCCTTCTGACATCACGCCTTCCAGATATGCCATCCAGTAAGACTACCTATGATCTCCTATATCTCGGAGCGGTCTACTGTGGGCTCCAGTACCTGGTGGATGGGTAGAGTCTCCAAACCGACCACTGCATACGACCTTGCCTTGATAATGAATACCGTGTCATGCATCTCGGCCTCATACAAAAGGTGACAGCCCTGGCTGACTGCTTGCCAACAAAAAGCTTCCCGTGAGATATATCCAAGGCTGGGTGCTATACGGCGAAGGATGCGGCATGCTTCTCTCCATACGAGTTGCGCCTCCTCACATGACCAAAGGCAGTGCTTTGGGGTTTCCAGAGGCTGCTAAGTGCAGCGCTTACAATCTCCCTCCTTGTGCATCTGGGCAAGCCAACTTCCCACTGCCAAGCCTCCATGTGCCACCAGCCATAAGAAGTACGATACTCTCCTCGGCCTCTAGCTATCCCATAGGCGGCTCTAGAAGGTTCGTCGGAAGGGCTCCGTGATGCTAAGCTCCGCCCAGTGTCTACTACGTGACGGCGCCCAGTCCAACTCCTCCTGCATCAGTACATGCCTGCCTATCCTGGCAGTGTACTCTAGGAACCTGGGTGGCTTCTTGGCGATTGCAGAGGCCGGCTATAGCCACTCTCTTGGATCCCACTCCAGCTCATCAAGCGGTCTGCCCTCCCAGATCCAAAGGCGCCACTCCTTGAGCTCCTTTCAAAAAACATAGGTGTCCAGTCACCATGTCTTCCCCTGAAGGCCCACCACCCAAATCCTCCTCCACGAAAGGGCGGCAATCTCCTCATCCTGCTGCCCTCTGTTAAGGGCCAGACATCCCTCCTCCTGAACGATGATGAAAGTCCCTTGCGGGGCGCCACCCACTCTACCTGCCACTTGAAGGGGGATGCCTGCTGGTGAAAACCTAGCTGCCCATACCTCCTCGGGCTCTATCGGCTCACGTATCGGGGAAGCAAGCCACTCTAGAGGTATTGCTCTGTCTATCTCCCTTCTCCTCACCTCCACTCCTCTCTGGTAGCCTGATACTCGGTGCAACACCTCCTCGTCCGCCATCATGTACACCTCCCACCATGTCCTAATGGTATGGGCCGGGCCGGCCTCCCACCCATCCCACTGGATGTGGGGGTGTTCACCTATTTGTGCCCCTTCCCGATCTTTGAATTGGGGGTTCCAGATCACCGGGCTGACGGTCTATTTCCTCCTAGCAGCCTGGGGGCCTCTGGATTAGGGCCTTTCGGAGGCCTTGCCACACGTGGAGTAAGCTGCGAAGAAAAGGTGATTTGGGGGGGGTGATTCGGGTAGACGTGAAGATCCATCTTAGGGACGGCCTCCACTCCCTGCCAAGCCTCGGTCTATGGTCCTGAAGGCCCTCTTGCAATAGGACCTTCCAAGTCTGCCCGCCTGGTGTGAGACCGCGGACAACTAGCTTGCCCAAGAGGGCTATACTCTGATACTCTGGGTCGATGATCCCAAGCTGAAACCGGCCTGTTCACTGGGAAGGGCGGTAGTGTACAACCAAAATATAAAAATGCTTTCACCCAATTCACAGTTGCCCACTTTACTTGAATTTAAAGATACAGAATCAAGAAGAAAAACAGGAAGCTAGAATGCTCCTGGTTACCACACAGACACCCTGTTGGCCCCTAAGTCCGGCGCCCCTTGCGGTATTTCTTTGTTTTTAGAAAGAGAGAAATTACAATCGGCTGTCTTTCACCTATTCTAGGTGAAATTTGGCAGTATAACATTACAATTACTGACCCAAAACAAGTTGACCAGGAAGGGAAACTCTGCCCAAGTCTGAATCTTCTGGTTGGAGTGCAGAATTGACCATTTCAGCCTGCTGTAAATACTGGTTCAGACCTGTTCTGAAACCTGTTTTCAACTCATACTGTTCCCTGTACTGTTCAGCCCACTGTAATTACTGGTTCAGACCTGTTCTGAAACCTCTTTTCAGCTCATATTGTTCCCTGCACTGTTCTGCATCATCTGTGCCAAGTGCCCCTTGATTCTGACATCAATTGGGCTCTGAAATAACCTCTGAACAGTCTAGAAACAGTACTGATTTAGTGCTGTTTCAGACACCTGCTTGGTGAGATTACCACCCTCACCTATTCTTGCTTGGGAATAGCAAACAACTGCTCCTGACCCTGGAGAAAGGAGGCTCTTGCCTCATGCAAAAACAACATATTCCCACATAACTGTACATAGCAGAAAACCCTTGATTCTGAAGCATAACCATACTGTCAGGGAGAGAGAAAGAGAAAGTAGGGAGCAAGCTCCACCCTCTGTGCATCATAGACAAGGTAGACCAGCTCTCCAAAACCAATTTTGCTTCAACCACTGTTCCTCTCTTCAAATGAGCTCTCCCAGACCCAAAAAACTGCACGCCAGCCCTCTTAAAAGAGGTAAGTGCACCAATTTGTGCCACATGGCAGCACTGGAAGATATTTCCCGTTCTAACCTTCCGGTCTAAAATTCTCCATCCTTTGTTCGGAATTTGACCCCGGCACAGACCAGAGGATTGATCCTCGTGCAAAAACGAAGATAATGACGCGAACGGATTCTGAGGTCCAAAAATAGTAACTCCCTAAATTTTAGGAGTTGCTTCCATTGCATCCCACTAGTCTTCTGACCATCTTTGCAGACTATGGCTACATCCAAATTTGTAATGTAGCTCAACTGAAAGTGAATTTCCACTAATGACCCCACATGACTAATCTCTTGAAGATTTGTCCATCTTCACTTTGAACTAGTCTCTTCCAGGCTAGTTCTTCAGCTCACTTGTCCATATACACTTTCACAAGTCTCTCCTAGACTTGTCAAACTACAGTGCCATCAGTCTCTTCCAGACTTGTACTGGACCTTAACTGTCCAGTCTTGACTCACTAAACATTCCTGTCCGTTTCACATACTGGCCATACAACTCGGGCATTTAGATTTCAAGAGGGATCCTTCCAAAAAGAAAAACCAAATATATATGTAATAAAGAAATCAGCAAAAAGGTAATAGTTGTCACAGTCTTGTGACATACCTCCCTCTCGAAATCGCAAACGTCCTCGTTTGCATGAATGTCATACATGCTTCCAGCTAATCCAGTAAACTTACACTTGGCAGCACATGTACAACACATACATGCTATTAGTCAACATTGTGTACTGAACACACTATTAACACATGTATGTTCTAAGTGTGAAACATAGCAGACTATCATCATGTGACTCCACACACTGTTTCCAGATATAGTGGCCGGTACGCCACAATGATATCCCCATAGTGGCAGATTCTCATTTGATGACTTCACATCACCCTAACTAGAGATCTAGTGGCCGGTACATCAAAATGATATCCCCACTGAGTCAATTCATAGAATACATGCCCGATCGAGTAACCATTGTTACAACATGTATTCAATTCAATAGAAGTAAAAACCGTATTCTTGCAAGCAATACTTACTTCTTTAGCACTGAGAAAACCATATGGACACAATAAGTGTTAGCCTGTACAAAATCTGTTTCTGTACATATTTTCTTTCTTGAGCAATTGTCACTTTGACAATCTATTTCAGCTTAGAGATACAAGGGGTCAAGGTTGGTTGCAAGCGAAATGCTTCAAGGTAAAGTTCCAACACATTAGGTGACTCTGCAAGTTTACCTTTGTTCATCCACTTAGCATCTATAGCTGGATAGTTCTTGAACTTAACCAAATACCTTCTAGCAACCTTGCCTTTCACTTTCCTTTCCTTGTGTGCCAGTACCTGTTCTGGAACAAGAATTTCATCAAGTTTCTCAACTTCGGGCTCTTCCTCAGCTGGCATATCTTCTAGCACATCACCCACATAAGGTTTAAGAAGACTTACATGGAAAGCATTATGAATCTTCCAATTATCAAGCAATTTCAGTCGATAGCTGACATCACTAATCTTCTCTGTTACTTGAAAAGGCCCATAGTATCGCATACTAAGCTTAGTGAAAAGACTTTCCTTGCCTTTCCGCTTCTTTAAGCGTGCCTTTTCAAACCGCAACAGTACCCAATCACCAAGTGAAAATATCAATTCACGACGGTGATGATCAGCAGCTTTCTTTTGCTTTGCCTGAGTCCTTTCAAGGGCATGCTTAACTTTCTGACACATTTCACCCATACTCGACCAAAGGCAAATACTGCTCCCACTTTGACTTGTGCTCTGACACATAGCACTTAAGCAGATCCAAGATAGTAGAATTTGCCTCTTCTGACTGTCCATCAGTCTGTGGATGAAATGACGATGAGAACTTAAGCGTTGTGCCCATGTTCTCAAATATGCCTCGACCCGGGTTCAAATCCCGGCAATGGAACCATGAAACCGGCCTGTTCACTGGGAAGGGCGGTAGTGCTTTCACCCAATTCAGAGTCGCCCACTTTACCTGAACTTAAAGACACAGAATCAAGAAGAAAAACAAGAAGCTAGAATGCTCCTATTACCACACAGACACCCTGTTGGCCCCTAAGTCCGGCGCCCCTTGCGGTATTTCTTTGTTTTTAGAAAGAGAGAAATTACAATGGGCTGTCTTTCACCTATTCTGGGTGAAATTTGGCAGCATAACAATACAATTATTGACCCAAAACAAGTTGACCAGGAAGGGAAACTCTGCCCAAGTCTGAATCTTCTGGTTGGAGTGCAGAATTGACCATTTCAGCCTGCTGTAAATACTGGTTCAGACCTGTTCTGAATGTTTTCAACTCATACTGTTCCCTGTACTGTTCAGCCCACTGTAATTACTGGTTTAGACCTGTTCTGAAACCTGTTTTCAGCTCATATTGTTCCCTACACTGTTCTGCATCATCTGTGCCAAGTGCCCCTTGATTCTAACATCAATTGGGCTCTGAAATAACCTCTGAACAGTCCAGAAACAGTACTGATTTAGTGCTGTTTCAGACACCTGCTTGGTGAGATTACCACCCTCACCTATTCTTCTTGGGAATAGCAAACAACTGCGCCCGACCCTAGAGAAAGGAGGCTCTTGCCTCATGCAAAAACAGCATATTCCACACAACTGTACATAAATCAGCAGAAAACCCTTGATTCTGAAGCATAACCATACTGTCAGGGAGAGAGAAAGAGAAAGTAGGGAGCAAGCTCCACCCTCTGTGCATCATAGACAAGGTAGACCAGCTCTCCAAAACCAATTCTGCTTCAGCCACTGTTCCTCTCTTCAAATGAGCCCTCCCAGATCCAAAAAACTGCACGCCAGCCCTCTTTAAAGAGGTAAATGCACAAATTTGTGCCACATGGCAGCACTGGAAGATATTTCCCATTCTAACCTTCCGGTCTAAAATTCTCCATCCTCTGTTCGGAATTTGACCCCGGCACAGACCAGAGGATTGATCCTCGTGCAAAAACAAAGATAATGACGCGAACGGATTCTGAGGTCCAAAAATAGTAACTCCCTAAATTTTAGGAGTTGCTTCCATTGCATCCCACTAGTCTTCTGACCATCTTTGCAGACTATGGCTACATCCAAATTTGTAATGTAGCTCAACTGAAAGTGAATTTCCACTGATGATCCCACATGGACTAATCTCTTGAAGATTTGTCCATCTTCACTTTGAACTAGTCTCTTCCAGGCTAGTTCTTTAGCTCACTTGTCCATATACACTTTCACAAGCCTCTCCCAGGCTTGTCAAACTACAGTACCATCAGTCTCTTCCAGACTTGTACTGGACCTTAACTATCCAGTCTTGACTCAGTAGACATTCTTGTCCGTTTCACATATTGGCCATGCAACTCGGGCATTTAGATTTCAAGAGGGATCCTTCCAAAAAGAAAAACCAAATATATATGTAATAAAGAAATCAGCAAAAAGGTAATAGTTGTCACAGTCTTGTGACACAAGCCCTCCCTCTGACCTATGTCGTATAATGGTCGCCCACGCCACCTTGGCCCTGGTATCCCTGGAGCCATCAGATCTTGACCAAAGGAAGTTTTGTACTAGGCGGCGAAGCTACACTACGCACGATGAGGAAAAGCAGCAACATGAAGCGATGGACTAGGCCGTCGCCTAGGAGGACCTGGTTAACCACCAGGGCTTGTCCGGCTAGTGAGAGGCGAACCGTGCTCCAGTAGGTCAGTTTTCTTTGAATAGAATCCAGGATAGGAAGAAACTGCTTGGGAGGAGTGATGTCGAGTCCCACCTGGAACCCTAGGTACATTAAAGGAATTGAATTGTCGCAGTTGAGATATATTGGTAGACTCTTTAAGAGGTTTGGCTTACAAGATTGCAAGCCAATTAGTATACCGATGGAGAGTGTACTCAAGTTGTCCTTGCATGATGACATTGATTTCTTTGACATCCATACATATGCTCCAATAGTTGGATGTCTCATTTATTTATGCAACACAAGGCTAGATATTCAGTTTGCAATTTCAGCCCTGAGTAGATATATGCACAACTTACGCATGTCACATTGGCAAGCTGTGAAGCGTGTTTTTCGTTGCTTGCAGAGTACTAGGACTCTTTGACTGCTTTATGCCAGGAAATTGTTTCTTTCTTGGCTCATCTTGCATCTCTTGGCTTAGCAAGAAACAATTCACTGTTGTCACATCGCCTTGTGAAGTTGAATACAAGGCAACTTTCACTATTATAGTTGAATGTGTATGGTTGAGAAGTTTGTTGGCTGATCTTGATGTAGCTATTACAAACCCTACTCCTTTGTTTACTGTCAGTTAAAGTGTCATTGCAGTGGCACGGAACCCGGTGTTTCATGCATGCACAAACCACATAGAAATCCACTATCACTTTGTTAGAGAGAGGCTATATGCAGGAGATATCAACCTTGTCTACTGTTCTACCATCAGTAATGTGGCAAACATCTTCACCAAAGCTCTTCCTTTTGACAAATTTGAAGCATTTCACAATGCTTTAAATTTGATCTCCTTTGATGAATGATCCTTGTATGTTGATCACTCTTCACTTTGGGGGGGTTTGTTGGGTTTGACTCACGCCTATGCTCATAGAGGAATGTTGGTGATCCTCGTTAGGATACGGGCACTTTTTACTCTCCTTATGAGAGGGTTTTTTTTCCCAGTTTTATTCTCCTATATTTCATGTGCTTATGTTACACAATTTGGGCACTTAGCGTGTTTTTACGCCTTTCGGATATGAATGCACATTAATAACCTTAAGGTTTAAGGGTTGTACTTTATGCTTACACATTACACTCTTTCATTAACTGCATTGGGAGTTGTGTCTTTACTCTAATACTCTCATTGTAAATTGTGTACTCTTAGTTGAGTTTCGATCTCTCCTCTCTCTCGCACATAATTGAAGGGAGTTGATGGTATGTTGGCGATGGAACCTTGAAACCAGCCATCCTTCTATGAAGGGGTGGTAATGATCTGATTAATCAACAATCACAGCAAGCATAAAATTCACATAAATTGAAAATGCACATTTTACTACTTTAATCTTGGACAATGGATAACCTGTTGGCTCCAAAACTAGCACCCCTTGTAGTATTTCTTTAGCTTATATTGTGAATAAATGGAGTACACCTGAGATTCTCTAATCTTCTCCACTAATCCTAGTGTCTCTTGTTGTCAAAACTGATCAGCAAGCATCCTTAAAATACAAATTAAGCCCCAAATTTGATATGGGCTTACTAGCCTCTCGAGTCTCCTTGAAATTCTTTAATTTCACCTGCTAGAATTCAAGTACTAGGCTCTCAATTTTAAGCACGTATTTCGAGGTGGCTATCAAACCTTGATTTTTGCTATAAAGTAGGGTTTATAGCAAAGATTTTCCAATATCTCCACCTCTAGTGGCCCAAATGGTTGGATTTTATTGAGATAACTTGAGAGATGGTTGTAGGATGAGAGAAGATGCTATAGAGAGAGAACTTTCAGAGTTTCATTGCAAAAAAGATTGAAAAACTGCGGTTGCCTTGCTCAAATAGCCATGGAAGCTATCATCTATAGCTTAGGACCATTAGAAAGGCTGTTGCCTCTTGCATGCTATCATCTGCATTGCAGGATTGATCCGAGGTTGCAAATCACATCAGTAGTATCTTCTTGCTCTCTAACATCATTCTTTTTTCTCACAATGGCTAGAATAGATTGCCACTAGCTCCCAAAAACGTTTTTTTCACTTGCATGGGTAAGTTTTCCAAGTATCAATATTCTAATCCTATTTTCTAGCATTATCCATTTTATTAAATTAATTTTCAGAATATTAATTTTGAAGATTAATTTAATAATTATTCTAGTGCTTAAAAAATTAATTTGACCAATCAATGATTAAATTCACTAGGCCAATGTCTTCCAGTTAATTAATGCCTAGTCTTTGATGTCAGTGGCCAATAAACTGGTCTAGGCTAAAATCTGACACATTGGGCACTATCTAGTACTTGTCAAGACATAATTTATTATAATTTTTGTCTTTGGCACCATCTGATATTCTGTGGTCCTAGGTCCCACACTATGAAATATTTGATTTGCACCTCACATATGCAAGTCACATTAGTATATTTGATCAACTTTTAATCAAAAACTAAGCAAAGCAATAAAATTTAATGTCCTCGTGACAACTATCAATATAGATGGGTGCACAGCAACCATAAACGTTAGAAATGTTTAGAAACGAAATGTTAGAAATGTATTTCGTAAGTTTCTTTTGAGAGGAGGTAAAATAAGAAACACACAATTTTTTTATAAAGGGGTTTTTAATAGTTTTAAACTAGGGAAAGAGGTTTTAAACCTCTATGGAACTTTCTCTTAAACAAAATCAAGTGAATTGAGCAAAAGTGATAAAACATGAAACACTACACTCAATTCAGAATAACACGTTACACATCCATGATCCATAATCCATTGTTGACTATTGTCAAAGATTAATCTTTGAATAAGCTATGCTATAATCAAACCTTAAAAATCATGATCATTGATTCATACATATCACATAAATAAAATTGGAATAGACATTTTACATAGCCCTTGTGCAAATAGCAATGTAAAATGGGTGAAGTGGCAATATGATGATTCTCATTTCAAAACAAAATGACAAAATGTCAAAATCCAAAATGAATCATGGTACATCGTAGATAACTCGTAAACAAAACTAGAGTTCGGGTTGATCTCATTTGGCCCCTTGCAATTTTGTCTCTTGTGGAGAAGCTTTAAATTTGAATTCACATAAACTAGATGCTCAAATTACTTAGGAGATAAACAATTTCTTTTTTGTGTGTGTATGGCTGCAAATAAACTCCAATTTCTCTCACAAGCTCTTGGTGAACAATCTTGTGAGAACCCTCAAGGTAGTACACTGAAGTTGGGGGCATGAGCTACCATATTTCTCCCACCAAGTAACGGGCTTGAGTTGTGAATCTTGAATACTAGCTTGTGCACTCCCAAAGTGAGGGTCAAGAGGATCTCTATATGCCACAAGGTGCCCCTCAATTATGTCTTGTAACACAGGATTTTGCTCCACTTTGCAAAGATAAAATATCAAGGATTCAATTTAGCAAGTACACTCTCTTGTTTTGCTCTCACACTATTTACTATCTACTCTTCACTCTCTTGTTTCTCTCTCCTCCATAGCTGGTCTTGTTTTCTTCAGGGGTACCATTGGCTGGATCCAACGTGGGCTGTGAAATAGGCAAGGTGCACCTCCAAAGGCAATTCATTGGAGTACCATTGGCTGTATCCACAGTGGGTCGTGAAATATGCAAGGTGACAAATACTCAGAGGTCGAAGGTGTAGAGGATGAGCTCTGCTTTGCACATCATAAGGGAATAGTTCTATCCGTTGAGCTTCTAGGCATCAGGAAGGGTGGGCACCTGTACTAAGGTGCCAAGGAACAAAGATAAGGGTCTGTTTATAATTTGTACTACTCTTCAGTGTGGTTTACTTATAGTTTATAGCAGTATTTAGTGTAAAAGCATCAGCAATGAGCTTATGCCAGTTTACTGTTAAGTAGAAACATTATGGGGTTCTTGAGAACAGCAACAGGTGGTTGGTTGAAGTTCGGTAAATTTTTTCCCAAGATATTCTCTGATATGCAAAATACTCAGAAAAATGTTTTTTCCTGGTTTCATTGATACTCTGTTGCTTGTAAACATTCTAATAATAGTCTTCCAGTCTTCTTGTTTAGCGGTTTTCAGTGGAAGAAGCACAGAATGGATAAATTGCATCATGTAGATTTACTGCATTTTTGCTCTTATTGATGTTTTCTTTTTGGGTAAAAAAAAGATGCCACGAAGGACGCACAAAGATGGGAAATCAAAGACATTGTGAGGCAGGAACTAGTATCCCTGCAAAACAGCAAAGATACAGTAGAGCAGGTAGAGGAAGTCTCTTTTGTGGACACAAGGTTAATGGGAGAAGAGGAGATATGTTCAACCTGTCCAATGACACCTCACCTTGAAAATACATCTTCGTGGCAAGGACACAGACACTCCATTGACAGCAATGAAAGTGAATCAAGCTTCATTAGTGGAAGTGAACTATCTTTTGCAACAGTTGATGCCAAGGATCCAGATTTACCACCTTGCTTTGACACAGAGACATTGAAAGGACTGCAGGCCTTTGTACCTTCAGATCAAAGGGGAAACACAAGAAAGGTATTATTTACTCTCCAGAGGAAAGTGACAACAGCAAAAGCTGATATGGAAGATCTAATTGTGCGTTTGAATCAGGAGACTGCTCTCAAGGACTTCCTCATGACCAAGGTGCTTCTGCGAACTCTTTCCAGAATTATTACACAGTTGATGCAAATGGAGAGCTGCACTAACCAAAAGGCTTTGCTGGCTCTTTCCCTATCTATGCTGCAGTGTGAATGGGAATTTTTGACAAGAATAATGTGGTCTTATGACAGATTAGAGACCTGGAGTCAGATCTCCAGAACCTGAAACAAAAGAGCATCGAGAGTCTGCAAGAAGCTGTATCTGTAGAACGTGAAGGGTACAGAAACCTTCAGTGGGAACTGGAAGAATCTTGTGTTGCCCTCACAAAAGCTCAAGAAGAATCTCGAGTGGTTCTGGTTAGCTTTTCGTGCCACTGTTCTCCTTTGCATGGCCTGCTTTGTATACTGTGCTGTCAAGTTGGATGTCTTCTTCAAATTCACCCTTAATCTGGCAAAATTTTTAGCAATTTCTGTAAACATAATTTGTATCATTTGGCATTCTTTTGAACAATCTGAACCATACACTTCCTTTTCACTGAATGGCTCCATTTGTTTGAACATTTAAAACTATTTGCAGGAGGCGCTGCAAAAAGCTGAAAAGAAGGTGCAGGAGTTGGAGATGGAAAATAAGTCTATAAAGGACGAGTTACTTGACATGAACGAAAAGTTTCAACAGATGCAAATAAATAAGGATAATTGTATAGCCAAGGCCATGGCTGAAACAAAAGTTCTTGCCAAGGAGATCAAGATCCTGAGAAAGTCTCAGCCAGATTTGAAACAAAAGTTGGATCATGCTTTGAAAAGAAATGAGGACTTAGAGGTAGTAACTAACCTGTTCATGCTACTTGTCTGAAGTAATCAAGTTAACTGTTAGTGTTTCTGCTATTCTGGTAGATATATTTTCATGAATGTGATATTTCTTACCGTATGCAACTATAAACAATTAGAAACACCCAGTGCACATTGTTTATCATGTATTTGGTCAAGCTGTCTGGAGAAGATTAAGTTTTACATGTACATCTGCTAGTTTCTAAGAGGGTTGGATCACCTTGCTGGGCAGAATTTCTCTTGTTGGAGTTGCGCACTCTGTGACCATCATACAGGATTGCTTAGTGATCCACAAAAATAAGATTACTTGTTGACTTGTTATCAATCCAAATGGATGTGCAATAGCACATCTGAGATAGGACACATGCATACTTTGGTCTAATGTGATGCCATTCAGCACGTGGGGTACAGTTCCATGTGGGGCCAAAGAATGCGGAGGTGGGGCAACACCATGGTTCTGGAGGCACTCTTCAAAGCAGTGACCTTCTTACACAGGTTATGGGAGCTCTTGCACCAGAGATATCCTAGATTGGTATTGACCTCCAGGCTCCTCTAGATAGTTACTAGTGGTGGAGAGGAAATGTTGGTACTCATAGAGGGCAACTTGGAAGAGCTTGCATTGCCTGGACATTGACCAGCTCCCACCTTTTGACTATAGCCTGGACTATCCCACCTTCCGCCTCAATGGATTCAAGTTCAATAGTCATCAGGGCTGATGTTCTGAGAATTGAAACATGAACTGATGAATGAGTTTTATGGAGCCACTTCCTAGATCTGTCACCGGAAATGTGCCAGAACTGCTATCACCTGCAGCCGGCCAGCATTTAATGCTGTTGCAACCTGTTTTTAACCCCATAAATGCTGTTGCCTGCAACAAAATGCTGATGTATACAGCCTGGCAGCTGTCTGGTTTTGTTTCCTGGCGCTAAGCAGCCTCCTAATGGCAGCAGACCTCCTGAACAGTAGTTGTGAGCATCAGACCTTTTAAACAGTAGTTGTGAGCAGCAAAATGACCCTTCTCAGTCCTCCACCAGCCCCAAACAGTCTATCCAGTTGTGAGCAGCAAAATGACCCTCCTCAGTCCTCAACCAGCCCCAAACAGACTATACAGTTTGCATGGTACATTTGCCCTCTAGTTCCCAAGTGGCATGGCTTCTAAAGTGAAAGTCAGCTTCTAGTCTTAATTTTCAGCAATTAATTATCATCTCGTCCCCCCCATTAATTGACCATTGCCCATCCACATTTAATATGTTAAGCCCTTCAACTTCCAAGTTGTTCTAACTTTCATTTGGCCTTACTCTAGCATTAAATGTTTTAATTTTAGCTAGCCTGAATGACAGCTCAAGCTATTAAGCCTTTATCTACACCATCTCCAAGTGCATTACAATAGTTGAATTGGCCTGATTTACAGCCACAACAACAGCATGATACCTTCCATGAGCAGCCCCCTCTTGATGATCACTTGGAGCAGACTAGGGCTGAAATTCAGCAGCCTAAAAGAGTCCCCCATTGGCTGCTCGACACTCTCTGGGACAGCAAGCAGCCTCTTCCTTTTGTTGCCTGCACATGAGCCTATGCTCGCAAAGAACAAGGTAATCTTCTTGCATGTGCATTAGTGGCTATAACATGCAATGAAGAAACTTGATGCAACAAAGATACTTTTTCAGACGATCATTGGGGTGGCAGCAATGAGGCAAAAAATCGATTCCATTCATCAGAATGACACTTGGATGTTGAGAAACCCATTCATTAAGTTCATTTCTTTTCCTTAATTCCTTTTAGTTTCACACCTACAGCCTAGTTGGGCACCCATATTCTAGGGCACCACCCGAGACACCCCAATGCCTATAAATAAGGCACACACTCTCTTCATTGAACACATTCATTGACACATCCATCAGATCACTCTCTTTATCCATTATTCTTCTCTTCATTGCTTAGCCTCTCCGCTGTTGTTTACACCCTGACTCGGAGGACATTACAGTTTGAGTAGTATTCTTCCTTGTTGACTGTTGCCAAGTGCTATGTCTCTTCATTTGCAGGCTGCGTTTTGGAGCAGTTCAGATCATGTAGCTGTCCACATCCTTTAGGCTGGCTGGCGACACATTTCCCCTTGCTAGTGACCAGATTTTGTGCAGATTTGACCTGCATTTTTGCAGATGGTCCCTTCACTGGCGACTCATGTGGCTTTTGGCTGAGGGTTGACCTGTGTTTGGCAGTTGATGATCATACTAAGGCTGCGTTTTTGGCTCGCTGCAAGCTGCCCTGCTGTCCTACATCATTTGGAGTCTGTGGTTGCTAATTTACTTCTTCCTCCATTCCTATGACACCTGAGGACTGTTTTTTACTCCCTCTATAGTTGTCCTTCACCATTCAGCATTTACCTTGATACCCTACTACTTGGAGGACTGCATTTTGCTTCCTTCACTGCGCAGATTTCTTACAGGTATGCCCAGTGATCTATCAAGACTACAGAAGTGATGGTTATCTTACCAAGGGAGCCCAAGTGTTCACCCTAGAGAGGACAGAGGATTGGACAAAGGGTGCTCATTGGCTGCCTAGTGGCCTACTTAGTACTACGTCTTGCAAAGGCGGATGGAAATACAAAGTACTACCATTTTTTTTGGGGGAGGGGGGGGGGGGGTACTTTGATTTGCTTTTCATAGGATTTATCATTGAGTGAGGGTTTCAAGTAAGTTTTTGGTCAATTGAGTAAGAGTGCCTAAAGGAAAGATAAAGGGATGGTTAACCCCAAGATCTTCACAAAACAAACCAACCTATCCCAACCACTATTGGGTATCAGTGATGAAGGAAGTAGCCTAACTATGGTAAAGAAGCTATGGTGAGTATGTGGAGAGGCAAAAAAGATGTGCGGATAGCAAGCTAGACAAGCCAAGCAACCAAGGGAAACCGCTATGAGAAAACAGGACCAGCAATGGAGAGACAAATGAGACAATGACAATGAGTGAGCTACAACAAGAGAGTAGAGTGTACTTGTTGAACTAAAAAGATAAAGTGAAAATGCAATCTAGTTTGGGTCATGAGTTGACTTAACCAGCCTTCCACCAACCAACTAGATTTAGGCTAACTTACTCTAGTTTCTAGTGTCACTACTTTAATAATGCCTAAAGACACTAGGTACACACACTACATTGATACTTGAGAGTAAGTGTCCACACCACATGAAATACATTGGGCATTGTCGAGAATTGCCAAATTCTAATAGCCCCCTACAATGCCAATGTCATGAAGTACAAGGATGATCAATCAGCAAAGGGTAATAAGTTAAGGACTTTTGAAAAGCCTTAAACTTCTCACGTGGCAATGCTTTGGTGAAAATGTCTACAACATTTTCCTATGTGAGTACATATATCAAGTTGATCTCTCTTGCATAGTATTTCTCTCTGACATAATGGTAATGCATCTTGATATATTTCATGTGAGCATGAAACACGAGATTTCGTGCTACTTATAGTGACAAGGAATAGTCGGAACGACCCCCAAGTTACCGAAATGCCGTTTCGGACTAAAATCCATTCCAAATCTCGTTCTTGTTGGGTGGGATGTTCCCTATCACGTTCCTCACAAGGCACGCAGCAAGGAACACACTCTCTATTAGGAATGTGACAGGGAACACCATGTGGCACAGAACTTACTTTGCAGAGTGACCGCTCAACTATCCCAGTTTACCGCCTGCCGAATCATGTGCCAACAACTTGCGCAACCATATATAGTCCGCTATTGCTGTGAAGGCTGCCATATACTTAGTCTCACCAGAGAGGTAGCCATTGTAAGCTGTTACTTACTTAGCCATGAAATGAATGAACGGCTTAGAAACAAACAATGTCCACTAGTAGACTGCCTAGTGTCTGTATCACCAGCCCGATTCAAATTACTCTAAGCCTGTAAGTGCAAGGCCCCCCCGCCCGCGTGAGAGAAATAATAATACATGTGATTGAGTACGTTGCAAGTACTTGAAGATCCACTTAATAGCTTGCCAATGTATGGTCCAAGGGTTGTGCATATATGTGCTTACTTGAGGTACTGCATAGTGAATGTCAGGATGTGTGTTGCAAAGGTAAATGAGGTAGCCAACAGCTTGGCTATAAATGCAACATCATACATCTCTTTACTATCATGCACATTGCATAGACAACCTTAAGCTTGGCTCCATAAGAGTGCACATAGGCTAGCAATCTTGCATGTTAAGCCTATGTAACAGTTTATCCACATACTATGATTGTGACATGATGATATCATGTTGATTTTGGGTGGACTGAATCCCCAAATAATAGTGTAAATAGCCCATATCTGATATAGTAAATGGATGTTTTAATTTAGCCTTAAAATCTGCAATTTTTTTCTCTGTAGGTCCACCGAGCAGCATGTTATCCGCATAAAGAATGTTAATCAACAAGTCCCCCCTTCATTATTAATGTATAGAGTGGGAGCAGTTGGACTATTTTTTAACCCTTTGCTAGCCAAATATGCATCGATTTAAGAGTACCATGCACAAGGACCTTGCTTAAGACCATAAAGAGCTTTATGCAACTTCCATAGCATGTGTTCTTTCCCTTTAATCACAAACCCTGGAGGTTGTGACATATAAACATTCTTACATAAATCCCCATTCAAGAATGCTATCTTAATACCCAACCGATATACTTTCCAAGCATAATATGCAGCCATCGCAATCACATATCTCACCATACCCATACAGGATGTAGGAGCAAAAGTTTTCTCATAATGTATGCCTTTCTTTTGTGCTTAGCCTTTTGCTACCAAGCATGCCTTTTACCTGTCAATCGTACCATCAGTTTTATGTTTGAGTTTAAAAACCCACTTAGTGCCGATGGCCTTCTTGCCAAGTGGTAAATCCACAACATTCCATGTAGAGTTAGTAGCGATGGAATCTAACTCCTCTTGCATTACTTGCATTCGATGTATATCTTGCTGAGCTTCATCCAAGAAAGTAGACTCATCATCATCCAACAGTGAGCTCATAAACACATGCTCATCATAGTCACCTACTTTCATTACATTAGCCAAATGTGTCTCCCTACATCATGTGTTGTATGTTTGGCAGTCCCAATATACTGAGGTAAAGGGGCATCCATTTGACTCTCATGGAGAGTTTGTAACAACCATCTTAGGACTTTTTTTGTTGCATTTACAGGAGCCCTTTCATGTTGAATAGCTGCCTCCATTGCATGTGGCAAACCCTTCTCAATACTCTGCTATTTTGGAGCATATGGAGCAACAATAGCTTGTTGTGATAGATCTATCTTGCCATTTACATCGGGCACGAATTCCAAAGAAAATGGTAAAAGGCATTCAAGAATATCATCAATGTCATGTGTGATTGGCATTTGAAATTCATCATGTGAAAATACTGCATTTTCAACAAATATGACATCCCTATGAACAAAAATCTTATTCTGCATGGATCATAAATGTGATAGCCTTTGCTTTCCGAACTATAGCCAATAAAAATGCATTTTACAGCCTTATTATCAAGCTTCCCATGAAGCTCTTATAGCCTAAGTGCATAGTCCGTCTCTCTGTCTCTAACAATGCATTTGTCATCCTCAAAGATGACCTAAAAACCATGCTTATTGAAGGTAGAAATAGACAACGCCAAGCACAAGTGATACATCTAGAAGCAAGAAGTCAACCATTTGTACTAGTAATAATGACTGTCCCAATGCCACATACATCATAACTGCTGCTGTTCGCACATGTGATGCTCTTTCGAGTAAGTGCTGAATGTAAAGAAGTAAACAAGCACTTCCTAGAAGTGATGTGCTTAGATACACCAGTGTCAAAATACTATCTTTGCTGCGTTTCAATAGCATTAAATGCTGAATTAGTCATAGAAGAATCATAACTGCATGTGAGAAATGCATAATTCTCCTCTACCAAGTTGATTGAAGCATCACCATGTGTTGATTTGCTAGTTGATGTCTCTTGGACAGTCAAACTAGAGTCTTTCTCTTTCTCCTTGGCTAATCTCTTTCGGCACTCATAAATATAGTGACTGGGCTTATGCAATAATGGTATTTTCTCTTCTTTTTAGACTTATCTGAGTCTTGGACAACCTTGTTTGATGGCATCACCATTTTGCTGAGTTTTACATTTGCTTAGCTTTATCCTTGCCTTTGAACTTGGAAAGTGTAGCCACATCTTATGAACATAATGTAACATTCTTTTGAGTCTGCTCCTCTTGTAACAAGAGGCCTTCCAACTCCACAAATGTAAGGGGCGGACATAAGATTAGTGACTATCAGAGCACCATCAGACTGTTTGTTATAAGTGTCTAATAAGAATAAACCCTTGTACTCATGATGGTTTGTCACAATGGTGGATTGTTGATAGTGGTGCTTCGTTTCATGTAACTCCATCTTTGGAGTGTTTTTCTTCTTATGTAGAAGGTAACCTTGGGAAAGTTTACCTAGGGAATAACCATGCATGTGATATTGTAGGAGTAGGCACCATACACTTGGCTCTTGAAAATGGTTATGATTTGATTCTTCATGATGTTAGGTCTATACCTGGCATTAAGAAGAGCTTGCTTTTTATTGGGTAGTTAGACAGCAGGGGTTACTTCACTACCTTGGTAGTGGAATGTGGAAGATACATAAAGGATCCGTGCTAGTCACTAGAGGCGGTAAAAAGAGAACTCTATATTATCTTCACTACAAGGTACTTCCTGGAAAGTTTGTTGCAGTTGCAAAACTGTAGTCATACATGGAGTTATGGCGTAAGTGTCTTGGACACATGAGCCAAAAGGGTTTACAAGCACTTTCTTCACTTGGAAGAGTTGATGTGAAAAACTCAAAGCTTGACTTTTGTGATGATTGTGTTTTGGGAAAACATGTAAAGAGTTCATACTCTCATGGAGCCTCTAGAAAGGCATGTATTTTGGATTTAGTCCATTCTCTTGTATGTACCATGCCAATAAAAACTCATAGCCGTTTCTGTTATTTTGTGTATTTTATTGATGACCATTCTAGAAGCTATGGGTTTACTTGCTTAAGTAGAAAAGTGAGGCATTGGACACCTTTAAAAGGTTTTATGCATTTGTTAGTACTCAAAAGGATTTAAAATTAAAATGCATAAGAACAGACAATGAGGAGTGTATCTAAAGAATTCAATAATTTTGGTGATGTCAATGGGATTAAACGGGAGCTTATAGCTCCTTATAATTCGTCATCTAATGGTGTAGTTGAGCAAATGAATCACACTTTATGTGAGAAGATTCAATGTATGCTGTCCATAGCTAATCTCCCGCAATCATTTTAGGGAGAGGTACTTAAAACTGATGTGCATATTTGCAATCGATCTCTGCATCATGCACTTGAAAGCGGCATCCTTGAAGAGGTTTGGTTTGGCAAACCTGCTTCATATGACCATGTAAGGGTCTTTGGCTGCGAATGCTATGTACATGTACCTGTTGATAGCAAAACCAAACTTGACATAAAATCCCACAAAGACATCTTCATGGGTTATGGAGATGAGGGTGAAATGGGCTATAGAGTTTGGGTTCCAAGCATAAAAAAGGTACTACGCAGCTGAGATGTGGTATTTAATCAGTCAAAGCTGCTGAAAAATGCCACATCTAGTGATTTAGATAAAAAGAAAGTAACATTGCAGCATGATTAGTCACTTGGATTGCCGTTAGCCACTGAAAATTTGGTTCCATTTGATGCTGGTTTTGATAATCAACGTATCATTATTGAGTCAGATGACAATGGGTAGCAAAGGGATGCTGAAAATCAGCTTGGGCAACAAAATTAGCATGCTGAAAATGAATTACAGCAGCCTGAAAATGTATTAAAGCAACCTGAAAATGTAGTTCAGCAGCCAAATAATGAAGTCATTGACATTCCTTTGGATGTGGATCCATTACTTGATAACACAGATCATTGGGTGAGAATGTCTACACATGTCAAGAGACCTATATAGAGGTTTGATCCCTCTTGAGATTGCATTTTACTCACAGATGAGGGTGAGCCTCTCGCATATAAAGAGGCAGTATCATGTGAGTTAAAGAAAAAGTGGGAGCTAGCTATGGGGGAAGAAATGAAATCTTTGTATCAAAATGATACTTGGAATTTGGTTCCATTGCCCAGAGATAGGAAAGCTATTCCTAACAAATGGGTCTATAAAATCAAATGGATAGTAAACCCAAATACAAAGCCAAGCTTGTGGCTAAGGATTACACACATAAAGAGGGGATTGGCTTTCAGCAAGTCTTTTCACATGCTGTCAAAATGACCACTCTTTGGGTATTGTTTACTATTGTAGCATCTATGGATGTTAGAACTACATTCCTACATGATGATTTAGAAGAAGAGCTATACATGAAACAACCAAAGGGCTTTGTTATGCCAGGGAAGGAGCATTTGGTATGTAGGCTTAAGCGAAGCCTGTATGGTTTAAAACAGGCTCCTAGACTGTGGTATAAAAAATTTGATGCCTTCATGCTTTCACATGGGTTTAAAAGAAGGCAATGGAGATCACTGCTTATATATAAAGAAGGCTGATGATGGAAGCCTTATAATCCTTGTGCTTTATATGGATGATATGCTTATTGCTGGTAAGCATAAAAGCCAACTTAATGCACTAAAAAGACAGCTGAATTCAGCCTTTTCCATGAAAGACTTGGGTGCAGCTGAACACATTTTGGGCATGCGTGAGACGAGAGATAAAGAGCAGCAACTCTTATTTCTCTCACAAGAAAAGTATATCGGCAAAGTACTTGATCGCTTTTCTATGGGGCAGATGCTAAGCTACTTGGTGTACCTTTACCACCATATCTTAAGCTTAGCAAACTAGATTGTTCGAAAGATGATAAGGCAGCCAGCTCTATGAAAGGTGTTCCTTATGCTTCAACGTGTGGGCCACTCATGTATGCTATGGTTGCCACGAGACTTGACATTGCTCATGCAGTGGGAGTTGTGAGCAAGTTTATGTCAAATCCTAGCAAAGCACATTAGGAGCCAGTGAAATGCATTTTCTAGTACCTTAAAGGCACACAAAGAAAATGTATTTGCTATGGAAAGGGTACGTTAGATTTGCAGGGATATTGTGACGCAGACATGGTAGGTGAGTTGAATACTCACAAGTCTACTAGTGAGTACATATTTACCTTAACTGGTGGGGCCATTTCTTGGTGATCTAGATTACAAAAAATAGTATCACTTTGAGGTTGAGTATATTTCAGCCACTAAAGCTTCGAAAGAAGCTGTTTGGTTTGGTCAAGGATTTTGGTCTGTCCACCAAAACACTTGTACTTGAATGTGATAGCCAAAGTGTTGTATGCTTGGCTAAGAATGCCATGTTTCATGCACGTACCGAACATATTGATCTGCAATATCACTTTATCAGACATGTTCTGGATGATGGTTTAGTCACATTGACTAAGATCAGAACATAAGATAACCTTGTAGATGTTCTCTCTAAGAGCCTTGCAAAGGCTCAACATGAGCAATACATTCGACTAGTGGGAGTTGGTTAAAGGCTCACTAAGGACCTTTAAGTGGGAGGTTGTTGGGTGTAAAGGCCCTTTTACTCCCACTCCCATGTATAAATTCACTTGTACATGTGACCGCACCCTAGTGGATGTAAGTGTACTATACCCTATAGGTTGTCTATTTATAGAAATTTTGGGGCCTCCCAAATTAGGGTTTACATGTGGAACATTGAAACTCTCTCGAATTGCTCCTGGTTTAAAAAAATTGTTATTATTTATTAATCAAGTTGAGTTTTTGGGGTTGTTTAATTAAAGCTAATGGTAATTTAGCTCAACAAATGCAACCTCCCCCTTGAGCATTAGGCAATACTTTGAACCTTCCATGCTCTATTGAGTTTGAAAGCGCTCAATCCAAAATTGTCTCTAGCTAAAACACATCAAGGTAAAGTTCATCATCACTGAGGATGATTTGCCAAGTCATCCTTCTCCATCTAGTTGTATTCTTTTATAGGTGAAACAATATTGAAGCTGCTTGACCAAGAAACACATGGAAACTTTATCTCTAACTTTACTAGCCTTGAAACCTCCATCTAGCCCCTCGTGTATATTTGACATGCTAGGAGCACCAAATGCATTTAGAATCATTCCTGTTTGCATACTTTGGACTATTACAATGTGATTGTGCATGGGAATTTGCATACTACCAACCATACTATACATTTTCCCATATATGGCATGCATTAATAGCTACATTTTCCTCATGACCTACATTATATGGAGCATTTGCATAACTAGCATGAATATCATGAGTCTGAAACACAGTGGGCTACATATATGCATTACCGAACTTAAATGGTTAGATTGGGAGCAAGTTTCAAAGAGATTTTCAAAGCAAATAACCTCAACATGCACACTTCCAACCCAAGGTTCGAGACACACCACAAAATACATAGGCTTATTCTTCTTGTAATATAATTATATGCCTAGGAATCATTTATTAAAAATGTTGGTAGTGAGACAACAAAATCTTTGGTACTCCGTCTCTTAGAGGAAACAACCCAATCTTTTCTAGAGCAAGATTCTTTATCTTATCTCTTCATAGTAGAGCTATAAATTGGGAAGTTTAAACACCCTTCTCCTTCACAAATTAAAAAAAGTCACTTGTGTGAAGATATGCTAGAGTTTGCACTGAGGAGAGACAGAAGGTATGCCCATGACTGAAACACAAAGGCTTAGACAATGACATGCACAATCCTAAACATAAAATGCAAAAATCAAAACTCAAAAACACAAAAACACAAACACAAATAGAGAAGAAGAGAACTCTGAAGTGAATGAATCAATGGAGTAAACGAATGTAAGAGTGTACAGAATGCTCAAGGTGTAGAAAACTCTAGAATAGTAGGGTGATGGCTAGAATCAGGTCGCTTGGAGCTTGAAAGTGATGGGCTGCAATCAATGATGATGGGACAATAGATGGTAGGTGGCTGATGGCTGAAATCTACATGTTAATGTGAGAAATGTGCACAGAAGCATGAGGCTAAATGGTGGGTAACGTCCACCCTCTTCAACTTACATCCCTTTACAATTTGGCATTCGTCAAGCTTGATAACAAACTCCAAGATTGAAACAAAACTTGGCAATCATGGTTGGTACAAATTTAGGAGAAAAAAATATATTGTATTGAATCCATAATGATAGATTAGGACAAGTCAATATTATCTTGCAAGCATTGCACCTTGTAGAAATGAGCCCTTGCACATTGCAACTTAGCTAGGTCAATTAAAATATTATTGAAGTTATCATAGTCATAAGAAATCTTTTCGAATTTATCTCCCTCCACTCCCATTTTTTCAATGATTAAAAAATACTCTCATTTTGAATCGGTAATGGATATATTTCATGCTCTCATTTTAAAGAGCCAATTAGTGACTAATGAATTTTTAGCTCAATACCCCCTCTTAGGCCCAAATTGGAACCAAGAAGGGACTAAAAGAAAAGCTCAAGCCCATTTTTACCCTGGGAGGAGAGATAGGGATACATGGAGCAGAAGAGGAAAATCCTTGCGTAGTAGTGACCCATGAGGTGTGTGACTGTACACCATAAGCAGAGGATGGAAATTCGTGCACCTGAGAGGTCGATTGGGGGTAGTCATAGGGATGCCCATCACAACCGTCCCAAAGTGAAAAAAAGTGCTCACTTATGGGTATGTGAAAGGCACAATGTTAAAGGTAGGGTTGTTAGGTATGAAAGGTACAATACTTTGTGGTACGAGAAAATACAGTACTAATTGGTACGTTAAGATTTTATAAGGTATGGTATGATATTAGTATGAAAAAAAAAAACCTTGGTTATTTTGGACTGTAGATAATATAACACATGTTTGGAACTAAAATAGCAATGTCACTTAAGCTAATATGATTAATACATGAAGGTAACAAGGCAAAACTTTATGTGCAATGCACTACAAGTAGACAGATGGGAGTCTTTACGTAATACATCATGCATCATACAAAAAAGCAGACTGTAGTGTGGGTGGACGGGGAGGCTCTTCATTCTTGTCTGTGTGTGTGTGTGTGGAGAGAGAGAGAGTTGAGGAGGAGAGAGACAGAGAGGTACCTCCTACCCTGCACGTAGGAACGAGAGAGAGAGAGAGAGAGAGAGAGAGAGAGAGAGAGAGAGAGAGAGAGAGAGAGAGAGAGAGAGAGAGAGAGAGAGAGAGAGAGAGAGAGAGAGAGAGAGAGAGAGAGAGAGAGAGAGAGAGAGAGAGAGCTAGGAGAAGAGATGGAGCTTGCGACGACGCCGCTTGCGTGCCCTGCCCTGCCGTCGACTGGTTGACCTTCGTCCCTCGCCCGCCATCGTTCCTGCTCCTGTCGCGTGTCACGCCAGCGGGACCTGCTCGTCGCGGCCCTGTTCGCCATCGCCAGTCCGCCACCTGACGCCTGTTGCGTTGCCTGTGCCCCGTCGCCATCGCCAGCCGCCCTGTCGCTCGTGCCCCGTCGTCGTCGTCAGCAGACCCGTCGCCGTTGCCAGCATTTGGCGCCCGCTGGCTGCGTATCCCGCCCTGCCGTCGCCCGTCTGACCTGCGGGCTCTGCTCCTGGTCAACGCGCGTCTGCGTTGCGTGCCAGAGCTCCTCCTGTCGCCATTGAACCTGGGCCCGCTGGACTGCCGCTTGATCCCTGCTTCGTAGCGAGTCTGCTGCTGACGGTTCAACCTTGCCGTCGCCTGCCAGCCTTCCTCCTCAGCGTTCTGGCCTTTGTCACGGCCCGTTGGCCTTGCGTTTCACCCTCCTGCATCTGCTCCGTTAGGGTTGCGCCCTGACCCACGCGCTATCTACACCCCCTCGGGATAGGCCACGGCTGAGGCCGACAAGTCTGCGGGACTTGCACAGAGAGAGAGAGAGAGAGAGAGAGAGAGAGAGAGAGAGAGAGAGAGAGAGAGAGAGAGAGAGAGAGAGAGAGAGGGCGCGAGTGCGAAGACAGCAGTATGGCTGGCCTGGATTTGGATTTTCTTGACCGGACGGTGGCAGCCCTTGGCCCTGATTCCGATGCAGAGGAGCCGGAAGATATGGTGCCATGCACGGAGGAGTTGCCTCCGGGTTCTGAACTGCCGCCTGCCGGCAAACGCTCCAAGCATACTTCTGATGAGCCAATGGGTCCTCTGGAACGCTCCTATGTGCAAGTGGCCTCTGATCCTGTGGATTCGCAAGAAATTGACTGGGAGCATTTGCTGGACTTTGCCAATACTCTGCTTGGCGATTATGTCCAGTATAATAATGAATCTTTTTTTGATACGGGAACGGATGATGTGCTGGAAGCCACGGTGGACCCCAAATCAGTCTTGCGATCCTTCTCGGTGTTTTATGACCGTGCAGTTATACTTTTCTTCACTGGCAGGATCCCAGTGCTTTCGCATATTCGCCAGTGGTTGCACCATTTATTGCAAGGGGAGTGTGTTGAGGAGATCTTCCTTGGACCTCGCGGCTTTTATGAGGTGCTGTTGAAATCGGAAACGCATCGAGCTGAGCTCTTGTCTAAGTTGCCACTATTCTTTGATCGCCGCTTGGTCCATGTGGTGCCATGGCGCCCCATGGCCGACTTCCAGCGTCTGCTTCAACGAGAATGCCCGGTGTGGGTGGAGGTGGAAAATTGTCCGTGTTAAGACTGAGTTGACATCACACTTTAGAGTTATGTATTAGGAGTTTAGAAGTCAAGTTAAGCCTTAGGGTAAGTCAGATATGAAGGGGTGTAAGTTTTTGGAATGAATAGTCATAAGTAAGGGATGTGAGGAGTTATCAATCCCCGAATGTAACTGTTCAAGTCAGAGCGCATATGCGGGTGTAGATCATGTCTGCGCGTCTGTCTGTAAGCAGAAACTGAAGATATGAAGAACAGTTCAGAGTCAGATATTGTTTCCCTGTCTTGAAGTGGTAAACTGTTTTCAGTATTCATGTTATTTATTGCTGAAATGAAGTCAGATGGTTCTGTAAAGGTGTACTGTAATGATGGAATGTGTGTATGAAAGTTATATGAAGTCAGTGCAGTCAGAAAGTAAGTCAGTTGGATTCAGAAATGTCAGGTAGAGTAGTTTTTCAGGGAGTAAATCGCAGGCAGTAAATTAGCCTGTAACACTTGGCGATCCTGCGAATTGTTCAGACGGCACAGGTCTTATGCATGCGAATGGCAGAATTGTCTAATTCTCGCTTTCAGAATGGAAGAGGTCCTACTGTCTTGGTTGGAGGATTTTAAACATTGGACAACAGAAGCAGAGGAGCAAGAAGCCTTCGCGCAATCTCTTTGTAGGGAATTTTACAATTGGACTACACCAGAAGAGGAATTTGAGGTGTATGGCCAAAATTTCCTGACTGATTATTTTCCTGACTTACCTGTAGACGTGGTCAGATTAGTCAGGGATAGGGTCTGGAAATTTCAGTTGAGCAAGGTTTGCCCAATAGCCAGAAGTTGGACAACTGCAGAGATCAGGAGGATATGGGTTAATCATGAGAAATGGCAGTTCCACCATGCATATGGCTTTAATTCCATATCATCCAGATACAGACGGGGGAGAACTTCTAACTTGTGTTTGACTTGTCATCATTGTCACTGCTGCATTACAGGAGAACAGCACTAAGACAGGCTAATGACAGAGAAATCCCTATTTTATGTCAGCAGAGAAGTATAGAGGGGAAGGCTTTGGCAAGTATTATACAAGATTACAGGCAAGGCTAGAGCAAGAGGAAAAGCGGAAACTAGAACAGAAAGGAAAGGGACATTACAGGTCCAACAGTGGAAGTCAGGTAGACAGTTTGGATCTGGGCTATCTGAGTGATCAGGAGATACAAACTGAAGAAGTTGGTCCAAGCCAGAGTATCCCTGATGTTGCACCTATTTCATTTACACCACTTACACCAGATGAAGAACAGAGAAACAGGAACAGGTTTCTAGGAAGTTTGGCATGGTCCCAACTTCAAAGACAGTCTAAAAGGAGTTTGAAATTCCAACCATTACCTAAATTGTCAAGGAGGAAGAAGACTGCACCAAAAGTACCACCAGTCATAATGGCACAACCCCCTAACCCAGCAGACCTGAGAGTCAGATTTGCTCACTTCAAGGGTCACTCAAAAAAAGAGGATCCTGATGCCCATGTAGCACAGTTCAGCACTAAATGGGAGGCAAGTGGCTTAGCAGGAGTGTATGGGGATGATGTGAAAAAGCAACAATTTGCTGCCACATTGGAGGGAAAAGCCATGAATTGGTTTACTCAGTATGGGGCAGCTCATTTTCCTGACACAGTGGCATTACAGACAGCATTCCTGTCTAGATTCAGAAAATGGAAGACACCAACTGATATTTTGAAACAGCTTAAAACAATGAAACAGAAGCGACTTCTTGTTGAAGATTATGCACAACAGTTTCTAGATCTGAATGGGAGATTAGCACCTGTAGAAAGACCTACCAATGAGATGTTGGGGGAATATTTCTGCAATGGACTCAGGGGAACTTTAAGGACAGCAGTAGCAAGTACTGAAATACCTAGAGGTGTTGGAGGCTTTAATGAACTAGTGGCAGCTGCAAGGAGAGCAGAGAAGAGACTAGGTTCTACCAGATCCAGGAAGAAAAAACATGATACTGACTCTGACTCAGAGGAGGATTCAGATTCAGGTACAGATACAGATTTTGACACAGATTCAGAGTCAGAAGTATATGATTCAGATTCAGAGGATACTGATTCAGAAGAAGATGGAAGAAAAACTAAAACAAAGAAGAAGAAAAGGAAACACAAACTGAAAAGCAGGAGTAAGGACTCTAGAGACAGGAAAGAACACAGAAAATCCAAAAGGAAGATTCAAGACCTGACTAAACAGATTTCTGCCACTCTTAAAAGTATGGGGATCTTCACTTCAGCAAAGAAGGAAAAGCCCTACTGTAATACTTGCCAGAAACATGGTCATAGTGATGCTAACTGTTGGTACAACCCTAATAACAGGGCAAATCCCAACCAGCAAACACAGAGAGCCAATGTACCTGCTGCTAATGCAGTACAACCTGACAGGAGCAGAGCAGGGGATGGCCAACAAAATAGATTTGGAGGAAGAAATAATTGGGTACCACCCAATCAACAAGGACCTGCTGATCCTTGTACTTACTGTGTAGAGGTGGGTCATAGACAGGGTCCAAACTGTCCTTTATGGTGTAAACACAGAGAGGAAAGAGGCATACCCATTGTCAGATACAACAATCAAAGGCCACCAGTGCAACAGCAACAAAATAGACCTCCACAGGCAAATGTAGTAATTGTAGAACAGGCTAAAGAGATTCATGGAGTTGTGAGCTATAATGTTCATTATGAGGATCTGGATGCTATGCATGTACAATGTGACTGTTCTAACTGTTTACAGGAACAGGTGACTACTGACAAAGTTGCTCCTGTTTTGGTGATTACAAGATCAGGTGCACAATATGTTGCTGACCCAGTTATTTCCCATAAGGAGATGAAGAGTCCTAAGTTTTGGGATACACAGAGACAGGTCAGATTGGGTTGTGTGAAAGAAATTCAGAAAAGTCAGAAGACAGATAAGATGGGGACACAGATGCATCAAACATTACCTGTTGTACTACCCAGTATAGAAGAGGAGATCCATCAGCAAGAATTGAAGGAAGCTGATATGACAGAAGAAGTGCTAAAGGCAACCACTGTCACAATGGATCAAATTCTCAGTCTGGTACCTGAGTTTAAAAGACAGGTATTGAGAACCTTTTACTGTGAAGAAGTTCAGCAAGTTGAACCTGAAGCTTGTCAGATTGAACCTGAAGATGTGGATTACAAAGTTCCCAAGATTACTGTGACTTTTCAGCAACAGGATATACAGGGAGCACTTCTGGATGGAGGATCAGGGGTAAATATTTTACCTGAATTCCTGTATACTAAGCTGAAATTGCCGGATCTTGATGAAGCTCCATTTCAGTTAAAAATGGCTGATCAGAGAAGAATCCAACCTATGGGAATTCTCAGGAATCAACAGATTACAGTTGCAGGGCTCACTTTTTCAGTAAATTTTGTAGTCCTGAAAATGGATGAGGGAGACAGTCCATATCCTATTCTGTTGGGAAGACCATGGTTAAAACAGGCCAAGGTTAGACAGGATTGGGGGGCAGCTCAAATAACACTCAGAAGAGGAAAGAAGAAAGTACACCTGAGTATGGTTCCTACTGCAACTCTACCCAGAGAGGCTAGAGCACTGTATGCACAGGGACTGAATATGTTAGAAGAAGTAGATGATGATGAGGAAGATGCTTTTCTTAAAGCCAATGAGTCAGTGATTCCTGTCTTTGATATTGATGTGGTTAAAATTGTGCAGCAGTTTAAGGAGAATAAACTTTCTGGTAATCTATTACAACAGGAGGAAGCATTACAGGATGTACCAGAAGGAGAGGATGTAAACAAAATTCTGACTGAACAGGAGGAGAAAATGCACATTCAGCAAATAATCCAAGCTGAAAAAGCCTTTGAAGAACAGATGGCCAGAACAGCTAGGGTGCAAGAGGATGATCTTCAGGATCGGCAGTAAATTAGCTTGTAACAGTCCGGCGGTCTATTGGCCCATGTTGAAGGATGCGATGGCGGTTGTGGGAACAGTGCTGGTTCCCCCAAGCCTCAGGGCGATGAACCGAAATCGTTTATGCATGCTATGGGACACGGCGAGGAAAAGGCCCGCGTGGCTTCGCCTCAATTGTTCAGGCATGCATCCTTTGTATTTTCGCTTGAAATGGGGCAACTTTGCGGGACACTGCTTTTCATGTGGTAAATTGGGGCATTTCATGGCCGAATGCCCTGAAAGGCAACCGTCTTCGGAGGATGCGTAGGTTGTGCTGCCCAAGGATGACATGGTGCTTGATGCCACCGCCCCAGGAAGCCCTTCAGTTTCCTCATGTCATGGATAAAGGCAAACAACAGGTCCTGAGTGTGGATTCCCGTCGCACTGACTGGATTGAGGCACGTCCCAAAAAAGGTAAAAAGTTGGATGCAGGCCTGGCGGATCCTGGGCCTACTGCTTCCCAGGATTCCGTGCGCACGTATACGCGCAGGAAAGAAATGGCCACTTCACAGCAGGCTGCGCGTCCTACGGCCCCGTCTGCCCCCCGTAATCAGTCTCCAAGGAGAGTCTATACTCACGGCCCCAAAGGCCCACCTGCTAAGCTGGTGTTTGATGCCAAAGGTAATGTTATTACACCCTGGGATTGGCGTTATCCCCGCCCCTCTCCCAAGGCAGTGGATCTCCCTTCTACCTCTAAAGCAGGTCGCCAGAATTCGTTTGCAGTCTTGGCTGATTTTCTGGATGAGGGTGTCCTGGATGCTCTCGCGGAAAAGGTGAAATCGAGGCAGCAGGCGCCTCGTTCCTGACTTCCTTCTTTGAGGATACATGAAGATAGCCACGTGGAATGTGCGAGGCATTTGCTCTCGCCCTAAGCAATATGCCATGTGGACCGTCTTGCATGAGAACCAGTGGGATGTATTATGTGCAGTTGAGCACAAAAGTCACGGTGAAGCAGGAAAAGTGATGGATTGTCATGGATTCTGTCTGTTTTATGCAGGAACCCATGCTAAGCACTATTCGGGCGTGCTGATGATTGTCCATGAGAAATATCAGCCTGTCCTTGTTAAAAATGATGTGCAGGGCCGCTTTTTGGTGATCGAAGTCTTATTTGAAGGAGAGATTTTATGGCTGTTGGGTCTCTATGCTCCGAATGATCCCGCATCCCGACGGGATCTTTGGTCCACTTTGCAGGACTCCATGTCACTCGGCCGAAGGGGGTTTTTGATGGGAGATTTCAATATGTGTGTTGACTCTTCTCAGTCCACTTCAGGGCATTCGGTAATGGATACGCCGGAAAGCCGGGTGTGGAGTTCCTTTGCTTTGCACGTACTCAAGCAAGATCTTTGGTCGTGGCTTCACCCTTCTTTTTCAGGGTTTACTTTTCATTCCGCACAATATGCAACTACCTGGTCGCGACTGGATAGAATGTATATCATGCAGGGGGATGATTTTCTTCCCGAGATGCTGGAGAGAGAGAGAGAGAGAACAACGCAGGGATCTGATACACCAGGGCAGACATCGCGCATAATCACCCAACACATTGTTGACCTAGCAAGCTGTCCCAATCTGCAGACAGGCCTGGCCTGTGGGCATGCAGGCAGGGTAGGTCGTGACTGACAGAGGTGCAGTCCAAGGGTGCAGTCCAAGGGTGCAGTCCAGAGCCTTTGGGACCAGCATGGTGCAGATTGGCGTGACAAGAGAGAAGACAACCTGCAAACTGACGTGGCAGACAAAAGACTACCTGCAGACTGATGATTCCAGCCTCAGAGAGAGAGAGAGAGCAAAGCCACCAATTTAGGGTTTGCACCTGCAGCACCAGGTCTTACTGGCAGCCAGACAAAAGTGAATAAACAGACAGTGCTGCACAGGCTTGTACTGCTGCTGCTGTTTGTTCTGCACCAGGCCTGCGGTGACATGGTATTACAGAGGCACATTCTTGCAGAGACAGCACTTTAAGGTTGAGTTTTGATATGGCGAATATGCAGGTGTCAAATGGTATTGATGTGGCTTTTCTTGACCAGCATATAGGGCATGGGGATGATAAACATTTGGCAGAATTGGATGGTGACTCTTTGGTTGAGGATTCTGGGCATTGATGGATGGGGTTGGGATGGGAAAACGCCATAAGATGTCGGTTGAAGAACCGGTTTTATGTGCTCCATATTTGCCTTAGCAAGATGTTCATGTTTCTTGCTCACAGATTGATGGGTCTCTTTAGTTTATGCTTGCTACTGCCAACAATCTTATGTCGGATTATGTTCATGCCAATGAGGGTAAAGTGAGCTCTTTACCGAAAGGGGATCAAGTGGTTGCTGTCATGGGAACTGACTTGGTTTTACAGCAGATTACGGCTTTCCATGAGAGGGCAGCTATCTTTTATTTTACGGGTAGGACTCCTTTGATTACTAGGATTTGTGCTTGGCTGCAGTCTGGCTGCAGTCCATGCTTGTTAGTGTTGATGCGCGTCAAGATGATGTTTCAGGGCAAGTGCAGGCCCCTCTCGTTGAAGAGATTTATGATGGACCAAGAGGGTTTTTTGAAGTCCTTTTTCATACCCTGGATGTGTGTGCTCACATTATGCAACATATTTCTTTGTTCATGGACGGTCAGCTGGTACATATGGTCCCATGGAGGCCTATGGCTGAGTTTCAAGAGGTGCTTAGGCAAGCATGTCCAATCTGGGTGGAGGTGGTTGATTTTCTTGTATATCTTTGGTAACTTCTTCCTTTGGTTTTGAGAACCCTTGGTGAGGTGTTGGTGGAGCCCCGGTTGGCCTCCTGCAATAGGAACATGGCTTGTATGCTTTGGGACACAAGGGAACCTCAACCAACCAAAATTCGTTTTGAGATCTCTAGGTTGCAAATGTTGGTTTTTGAGCTTAAATGGGGCACATTTGTTGGACACTGTTTTAGATGTGGCCAATTGGGCCATTTTATTTCCGAATGTGATAGAAGCCCTAGGGTATTGCAATATTCTTTGGATCCTGACATGGATATGCAAGAGCATGATCCTCAACAGATGGCTTAGCAGCAAGATGTTGCGCTTGTACCTCTTGCCCTGCATGGACATAATGATGGAAATAAGGATGTCTCCCAAGTTGGTATTGAGCGTGCATCGCATTCAGTTGATCGGAATTTGCCTCCTTAGGTTGATTCTTGGGTCAATGTGGTTAGACATAATGCTAGATAGGAATCTCGTTCGGTTCTTGCTCACCCATCTCCTCACCCTGTTACTGAAACTTTTCAACGTAGAGGTAAGGGGTTTTATATGAAACCTCAATCTTGGCGTGTACTTGCAGTTGGTGTGGATAATAAAAGGGCTTTTGATTTTGCTTTGCGCTTTGAAAATTGACGTGCATGGGAGGCTTGTGCCTCCTTGGGATGTTTTCCATTCTCAGCAACAACAATTCTCTTCTCATGCTTCGATTGCTAGTTTGCAGAGGGCGGATCTTGTAGATGTGATCTGTAGTGAGATGGAGAGATTTCAGGTTGCTAAAGCTACGGATGTTAAAGGGAAAGAAAAAGTGGTAATTCAGTAGTTTTCTCTCCTGGGGTTTATCATGAGACTTGCATTATGGAATGTTAAAGGCATTTCTTCGGATAATAAGTAGTATTGGTTGTGGAAAATTGTGTTAGCTAGTAATTGGGATGTTTTTTGTACTATGGAGCATAAGCAACATGCTTTGGCAGGATCTTCTTATGTACACAAGGATTATACAATGTTTTTTAGTGGTCGCGTTCCACATAAATTTGGAGTTGTGTTGGCCATTAGATCTTCCTTGCAACCATCCTTGGTTTCTCAGGACCCTTGCGGTAGATTTCTGATGCTAGAAATCATATATGAGGGGGAGGTTTTGTGGCTGGTGGGCATGTATGCTCCTTCTACTACTTGGGAATGCCGTCAACTTTGGGATGACTTGCACTGCCTTTCCATAGCTCGTCAAGGTTTTGTTATGGGTGATCTTAATGCATGTGTATCTGTGGATCACGCGACTTCACCGCACTCGGTCATGGATGGTCTTGAGTGGTAGGCTTGGAATGCACTGACAATTGTCTTTGAAACAGGACATGTGGTCCTGGATGCATCCTTCACAGTCTAGATATACTTATCATTCTCTTCAGCATCCAAATACCTTGCCCAGACTTGATAGGGTCTACATTTGCTAGAGCAATTCTTTTCTTCGTGCAGTCATTGATATGTGGGTGGAGCGACAACATGTCTTGTTAGACCACTATTCTTTGGTTTTGGATTTGACCCACATGCTTGTTCGTGCTTTTAAGGCTCTGATTGATCATTTGCCACTACGTTTCAACCAATCTTTTCTGATGCAGAATCAATTTTTGAAAAGTATCCAGCAATTGATTGCTTCTTTTAGCTCGAGGGTCCTATCTAGAGGGATGGAAGCATGGGTTGTTTTTAGGGATAATGCACGTGTTTTGTCCCAACAATATGGTATTCAGTATGCTTCTTCTTTTCGAGCTGAATTGCAGCATTCACAAACTTTGTTGGCTCACTCGTTATCTCTATATCGATCAAGGGATACTACTGATGACTTGCTCACATGCATTGAATGGTTGAAATGTAGAGTTCAATCTCTTCAAGAGGAGGAATATGCTAAATACAAATTGCTGGCCCGACCGGAAGCTTTGCATGATAATAACTATCAATCTCATCAAATTTTTACTCATTTACGCTAGAAATACGCTTGAGAGATGTTATGGTTACTGATCTTGCTTCCATCATTCAAGTGTGCATTGACTATTATAAATCTTTGTTGGGTCCATAGGAGATTCTTTCTGATGTTGTTCACTTTGCTCGTTGATACATTTGTGATTTGGTTAGTAATGAGGTTAAGCGTGAATGGTGATTTAATGGAGGCTGATATCTCAAAGGCTGAAGTGGAGGATGTGCTGTCCCATTTACCACAAAGGAAAAGCCTTGGCTGGGATGGGCTTCCTAATGAGCTGTTTTCAGCCCATGTTGAGCAGCTTAAGGACCCATTAACTCACCTATGTCAGCAAGTCTAGAATTTTGATAGGATGCCTTTTGACTCAAAGATTGCTGTGATTCAGTTATTGCCTAAGGTTCCTTCTTTGACCTCTTTGAAACAATGGAGACCCATTTCTGTTATGGGTTCTTTGTATAAAATATTCTCTAAAACCATTACCAACAAATTGCAGAAAGTATTTTCGCACTTGGTTTATCCACGTCAATATGGTTTCATTAAGGGACGGAATATAATGCATCATGTTTTGAATGTTCAACTGGGGATTGATTATGCCAAAGCCTTAGTCCAGCAGGTTGTTATGCTTCAACTTGATCTTAAAAAGGCATTTGATCATGTCAGGTGGTCTTTCTTGCGGCAGCTAATGTCCACCATGGGATTTGGTCCTCGTATGACTTCTCTTGTTGATACCATTAGTCAAGGTGATATGGCTCATATTGCACTTAATGGAGGGATCACAAATGAAATCGCCTTGTTTCGGTCTCTCGGGAAGGTTTCCCTCTCAGTCCTTTGCTATTTTCCTTGGTCACTCACTTGATGCTCTCATTGTTGGATAAGTTGGTTGATCAAGGTGAGATTGTTGGTTTGTCTCTTCCAAGTGATGCCCAACTTTTGGGTCAATCTTTGGTTACTGATTTCTTTATGTTTCTTAAGGCTGATCGCACTAATGTTAATCGGGCAATGGTTATGTGGAATCTCTGTGTTTTAGCGTCGAGACTTCATATTAATGCTCAGAAATCTACAATGTTTTCTTGTATGAAGAATGATTTGCAAGCTTTGGGTTGGCAAGGAGTTGTGATTTCTAAAGGAGATATTACCCGACACTTGGGTTATCCTATTGGTGTGGATGTAGCTCCCCATGCCTTGCTTGATTGGATGTCATCTTGTATACATGATCGGTTCATGTACTAGAAATCTCAAGGCTGGCCTCTTTATGTGAGACTTAAAGTTGCTCAATGCATCATGATCAGTATGGTCTTGTTTTTTCTGCTATCAATAACTTGGACTAAGAAGTCTCTTTTAGAACTGGTTCAGCCTATCTGCTTCATGTTGTGGAAAAAGAAAAGAAATCATTTGGGCCAGGTGTGGATTTCATGGCAACATGTGACTACTCCTAAAAGGATGGGGGGGAGTAGCTTTATTGGATGTTAATTTGCATATGGTTGCTTTGAGACTAGCACTTTTGTAGGCACTGTGCAGAGGGTCATCCGTGGTCAGGTATTGCAAAAATTTTCATAGAAAAGACTGGTATCTCTCATGGTAGCATGGTTATTCAAGTTTCTTGGTGGTATGTGCTTAACTCCACAAAGCCTATTAAGGTCTCCTAATCTTTTCTACTTTCTCATTTGATTGCATCCTGGCAAGAGATGTTACGTTTTGCAGTTTGGCGCCCTCCTGATCTTCATAAGGAGGAGAATTCGCTGCAAGGAGTGCTCTCTACCTCCAGGTTGTTGGATTGGCCTGATAAAGTTTTGGAATGGGATAAGCTTAATCAGATGGCTTATTTGGGGTTGCAGGGAGTCCATGATGGTGTCATTCTTGGGCAGCCCTATCTTTATTCTTTCTAGTGTATTTGTCATCAGTAGTTTTGGGTGCCTCTCGTGGCTATCATGACATTTGGTCGTCCATACAGGACAAGCTTTTGAGGTTCTCTCCTTTGTCTGCTTTACAACCATTGTCTCCCTGGCGAGATTGGATGTTTGTGCTGCTTGATGATTTCGAAAAAAAGTCGGCTTATCAGATCTGTCATCAGATGGTCAAGGCCAAGAGATGGGCCATTGGAAAGGCTAATAAATTATGGCATATTCGGGATAGCAAAAAGAAGTGACAGGAAAGATCCCTCCAACTCTGGAAGTCTAAGTTTCCTTATCAAGGTAAAGTGCTCATGTGGAGATTGCTTATTGGGGGTCTTCCAATTGGGGATGTGTTGCATATTCACAAGATCTCCCATAGTCGTGTATTTTGCACCACATGTGATGAGACATTGCTTCATCTCTTTGTCTCTCGCCCTGTTGCTCAACAGATTTAGAGTTTTGTTTCTCGTGTGTGGTCCTTGGTGACTCAATAGCAAATAGTAGCTCGTACGTGGATTATGGGAAGGATGACTTCTATGTCTGCTTTGCAATCAGATTATTCCTGCCTCTTCCATTTCCTTAGATGGATAGCTCTGTGGCTGGCAGATTCAAAATGCCTTTATTTTTTATTCGGCCTCGGGCATCCATAGTCATGTGACCTATGTTCGTGGTTTAGTGTTATGGCAGATCTCCTCTTTGGTTTCAGTTGATTTGGTTGTTCCTAACATTGCTGCTCCCTGGCTGGATATTGTTCGCTCCACACCAGCTGTCATTTCTGTGTGATATTTGTGTGTTAGAGTCTTGGTAGCTTTTCATTTGTGTCCGTTTTGTTTTTCTTAGCTGACTTGATGGTCTGATGTAAATATTGCTACTTAATTCAATTATCTTCACGAAAAAAAAGAGACAAAGAGATAGGAGAGAGGCTTGGAATTTCGGAGAGAGAGAGAGAGAGAGAGAGAGAGAGAGAGAGAGAGAGAGAGAGAGAGAGAGAGAGAGAGAGAGAGAGAGAGAGAGAGAGAGAGAGAGAGAGAGAGAGAGAGAGAGAGAGAGAGAGAGAGAGAGAGAGAGAGAGAGAGAGAGAGAGAGAGAGAGAGAGAGAGAGAGAGAGAGAGAGAGAGAGAGAGAGAGAGAGAGAGAGAGAGAGAGAGAGAGAGAGAGAGAGAGAGAGAGAGGAAAAGGCTTTTGATTATTTGGACTGGTCTTTCATTGCAGAACTCATGTCCTCTATGGGCTTTGGTGCTCGGATGTCTCGTCTGATCTACACTATCAGTGCTACAGCGTCTTCACGAGTTATGCTGAATGGAGGCGTTACCAAGCCAATTGTCCTTGCTTGCTCAGTCAGACAGGGGTGCCCTTTGAGTCCTCTCTTCTTTGCCCTTGCGACTCATCCAGTTCTTTCGATGTTATCTCACATGGCAGCTTCTACTCAGTTGGCTGGATTGTCGCTTCCCTCTGGACAGCACTTCATTGGTCAATCCTTGGCTGATGACAGCTTTATGATTCTACGTGTGGACAAGGATAACCTTCGCAAAGCTTTAGATGTTTGGGCTTTCTTTGGTCTGGCTTTCGGTCTTCGCATCAATGCTTTGAAATCAGCCATTCTCAGCTGCACGGAGTCGGATTTGCAGTCATTGGACTAGCAGGGAATGGTTGTTCCCCGTGGCTCCATTGTCAGGCATCTTGGGTACCCTTTGGGTGTTGATGTTTCCCCAAAGCAGTTACTACAGTGGATTTCACAGAAACTTGCGGCTAAGTTTCTGTATTGGAAGTCTCAGGCCTAGCCCTTCCATGTTCGCCTCAAAGTAGCCCAGACAATCATATTGCCAATGCACACATACTTCTTGCCCTTGCTGCCCTGGACTACTACTACACTCAATGCTCTTACTCAGTCTATTCGTTTCATGTTATGGAAGAATGATTCTTTGCATGCAGGCATTTCCTGGATTTCTTGGTCGCATGCGTGCACCCCCAAACGTATGGGTGGAGGGACTATTTTAGATGCCCAAACTCATATGTTGGCACTCCGTTGTTCTCTTTTTCGCGCCATGTGCTCGGAGCATCATCCATGGGTTGTTATAGCCCGTTATTTTCTTGAGGATTACGGGCTTCTGCATGGCAATACTCAAATCCGGAGTTCTTGGTGGCATGTTCTTAATGCAGATTTGCGGTTCTCCAGTTCTTCTTCATCTCTGCTTGCCCATTTGGTGTGTTCTTGGCGGCGACTGGTCCTCCGGAAGGCTCAGTGGCATCCAGTGGAGGATCCTTAGCTACTAATTCTTTTCAACTGGAATTGTTGGCAGTCTCGCGGTTAATTTCGTGGGAAGGTAAACATGAGCTTTGACCAAAATTCAACCGCATGGCACGTTTGGGCTTAACTTCAGTAGCGGATGCCACCCTTGCTAGTCGCAATATATTGATATCATTTCGTACAGCCAGGAGGCTTTTCAGGATCCCTTGTGGATACATGTATTTATGGGAACAGCTTTTGAGGGTGCTCCAGAGTAGACAGCCCTTTCTTGCCCTTGCTACGGATCGTCCTTGGCAAGACTGGGACTTTGCAGGCCAGTTGAATTTACAAAAGGCTTCAGCTAACCAGGTGTGCAGGCCAACTGAATTTACAAAAGGCTTCAGCTAACCAGGTGTACCATCTTCTGATTAAAGATCATCAATGGCTGGTTACTAAAGCTAATACTCTATGGGGATTGCATAAAACCCGGTCATGGTGGAGGGTAACTGTGATGGAGGGCTGGTTGAACAAGACACCCTTCAAATATAAGGTCTTTCTTTGGAGGGTGATGATTGGTGGTCTTCCGCTTGCTTCAGCTCTTTCCAAGCGTCGAATCTCCAATGGCAACTGTTTCTTTTGCCCCACCACTGTGGAATCCGCCCGTCATCGTTTTATTTCTTGCCCCCTCACTTAGAAAATCTGGTCATTCCTGTCAGCCGTTTGGTGAGCGGTGGTTGGCCTCTCGCTACGCTCGTTTGATTGGGTTTTTGCGCGGCCCAAATATTCCGCACCGACACAGCCACACATGAAGATCTTGTTTCACTTTCTTCGATATTTGGGCTGTTGGCATAACTGGACCATTCGGAATGCTTTCATTTTGATTCCGCCTATGATGTTCAGCGGCATATTGCTCGGCTTAAAGGTCTCTTGTATTGGCAGATAGATCTTCTCTGGCACTCTGACATGCTCCCTCCGGAGGACTTATGTCCCTGGCATATGGCAATTTCCTCTGTGTCTTTGCCATGACTTTGTAACTCTTTGGTTGTCTGGTTCTTGTAGAAAGTCAGCGTGTACACATGATGGGGTAGAGCCATCGTGTATCTTGTAATCATTCAAACTTGTACCTTTTTCGTAATTAATACAATTACCTTTTACAAAGAGAGAGAGAGAGAGAGAGAGAGAGAGAGAGAGAGAGAGAGAGAGAGAGATTAACATTTTTTGAGGCCAAAATTGGCCTATGAGACAACCATGTACAATGTTGGCTGTCACTAGATATCAAAGTGTGACATGCTAAAAAATGGTTAGTGATGTACTGTGAAAAGAAGCTAAGGTGATGTACAAAACAAAATAGTACTCATATAGGGATACAATGGGAGGAGGAGGTACGGTACCATATCGTACCGTACGTATTTGTACGATTCAGTACGAAAAAACGGGCCCTTTTGTTAAAATTTGGTAATTGTGGGTAATGCCCAATGTATTTCGTGTGATGTGGACACTTATTAAAGTGTCAATGTAGTGTGTGTACCTAATGTCTTTAAACATTAAAGTAGTGACACTAGGAACTAGAGTAAGTCAGCTTAACTCTAGTTAGTTGGTGGAAGGCTGGTTAGGTCAACCCATGACCCAAACTAGTGTTGTATTTTCACTCTATCTTTAAGTTTAGTAAGTACACTCTACTCTATTGCTTCAGCTCACTCACTATCATTGTCTCGTTTCTCTCTCCATTGCTGATCTTGTTTTCTCATAGTTGGTATTAGGACAGCCCCTGTGCGGGTTTCGAATAGCTATTGCCACTGGTGGCACTCTGTGCAAGGTCCTGTTGCCATGAGCCTTGGTTTGTACGAGGAAAAGAAGGGGAAACATTCAGCTGAATTGTTGTAGCTGCCACTCAGCTCTGCCTGCCTACGGCACATGAAGTTGCTGCCCAGCCACTAGTGTTGCAACCTTATTGCCAATTTGCACCGCCCTGTGGCTGCCAAGACCAGCCTACTTTGCCTAGACTAGTGTGTCTTCCAACTCCAACAGGCGCTGCTTCTGCCACCCCAACCGGACATTGCGTAAGAAATGTGGGGCTTTTTGGCCTAGAGGATCTAGCACGCATCCGGAGGCAAATTCTAGCTGTTGTTCACTATTGATGCTCATCTCGAGGCGACATTTTGCAGAAATTTGAGTTGTAAGGTATAAATTTTTTCAATTTCTTTGAAATTTGGGGCTTTTGCCTTGCACGTACTCCGAGGCAGGAAAGAATAGATGCAACATCATTTAATTGTTGCTACAGTCAAATTGAGCAAAAAAAATTGGGAAAATTCTAGAAATTTTGGTGAGAATTGGCATTAATTTATTGTAATTTCTACTTTTTGTGGACATGCATTTTGAGGCAGGTGTGGTACAACAATGCATTGCTGTTATTTCTTGACTGAGTGCTAATTTGGGTGACATTGTGCACACTTTGGCGTTTGTGTGACAATTTTGTACTTGTTTCTTAATCCCGTGGGGTTTTTTGGTACTGTAAAGAGTACACATTCTACACTTCAGCACCGAAGTATTTGGCTACAGGTTTTTGTTAATTATTGACAACATGGCACATTAGGGAAATAATGATCAAAGCAGTATTCTTGGTGTCCTTACTCAAGAGGACAAACTTGATGGATCAAACTACCCGTTGTGGAGTTTTATGGTCTACAACCTTATTGTTTGCGAAGGACTTGTGGAACTATGTTATAGGTCACTTGCAAGGACCGGGACGTCTCACACCTCAGGCACCTCAACGTCACACTCCAGGACATGTTGCTACTACTGCTACTACTGCTACTACTGCTACTACTGCCCCTCCTTCCCCTCCTATGGAGGATCAGAGAAAATGGGATTCGAAGGATGCACAAGCACTTTCTTTGATTGCATTGTCGGTAAAAAGGGACATTATTCCATATTTGATCTTGTAACACCTCAAAATCAGCATGGGACATACTTGAGCATATGCTTATAGCCCGCAATGAGGTTAGGATCTTCTATCTTTACAGAGAGTTGGCCAATCTGAACATGGATGAGGGTGATAGCATGATGGATCACCTTACTCACATACAGGATTTGCGTGAGCAGTTGCTCAATGCTGATGAGATTATTTAGGATGCTGAATTGGTGCCATTATTGCAAGAAGTCCGGTCACTAATAAGTGACGAATACAGAAAGAGATTGGCCAAGGAGTATAAGAAAGACTCTAGTTTGGCTGTCCAAGTGGCATCAGCCAGTAAATTAGTAGATGGTGATGCTTCAACCAACTTTGTGGAGGAGGATTATGCATTTCTCACATGCAGTTATGATTCTTCTATGGCTGATTCAACATTTAATGGTGTTGAAACGCAGCAAACATGGTTTTTTGATAGTGGTGCATCAAAGCACATCACTCCCAAGAAGCGCTTGTTTACCTCTTTGTATTTAGCCCTTTTGCTGGAAAGTGTATCACAAATAACAACAGTTGTGATGCATGTGGCATTGGGACAGCCAGTGTTACTGCTGCAGATGGTTTTGATTTCATGCTTCTAAATGTCGGTTTGTGCCTGGCAGTTTAAGGAACTTGTTGTCTATTTCTGCCTTCAATAAGCATGGCTTTCAGGTCATCTTTGAGAATGACAAATGCATTGTTAGAGATAGAGAGATAGATTATGCACTTGGGCTGTCCGGCACTTACAAGGGTTTGTTCTTGCTAGATATATATAATAGACAATCTCATGATGTTCTCAGTCACTAGTCTTACATCTACTATGCAAAATGCGGAGCTTTGGCGTGCCCCCTATGGACATATGAGTTTTAGGAGTTTGATGACCCTTCAGAGGTGTCATATGGTAGATACATTGCCTCCAGTGGAGACTCCACCTCATGCATGCGAGGGATGTATTTTGGGCAAGATGCACAAGTTTGTCTTAAAAAAGGATGGTGCATTGCATGTTGTCCGAAAAATGCGGCTTACTTACTCTAATGTTTGTGGTTCCATGAGGGCACTTAGGGGTCATCTTTACTTTGTTACATTTTATGACTGCTCACAATATATATGGGTATATGGGTTGAAGGCCAAATCTGATGTATTCATCCATTTTAAACATCTTGTAGCAAAGCTTGAGGTTGAAACTAATTTAAAGGTGCAAACACTTCACATGGATAGAGGGGGGGGGGAGTACATGTCTCGAGCATTTGAGACATTTGCTTGATCATGGCTTTCTGCATCAAGTCACTATTAGAATGACCCCTCAGCAAAATGGAGTTTCTGAAAGAAAGAATCGCACTCTCATGGAAATGACTCATTGTATGTTGAAAAGCAAGGGGCTGCCTTGTAAATTTTGGTTAGAAGGCCTTCAGCGTGCAAATCATGCATTGTATCGTACACCCACTAAGGCTTTGAAGACAATTACACTGTTCAAAGCTTGGCATGGCAAGAAACCCAAAGTTGACTACTTTCGGGTGTTTGGTTGCATAGCTTATGCGCATGTTCCGAAAGAGCTTCATTGGAGGCTTGATGACAAGGCTGTAAAATGCATTTTTATTGGCTATAGTTTGAAAAGCAAGGGCTATCACATATATGATCCCCGCACAAAGAAGGTTTTTGTTTATAGGGATGCCATATTTGCTGAAAATATTGCATTTTCACTCGAGCAGTTTCAAATGCCAACTACCCATGACATTGATGATATCTTTGAGGGCCCTTTGCCACTTTCTTTGGAGTTTGTGCCTATTGAAAATGGCTCCTGAACTTAGGGAATTGATGATGGTTTGCCACATACAGTAGAGGAAGCAGTATAGCATGAAAGGGCTGTTGTAAATGTAGCCAAAACAGTATTGAGATGGCTATTACAAACTCTCCAAGAGAGAGTAAAATGGATGCTCCTTTACCTCAACAAACAAGAGAGAGTAAAATGGTTATTACACTTTTGATGTGGTCGCAATGATAAAAGTTGCACAGAACAACTTGAGGAATGCAGGGATCACCATCCCTAAAATTTAGGGAGTTACTATTTTTGGATCCCAAAATCTGTTCGCGTCATGGTCTTTATTTTTACACGAAGATTAATTCTCTGGTCCATGCCGAGGTCAAATTTTGCACCGATCATGGAGAATTTTAGACCGGAAGGTTTAAACGGAAAAATTGTTACATGTATGCCATGTGGCACAAATTCCCGAGAGAGAGAGAGAGAGAGAGAGAGAGAGAGAGAGAGAGAGAGAGAGCATTAAAAAAAACGTAATAGGCATAAGGGGCAGATGGGAGAATGAAGTTTTGAGGAGCTGAGGGTAGATTGCTGCAAGAAACCCAGCCATGGAGAGTACTTCTACGTCTCTGACTCAAGCATGGAGGTAGAGCTTGCTCCCTCTAATCACCTCTCTCTCTATTCTCAGAAGAAATGCTTTGCATGATGGATTGATTCCATCGAAGGTACAATTCTGTGTTTTCTCTGCTCATGTTGAATAAGAACAGTGAACTTTACTCATGCTGAATGAAAACAGTGTACTTTGCACATGCTGAATGGTAAGAATAGTGAACTCTGCTCATGCTGAATGAGGACAGTGTACTCTGCACATGCTGAATCATAAGAACAGTGAACTCTGCTCATACTGAAGAAGAACAGTGAACTCTGCATATGCTAAACAGTAAGAACAGTGTGCTGGACAGTAAGAACAGTGAATTCTGTACATGCTGGATAATAAGGGATGTTGATCTAGACATGCTGTACTGTTCCTATGCAGCTGGGATTTACTTAGAAGAGATGAAAACCAACTATTCACAGGTTATGTATATTGAAACATTACAATTTTTTTTTGTAATTTTCTATCTTTTAATTGATAAAGAAATACCGAGAGGGGCACCGGTCTTCGGGGCCAATCTGGTGCTGAGCGAGGGAGAGAGGCTTCTGTTTATGTGTGTGTATGTAAAGTCCAAGTGTTAATTGAAGGAATTACCGCTTTCTGTGAGTCATAGACTGGTTGCATGGTTCCATCCTCGGGATCTGAATTCTTTTCTGTAAGAATTTAAGCTCGGACAGTTTTGGGTGAAAAGGCCATATACACAGGTTTTACAGAGATTACAGGACTAGAGAGATTGCAGACATGGATAAAGGCAAAGGAAAACTCCCCCATGAAGAAGAGAGTTCTTCTTCTGCTCATAGACACCAAAGAGAGAGTATTGGTGCACAGGTGTCGCCACCTTCTAGAACCGAGATTGAACCACATGATGAGGAGCAAGAACATGAGGACTTGTTTATGGCACAACTCCTCAATATGGTTGGCTCTTTCCAACAGCTAGTAAAGAATCCTCGGATGCAAAAAATTTTGAAGTCACATAATGAGGATTCTCAGGTTGAGTCATCACATCATACCATGGAGCGCTCAAAAAGGCAAACCTCTAATGTGCGTGAGCATGTGGAAAAGACACTAAACATGGAGATAGGTCCAGTGCAACAAGAAGCACAAGCACATGATCAATGAGTGAATGGTCAAGGCAGTTATGCACAAGTGGCACAGCAGACTGTTCCTCCTCAGTTTGCTACTTATCCTGGTTACTTTGGTGGTGGGTCAATTTTTCAAGCAATGGATGGATTATCCACGGGTTATCAGGGATACTTGCCTAGAGGGCCACCAGGAATAATGCCTATTGAGGCAGTGAATCCACTTTATGCTAATATTGGTCTACAGCCCGGTTATCAGACTCTGCAGAGTCCTTATATGATGCCTGGAGTACAAAATGCAGCCACTGGTTTTTCTTAGCCTAGTGGGCATATTGCAGCTAAGACAGGTGAAATGAATGTTGATAATGCACCTAAGGGACTCCCCTTTTACAGCCACCTGTCTATGACAACCTGACACCAAAAAGTGCAAAGCCTAAAGTCTATAAAGAGGGTGGTCAAGCAATAAAGTTTGAAACCTTCAGTGGTATGCAAGATAAGTTGAAAGCTTTGACAATTATAGAGTAGTTTGATGTAGCTTACACAGGAGGGAATTTTATTGAGACTTCTAAGGTGCGGAAGGTTGCAACTTTTTTGAAAGGTAATCCTTTGCAGTGGTGGAACATATTGTTGATGCAAGGATATGCACCTGTCACTTGGGTTCATTTCAAACAGTTGTTTGCAGCCTCATGGTTAACTAACACGTTTGAAGTAGATGTCATGACTGCATGGCATAAATTGGACGTGGCAAATTGTACGGATTTAGAAGAGTACAATGAGAAATTTTGGGAAGCACTTTTGCCTGTGAGTTCTTATAGGACAGTGCCCCTGTCAGAACAAATTGAAAAGTAATGTTGCGGTTTGCCCGAAGCCATCAGGGATTGTTGTACCAAGACTAGGGTTACAAATGTGGTACAGTTAATTGAAAATGCTGGTGTGGCAAATGCATGGTTGAAAGGAAAAGCTGACAGCTTTAAAGGCACTGAAAAGAAGGATTCTCAGTTCAAGCAGGATCCTGGCAGGGTAAATGACAAAAGAGGCCATTTTTTGGCAAAACATTTGAAGAAAGAAAGGCTTTAATGATGGTTGGAAAATGCTTTATTTGTGAACAAAAAGGCCATATTGCTTGTAAGTGCCCACAACAATTTTCTAAAGATGTGGAGGATAAAGATGCGCCAAGTAAAAAGAAGCCCAGCATTGGCTTAGTGCTTGATATGGTGGGAGATCAATCAGTTGATGATGCTACAGAATTGTGTAGAGCTTGGGGAAAGATTAGAGATTCCACAGTGCTTATTTTCTTTGATCTTGGGGCTCGTGCAAACTTTACCTCACCAGCATTGGCAGCTAAATTGGATATACATCCCGGGGAAATGGGACCAGTTGGACAGGCTGATTTTGCATGCCCAGGACATACTGAACCTATCATCCCCATTCTTGGCAAACTTCATATGCATATTCAGAGCTATGTGGACATAGAGGAGTTCCATATTATGGCTCTAGAGGGCTGTGATGTTCTGTTGGGTATCCCATGGTGTCATAGGAAGCATGCTATCTTGGATACTTACAATAGAATGATTATTCTTGTTCATAGGAGCAAGACTCATGTGTTAGATGTGAAGCTTAAAGGAGAGTCTATCCCAGTTGTTTCTACTTTTGCAATTACTTCTATAATGAAAAATCATATTTTTGCATACTTGGTTTTTGCAAAGCAAGTTAATGAAGTTGACAGTAATGTATCTGCGCTAGATGAAAGTAGAAGGGCTTTCTTGGATAAATTCAGTGACTGTTTCTTAGATTCGTTACTAGGAGAGTTACCCCCTGAGAGGCCTGAAGATCATACCATAGATCTTATTCTAGGGACTAGTCTGCCCTATAGGCCGCCGTATAGGGTTAGTGTAGCACAATAGAAAGAGATTATGACATAGGTTAATGAGCTTTTAGAGAAAGGACTAATTCAGCCCAGTAGTTCTCAGTTTTGTTCACCTGTGTTGCTAGTTTAGAAAAAGGACGGCTCTTGGCGAATGTGTATTGACTATAGAGCCTTGAATAAGAATACGATTAAGAATAGGTTTCTGATTTCGAGGATAGATGACATTCTTGATCGATTACAGGGAGTAAGAATGTTTAGCAGGATAGATTTAAAAAGTGGATACCATCAGATTAGAATCGGGCCAGAGGATATTCATAAGATTGCTTTTAGAACGACATTTGGTCTCTATGAATTTTTAGTCATGCCGTTTGGATTGACTAATGCTCCTACTATGTTTAACAGGATGATGGATAGAATTTTCCACCCTTATCGAAGTTTTGTTGGCACATTCTTTGATGATATGATTATCTTTTCAAAGGATGAAGAGGAGCATAGAAAACACCTAGTTGCAGTTCTTTAATGAGCTTAAGCGTAACAGATTGCTCATTAATGGTAAGAAGAGTGAATTCTTTTTGGAAGAGATTCACTTCCTTGGGCACATAGTTTCTAAAGATGGTGTGAAGATGGATCCTACAAAGATAGAAGCAATTGTCTCTTGGCCAGACTTGAAAACTGTTCATGATGTCTGCAGTTTTCTTGGCCTATGCTCTTACTACAGAAGATTTGTAAGACACTTTGCAGAGATTGCTTCTCCTTTACATATGCTTGAAAAGAAGGATGTCAAATGGCAATGGACTGATAAAGAGAAATCAGCATTTAGATGTTTGAAGGGGAAAATGACTATAGATCCAGTACTTATTTTGCCAGATCTGTCTAAGCCATTTGTAGTGTAGTGTGATGGATGTGGTAACAACATTGGTGCTGTATTAATGCAGAATGGCCGAGTTGTGGCATACGAGAGTAGAGTACTTTCTGTCGTTGAAAGGACTTACCAAATTTATGAGAGAATTATTGATTGTGATCCATGCACTCTCTAGTTGGAAGCACTATTTGCTTGGTGCTGATTTTATAGTGCAAATAGATCATCAAACACTTAGATACTTTCTTACACATGCTAAATTGTCAGAGAAACACATACGTTGGGAAAATTTCCTATCTATGTTTCATTTTCAGATAGTGCATGTGGAAGGCAAGAAGAATGTAGTTGCAGATGCTTTATCTCGCAAACCACAGGTGTCAGCTGTTTCAATTCCTTATCACCATGAATTGGATGATATGAAAGAGCAGTATGCTGATGATGAAGATTTCTCTGAAATCTATGAACAGTTGATCAATGGCCAACATCATGATCATTATGTGTTCAAAGAAGGCTTTATCATGATGCATGGAAGACTATGCGTTACAAAACAGCTAAGGCCAAAAGTTTTATTAGAAAGTCATGCTCCACCGTATGCAGGACATCGTGGTATTGATGCTACAGTCAAAGCGGTAGAGGCTTTCTTCTATTGGCCAGCCTTGAGATCTAATATTGATGCGCATATGCCAAATCTTGCCTTGTATGTCAAAAGGTCAAATTTGATAGACAGAAGGCACCAGGGTTATTGCAACCACTGCCTATTCCAGAAAGGCCATGGGAAAGTATTGCCATGGATTTCATTTTTGATCTTCCAAGAACTTCTTCAGGGAATGATGGAATCTGGACTATCATTTGCAGATTCAGCAAACAGGCACATTTCATTCCTGTAAGGAAAAAGGTTAAGTCAGAACACATGGTAAAGATATTTACGGAAAATATCTTTAAGTACCATGGAATGCCACGGTCAATTGTCAGTGATAGAGACCCAAGAATAACTAGCTTGTTTTGGAAAGCATTGTTTGAAAACATGGGCACTACGCTGAAATTTTCATCTTCTTTCCATCCACAAACTGATGGACAGTATGAAGAAGCAAATTCGACTATTTTAGATTTACTGAAGTGTTATCTTTCAGATCATAAGACTTGTTGGGAACACTACTTGCCATTGGTTGAGTATGCATACAATAATACAATGCACTCATCTACTGGCAAAGCACCTTTTGAGATTATGGAAGGTGGAAAGAAATTGCCTCCCATTTTGCAGACAAAAGATAACATCTTTGAAGTAGATTGTTCTGTAAAAGATTGGGAAGAAGCATATAAAAAGGTCAAGTATGCCCTAGAAAAGTCACAAGCTAAATAGAAAAGAGCTACTGATAGTCATCGTCGGGAGCTCTTGTTCAAAAAGGATGATTGGGTCTTATTGCATTTTGAAAAGGCACGTTTGAGAAAACAGAAGGGCAAGGAACGTTTGTTTCTAAAGTTGAGTATGCGTTATTATGGCCCTTTTCAAGTCTCAGAGAAGATCAATGACGTAGCATATAGGCTGAAATTGCCAGAGAATTGGAAAATTCATAATGCATTCCATGTGAGCCTATTGAGGCCTTCTATTGGTGAACTGCCAGAAGATTTGGTTCAAGAGGAATAGCCAGAATTAGATGAGATTCGAGTTCATGAGCAGATCCTGGCACATAAGGATAGGAAAGTGAAAGGTAGAGTTGTAAGAAGATTTTTTGTGAAGTTCAAGAACTATTCACCAATGGATGTCAAATCGATGGAAGAGGCTGAATTGGCAAATTCGCCTCAGTTATTGCAACTCTACCGAGAAGCTTTCTTACTGGAATCTACAGTGACTTAGAATGCTTTTTGAAGCAATGTACATTCTCTATTGTACAGTTGAATATTGTATCTCATTGAATAAGGCATAATGTATGGCTTACATTTGGCATTAACATGTGTATCATTGAATGAAATCTCAGTGCTTTGAAGTTGTATTTGTTACACTTCAATCGAATGAATATGCATATTGTGACACTAATAGTTCGCGTATACGTGCTATCACCCTGTGTTGCATCCGGAAACATGTATATTAGAAAGGCTCCTAATAATCATAGTTGGATATAGGATGTAATCCTCCATCTATGTGAGACTTGAACTTGCGATGACACAAATGGTAGTGGGGAAACTCCTACCATCGCCACGTGTCATCTGTTAGCAAGTGATACATGGGATGACACTAATAACATGGAGAATCTTGTTATCGCCTTGTGTTATCTGTTAGCATGTGTGGTATGCAATTGAGGTTGCTTGCTTCTTTCAAGAGGGGGGTATGTCACTAGGTGATGATACTTTTTACAGTTGCTTTTCTTATTTACTTATATAAACATTTTTTTCTTCTTTTCTTTTATTGTTGTTGCTTTTTACCCCCAAGTTCTCTTGGAATAAGCGGGATCTTTGCATGGCTAGAAGAGGCAGCCATTGAGACAAATTGGACTAATGGTTTGTCTGAGCCTTAGGACCAGTTCCATATTAAATGGGCACTGAAGAATAGAATGCGAGTGGTTTGGGACTGTGTGCTTAGCCACTAGAGATGGTGCAGGACAATGAGCCTGGCCAAGATAGAAGATGCACATGTGAGAATGCTCACGGAATAAAAGTCACTGTAACTGAGCCACATTACACTTTTGATGTGGTCGCAATGATAAAAGTTGCACAGAACAACTTGAGGAATGCAAGGGTCACCATCCCTAAAATTTAGGGAGTTATTATTTTTGGACCCCAGAATTTGTTCGCGTCATTGTCTTCGTTTTTACACGAGGATTAATTCTCTGGTCTGTGCCGAGGTCAAATTTTGCACTCGTCATGGAGAATTTTAGACTGGAAGGTTTAAACGGAAAAATTGTTACATGTATGCCATGTGGCACAAATTCCCGAGAGAGAGAGAGAGAGAGAGAGAGAGAGAGAGAGAGAGAGAGAGAGAGCATTTAAAAAAAACGTAATAGGCATAAGGGGCAGATGGGAGAATGAAGTTTTGAGGAGCTGAGGGCAGATTGCTGCAAGAAAACCAGCCATGGAGAGTACTTCTACGTCTCTGACTCAAGCACGGAGGTAGAGCTTGCTCCCTCTGATCACCTCTCTCTCTATTCTCAGAAGAAATGCTTTGAATGATGGATTGATTCCATCGAAGGTACAATTCTGTGTTTTCTCTGCTCATGCTAAATAAGAACAGTGAACTTTGCACATGCTGAATCGTAAGAACAGTGAACTCTGCTCATATTGAATAAGAACAATGAACTCTGCTCATGCTGAATAAGGATAGTATACTCTGCACATGCTGAATCGTAAGAAAAGTGAACTTTGCTCATGCTGAAGAAGAACAATGAACTCTGCACATGTTGAACAGTAAGAACAATGTGCTGGACAGTAAGAACAGTGAATTCTGCACATGCTGGACAGTAAGGGATGTTGATCTGGACATGCTGTACTGCTCCTATGCAGCTGGGATCTACTTACAAGAGATGAAAATCAACTGTTCACAGGTTATGTATTTTGGAACATTACCATTTTTTTTTTGTAATTTTCTATCTTTTAATTGATAAAGAAATACCGAGAGGGGCACCGGTCTTTGGGGCCAATCTGGTGTTGAGCGAGGGAGAGAGGTTTTTGTTTATGTGTGTGTATGTAAAGTCCAGGTGTTAATTGAAGGAACTACCGCTTTATGTGAGTCATGGACCGGTTTCATCTCTCTTCATTCTCTCTTTAGGAAAGTTATTCTCCAGCTTGAGACGCTCCTGCTCGTTACCTCAGACGTCAATATTTTGCCCTGCAAGACCCGGCATTGCAGAAAAACGTCAATCTGGCGTAGATTTCGCAAGCAAGGATTCGATCTGGTCCAACATCCATCACAAGGCACGATTCTCCAGATCTTTGTGGGGCATTTGAAGACCCCCAAGTGAGCAACCTCAGGATGAAAGGGCTCCCTAAAATTCTCTCTCTATCTGTCACAATTTGTGAAACCCTAACTGTCATCTCTGTGGGCAGCCATACCCAAAGCTTCAAAGCTTGACATTTTCACTATTTCTTCTCACTGAAGCTATCAACAGTGGTTTTAATAGCTGAGCTACACTCTTTGGAGCTCACTACAGATCTGGAAGTGCCCGAGTAAGCTTAGAAGTCATTCACAAAGATTCAAGAAAAGACGAAGACTCCATATCCATTTCACCTCAAAATTTCTTTTCACGCCATTTTCACATCTCTCTTAGCTCAAGGAAGTTCTTGCAACTCTAATTGGTGATTCACTCAGTTTTCAGTAAGTTTTTTCCCATCAAATCAGAAAGAAGGGGAGAAATCAGCAGCAACATTAAGCTCAATATAAAGATCTTCAAATCTTCAAGCATAGTATCTATTGATACTCAACTAGTGTTATTTGGCACTAATCTACTTGTGTTCTTGGGCAACTCACTTTTTGGTATTATCTCAGCTATTTGAAGTTGATCAACATGGCAGAACTTCAGCAAATAGCCAAGTTCAATGGAGAAGGCTTTCATGCTTGGAAGGAGAAGACCATTTACCACCTTATGCAGAAGGACTTGTGGGACCTGTTTGAGGATGATGTAAGAGATGCAGATAGCAAGAAGAAAGATGATGAAGATGGGTTCGTTGAAAAAGACCAGCTCAAGACAAAGGAGTGGAAAAAGATGAACAACAAGGCTCTAGGCATCATTGCCTGGGGACTATCTGATGATGTATTGCACCATATCTATGGTATCTAAGATGCTAAAAAGGTTGATAGGATCTTTGGAAGCCAAGCCAAAAACTCTAAGGTCAAGTTGTTAATGCAGTTCTTTAAGCTTGACATAAAAAACAACACTTCAATGACCATGCATATTAACAAATTCAAAAGTCTAAAAACTTAACTTGTCACTTTGAAGAAAACAATAGACGAGGATGAAGCCATTGTTGTACTCCTTGCTAGTGTAAACTAGGATCCTCATGAAAATCTTGTCTCTACTCTCAGCAATGTATCTAATTGTCACAAAAAGATATTGAGCACTTTCTTCTTGATGAAGAGAATAAATAGAAGAATAAGAATGCAAAAGATAGTGTCCCATCATCTAGGAAAAATCTCTTATATACCAAAGGAGCTACTAGAACTAAAGGCCGAGGCCGAGGATTCAACAACTCCGACACCAAAGATTGGATGACATGTCATTATTGTGGTAAGATTGGCCATATAGCCAGTGAATGTTTCCATCATAAAAGAGCACAACAAGTGCAGAATGGTAACCATTAGAATCAGCTCATGAATAAAAGAGAAGAAGAAAAAGATGCTTCCGCCATCAACAACTCTAACAGATTGTTTTGAAGAAATTATTTTTCCCATAGTGGATTTTGTTTCCCTCAGTGGATTTTCTTTGTAAAATAAAATCCTTACCAAAGATGTAAAGTCTCAAGGTTTAACTTGACTAGGTTGCCTATGAGTTAGTCTCCCGGGCTATGTCATCATGTAAGGGGGGCAAAAGCAAGTAAGTGTAGGAACTCATCATTTGAGGGGGGTGTTGAGAAATGATAAATGATGTATGCTTTAGGAAGAGATGTCCTGAATCCCACATGCATAGTGAGGAGAGTGAAGAAAGGTCAGAGACTATATAATGATGTACTTGGTTCACTTTTCAATGTAATGTCATAGTATTTTTGTCCTTCAATTAAGTGTTTGTGTCATTGTCAAACACACAAGATTGTGTTTATGAGTCCAAGTCTCAATCTTGGAACCTTCACTTGTGTGACAGTTGATCTTGTCTGTGTCTATGTCTACATGAGTCATGTCTACGTCTTCCATCCTCCATAGCTCATGCCATGCTCTAGATCCACGTCTTCTGACACAGACTATGAGGAAACTTTTGCTTCTACATCTTGTATGAGTACGGTAAGATGTGTGATTGCTATGGCTGCAAATTATGGTTGGAAACTATATCAATTGGACATTAAAACAACCCATGGATCATACATTGGCAAGCTATTAAGTGGATTTTCAAATATTTGCAAGGTACTTAGTTACATGCATTATTATTTCTGAGGGGGGAGACTTGCACTTATAGGCTTACAATGATTCAGATTGGGTTGGTGATGCAGACACTCGGCAATCTCCTAGTGGACATTGTTTTTTTCTGGGTTATTCATGCATTTCATAGCTAAGCAAGAAACGGCCTACAATGGCTAGCTCGTCTTGTGAGACTGAGTATAGGGCCGCCTTCATAGCAACAATGGAATGTGTATGGTTGCATAGATTGTTGGCTGATCTATATTTACCATTGGAGGGTCCTACACCCATTCTTTCTAACAGTTAGAGTGCTATTGCAGTGGCACGAAATCGTGGATGCATTACCATTATGTCAAAGAGAGATATATGTATCCACATAGGAAAATGTTGCAGGCATTCACCAAAGCATTACCATGTGAGAAGTTTGAGGCTTTTTAAAAGTCCTTGAACTTATTATCCTTTGGTTCAATTCCAAGCACAACCCATTTCGATGACATGGGGGGCTCACAAGATTAGCAATCTATTTGTTTTCTTCCATTTAGCCTTTGCTAATCCTCAAAACACTTAGTTTTTAATCCTTATAAGCTTCCATCCACATGGCAATCAAGCTACACACTTTATAAAATCCCGCAAGGTCATGTTCATTTGACCCAATGTCTCACATTTGCCATAAAGCTACTCCTTTTGCAAAATGCATCATTGAGCTCATGCCAATAGATCTAAGGCAACTTTGCAGAAAAGTTGACACCCCTTCCCAAAAAGTCCTATGGAATTTGTATTTTCCTAGCCTAACGACTTGTGCTAGGAGCCTCAACTTTACAGTGTTTACAAGAGTTTTTCCCCAGGTTGCTGGCTTAAAAAGTGCAACAATGTTATGCAAATCTATTTATCCATTTTGCCCAAGAGGCCCAAGAGGAGACTTATATTGTTGTTAAGACAAAACCTGAAGCTCATGCACTTGCAAAGGCACATCTACCTTAGAATCCACATGATGCTGCAGTGCCTCAAGATCATGGTTGCATTCTGAGATGAAGTGACCCAACTGGTCATACCTAAAACAATACCTAGCAAATGTTTCCCATTTCAACTCATGAAGCAAGGCTCACAAACCAAGAGCCTCAAAGTGAGGCTCCAATCTGTCCCAACGAGTGCAAGATGAGAGGAAGAAACCACCAAAATATACTAAGGGGAAGTTCACCACTTCCAACCTAATGGGACAATCATGCCTAAGAATATCTTGGCATGAACTAGTTGTTCATCCAAAAACAAAGAAATGTGTTACATGATCTAAGCACTAGTGTTCGATCTGCGAAAGAGGACCTTGAAGAACCCTTTGGGTCCATCATAGATTTCCTTAACAGGAGGAGCCCGCACCTGTCCATTATCAACATCCTTTAGCAAATCATGGCACAAGGGTAGGGCCTCTAGCCATGCTTGATTTTTGGCAATGAGGGGAGTCTTGGCCTGTGAAATAGAAGATGGCAGCCCTCTTATGGAAGGCTGCTTTTGCTGCAGCATAATGTTTATCCCCAAGACTGCAGTCTGCCAGACTGCCACAGTATATTCTCCTTCTTGTAAACTAGTTGCTTTCCATTCATTTGCATGAATATATTCACTCATCTGTTGGGTATCTCACACGCCTTACTTACGCCTACGCTCATATGGGAGTGTGCGGGTGATCACTAGGACACTGGGGCACTTTTTACTCTCGGTAGGAGAGGTTTTTTCCCCCAGATTATGTGTACTATTTTGTATGTGCTTGTGGTGCACACTTACGGGCACTTACTGTGTTCGGGTGTGAACAGCCCCTTATAACTCTAAGGTATAAGGGTTATCATTTGTACTTTCAGCTAACACTCTATTCAGTACTATTGCATTGGGTATCGTGCTCAACTCTGTCTCTCACTCTCACACTGTCTACTGCACTTCAGCTGCACCTCGATCCTCTCCCATCTGACATTTGGTATCAGAGCTCAGCTCTGAACTCAGCTTCTGCAGCACACGCCAGTCCTGCTCCAGCGTCAGATGTCACCTCAGCACAGGTACAACCTGTCGTCAGTTCTGTCAGCAGTGAGGCGCTGTTCCACAGAGCTGCCTCAGCACAGTACAAGTCGTCGCCAGCCTCCACCAGTACCCTGTCCGTCAGCAGCTCGCGAGCAGCACCAGGTCCACGTCAACGTTAGTCTCGTCAGTCACGTCTGACATCAGTCTCGTCACGTCAGCTGCAGGCGCTGACGTATGCCAGCGCGCTGTCCAACAGTGCAGTCCTCGTCAGCCCAGGCGCCGCCTAAGTCGTCTGTTAGCCCATACGACTTCCGTCAGACCACCGTCAGTCCACCCGTCACACGCGACTGACCTGTGCCCGCCCGTCAACGTCACGTGCAGCCCGCAAGTCTGACATCAGCCCGTCCTGCCCGCCGTTTTGACCACGTGCAGCCCGCCTGCCCATCGCGTCTGGTCAGCCCGTCTGACGACCTGCTCACGCCTGCCCGCCTGCCTTTGTCACGTCAGCAGCTCGCGACGTGCTGCACGACCAGGTAAAATTTTCAAAAATTTTATTATTTCAGCCCAGAATAAAATTCTGGAAGCGGCGGTTCACACGCGGTTGGCACAAATTTACTGGAAAAGTAAATTTCATGCAAATTTCTGACTGAATGGTCAGAAAATTTTGGGGCTTTTGTGTATTTGGAGGACAGATGCATTTAAACTGCTGATACAGTCACAGACCGACTGTTTTTGACAGAGATTTTGGCAAAATTTTGGGGATTTATTCATAACAGTGTTGCACTGCACTGTTTGCACATTGGGAAGCGTGCAGTGTCTGTCTGTGACACATTGAATGCACATTTTGGGGCTTTCGTAATAGACATTTGTGACAGAAATTTTGGGCAGAAAATTTTGGGGCTTTTGATGTTTTAGTGCTGCTGAGCACTAATTGCACCTTGGGAAGCGTGCATCAGTGACAGTTTTTTGTGACAGAGTACCCTTTGCACATTAATTGCAGACTTGTGTTTGCTGCAATTTCTGGAAATTTGCAGATTTCCAGTCCGTACTGCATTGACATTGCTCTATTACCTTTTGGGAAATAATGGCAAATCAGGGAGATGTATTCACCTATGTGTCCAAGGAAGACCGATTGGATGGGAACAATTATTCCCTTTGGTCTTTCATGATGAAGAATGTATTAGTGGCAAAAAATTTGTGGGATTATGTCAGTGGAGAGGAAGCACGACCGGGAGTTGTGGCTCCCGCTACTCCTCCTCCAGGAGGACGTGCAAGAGGGCAACCTCAGCCCCCTCCACCTCAGCCCGCTCAGCCACTTCCCCCAAGAACTGCAGCCCAGAAAACTTGGGATACACGGGATGCACAGGCTATGTCGCTGATTGCATTGGCAGTTCAGCGTTCTATCATTCCTCATATTCGTTCAGCAGCTTCTTCACAAGAAGCTTGGTTGATATTGGAGCAGATGTTTGCAGGAAAGAATGAGACTCGCATCTCTTTCTTGAAGAAAGAGCTAGAGACTCTAAAGATGAATGAGGGTGATTCTATGCAGGATCATCTCAACAAAATTCAGGATTTGCGGGAGCAACTCATGAATGTGGATGAGTACTACTCAGATGCGCAGCTGATTTCTACGACATTGAATTCACTGCCTCCCTCTTACTTGGCTTTTCATACTGCCTTGAACCTCACTATGAGGATTTCGAAAGAGCCCATCACTTTCATTCAGCTTGTCAGTTTGCTTCTAGAGGAAGAGCAAACTAGACGGAACAGTGGTGTGGATGGTATAGCCTCTGAGCAGGCTTTTATGTCAAGGCAGAAGGGTAAAAACAGCCAAGGGAAAAATGCTTCGCAGAGTTCTGGTAGTAGTAACACTTCACAGACAAGTCAGAAACAGGGGGGCACGCAAGCCAAGAAAGGAAAATGCCATTACTGCAAGAAGCCTGGCCACTACATCACTGAGTGCAGGAAGCGCATCGCCAAAGAGAAGAAGAAGGAGTCAGGGATGTCTGTTTCTGCAGCTCCTTCCACTGCCAGTGAGTCCGCGTCCTTTGTTGCAGACAGGGACTATTGTTTTTACACTTGCAGTTATGATGTCTCTTGGGCTGATAGAGCATTTAGCTCTACAGAAGATGCTGACACTTGGTTCTTTGACAGTGGTGCTTCACGGCATATCACATCTCGTAGAGATTTGTTTGCTTCTCTTGGTGCACCTCCCGTTGGGAAGTCTGTTCAGTGTGCTAATAATGCATCATACCCTGTTCGTGGTATTGGGGAGATTCAGCTTACAGCCATTGATGGCTCTATTCTCCGCCTACAGGATGCTTTGTATGTGCCTGGCATTAAGAAGAATCTGCTTTCCATTTCTTCTATGGCACGTTGTGGTTTGCAGGTCACCTTTGATGATGACCGTTGCATGGTCCGTGACAAGGAACACATGACATTGGTCTTGACAGGTTCTTTGTGTCATGGGTTATATGAGTTGGATGCTCTTTCGGTAGATCAGTCTGCATATTTGACATCCACTCTTACTCCTGCTATGTTAGAGGCAGAGTTATGGCATGCTCGTTTGGGGCATGTAAACTATGGCAGCTTGATGCTATTACAGCGTACTCAGATGTTGGATGGATTACCTCTCTTGGAGAGACCTCCTGAGCATTTATGCGAGGGTTGCATTTTGGGGAAAAAGAAGTCAGAAGTGTATGATGCATTTTTGGCCCATGCAGACACAGTCATTGGGTGGTTGTTACTATTTTGTAACATTTATTGATGACTTTACACGTTTGTGCTGGGTCTACTGTTTGAAAAAGAAGTCAGAAGTGTATGATGCATTTTTGGCTTTCAGTGCACTTGTGGAAACTCAGTCTGGTTGCAAGATTAAGACTCTCCGTTCGGACCGAGGGGGGGAATACATGTCCTCTATGCTGAATTCTTATTTGCAGCAGAAGGGCATTATCCATCAGTACACTACTGCATATACTCCACAGCAGAATGGGGTAGCAGAGAGGAAAAATCGGTCACTCATGGAGATGGCCAGATGTATGCTGAAGGCAAAGAGTTTGCCTCATAGTTTTTGGATGGAAGCCGTCATGTGCGCTTGCCACATTTTGAACAGATGCCCTACCAAGGCCTTGAAAACCGTCACACCTTTTGAGGCTTGGCACAGCCGCAAACCTTCTGTTGGCCACTTCCGTACTTTTGGGTGTCTTGCATATGCCCATATTCCACAGGTACTTCGAAAGAAGTTGGACAACAAGGCTGTAAAATGCATCTTTATGGGATATAGCAGCGAAAGCAAAGGCTACAGACTCTATGATCCCGTGACCAAGAAGGTTTTTGTCAGCAGGGATGTTGTATTTGATGAAAAATCAGAATTATCCTTGGCTGGTTTTGATACATATCAGGCTGCCCGTGATGTCTTTGAAGGGCTGCTGCCCATCACATTTGGTGATTCAGCTGGTACTTCAGCAAATGAACCTAATGTTCAGCCAGCTGCTCCTATGGAACATGCAGTAAATCAGCACATTGCTGAAACTGAAATTCAGCAGGAACTTGTACACAGTCAGGAAGCAAGACAGGTGCCTAGATGGTACACGCAGACTATGAGAGATAGTCATTTGGAAACACCCTTGGCTGGTCGTACTCGAAGGCAAACTCGACTGCATGATTCAGCACATTCCATGGAGTTTGTTATGGCAGCATGTACTCATGATAATGAGGAGCCTGAATGTTTTGAGGATGCACGACATAGTGTGCATTGGATGGCAGCCATGCAAGCTGAATTGGATTCTATTCATAAGAATCATACTTGGGATTTGGTGTCTTTGCCAGTTGGCAAGCGTGCCATTGGTACGAAATGGGTCTACAAATTGAAAAGGAATGCAGATGGATCCATAGATAAGTACAAGGCACGGCTGGTAGCTAAAGGCTACGCACAGAAAAAGGGCATTGACTATGAGGAGACCTTTGCTCCTACCTCCCGTATGACGACCATTCGGTCTATGATTGCCTTGGCTGCACATTTTAATTGGAAAGTGCATCAGCTGGATATAAAGACTGCATTCTTACATGGGGAACTTCAGGAAGAAGTGTATGTACAGCAGCCCATTGGTTTTGCAGTTGAAGGCTCAGAAAATTTAGTATGCAAGCTGAAAAAAGCTCTATATGGTTTGAAACAAGCTCCACGAGCTTGGTACGCAAAGATAGATGCTTTCTTGCTTAGTCAGGGGTTTGTAAACAGCCCATCTGAGTCTACCCTTTATGTACATAAAGAGGGGGGATCCATGCTGATTTTGTGTCTATATGTAGACGACCTTTTGCTCACTGGAACACGTGCTGATCAGATTTCAGCATTCAAAAATAATTTACAGCAAACTTTTGACATGTCGGACTTGGGTATTTTGCACTATTACTTGGGCATCCAGTTTGTACATGATGCTAGAGGCATTGGATTATGTCAGTCAAGGTACATTGGGCAACTTCTTGAGAAGTTTGGCTTACAGGATTGCAAGCCAGTTTGTACACCCATGGAACCTGGGCTCAAACTGTCATTACATGATGACAGTGATTTGTTTGATATCCATACTTATGCTCCAGCAGTGGGATGTCTCATCTATCTATGCCACACTCGGCCAGACATACAGTTTGCCGTTTCAGTTTTGAGCAGGTACATGCATCAGCCTCGTATGTCGCATTGGCAAGCTGTGAAGCGTGTGTTTCGTTACTTGCAGGGTACTAGAACTCTTGGATTGCTTTATGCCAAGGGGGGACCACTGCAGTTACATGCTTACAGTGACTCTGATTGGGCTGGTGATTTTGATACTCGTCACTCCACTAGTGGCAATTGTTTCTTTCTTGGCTCGTCATGCATTTCTTGGCTTAGCAAGAAACAATCCACTGTTGCCACGTCGTCATGTGAAGCTGAGTACAAGGCAGCCTTCACTACTGCAGTTGAGTGCGTATGGCTTAGACGCTTACTTGCTGATTTGGATGTATCTGTTACGGAGCCTACTCCTTTATATACTGACAGTCAGAGTGCCATTGCAGTGGCACGGAACCCTGTGTTTCATGCTCGCACGAAACACATAGAGATTCACTACCACTTTGTCAGAGAGGCTACATGCAGGTGATATCAGCCTTGTCTACTGTCCTACCACCAACAATGTGGCAGACATCTTCACCAAAGCTCTTCCACGAGACAAATTTGAAGCATTTCGCGATGCTTTGAATTTGACGCCCTTTGGTGGCGGATGATCCTTGTACACTTGATCACTCTTCACTCCAGGGGGGTTTGTTGGGTATCTCACACGCCTTACTTACGCCTACGCTCATATGGGAGTGTGCGGGTGATCACTAGGACACTGGGGCACTTTTTACTCTCGGTAGGAGAGGTTTTTTCCCCCAGATTATGTGTACTATTTTGTATGTGCTTGTGGTGCACACTTACGGGCACTTACTGTGTTCGGGTGTGAACAGCCCCTTATAACTCTAAGGTATAAGGGTTATCATTTGTACTTTCAGCTAACACTCTATTCAGTACTATTGCATTGGGTATCGTGCTCAACTCTGTCTCTCACTCTCACACTGTCTACTGCACTTCAGCTGCACCTCGATCCTCTCCCATCTGACATCATCAGCCTATTAGCTTGAACAAGCATTATTGAGACATGTTGTTCCTCTCCTATTGAGGAAGATAACATTCCAGTTTGGGGACCTTGGGAATGCTTGATAAGCACGAAGGGTTGACTGCTAGTTTGTGGTGCTTGCTTGCCTACTTCATCTCCTTCTCCATCATCTCCTTTCTCTATCTCTCTCTTTCTCGAAATAGTGCACACTCGTTTTTGTCTTTATCAGTGAAATGTGGTCTTTTAAAATGATCCTTTTGAAGTGTCTTTGTATACTTGATAAGTATATATTCCAAAATTATGGAAAATTCTTATTTCTACTTAGTTTTCAATACCCTGTTCCCGGAATGTGGCCTCTGAATTCCGATTCCCTGTTGCACACTTCTGGTAGGTGCATCAAGGAAGGAGCCTCGAAATGGAGGGATTCCTCATTTTGCAAGCCATGAATATAAGACAAACTGTTCATATGAGCATATTTGTATGACAAAGGCATAATTTCTGATGCAAAGAATATTATCTTGTAAGAAGGTCATCTGCTTTCCAAGGGCTGACCCGCCGAGCTCCATGTCCTCTGAATACCTAGTCCAGTAATGTCCATTTTGATAATCCTGTCCGTGGTGTATTCATCTGAGAGGGAGGGAGAACTCTTATCTACATCTTTGAAATGCCCTAAGACACATGAGAGAGAAAATAATAATATAGTGATGCAATATCATGTCTAAGCAAACAGAGTAAGAAAGTAATCATCATAGAAAACCAGGGTGCACACAGTGCATTTGGCATGGGTATGTATAGACACAGACACAACATGTATAGCCATGCATTGAAGAGAGCTTCAAAATGCAATTTTACAGAAATTATGGAATGTCAAGAACATTGAGTAATGGTCTGCTGAAAAGTTATGTATTGCATTATGTTTGTTTTCTTGCTAATACAGAGTCATTCTCAGGCATTATGCCACAAAGTTTTTGAAACATAATCTGTTCTTGCACTGAAGGTTGTTAATGTAGTTCTTACTTCTCACTGTGCATGTCTCAGAAACAGTTACATGAGCACCAGAAGCAAAAGGACAATCGATTAAAGATTATGCATGAAGTGGGAGCCTTGTCTGAAAGGTTACGGCAGTGCACAGTAGATTTTCTTGCAAAAGAAGATGCTAGGTCAAATGAGAATAACACTGCCATTACAGATGCTGCTGATCTACTGATGACATCAGACAGTCGCATTGGGCTGCTCCTAGCAGAGGTTTGCATGGTGTTTTTCAGTTTATCATGAAAGATTGAGTTTCTGATATGTACAGATGGTGTTTATAATTAGGGTAGGGATTATTGATACCTACAGATAAGGTTTAGCAAAGGTCTCCTTTTACCTGGTATATGAGCTGCAAAACATTCATTTCTAGTATTAAACTGTTGATGCTAGTTTCAAGGCACTTTGGGATATCGATGTGCAATTTTGGCAATTGTACATCTCAATTAAAAATTGGGTGTGCATGCCCATTTGCATCTCATCCTTTACCCTCTGAATTTCTCCTTTTATTGGATACATTATTTTGTCATTGTCACGTCCATGACATCTATTTCAGCTCTCACTTGGGCTTGCATTGCCTTCTTCATCAGCATTCATTTCCATTTTGCATCTGTGCAAGTCTTCTATCATTTTCACATGTAGTTATGTCTATATTTGCTCTTTTTTGTCTGCTGCCCATGCATGAATTGCCTGTTTTTCATCGTGCAATAATTCTACTTCCAGCATTTGTGCTCGTGTCTTTTTTCTTGTTCTTTCAGAGCACAACACGTGATCTTTTTTCCTCTTAAATAAAGAGACCTTTTCAGTGTTGAGTAGGAGTCGTTTCTCCCCCTTTCCTGCAATTTCATGAATCATGGTGTTATTTGTGTCTCCAGTGCCTGAGAGGCCTTACATCATCTGTCGGATTGGGTAGACAAGTGGAGGATATAATTCTTTTATGGTAGATTGTGCTGCATGAGAGAAAAAGAGAGCAGGTCATGGCAACCAATCATAGTTTGCAATCACAGTTGCATTCAGTGTTCATCGCTGCATCACTTTTCACATCTGCATTAACTGTTCATGCATCATGTTCATGACTGCATTTGCTTTTTGCAGATGAATTCATTGTTCCCAATTTCAACGCATTGCTTTTACAATTGCATTTAAGTGATCATGACTGCCTCCACGTCCTCCTCTTGCTTATGATGGAAGGGTTTTCACTCTTTCCTTTGCTGTAGCTTTTAATCTGTTGGAATTTTTAGTGTGAAGAATGGCTAAGCACTAGTCTGTTGGAGGATGTAGTGTTCAAGAATGGTGGAGTGCATCTCAGACTTAAGTGCTCACACTGTCTTTTGGAAAATCTCCCACCAAAGTGCTGCTTCATCCACATGATCCTTTTGTACGAAGAATCTTTAATCCCTGACGCAAGTTTGCTTGCTGTTGAACCGTTCTTCATCATTATTGCTTGTTCCTTGGAGACCCACTAAACATGCATCACACACACGCAGAGCCTGCCCACCCCCCCGCCTGCCCCCAGGCCCCCATGCATGCACGCACACATACACACATGCGGCGCTAAGTGAGAGATAACAGCCACCTTAACGATTGTGTGATGGGATGGTAGGACAGGCTCCATTCTACCTGAGGTGCACTGGCCTGGAAAAGTTGGCATATGAAGTAAATGAGTGCTCTTGTTCTCCATGGAACAATCCTCCATGCACACTTGGAGACAGAGGAGAGGAGGGATGGGGGGAAGATGTGGGGAGACCTACAGAACTGTAGTAAATGTCCTCTCACTTCTAGGTGCCCTTGAACCAGTGCCCAAAGGCTGGTTGAGATGATGCAAACTGCACTCCACATGCCTCTTGATGCTGCAGTGACCTCCCCCCGTGAAGTTGGGAGACCTTCAAGCATGAAGATCATTTGGTTTGTAGAGAATATTCTGTAGACAATGGACTTCTGCCTCCATGCATGCCACTTCCAATTGCAACACAATGAAATCTGCATCCATCCAAGTACCGTGTAAAGGGACGTTATGGCATGGTCAGTTTGTTATGCATGATGATGATAATAATGCAATATACGCCTCTGAAGTGATGTGCTTGCCAAAAGAGAGAATTTTGTTCCTACTGGTGTTATTTTGTAAGGTCTTCCTGTTTGATGATTGACATTCTTTTGGAGCCGGCAGCTTGTGACTTTGGCGAGTCTTTATGCAGGCACAGCTTCTTGCTGAAGAAAAAGATGATAACAGTTGGTCTCATTCAATTGAACCAACTAACATAGTAAATGAAGGTGATTCTTCACCAGATGAAAGGGATAATGAGCCATTAAGAAAGATGCTAACAGATATCTTCATCAGTAATGCACATCTGCATAAACTTGTTAACTCTCTGACACTAAGGTCTTTATCAACTGGGACAAAAGAGGAAAAGAAAGCTGAACTCAGTGAACCACCAGCAAGAAAAAGTGTTTTGACTAGATTCCTCTAGGGAATTGCATTTGGGAACCTGTGGCATGACATTGATTTTATTGAAGCTGTTGATTCTTCATCATAATAAACATTAGTCAGCTGAAGTTCAGGGCACTGATCAACAAGGGATGCAACAATTCATAGACGGAGATTTCAAGACAGAAGCAGCTAAGAAATATCAGCATCATTTATGCAGATAAACTCTTCAACTTGTGCAGGAAGAAAATGCTGAACTTATTACGTGATCCAAGCTTTGGTATTAATCATACAAGGCTCCCAAGTATGTACTAGGGGTGTGAAATGAAGTTAGTAAAATCTGCATTCTTGAAGGTAAATCAAAGCTGTGAAGTAACAGCACCACATTTTGTTAAATGAAAAGAACTGAAGAATTTCCTGAGCTTTGACAGTGTATGCTCAGAAATATCAAACCGATGTTTCTTGTCGCTTATATCCAATGCTGAGTTATGTGAAGTTCACTCTTTAAGTTTGATGTGCTGCCGTTGGAAGGTCCAAAATACCTGTAAAACCTTGTACAATATCAATTCTGCATACAAATTTTGTTGGTGTCAGAACAATGTTTGTTTATAAATTTAGACTATATCAGGATCTGGATGCTTGATATTTCTTTCCACCTGGCCCCCAGTGGGCAACCCAAATAACCAGATTGAATTGAATTTTTTGCATAAATTGGCCCATAAGTGACCTGTCTCTATATGAAGGAGAGATATTATCAAGGTTTCTCTACACCTCTTTTCTGATGGTAAAGATTATATACTAAGAAATAGAAGGATATAAATCTTATTTCAAAAGTTCAATGCCTAAAATGCTGTCTTAAAAACCAAAATAACCAGATATTAGATTAGTAGCCTCTTAAATCTAATAGAGCTACTCTCGCTAATATTAGTTTCTTAAATGATTTGGAGAACTAAATTTCTGAACACTGAAACCTGGTGACTATTTCACATCAAGAAGGTTGCATTGTACCGTAATGCAGTATTTCAAGACACCCTGATTGGAGCTGTTTAATTCCTAGTCAGGTCTGTGCCCCTCTGCTAGATCCACACCTAAAGGGGAACCTAGATATCTAAAGAATTCATCTTTCCAGCTGAGGTTTAAGAAATCTTGCAAAGAAACACTAATGAGATATTACTTCCAGTAGTTTTTAGTGAAAGTCTATAATCCACATAAAGTTGTAGCACTTGCAGAAGTTGTAGTTAATAGTTAATAGCTTTTAGAACATGAGAATAAAACAATCCTTGACAAAGGACTTTTTCGCCCTTGTATTTTAAGACCTCAGTGAACCTATATCTGCAAATTTCTTGAGCATACAAAATAAGAGATGGGTGCCAATGGCAGACAAGATGGGGTTCATAGGACAACTTTGCCTGACAGATATGCCAATTTTGAAGGGGGATAAAAGAGTTCCATCCATAAGCAATTGAGGAGTCAGCCAAGAAGATATCTTTGTATCAGAGCCTAGCTTCTCCATCAGAGTTCCATCTTATCTTGTCAAGTTGCAGGAAAACTATCTGCTCATTTCTACATCTGGTCTGTTGCTCAGCCACCTTTACTTTCAGGTGATTGTCCAATTAGAGATCTAACTTTTGTAAACCATAATGGTGTGGGTCAATATATATCTGGAGCAAAAAGTAAGAGTCTATTAGCCAGGGCCTTTAGTCAAAACTCAAAGTTTCCCATTAAGGATATAGATATCCAGTGGTTCACTATAGTGTACTGCATCTATTTGGGAACTAGCTTGATGATACCTCTGTTGATTGCATATTAGGACCATATTGACAGGGTGATATGCGCAGCTTGCAAACCAAGAAGTTAATGAGTCTTATATTTTTTTAATTGTGAAAAGTAAAAAACTCAAAAACAGTAGTCTTTTTTTTTTTTTTTTGAGAGTGTGTGTGTGAGCGAGATTAATGTCTACAAAAGGCTATACAATTGCAATCATGTCTCATCAAATAGTACAATAAAAGTATATCTAACAAGTGAATCAAATGTAAAGATCTATGTCAAGAGTATTGAATCAACTAAAACTAGAAGTGTGCAAGTAAACGTGGAAAATTGAAGATGTTAGTCGTTGCTTATCCTAAGATTCTCTTCATGATGTAGTTGCAGTTGCCCCAACATAAGCGGATTGAGGATGGGTGTCTTTTTTGGTGGGCAATGGTGGTTCATATTTGTTCATGGTGGGGATGGTTAGGTTTATTTCATTGCCCAAGGGGTTGGGGACATCTTGCTTGACATAAGGATATGGCTTGCTATAGGGTGATCCCATGTGAGGATGAACTCCTTAGGGTGGAGGCAATGGATGTCGGTGGAGAGGGAGCATTGGTGGTCACACTAGTGTGAGGAAGTTTGTGAGCACTCTGTCTTGGTGGATCTAGATGTATTGATCTCCTATTTCCCTATGGTGTCATAGCTTGAGCAGGAACAATCCTATGCACCCTTGGTCCTTGTACTCCATGGCTCTACATAATGGCTTGAAACCATCTCGAAACATGCAATTGTATCTCCTTCGATCTCAAAGTAGACATTGCGATGACATATATAATGCTCCTTTGACTCTACTCCTAGCCCATATAGCTGGCAAAATTGATCCTCTAGTAATGATACTCTCATATCCCCTTGTTTTTATCCATAGCTATTGTGATGGAGTATGGATTTGATCGAAGGCTATGTGAGGCATGTGTGCATGTATGACAGGTGTGTAAAGAATCCATCATGGGAGAGGTGCAAGAAGTGTGTCTAGGAGGGTGCCATCTTTGTGCCTAATTGTTGTAAAGTGCTCACCCAAGTTAGTGTCCAGTCTCAAACGACTCGGTTTAGTTCTAGGTGACTCAGTCCAAGCATAGGATAGTCAAGATTGTAGTAAAAAGGTGGAATTGCATCTATCCTCATCCCATGTAGGCTTAACCAAGTGAACATCCAGGCAATTCCAGTAACATGTATCTCCCTTTGTTTCTAGTTGCTTGGAGGACATGAGTGCTAGGCATGGGTATCACACTTGTGGGAGGTTCCATAGTCTTTGAAGGAACATAGCTACCTTGAAGAGGGCCTCTTTAACTAAAGGTGCAACACATAGCTTTGCTATGATAATCTCATGGGGTACTAATGGCTTACCACTAACCATACATGCTATCATCATCACCAATGGTCTCTCCATGGTTGTCATCCATCATAGAAGTCTCTCCGATCTTTCTTACCTTGTAATCCTCTTCTCATGTGGTAAAGGCTAGGCCCTTAAATCTTTGCTCTATAAAGAATTTTGTGGTGACGAATGTAAAGAAGCATTTTCGTGACCAGTGTATCAAAATGTCATAGTTTGGTGCATGGTTATTGCTTAGCTCATGCTCAAGAATGGAGCCATAGATCTTTGCTAGGTAGTGACCAATCATTATGGTTCTGTAGTTGCTAGGGACCATGGTGTCCACTCATAAAAAGTGGTGCAATGGCATGGTGTGTCCAACTATTTGGGAATCCCTCATATACATATATGACACTATGAAACGTGTACCAAAAGTGGGGTCATTGTATCACGTGCATGTAGAAAGTGTTTAACTAGTAAACCATCATGATCATAGGATCTCATTGTCTACAATCTATCAATGGCATCTTTACCATTCTGCGTGTGAAAAAAATGCTACTTACAAGCCTACATGTCAATATGTGGGGTGTTTGTGGCTTTCCTCATACATAGTAAATAGCTCTAGCTTAGTCATGTCGTGTCATCGGCATAGTGATTGGAGTGGATGGTGCTCTCTCTCAAAAGAGCATTCTTGCCTTTCTAGTCTACAAATTCCAACTGAGACCTACATATCTAATCTAGCACATGTATCTTGGCACTTCTCATCATACCATTTGTTTTGAGGGATCATATTATGTGGAGGCTTTCCCTGTGATACCTTGCTATATGGGAATGTATATTGCTAATGAGGTATGCAATGTATCTACTAACATGCTTTGTGAGCACTTCTAGAGAATTATGGGAGTCCATGTTCCACGATATCTCATATATTGCATCGCTATATACATTCTTTGTGTTTGGCATAAAGTGGTACCTTGGATGTTTGGGATGTTGGGAGTTGGGTGGGTATGGTTTGTCTTTCATGTAACCACAAGATATAGAGAATGTGTGATATTCATAGCCAAAGAGACAAACCATTATACGAGGCTAGTCCGTGAGAGCACTTTCCAATGCAAGAAAATGTGTCATGTATTCTCAGCTCAAAATCATTAATTATCAGCTCAAGATACATGGGTTCTTCCGTGTCATAGAAAGAAATTTATTCATTACCTGTGTGTATATTGAAGTCAATGGCCAAAAGTATGTCTATGAGACCAAAAAACCTCACAATGTCCTCACATAATGGCATGTGTGGTGAACCATCTTGTTATGCATAACTTGAGTATATTGATGGCAAAATAACACACTACAATGTATACATTTTAGGTTTGTTAGTGATTAGTTTGATCCATATATAGTGTGCATTTACATTTCTATGCACCAAGTGAATCATATATATATATCCTTTTGGGGCAATATATTGATTCCCATCTATGGTTACAGACCTCTATTAGCCTTCTTGTTGTGCATTGGTGACAAAGGAATGTGTCCTCAAAGCACCATGCATCCAACCTTCAAGATCCATTGCATTTTTAGAATGTTATCTTTAGGTCTTTAAGGTCTCAAAGGTCACACATCTTCATGTAGCCTTGTGTTTAGTGAGGATTACCTTCCCATCTCTATATAATACCCATTTTCCCACCTTTCATGCCTCACACACTCATGGCATACGCTTTTTTCTATGTTCCACCTATGCAAGTGTCAAGTCCTTCATCTAGGTAAATTTTCTCCCTTTCAAGGGTTGTTCTCTTAGATAAAAATGTATTTTTCTTTTCCAAATCAAAGAAGAGTTTCAAGATAAAAGCTCAAGTTGTAGTATTTTCATTGAACACTCTCCATCATGCATAATAGGCATCTCAAGTAGTATCCCCGTTGTTCCTTTTTCCTCCCAACCCACCATTGACCCAAACATGCAAAAGCTCTTGGCCTTCTTTTGGCTTCCTCTACCAAGGTTGCATCTTGCTTGTCGGTGCATTCTTTTGCTTTTCACTACATTAATCCACTTGGCATTCACTTCTACCTCCACTTTTGTCATTTTGGTTACTTCAAAAAAAGGTTTTTTATGTCATTTTCAATACATAACTTTAGTTGCTTGGTTTAATTTTTTACTTCCGTGTCATTTCTTGACATTCTTCTTGCATGTAATCAATTCTATCTTGATTTTCCTAATTAAGATAGACTTTATCCTTCTTAATGTATCCTAATTCTTCTAATTATCTTAATTTTTCTAATTTCTTAAGTTATCCTTCTTTTGCAAGTTATGCATCTAGAACTTTTTGCATCTCTTCTCTTAGTTTGGCATGCCATTTGATTGTGCAACTTCGATTTTAGCTCGTAGTTGCACTTGCATTTCACTTTTTAGCATCATGTAGATCTCAATTTGTTTTTTCTACATCTCAAATACAATCCCTTCTATAATATTCTTGCACTAATTGCACCTCAACTTATACCAATCTATACATTTCTTTGTACATTGCTTTCATTTATTAATTTGGACACTTTATGCACCTCCTAGACATTTGGATAAACCACAACAAAAGACAAACCCAAATGTGCCATATAATCCTCCTATTTTCCACCCCGAGAGTAGCCACAACACTACCAGCAATTCCAACTAAAATGAATTTTCCTCTAGACGATCCTCTACAAGATGCAAACAAACCTTTTGAAGAACAAGCTGCCAAGAATAATTCAAATGATTCACTAAAAGAGAGAGAGGATGTGGAAAAGTGGGCATTAGAATTTAGGACATGCCACCATGATGCCTATATATTGGTGTTACCATGTACAAGACCTTGATCTTCTCGGAAGAAGTGGTCTATACAGACCAAAGGATGACGATCAGTAAACATTGCTTTGAAGAGTGACCAAGTAAGGGCCACCATATGGGTCTATGCATCCAAGTTTGCCCCACCACCCATGCTCTTTAGGGCGTAGGTATTACTCCAAGAAATCCAAGAGATACCTGCATGTAAAGAGTCCTTTTTCCACCCATGCTCTTTGGGGTGTAGACATGGCTCCAAGGAATACAAGAGATATGTATATGCAAGGAGTTCCTTTTCCACAACATAAAATGGATGTGCTTGGTAAGAGCATTCAAGGAAGCATTGTTCTGAGGTAGAAGTGGTAAAAAGTAGGTAAGTGTGGGTAGCATGATGGCTTGTGCTACTTTGAGGCATACACGAAAGGGCCAAGCATGTGTTTCCTTGTTAATCGTCAAACGAATAAGGTGGAAAATCTGGAAAAGCTAGAGCAAAAGACGAAGGCCAAGGCAAAGTGAAACGGAAGACGAAGGCGCACCAAGAAAAATCTAGGAACACGAGAAGCTCAGAAAAGTCCTAAATAAGGAAAAAGGCGCATAAGGAAAAGCGCAAGTCAATACTTTTGTAAAAGAGTGCAAGCGCATCGTGATTTGATTTAAGGAGCGTCGGGCTCTCACCCGTGCAATTTGTAAATATAGGCGGGCGGTGGAAAGGAAGCTAGGAAGATAGAAGGACAATGGGACAAAGGGCCTAGGCCATAGCCGACCATGTAAAAAAGGGGATAAGGGGATGACCACCCAAAAGGGATTTAGGGTTTTGTATATAAAGTTGAAAAGTGAATGAGAATCTCATTCTTGTGTGTGGCGAAAAGTGGGTCTCCTCTTCTTCTTCTTCTTCTTCTTCTTCTTGCTTGCTTGAGCTTGTGCTTGAGAGAGGGAGTGTGAGAGTGTGAGGGAGTGAGTGGGTGAGGGTGAGGGACTAGAGAGGAGAAGCTCTCAATCTTCTCCTCTCAATCTTCTCCTCTCTTCTTCTCTTCCCTTCTCTTCTCTTGTCTTGCTCGCGGTGATGGAGCTTGGAGCGTGGAGCTTGAGGATGGAGCTTGCTTGAGGCTTGCACTTGGATCGTGGAGCTACCGGAGTGCGCGGGAGAGGAGGTAACTCGATTGGCATGGAGGTAAGCTCACTACACCTGTAGATATGGATGGCATGTCAGCTATGTGAGAGGTAGCCATTAGTGCTCGGCTTGGAACACTTGAAACAATAAGCGGTCCATGGGTCTTGGTAGTTGAGCGGAAGCTTTCACATTTTGGTTCCGTTGCCGGGACAAACGGATTCAAGCCTTGAGTGCTTGCGCGCTTCGAATCGAGCATTGAAGTAGGGGTTTTCCCCGAACCGGTGATTGAGGTAGATAGGCAGGAAGCGAGGGAGTTTGAAGAGGTATTTGATCTCCTTAGCAAGTAGGTTTTTGTTGTTTTGGACTTGGGAAAGTATGATGGAGTAGTGTAGGTATTTTCCTTATGATTTTTTCTTGCATTTAGAAAGGATATGAGAAAAATATTGGAGCAAACAATAGGGTTTTCTGTTGCTGTATAACAAGCTAAAACAGGGAAAAGAAGGGCAAAAAATGATATTTTGGGTTAAATGTTAGTGAGGGGAGCAAGATTAAGGTGAGTGCAGGCCTGGACAGGGTGATAAGGGGCCAGGAGTGGCAAGAAAGGCCACATTGTGCATTGCAGGGTTTCAAGAGAGCAAGAGAGAGGGAGAAAGCTTTGTCGCGTAGATCCGCTTTGATCTGGCTATCCGGGAGTTATTTGCCTAGCCTAGTTGATTTTGCACCTTCCCCTACATGAGTAGGTTGGATTTTGCACCTTCCCCTACATGAGTAGGTTGGATCTGGAGCTGCTCGACCAGGGGGAAGGCCTCTAATGCTCAGCGCGGCGAATTTCGTGAAGTCTGGTGAAAAAATGCACCGCGCTCCGATGTGTCTGAGTGACGGCGATTCTGGGCCGAGTCCCAGAATCGGCCCTCAAACTGCTCGGCCATTTGGCCCTCGGCCCACTACCACTCGGATCACTTGACTCGTCCCACTCAACTCGGACACCCACCGCTCGGCCCGTCCGAATTGATCATTCGGACCAACTTCAAATTCGGCCTCGACCCACCTGACTCGTCCCTCGGCCCACTCAGCCCACGGACAACTAGACTCGAACTGGCTGAATTTGACATTCGGACCAGTTACATTCGGCTCTTTCTACTCGGCCCTCGGATGAGCCGAATTGGGCACTCGGCCCCTGCAATTCGGACCTGTTGGGTCGAATTTAGATTTTTTTTTCAAATTTTAACTTGAAGACAGTGAAACTGACCGAGAGACCATATAGAGCCGAAACCATATCATAGATCGATCATTGGGCTGAAACTTAGAGCAAGTAGTTCAAAATTTGGCTATAAACGGTCTTTCAAATCACGTATGGCATTTACCGTAACAGCCATGCGGGGGCCGAGGGGGGACTGTTCCCCCCCTCGCCCCCCCCCCCCCCCCCCCCTCCCTCGAGTAGGTTGGAGAGAAAATGCACGCCGTGACATGTCCCCCAAAATAGACCCTAGTGTAGTAATGGCTCTATATGAGCATGGATTCTCACTTGCAAAAGAGCAACCAAAAGCCCATACCTGAATAGAGACAAACAGAGACCCTAGAACCTCAATGGGCCAATCTAGCCAACAAGGGCAAAAAGGCCACACTGCAAAAACACATACGTGTTGCATTTGGACTGCATCTAGTCAAAGTGGAAAGCAACAACATCAAGCTATAATAGCGAGAATGACTAGATACGACAATCCTGACGATAGATGCTCCTTGAATAGCACTACACAGACGATCGAAGACATCAGTGGAGAATCCACATCTGGTCGTGCAGTTGGGGACCCAAGGGCATTTGTTAGAAGGCTTAGCTTTATAAGCCAAGACCCAGAAGATGAAGACATAGTACTGCCTCCTCATCTGAGGGTCAAACTCACCGCGAAAAGAGAGCATACTATCGATGCTCTGATTGATGAAGGAGCAAATTTTAATATCTTGACCTATGAATCATGGATCCTACTAGGCCAACCAGAGCTCACACCGACTAATGCAACTCTTAGCCCTTACAGGGAACACCCAGAAGCACTCATAGGAAAGTGCAAAATCCTCGCGACAATTGAAACTGAAAGCTTGCCTATCCTATTTCATGTTCCTCCAAATAGTGCTAATTACGGTAAGGAAACCCTCCTAGGAAGACCCTTCAAAAGGGCGACCAAGTGTGAGGCCGACTATGTAGTAGAGGATACACCTGGCACTACCAGGTGTGAGGATAGTCATGACCTTTAGCAAGGGTGACCTCATCGAACCTCGAGGGAAAGGCAAGGAAGGTGCTGACATAACAGTCAAGCCTGCTAACAAGAGCAAGGACTTGTTTGAAGAGTTGATACAAGCACATGTCAAACAACGAGAACCAGTGAGTGAGGCCATGCCTGAAACAATAAGGTCAAGAGACAATGCCAAGGATGGGCTTTGGACTTATAAATATCGTAGAAGACCCCAAAAGAAGCCCAAGCCTTATAGACGAAGGCATCGATGGAGAGCCAATACAACGCTGAGATGGATATCCAAAGCGTTGCTACGTGCTCAAGGGTATTATGCAGGTAACCGATGGATTTGGGTACCAAAACCCCCTGCTAAACCACCTCTATCAGCTGAAGGCCAAATTGCATCAAAAGCAACGAAGCACAGGAGGAAATCTAAGAGAAACTCCAGGTCTCGAGGCAAGAAACCAAACATGAGTGTTCAAAAGAAAGAGCCTCATCCTAGCATGCTTAATAAGCAGATGTCATATGTAACCATTGAGTGTGCACAAAGACCACTAGTGCTCAAGGAGCTTTTAACTTCCCAAGAGGATAATGAGCACTAGAGGCACAACACTGCTCAACAAAGAAAATGGCACAATCATCTAATTGCCTTGAGCAAATCATTCAGCCAGTGTCAAGTCTACCTAAGAGTCCCAGATCTCCCAAATAGACACAGGAAGCACAACAACAGTCGTCGAGGGTGGCTGCTCAATCCCAATCTCTATCTCCATCTAAGCTTCCAAATGTCCAAGAGGTGGGACATGACACCAACCATAGCTCTCGGCCCAAGGATATGCCTATGCAACCTAATGTGACTAGATCAACTCATACTCGATCTACACAGGTGAATGCTCAAAGGGCAACAAAAGACACGACCACTTCCGATCGCCCTAGGGACTTGACACCGCAATCCACCAAGAGTAGCCAGCCCACTGGACTAGCCACTACTACTTCCAATCAGGGATCACAGCAGTCACAGCCCTCGGCCGTGACAATGAACCTTGCAGAACGTGTCCTTAGCAGTTCACCTGTGAAGGAGGTGCCGCAACCAGCATCCTTGACAAATCCAACACTTCCAAAGTGCTTAAAGCCTAGGCTGGAGGAGTTAAATAGAAGGGAATTGGCTGAAGAGCTAGACTCTCCAAAAAGAGAGACACATACCCTCACAACCTAGCGAGGCTATTTAGCAGGCCACGGCTATGCCCCATGAGCACACACTAGAGAAAGACAATGCTGAGGCCCAGCCAAGCACATCAACGACTGGCCTAGTTCAAGGTCCCAAATCTTCAAGGGATACACCTTGATTGCCTAAGAAAAAGAAGAGAAAAGAAAGAAAACAACAACGGCAGTTGCAAGTGGTTGTAGACCCCAAGAAAATTGAAACCAAGAGTGTTGAAGAGCTAAGGAATAAAGCATTGAGACCATCCAACAATGAACCCATTGATGTCTCTCCTAATAGTGATGAAACCTCAAACACATCTGTGTGCTCTGAAAAATCAAAGCAGCCGTTACCATCAATGGTTGCTTTCAACACTCAATCCACTGATAATAAGACTAACATTGACTAATCAAGAGTGGATACAACGCTGTCACAACACGGTGACAAATTTATACCAGTCACATCCGAGGAGAACCATGACGCAATAACAAAGCCTCAGGAAAAACATGGAAACTTCGAGAGCATAAGAAATCCTAGCGTTGACCAATCTTGCTCATTTAGGGCTGAGTCTCCAACTATGCTAAAGCCTAGGCAAACTCCTAGAACCTTGCATGAGATAGCAACCGAGCAAGCCCTCATTGAACATAGAAGTGTCGCATAATGCTTAACTGAGTTGGATGCTAAGCTCAAGGTGTTCGCACGTGTCTACATTCTTGCGGACATGGGCACATTCCCTAAGGAGCAGCTTGGAGAATACTTGCCATTTTCCCTATCCTTGGGAAGAGCAAGAACATCTTAACGAGCACTATGATAGGCTTCTGCATGAACGCATGCGAGTCACCTCTGACGAGGAATCCAATGAATTACGCTTAACTGTAACATTCAATGTGCTCTGCCAACCAAATCTCTTAGAGATAGAGCAACTAAAGCGCCAATCAGAGGGTCAAAGTCAATTTGAACAACGTTGGTGTGAAAACCATGTTGCAATGGCCGAACTAGGAGCCTAGATCATGACAGTTTCAGAGGAGAGAATGGCCAAATGGAGGTCTCAAAGAGACCCAACCTATGTGGCGCCAACTTCCTTTCAAGTGCTAACTGCCATTCGGGGTATGGACTTAGCTGGAACTAGCCAAGAGAACTCTTTGGCTGATAAGGTTCTCACTGAGAAGGAGCTACATGTTGCAAGTAGACTCGGACAAGGTACCATGATACTTGACATTGCAAATAACCTGATGTTATTAAGAAGGCTACCACGAGTACTGGATGCATGTGCTATACTCTAGTACAATCCGATTTCTACAATTGGTTTTTATCCTCGTGAAGTGACATGGATTCGTAAATATACATATAAATAAACAATGACTTTTGTGACCCTGTATAGATAAGATCAACACACACAAGCAATGATAGTCAAGTGCAAGGAGAAGAGTTAAGTTTGATAGGTTGAGCTCCTTCGGTCCTCCTCTCACCACACATTGAGTAGTCGTGTGACCATTCCCGCCTCTAGGAGGAGAGCATGCAACCCTCATTATCACCATACGAACCTCTAACCAACATCTCTGATGGTGTAGATGGGGCACCATCCCTTTCTATACACCTTTTCTCTTTTTTGGTCTATCCTTCTAGGGATGAGCCCTGCTCCACTCCATGTCAACCAATCCACACAACTTACCATAAGCCAAGATCTGCTAATGGATGGAGGTGAAACAGACATCATCATGGGGGCCATCCCTCTACAACAAACACTGCATGCCTCACCTCTCCCCTCCTCATCATATGCGCTTGATAACCCACTATATAATCCCTTCCATGCAAATAGTTTTATAATGCCTCAAGGCCTAATCCTTGGTTCGCATTTTGCATGTCCCCCTATGGTAGCTGACATGGAGCACCCAGTGCAGCTGGCTTGCAAGGATGCTATCTGCCGTCCAAGGGAGCATGCAGCACAAGCTCCTTTGCTAGGACGCTACGTATCTACCCTTAAAAGGTACGCAAAGAAATGAGGCCCTAAACGGCACCGCCCAGGACGTAGGCCGAAAACCCCCCAAGCCAAGAGGATGAGAGCTCAAGGGAGCACACAGGGCATGGTAACACCAATTGTGCGGGCCCCCAACAGACACTCGGGCACCAGTGCTCGAAAGAGGAGAGGGCAGCTCGGGACAAGCGGGAATTTGACGCATTGTTTAAAAGCATTCTGGAAACAGTTGCAGCTAGGGACTACACCATTCGGGTCCCAGTCGACATCTTCCCTGCCCAACCTCACAGGAGCCCTGCACCAGCAGAACCTCAGTCGCCCGATCACCCGGACTCGCCCCGCCTCGTACAAATAGAGTAGCCCCATGTTGTATAAAAGGCTTATCAAATGCTACCTGGCCATGACTTTTTGTCTTTAAATGGTTAAGTCTTGGCATGTTCCCCCATTGTACAAACTTTTCATATCTAGTTTAATATATTTCATGTCTTTAGCAAAAGAAAAAGCTAATCAAGCGCAGGCGATAAGTATCTAAGTCAACACTATGGAATTCAAATAAGTGATGTCTCCTTGCATTGCACTGGTTTATTATAGTTGCGGCATATACCGTACATGTACTCTCATGAAGTGACAAGTGGATGCATGATGATACAGGTCTTTGTGCAAAAGTGTTCAATGCCCAAGTCACTGCAAAACCACCGACCCCACAAAGAGCCGCCACAAAGCCACGCTGCCGAAAGCAAAAATCACCCTTGCCGACCACCCACATCGCATGGTCCAAAGCATAGTCATGGGCTACGCTCTCTTTCTGGGTCAAGCTCTAAAGTTGGCTCACGGCAGTTGTTACCTCAATTCTACTGACATCACGTGTCGCAAAGAGGTTTGCAATATCTTAAGTGTATCTCCCCATCTCAACAACTATTTCTCTAACAACGAGGCTAGGGCACAATCATCACTGTAATATCCATTTTTTGAGCCTTCGAAGCTTGACATTTCCCAACCCATTGAAAGGCTGATAGCCTCAACATATTGCAAAGAAAAAGAAAAGAACAAGAGAAAGGAAAAAAGAAAAAGAAAAGAAAAAAAAAGAACGAAAAGATAAGAAGCACCCACGACCACAACACAGCACCTAGGGGTCCTCAAATTAGGTACGTCCAGTGACCTTGGTTGGCTAGCTCCGTCCCTAGTCCCCTAGCCCTTTAACATCACCCACAATTGTTCAGGGCACATTAAGGGCAGGACATACCTAGGGAGCTTGTCTTGCCTATGGTTAGACCTGTCACCCTGACCCATTCGCACGATTCCCTCTTGCACTCTGCTTAATACCATTGCAATCAATTGTGGTAAGCACCACATGAATGGCCATGAAAAGTACACCATCCTCATCAAGCAAGTCCAATAGCTCCCAGCTACTGAAAGTGCAGTGTCCTTGTGTTCAATCATGCTACCTCGTGCAGTCACAATGCAAGGGCTGTCTCATACACCTTCACGTGTCCTTCTTCTCAACATGGACAACTTTGCTTCATCCACACATTGTTATAAGAAATCAGCCCGCAGTCTTCTAACTACATAATATCTAAGTATGCACGAGTACTTACATAATATCTACACCGAAGTATATACACAGTTTGGGTCCTCAAGTGCAGGACAATACTCTCAGCTTGCTTAAAGTTCGACCTGTCTCCCAAACTAATTGAATTATGTCTTGTGCACGATAGAGAAGACAAGCACTACCCCTAGGGAGAGACCGCTTATGAGAGGTTTTCAAATTGCAGGTATTGAAGACTCCAATGAAAGTGTCATTTGATCTTTATAGACACCAAACTCTGAATTCTTATCCTTTATCATCCTGCAAGCCCACAAAGAATCGTCATGTGTAGAATCCCCAACAAACCAACACTTGTGTTGGCCATCATGCAATCCCCAACAAAGAACAATCCTATCACCAACTCCAACAATCCTTCCACCAGCCACCTAGGCCACCAACGTGCCCCCAAGGACCTTCCTCCACACCACCACCAACACTTCTCCATGGCAACCATAGGCGTCCTTGCCACCCACGTCTTCGGTGCATGCTAAAGCCTGCTACCTATGATGGTGAGTGCCATGGGACTGGCACTCGTCTAGGAGGGGGGTAATGTTAACCGTGAGACGAATAAGATGGAAAATCTGGAAAAGCTAAAGCAGAAGACAAAGGCCAAGGAAAAGTGAAATGGAAGACGAAGGCACGCCAAGAAAAATCTAGAAACACGAGAAGCGCAGAAAAGTCCTAAATAAGGGAAAATGTGCACAAGGAAAAGCGCAAGTCAATACTTTTGTAAAAGAGCGCAAGCACATCCTGATTTAATTTAAGGAGCGTCGGGTGCAATTTGTAAATATAGACGGGCGGTGGAAAGGAAGCTAGGAAGATAGAAGGAAAATGGGAAAAAGGGCCTAGGCCACAGCCGGCCATGTAAAAAAGGGGATAAGGGGATGACCGCCCAAAATGGATTTGGGGTTTTGTATATAAAGTTGAAAAGTGAATGAGAATCTCATTCTTATGTGTGGCAAAAAGTGGGTCTCCTCTTCTTCTTCTTCTTCTTCTTCTTCTTCTTTTTCTTTCTTGCTTGAGCTTGTGCTTGAGAGAGGGAGTGTGAGAGTGTGAGGGAGTGAGTGGGTGAGGGTGAGGGACCGGGGAGGAGAAGCTCTCCATCTTCTCCTCTTTTCTTCTCTTCTCTTCTCTTCTCTTGTCTTACTTGTGGCGATGGAGCTTGGAGCGTGGAGCTTGAGGATGGAGCTTGCTTGAGGTTTGCACTTGGATCGTGGAGCTACCGGAGTGCGCGGGAGAGGTGGTAACTCGATCCGCATGGAGGTAAGCTCACTACACCTGTAGATATGGATGGCGTGTCGGCTATGTGAGAGGTAGCCATTAGTGCTCGGCTTGGAATGCTTGAAACAATAAGCGGTCTGTAGGTCTTGGCGGTTGAGCGAAAGCTCCCACATTTCCAATAAATAATTTTTTCCTCCATCTTTGAAAGATCCATTTCAACAAGTAACTTGACTAAACATCAACACTTAAAGGATAACCCAGGTGCCTAAAAACATTGCCATGGGGCACCTCCTAGCATCCCAAGGACTTGAAATCGGACTTACTACAATTGATAAGGGAGGATTCTGTGGTGTTAACATGGAGACCAAAAGCATGCACAAATAGTCTCCAAACATCCAATGCCTTACAAAGCTTATTATTTTCTGCATACAAGATCGTGAATGTGTCATCTATTAATGATTGAGCAACAAAATGCTATCCAAAAGGAAAGGATTGTTGCGGGTAAAGGCACCTTAGCCGCATGTGTATTACTACACTGACAGTACCCATGCCTGAACACTACAAGCAACAGACACCTGTCACCATCACTTTATTCTTTATTATTTTAGTGACAAATGAATAAAGGGAAGGCCGATCACACATTGTGATTGTTGGAGTTCTCACATTGTGAGTCTGTCTCTCTCTCTTGCTCTTGCTCTCCTACCATAGCTCTCCCGTGCAAGCTTCGATTCTTCTCACCTTTCAACTAGTATCAGAGCATGGTTGCTTGAGCATTCAAGCTTGGTCCTTGACTCCTTCAGCATTCATTCGGATCCCTATACCATTGGTTCTCACTCTTGGCAGCCATATTTGACTCCTTCAAGCTCCTGATCACTCCCTGACTTCCCAAGCACTTACCTGGCCCATTTGGGCACCCTCTGGGCATTCCTTCCAAGGTATTGGAGCTCTCTTTTGTTATTTCACTTCAGTCCATAGGTTTTGTGAAGCACTCTAGCCATGTCCTCTTGTTTCTTGTGATGCCTACACTCTGCCAATGACTTTGCTCTTCAAGAGGGAGCTCCTAGGGTTCCTTGACTACCCCCCAACCTTGTTCTCAGCCCTTCCACAGGCCCCATATCAGCTTGCACCATCACATGACCTGCAGGAGTATCTTCCTCATCTTGGCATTGATCTTCTTCAGCTACTCTTGCCATTGGCACTGGGATAGGTCTCATTTGATGCCTAGAAGCATACTTGGAGCCTGACATTGAAGCCTTGAGCATTGCTATTGATTTGGATCTAATTTAGCACTATTTTGGAACTGTCATAATAGTCCACATGCTGTAAATCGTGTTACACTGACATTTGATGCTACACCTTGGTTAGCATTGACATTTGATGCCCGGTTGGTCTTGAATGGTCCCCAAATGTTAGGGGAATGTATGCCTATTGATTGGCCATCATTTGGAGCTGATTTAGTGGCTTGAAATACTCATTTTTACACACCAAGTCACTGTTGTACACTCTAGGACTGAAGCTTATTTAGTCATTTTATGCTTTGCCTATTGGTCATGGGTGCTTCCTGGGTGTTTCATATGACTATTGGGATGCAAATGAAGATTGGAAAATGCTTTGGATGGTTCCAGAATGTATTTTGAGCCTTGTTTGAGCTCCATATTGGTTGGCATTTACTTGACATTAGTCTACATTGTCATGCTTTGTGACAGAGGTTATACTTATGGTCTATGTATGGCCCATTAGTACATGCTTGATGCTTATGTTACCTACACATGCTAGTTACATTGTTTGGACTTGAATGCTACTAGAGCTTCATTTGGGCTTGAATTTGGATATTCGGAGCTTATTTTGGTCTTGATTTGGCTTGTCAGAGATTGATTGGGATTTTCTTCATGACATTGGATCCTATCATTGGATACTTGACCGCTCATATGCTCTGGATGTCTTACTGATGTATAATCTTGGATAGTCGGTCCCTTACATGCTTTTTTTGAGCTTATTTGCTTGACACTTATAGCTTTTGTGCCAATGGGAGCGTCTTTGTACGCTTATCAGGCATTGAGCATTGCGGGTTATGCATATTGAGATTTTGGATCTTTGAGACTGGGATCTCTTCGTAGATGATGTATGGTTGATATACTTTGGTCCGCGTAGATGTACTTGGGATGATTCGGCTTTGTATGCGCTACAGACACCGACTTGTGCCAGGTCTTAGCAGTGGTATGTATATTTTGCCTTGTTGATTGGGGGGGTGTACCACTTTACTAACGGACTTTGTCTGACATGCTTGGGTGTTGGCTCATGTCAATTTGATTGTTACATGCTTGTTTATGTCCGCTTGATGATGGTTCTGCATTGAAAATCAGTGATTGACTTTGAATATTGAGCTTTGACTAATGTCAGCTCTCATTGTACACTGCTATCATAAATTACAGCAAGCATATATATCCAGACTGTCATGTATTTTTCATACTGAATCATCCTAATTTGATGTATTTTTTATGATACTTGGTGGGAAGCATCATTAAGTACTCGTTTCTCGCCATTTTTCCTTGGTTTTGGTAGTTTTTTTGTCATTTTCTAAGTTTACAACAACGAGTTTTGAATTGTCTGCAATGTTTTAGCTTGTAATATGGCATCTTCTTCCACTGATAGTACTATCTTAAACATCACTAAGATTGATGGTACGAATTATGCCTATTGGAAGAGCCAAGTTTGGTAGGTATTGGTGCAAAAATTGCAGATAAAGCCACTAAGGTTGAGTGGGCAGCAACCTAAAACTATTACTAATGACGAATGGATGGAGCTTGATGAGTTATGCAAGTCCACCCTCATCTTGTGAACAGATGCATTACAATGTGGTTGAGGAAGCATAGAGTTCTTGGTAGCTTTGGGATAAGATCAAGAACCCCTATGACAAGCAAAGTCCTGCAAATCAAATGTATTGGTTGAAACAACTTATGGATCTCTTCATGAAAGAGAATGTGACCATGTCAACTCATCTGAGCCAGTTTCATGCTATTCTTAAAAACTTAGTTTCACAAGGCATTGATTTCAAAGAGGATGTCACTCAGTTGTTCTTACTTGGAACTCTTAATGAGTCTTGGGATATATTCCGCACTGCCTAATGTGCTTCTGCCACTACTCTAAAGCTATCTGATGTTGAGAACTCTCTTCTGTAGGAAGAGATAAACTGTAAGAATTTGGATGCCTCTTGTGTGTATCATGCTTTGACAGTTAGAGGCCTACATGATGGAAATGCAAAGAATGACCGTGGTAATGGCGATGGATGGGATTCACAGAAATCTCGATCCAGATCGCGTGGCAAGTCATACAGTAAGTCTCCTGGGAGAAATGCAAATTTGACTTGTCATCATTGTGGAAAGAAAGGCCACATAAGGCCACAGTGTCATGAATTGTACAATGAAAGGCGCAAAGAAAAGGGGAAAGAGAAAGTGCAGGAAAAGTCTTCTGATCGCAGCATAGTACTTGCTAAGTCAAGTGTTAAAATTGAAGAGAACAATGTTATGCAGCTCGAGGATAGTGATGAGGATTATATCATTGCAGTAGCTTCATCTAGTGTTTCGTAGATGACAAAGATACACTCTATGTATGCATAGTGTTGGCTCTTGGACTCAGGTGCATCCTTTCATGTGACACCTTGCCGAGAGTGGTTCCATTCATACCATTCTGTTTTAGGTTCTATGGTGATGGCATGTCTCTTGAGATTGTCAGCATTGGTGATGTTAGGCTGCAATTTCCTTCTGGCATCAATTTTATTATGCACAATGTATGTCATGTATATGTATTAACACGCAGTTTTATGTCTGTTGGACAGCTTGATGACGTAGGATACATGTATCTTTTGGAGACTTTGCATAGAAGATTACTCGTTGCAAGCTTGTGCTTGCGAGAGGTACCAAGGTTGGCAACATCTACCCCTTAGTTATTTCTAGATCTACACTTGATTATGCTTTGTCTGTGGGGTCTTTACCTCATGTATCTCTTTGGCATGCCCGTTTGGGGCCCTGGAAGAACTAAGGCCTTAAAGGTCTTATTACCCGCATGTTTTATCTCTTGAAAACCCTTCCCCCCCCCCATGTCGTAAAACCTTACAAGGGCCCCTTCTTGTGCCTCTTATCACCCCCCTCGTGTTTAAAAGCTCGTAAGCCCTTTTTCCCCCTTAGCCTTCCCATGCTTCTCGTGGGTTTTGAAACCCCCCCCCCCCCGTTTTATAAATTTCCTTAAGCCCTTTCCCTTGGACTTTGGGATTACTCCCCATTTTCCCCCGTGGTTAAACCCCTTAGCCATTCCTTGCCTATGCAAAATACCCTTGGGGTTTTTGTTCTTTTTCCCCACTCGTAAAAGAGAAGAAGAGTGTTGAAGGTTTTTTTTTTTAACACCTCCCTTTTCCACTCAAAAAGCCTCGAGGGAGCCTTCTAAAACTACTTTTGACGGATGGTGCAAGGGAGCGATGGTGGAATTCCAAAGAGGAGTGGTAAAGCTGCTTCTGAAAGACTACAATTGCGATGCCTCCTAAGAAAGTCCAAGGCACAGCCGCATGAGGGTCGTCTCCCAGCATCCATGTGGATATCTCACCCCAAACCCAGGTTTTTCCTTCCTAATTTTTATTTGATATTGTTGTAATTCAATCATGCAAGGTTAATTATTAGAAATAGGATATATTTTCGTCCTAGTTTTGCTTTGTTTGATCAATGAATTAAAAGATGAATGGATATCTATACTTCAGGTTGAAGTCGTGAAGGGAGAGGCAGCTTCAGTTACCCCCGACTGCCTGCCTAACCCTAACCAAGGGGGTTGTTGACCGCGCCGAGAAGATGGATCGAACCCACCGCAAGAGGTCTCTCCATTGAGCGCTACTTGGAGCAGGAGGACGCTTGGGTGCCAGGGGGGCTCTGGTCGTAAATCCCTCGCCTTTCGAGCCCTACACAAGAGGCTAACGTGACTTGGGATTGGATCTCAAGGCCCGCATACTAGTCTACGGGTGGAAAATTGGATTAGTGATCCCTGTGGATTGTTGGATAGCCTTCGAGCAGATTGTGGATAAGCCTACGGGCTGGACTCTTTGTATTTCAGAGATAAATATAATAACCTGTTAATAAGGAACTTGTCTGATATTATTTTTCTATGTCAAGTGATAAGATTACGTGAAGGAACCATTACCTAACGGGTTAATTAAAGAAGTTGGTTGTTACTTGTCCAACTAATGTGTTAGGTAATTAAATAACTAAAACAACCCGAGGAAAGTGCGGAGGATGGACCATAGGTCTGTCCTACAGATGGGTGGTCCCGGTTGGCTTGGAAATTTTCTCAAATCACGTTGGACAGCAGGAAAATCGTCAAAGAACATGAACAACAAGAGCGTTGACCTAGAGTTATAATTGAACCCGATTTACGTTGTTTTAGGGGAACGGAATGGGACTATGCCTTATGGCAGAGAGGTTGAGCTTTGCATCCCTCTTGTTTCCCATTCTCCTTGAACCAAGTGCAGCGTGAATCCGCTTCGGACCTGGCGTTTCTACGTAAAGTAGTTCGCTTGGGTCCGACGCTAGTTGCCGTTAGGAAATGACCAATAAGGAAAACCCTAATTCAGGTCGATCCTAAGTGGAAATGGCTGGAATACTTTCGCTACGTGGCAGATGCGGAAATCCCTAGATCGCAAACACCGTAACATTCCATGGGAGTGCTGGGTGGAGCTTCCTAGACATCCTTTCCGATGGACTGCTAAGAAGTGTCCTGAAGATACAAGTGGGCACGTTACACCTGCAGTGCGGTGTTCTACTAGAGATAGATACCCCCCTGATAGATTTCAACCCTCGATACATTATTTCTTGGTTACAAATGCAGGAGAGCCTTTCACTTATGATGAGGCTATACACAAGGGTGACAAGCACTCTTGGAAGATGGTTATGCAATCTGAGATAGAATCCTTACATAAGAATGAGACTTACGATTTGGTTTCCTTGCCTAGTGGCAAGAAGGCTCTGCCATGCAAATGGGTGTACAAGTTGAAGAGTACCCCTAGACACCCCAAGCCGGCTTATAAGGCAAGACTTGTTGCTAAGGGTTTTAAACAAGAGCATGGAGTTGACTTTGATGAAGTTTTTTCTCGTGTGGTTAAGATGACCACCCTTCGCTTGGTTTTGGCCTTAGTCGCACAGCTTGACTTGGACTTGTATCAAATGGATGTCAAGATGGCATTTTCACATGGGGATTTGCATGATGAGATTTACATGGAGCAGTCTAAGGGCTTTGTAGTACATTCATAAAGTCCTTGAGCACTTCCGCATGCAGGACGTGAAGCCTATTGGCTATCCATTCCCTTCTTATGTGAAGGTATCATAGGCCAATTGTCCACTGTCCACAGATAGGTCCATAGACAGATGAGCACAGGACCAAGATGACCAAGATTCCCTATGCATCCACAGTGAGCAGTCTTATGTATGCCATGATAGCTACTCGTCCAGATATTGCCTTTGCAGTTGGTGTTGTGGCATGCTATATGGCTACACCTGGCACGAAGCATTGGGATGCCATGAAGGGTATCATGAGGTACCTGAAGGGCACTGTAGATATGTGCATATGCTACGGCAGCTAGGATACACGAGTCGTGGGGTACAGTGACTTTGATTATGTAGGACATGTAGATAATAGGAAGTCCACTTCTGGCTATGTGTTCACCTATGTTGGAGGTGCTGTCTCTTGGATGTCTAGGGTGCAGAAGTGTACGGCTCTTTCCACCATTGAGGCTGAGCATGTTGCATCCCTCACTAAGGCTTGAAAGGAGGCCATATGGGTAGGCCATTTGGTTCATGACCTTGGTATTGATGCTATTCGTACACTACATTCGAATTCTATAAGTGCTATTCAGTTAGCCAAGAATCTGCGGTCTTCCACGCGAAGACGAAACACATTGAGGTGAGTTATCACTTCATACATGGGGTCATTGAGGACAGGTTTGTTGACCTTGTCAAGATATGGACTGACCAAAATCCTGTAGATCTACTCATCAAAAGCCTCTCTACGGAGCACTTTGCCTTCCTCAGGAGATTGACTAGCGTGGGATGAGATGACGTCTTTCCTCATCATGTTGTACATGTGTACATGTTATACTGTCTTTTCTTTTCCTTTTTCACTCTTCACTGGGGCAAATTCACCTTTAAGTGGGAGGTTATTGGGGGGGCAAGGGGAGATAAAGGCGCCTCCGCCTAGCCGCCCATGTATTACTACATTGACAATACCCACGCCTACACACTACAGGCGGCGAGTGCCCATTACCGTCACTTTATTCTTTATTCTTTTAGTGATAGACGAATAAAGGAAGGCCTCACACATTGTGACTATTGGATTTCCCACATTGTGAGTCTCTCTCTTTTGCTCTTGCTCTCTCGTGCAAGCTTTGATCCTTCTCACCTTTCAAGGATAAATCTACCACCAACAATTGCCCAGTGGGCAACCATATGGGATAACATGGTTACTGTATGTGTCACCAATGCAAAAAACAAGGGTTTCAATGGATACCCCTATCAAATTGAGCATGCAAGGGGAAATGGGTCAATAACACCATCATTTAATATGACCCATGAAGAAGCATTAGCATTAATAGTATATATCAACTGAGACATACGTAGCCCAAAACCCATTATATACATCGATTCTACAAGAAAGGGCCAGTCCAAATAATCAAAAGCTTTTTCCAAATCCAATTGCACTAATATCACCTCCTAATTGGAATGTTTGGCATAGTCAAGTCCCATCTACACATTCAACACATTATGCAAAATCTTTCTATCCTTGATGAAACCATACTGATTAGGGTGCACAATGGTAGGGAGATCCTTATGGAGGTGGTTAGCCAACACTTTGGAGAAAATTGTATACATCAACCCCATTAAGGAGGTGGGTCTCCAATGTTTCAACATTGATGGAGCTAGAACTTTCAGGATCCATTTAATAACTCCTTGTATGATGATGACACGACTCCCATTCCCCAAACTTGTTGTCACATTATGCCCAAAGATTTTACCAAACAAGTGGCATAAATCTCAAAAAATTGTTGGGCATTAAAGGTTGCATGTGCCCTAGTTGCCTGTATTTAAAGGCATGTCATGCATTGTGACTATTGGAGTTCACGAATACCAATCTTACTCTCTTGAGTTGAAATCTCCATAGCGATTTCTCTCTTTCTTTTGCTTGAGCTTCTCTCTCACTCCCACTCCTACTCACCCTTTCAATTGGTATGAGAGTGGGCATTCGAGGAACTTCAACCATTCTTCTTCAGTTCAAGAAAGAGAGCTTCAACTAAGCTTCCATGGCAGCCACAACTTCTTCCAATTGATGTACACAATAGCTCCCCCACCTTCACAACTTCAAGCATCTCTACTCAGTAGAGCAAGTGACCCTGGAAGGTCACCCACAATAGGGACAAGCCCAAGAAATAGCATGCAATTTTTCATGCATTTTTTGGGGCTATCCTTGCACTAATTTTCATCAACCATTGGCTCTTGGTCTTCTCTTGCTCTTGCCTAGCATTTGGAGTTTATCCGAGCCTCTTGAACTCCATTTTTGGCATCATTCTAGGTTGAGATTATCATACATTGATTCCCCTTTTTGGATGGATCTGGTGTTCATAATTTGGGGTAGAAAGAACTTAAAGGTTTATGCTTCTTTGATGCTTATGCACTAAAGATTCAATGCTAGAATGACGTATTAATGCTTGGGGAGGCTCTACAGATCAGTTAGAGCTTACTTTGCTTAGCCATTTGAAGAGTTATTATTGTCATAAACAGTGGATAGTAAGCTTATGTATTGAAAATGAGTGAAATACATGCTTTTATGTTACTCGGGAATGTCAAGGATAAAATGCATGTTTACACTGTTGGTCTATTCAATATACTATTGCTTGAGCCTTGAGCTTTGATTTCAAGCTTCTTTACATTTATACTTGGTAGAGCTTCCATGGTAGCCTTGGCTCTCAGCTATTCTAGTTTGCTTTCACTGAGAGTATTTTTTCACATTTGTATTGCACAGCTTGGCCTTCGGAGCCCATGGGATCTCTCTTTATGCTCATTATCTTATGTAGAGTCTATCCTTATAGTCACTGATCATTATGGATTGGTCTCTATTTGACATTCGGCTCTCCAATACTTCCTTCTATCAGATACATTGTTAGTCATGGATATATGCTTCATTATGTACTAAGCTTCATTATTCACATAAGCAAGGATTTGGTTGTAGTTTGATAGATCTCTGTGTTGATTGGAGATCTCTTATGCACAATTAGCTTATGTACATAGTTTCCCCCTTTTTTCAGGATGCATCTATAGATTTGACGCTTTGGGATCTTTGACAGTATTTGGTACTTTGAGTTTTATGCTCTTTCTTGGACACTACTAGTTGTATTGTAAGTCTTCTTGCTATCCAAACTCCCCTGGGAGCACTCTATTTTGGACTTTTACCTATAATTGTGTCATTACTTACTGCATTTTTATGTGCAGCATACCAAAATTCAATTTCGAGCTACTTTACTAAGAGCTAACACTTGTATTAGTAGGCACTCTATTGCTTTGTAAACAGCAATACAGTGGGCTTCAATTTTGGCTCAGTTTTGGGGCTGATTTACTGTTATTACAATAATCCATTTTCTATTTGGTTTGTAATTATAATGGTAGGTCCTTATAGTGCTTCAGGGAATATTGCCATCTTTAACATTGACAAGTGGATGGCAATAAATGTAACAATTGGAAGACCCAAATATGGTAAGTTTTGGTGCAAAAGAAGCATGATAAGCCATTGAAGTGCAAAATCATAAAGCTAGAAGATTATGATGTTGACATTGAGGAGGAGATTGATGAGCTATGCAAGTTCACTATAATTTTGTCTTTGTCTAAATAGGTATATTTTAATGTCATTGAGATTGAAGGTGGTGCATGGCAATTATGGTAAAAAATAGTGATATTTATGATAAGCAAAGCCCTACTTCACAATTTTACTGTCTCAAAAAGCTTGTGGGCCTTCGTATGAAGGAAGGCACGCCTATGTCTACTCATTTGAATGAGTTTCTCTTTATTTGTAGCTAGCTTACTTTGCATAATATAATATTTGATTATAACATTAAGTTTATGTTTTTACTTATCGCTCTTCTAGAGTCTTGGGATACCTTTTGTACTACTACTAACACTAATGCTCCTAAGGATGATTTTAAATGCTCAGATATAGAGGGAGTCTTGTTTACTGAGGAAGTGAATAGAAATAATGTTGATGAAACATGTGCCCCCCATGCTCTTATAGTTAGAGGCAAAAATGATACTACATGCAATTATGGCCACCTTGATAGAGACCCATAACAGAATAGGTCTAAGTCTAGATCCCATGGTGACAGGGTCATAGTAAGTCACGTATTCCTAAGTCTCCTCTTACTTGTCATTATTATGAGAAAAAGGGACATATATGGCCACAATGCCATATAATGTGCTAAGATAGGTGTGAGAAAGACAAAGCAAAAGTGTAGGATAATGCTTAGACATCTGATGATCAATGTACTACAAGGTCCACTCTCAAGATTGAGGAGACTATCCATTGGAGTATAGTTGAAATTACTATATCTTAGCTTCTTCTTCACTAGGTGCCATGTAGTTAACTGATGGTGGTCAATCTTCTTTCTCTTAGTGTTGGTTATTCAATTTGGGTAATTCCTTTCATGTGACCATGCATCATGGTTAATTCTATACTTACCATACTATTTCTAGTTCAATACGCTTAGGGGATGACCATGTCTATGATATGGTTGGCATTAGTGTTGGATATTTGCCATTTTCCACTAGTACTTCCTTTATTGACCGTTGAATGATGCTAGATATCATGTTTCTTTTGGTGATTCTATATGGAAAATCTCTTGTGGCAACCTCAATTTTGGTAGAGATGCCAAGGCTAGTAGTCTTTATCCTTTGATTTGTCTCTAGCTCCACCAATCATGTATTGGCTATTATTTATCGCCCTCATGTATCTTTGTGGCACCGCTGCCTCGGGCATATGCCACCAAAGAAATGAAAGTTTAAACCCATTTGTAGTATCTCTCACCCTTTGATTACTAATGTTTTGGCTCTTGTGATCATTGTTTATATAGTAGGCAGACATGTGACACACATAAGAAGCCTAGTTTTACACGCATGGGTGAGTCCTTGGCTATTGTTCATTTGGATGTTTGTGGACCCATGCCCTATCACTCCTTGGGTGGTGCTAAGTACTTTGTCACATTTATTAATGATGTTTTGCATAAAGTATAGGCCTATCCTATAAAGTGGAAGTTATAGGTTTTTCAACACTTTGTTACGTTGGTTGAGAACCAATCTAAGTATAGGCTTAAATGGATAAGATCTAATAATAGGGTGAGTATATCTCATGCACTTTTGACAAGTTTTGTGATAATTAGGGTATTAAGCATCAGCTGACCACCCCTTATATCCCACCTCAAAATGGTGTTGCAAAGCACATGAACATGACTATTCAGGAGAGGGTCCATAGTATGCTTAATCATGCATGCTAACCTCATTCATTTTGGGTTGAGGTAGTTACCATTGCAATTCACTTGATTAATAGATCCCCATGCACTGCTCTTGGTGATAAGGTTGTTGAGGAGGTATGGTGTGGTAAACCTCCCTCATATGTATACTTGCAAATCTTTGGATGTGAGGCATTTTACCATACTCCCAAAGATGAGCGCAACAAGTTGGATCCAAAGTTTTGTAGCAAAAAAAAGTGGTTTTTAGTTAAATATAAATAAAGAATCTCTTAGTAATTTAGTTATATTTCTTATTTCCAAATAGCATGACACCATTGGTGTTTACCTTAGTGGTAAGGTAGTGGTGTAATGAGTAGACGGTCATGGGGAAAAGCTGCACACGCGGATGTAGGTCATTTTTGAAATAGCTGTCAAGAATCGCGTGGTGGAGGGGGTTGCTCAAGATGCTGCACCGAACACACACAGAATGCACAAGGAGAAGCTCACTCAAGAGACAAGAAGAGAGATGGAGGCCAAAACGTTTTCTTGCTGGTTTCTTCTTCTTCTTCCACACACTTTACAATGTACTCAAGGTATAGATAAGATACAACATAAAAGGAAAGTGGCCTACTAAGTCAAACAATGCATAACCGACTACACTAGTCGACTGGCGCTATAACTATGCCAGCTGTAAATAGGTGTAACAACCTGAATATAATAATTAATGAGTTAGTGGCCATGTGAGAGTCATAATGACCACCGACGTGCTAAGTGTAGACGTGTGGACCCATCTAACCAGGCGGTCCATCATCCATGTCCACATGTGTTGAGCTTACCATCTATCTCAACACTCCCCCTCAAGCTCAACTGCATCTCTGCAACTCCAAGTAAGCTTCGAAACTTTTGAAGCTTCTCTGTACCCAATGCCTTCGTGAAGATGTCAGCTATCTGATCCTGTGTGCTGACATACACCAAGTCAATCTCACCTGCTAGTACCTTCTCTCTCACAAAGTGGTAGTGTACCTCAATATGTTTTGTCCTAGCAAGGAACACAGGGTTCCTAGCCAACTGTATACTACTCATGTTGTCACAATAAATGACAACTGGACCTTCCACCTGCACACCCAAATCAGCCAATAGCTTTTGCAGCCATACTACCTCACATGCTGCAACAACAGCACCTCTATACTCAGCCTCTGTACTCGACAAAGCAACTGTAGATTGCTTTTTTGCTGCTCCATGCAACTGCTGCACTACCAAGAGAGAACATGTATCCGCTGGTAGATCTTCTATCAGACATACTACCAGCCCAATCTGCATCTGTGTATCCAAACACATGTACATCTGTACCTGCCTCATAGAAAAGTCCATAATCTAATGTGGACTTCACATATCTCAATATGCGTCTGACTGCATCCAAATGTGGCTTTCTAGGTACTTGCATAAACTGACTCACAAGACCAACAACGTAGCTCAAGTCTGGCCTTGTAATGGTCATGTAGATCAAACTCCCCACTATCCTCCTGAACATAGTAGGGTCTTCTATCTCATCCCCAACATCAGCACTCAGCTTTACATTCTGCTCCAATGGGACTGAAAGTGGTTTGCATGCAGTCATACCATACTTGGACAACATATCCAAGCCATACTGTCTTTAGGATCGCAATATACCATCATCACATCTGATCACCTCAATGCCAAGGAAGTACCTTAGCTCACCTAAATCCTTCATCTCAAACTTCATCTTCAAACAACCCTTGACTTCAGCAATTCCACTATCACTATCACCTGTAATAATCAAGTCATCCACATAGATGACTATGATGACCAAACCTGCATCTCCCTTTCTCACATAAAGGGAGTGATCAGCATCAGAAACATAAAAGCCAATATTGACAAGATACTCTCTAATCTTGTCAGACCATGCTCTAGGTGCTTGCTTGAGCCCATAGAGTGCCTTCTTCAACCTGCACACATACGTGGGATGCTCTAAATCTTCATAACTTGTTGGCTGATCCATATACACTTCTTCCTGCAAATCACCATGCAAGAAGGCATTCTTTACATCCATTTGCTACAACCTCCAACCTTTGGCTGCTGCCAAAGCAATCACACATCTGACAGTTGCCATCCTAGCAACTGGACTGAAGGTTTCATCATAATCTATGCCATATGTCTAGGCATAGCCTTTTGCAACCAGCCTAGCTTTGTACCTGCTAATAGAACCATCTGCATTGTGCTTAATCTTATAAACCCACTTACATCCAATAGCTTTCTTTCCCTTCGGCAATGATACTAGATCCCAAGTCTTATTGGCCTCTAATGCAGCCATCTCCTCATCCATTGCTGCATCCCAATGAGCATGACCAACAACCTCCTCAAAAGATGTGGGCTCAACATCCTCAACTAGTTTCACCATATAAGCATAATGGTGAGCTTCATAACCCTCAAAACCAAATCTTTTAACAGGGTATCTCACCCTGCTAGACCTGCTACCACTGGATCACTCAATGGAGTCTTTGCATTAACACGTGCTCTCTGCACACCTGGAGTCCTCACTGAAGGAATGCCAAGCTCATCATCCAAGCTCTCTGAGCCACTGGAGTCTCCATCAAGAACTGCATCAATGCCTTCTGACACTTTATTCTTTCCTTTGTCTTTACCTGTAGTGCTACTAGATGCACTCGAAGATGTAGAGGTACTCCTTAGTCTCCCAGACCAAGGACTACCAGATGATGTCTCTGGTCCACTAAGAGTCCGTGATTCTTGCCTTTCAGCCTGCACATGAATGTCATGATCATCATCAACATCCAATGCATCACCACTAGATGCATACCAACTGCTCATTTCATCAAAGATGACATCCCTGCTCACTCTGAACTTACATGTGACAGGGTTGTAACAACGATACCCTTTCTGCTCTAAAGAGTATCCAATAAAGACACACTTTTCAGCCTTTGGATCCAGTTTCTTCCGCAACTCATCTGGCACATGAACATACGCAATGCAGCCAAATACTTTCAAGTGTGAAACATCAGGCTTCTTACCTGTAAAACATTCTTCGGGGGTCATACCATGAACTGCAGCTGTGGAAGTTCTGTTCATAATATAAAGAGCAGTATGAATAGCCTCAGACAAAAAATGCTTAGGCATATTCTTTTCAGCCATCAAGGCGCGTGCAACTTCTGCAATATGCCTGTTTTTCCTTTCTGCAACCCCGTTTTGCTGTGGGGTATACCTGCATGTGAACTGTCTCTTTATCCCATGAGACCTCAGAAAATCACTAAACTCATTGGAGAGGTACTCTCCCCCTCCATCTGACCTCAAGCACTTTACTTTCAAGCCTGTTTCTCTTTCAACTGCAGCCTTGAAAGTTCTAAAGTGCTCAAAAGCTTCACTCTTTTCCTTCATAAAATATACCCACAGCTTTCTAGAACAATCATCAATGAATGTGACAAAGTATGAACTGCCTCCAAGAGATACATTTTGTGTAGGCCCCCAAATGTCTATATGCACAACATCAAGGATATTTCTGCTTACATCTCTATCATATGAAAAGGGTTGTCTTGCCTGCTTACCAAACTGACATGCTTCACATACCTTCTGAAATTCTGCAACTTTAAATGTAGGCAAACATGTAACCAACCCTTTGGACTGCATTAATTTCAGCCTTTGTACATTTGCATGTCCAATGCGTTTGTGCCAAATTTCAATGTCTGCAACAACACCTTTTCCTTTGGCATACATAGCAGCATTCATAGTAGGAATTCCAGCATCTAGAGTGAACATATGTCCAACTCTACTTCCCTTTGCTACCAATCTGCACTTGTCATTGAAGTCTTCTACAAAGCAGTCCTTTGCATTAAATCTGGCTTGCAGCCCTTGCTCTACCATTTGACCGACTGACACCAAGTTCTTTGTAATAGATGGCACATGCAATACATCTGAAAGACTCTTTGTCTTACCATCATGCAAGGACAAGGGAACTTTTCCAATGTGTGAAATTGGGTGGCATGAGTCATCACCCGTCTGCACATAACCTGCATTCTGCAAATCCTGCATCTCTCCAAACCATTCTGCATGGCTGGTCATATGATTGGATGCACCTGAATCAACATACCAAACATCTTCATGTGTTCCCTTTCCTGTAACAGCATTCAGCATATGCTACATAACGAACAAACGTTCATTTTTGTCTTCATTCTGTCGTGAAGACGATGCATAGTTTCCTTGCTGCAACTTACCACTGCGGATATCATCTTTGTTAGCATAACATTGGGCTGCAATATGACCTATTTTGCCACAGTAGTGGCATACAATACCAGAGTTGTTAGAACCTCTGTTCTGTCATCCACCTCTTCCTCTAAAGCTCTCCCTGCCTCTAAAGTTACCACGACCTCCTGAAACCTGCATATCGCTAAATTGCTGATTCAATCTGTTTTGCTGGTTGTCACTACCATGTCCTGTACCGCGGCCTCTTGAAGAGAACCTGCCACGTCCCCTTCCAGAACTGGAGTAGAAAGCTTGGACCTGTTCACCACTTCTTTCAGATGTCTCACTCTGCATGTTGATCTCTTCAATGATCATAAGGGAGACCAATTCATCGAAATCTGGAAATGGCTTTCTGACATATACAGAAGTTACAAAAGACTTCCAAGCCTTTTCATTGTTAAGTCCACCCAAGGTAGACGACACCAAATCATCATCATCAGTCATTGCATCAATCGCTGCCAATGCATCTGCAATGCTTCTTACTTTCAGTGCATACTCATTGATAGACATCTTCCCTTTCTTCAATGTATTCAACTCTTGCTTGAGTTGAATCTTTCGTGCCTTTGTATTTACAGAAAACATACTTTCAAGTATGGTCCAAGCTGCATATGCATTCTCTGCATTTCTAATGTGTCCCAGCATATTATTGTCAATTACTGCAGACAACCAATACATGGCCTTCTTGTCTTTTGCATTCCATTCCTTTCGTGCCTTTGTCTCTTCTGCAAATTGGAGGATCACTCACCTCCGGCTCCTTTTCTTCACCTGAAACGAACTCGTAGAGGCCTTTTCCAATAAGGAAGTTCATGACACGAAACTTCCATGATGGGTAGTTGTTCTTGTCGAGCTTCTCAATGATGGGGCTTCCACTGTTCTCTGCCATTATCACAAAACTAATACCAAACAGCAAGCAAAGCTTCTGCAACCCTTGACCTGTAGTGCACAGCAGTACACCAGACAGTCTTTTTCACTGTATGCTCAACAATACATGCAATCTGCAACTAGTTTGCAGATAAACCTTGTGTTTACTCACTGGTAAACACCTTTGAACTTACAGATCTGAAATCTATAACATGCGCACCCACGTTCGGTCAATACAGTCGAAGTCACAGTGTATCCCGAAACTGCTGTCCGCAACCTTGCGGCTCTAAAACGGGCCCTGAAACGGCCTCAAATGCCCAAAATAACTGCGGGAAGGCCTTAAAGGGCTCATCTGCAGAATATACAGCGCTCTTTGCGCACACCAAATCTCACTGCAATCTGAGATTTTTGCTCTGCCCTGCTTCCGGTGCCTCCACAGGCACTATCCAAGAGAAGGAGTGGAAGAATGGGAGAGATTCTTACCCGTAGCTTGCTTGCTCGAACCTTGCTTCTTCTCCTTCACTTCAGCCTTAGAAATCAGCCTCTCTCAGTGGCGCGGCTCAGATACCATGTCAAGAATCGCGTGGTGGAGGGGGTTGCTCAAGATGCTGCACCGAACACACACAGAATGCACAAGGAGAAGCTCACTCAAGAGACAAGAAGAGAGATGGAGGCCAAAACGTTTTCTTGCTGGTTTCTTCTTCTTCTTCCACACGCTTTACAATGTACTCAAGGTATAGATAAGATACAGCATAAAAGGAAAGTGGCCTACTAAGTCAAACAATGCATAACCGACTACACTAGTCGACTGGCGCTATAACTATGCCAGCAGTAAATAGGTGTAACAACCTGAATATAATAAGTAATGAGTCAGTGGCCATGTGAGAGTCATAATGACCACCGACGTGCTAAGTGTAGACATGTGGACCCATCTAACCAGGTGGTCCATCATCCATGTCCACATGTGTTGAGCTTGCCATCTCAACAATAGCTATCAACCATGATACTACATGTCATGAGCATAGCTCACCCCCATGTCAAGTCCATGAATCCACAAATATTTTATAATAGAAAGCTTTTTGAAACTCCATGACAATTCAAATGTGGATCCATGTAGTGCTCTCCAATTGAATCCTTCCCAACTTGACAGCTCAAGTTGGGAAAATAAATGTTTCTATAAAGGACATTGGATATTTTTTCATTCCACTTGCATGGAAATAACTATTGTTATATTTACAAAATCATTCTCCTTTTTTAGCAAAACCACCTAGCCTTCCACAAAACTAGATCAAATGTGTATATCACTTCCTCTCTCATTAGTCCACATCAAATTCTATGTGATTAAGTACTCAACCAAATGGCCCTTTTTTAGTTCATATTTCCCCTAATGGACATCCTACATTTGTTGTTGATGTTCTAGTTGCCTGGGATCAATCTAGTGTGGAGGATCATGTTGATGATGGATAGAGAGGACAAGATGTATAAGGTTCACAACTAGTTTTGTGATGCTCTACTAGAGCTTTGTGTCCTCCTGATCGTTATGAATTTACTGTGCACTATGTCATAGTTACAAGTTCTGATGAGCTACTTACTTATGAGGAGGCTATGCGCAAAGGTGGAAGTTCCTCTTGGAAAAGAGCAATGCAATCAAAGTTTGACTCACTACATAAGAATTATTCTTGTTGGGATTTAGTTTCCTTACCAAATGGAAAACATGGTTGTACAAGTTGAAGAGCACCCCTAGTCTCCCTAAGACAACATATAAGGCCCAATTGGTTGCAAATGGTTTTAAAGAGGAGAAGAGAGTTGACTTTGATGAGATCTTCTCTCTTGTGGTAAAGATGACTACCCTTCTCTTAGTTTTGTCCTTGGTTGCACAATTAGATCTAGACTTGTATTAGCTAAATGTTAAGATTGTTTTCCTACATGGAAACCTATATGAGCACATCAATATATAGTAGCCTAAGGGATTTGTGGAAAAGAGCAGGAACACCTAGCATGCAAGTTGAGGAAAAGTCTTTATGGACATAAGTAGGCACCTAGAGAATGGTATCATAATTTTGATGTCTTTATGCATTCACACTCTCATACTTGTAGCACGATGGATCCATGTCTTTACATGAAGAAGGCCCATGATGGTAGCCTATAATTTTGGTATTATATGTTGATGATATGATCATTGTTGGGAGTGCTCATGATGAGTTGCATGCTTTAAAGGCTTAGCTCAAGAGAAGGTTTGAGATGAAGAACCTGGGATATGCTTCACACATAGTTGATACGTGCATTATGTGCAACCGCTCTAAGGGACTCTGTTACTTGTCGTAGAAGGAGCACATTCACAAGGTACTTTAGCGGTTCCATACATAAGGTGATAAGCTCATTTGCACCTCTTTACCTTCCCATGTGAAGGTCAGTCATGTATATTATCCCCAATCAAATGATGAGAGGATTGAGATGGCCAAAATTCCATATGCATCTACATTGGATTTGTGGCTTATTATATGGTGATACCTGGCAACAACATTAAGGCATCGTGAAGAGTATCATGAGATACCTTAAGGATACTACAAACTTATATATTTGCTATGGTGGCTAGGATATTAGATTCCTAGGCTACATTGATTCAGATTATTTAGAACATGCTGATAGTAGGAATTCCACCTCTAACTATATCTTGACCTTTGCTAAAGGTGTTGTTTCTTGGATATCTAGAGTACAAAAATGCACTATCATGTCTATTACTAAGCTAAGTACATTGCAACCATCACATTGATGCTTCCCAAAAGGCCCTATGGTTAGGACATCTAGTTGCAAACCTTGGTATCACTTCTATGACTCCTATCTTGCATTCAGATTTTATGAGTGCCATCTAGCTAGCACGCAACCAATCTTTCATACGAATACCAAGTACATTGAGGTCTGTTATTACTTCATCAGATAGGTGATTGAGGATGAGTAGTTAGAGCTTGTCAAGATCTATGTAGATAAGTTGGCGATTTGCTTACAAAAAAAGTCTCTCAGTGGAATGTTATGCCTTAGTTAGTGGGCATAGGATGAGATAACATCTTTCCTTATGCAATTATATTCATATGTACATTTTGTATTTGTCTCCTCACTCTTGGCACATTTTCCTTTAACTCAAAGGTTGTTGGGGATTAAAGATCACCTATACCTACCTGCTTATATTTATATTATACTTAGTGTCATGTATATTTGTACACTATAGGTTGTGGTTGCCCATTACTATCATATTTATTCTTTGTTCTTTACTATGGAATAATAAAGGAAAGGTAGGTCACATATTATGACTGTTGAAGTTCCCATATATTGATCTTTTCTATCTTGGGTTGAAATGTCAGCTATTACTCTCTTGCTTCCACTTGAGTTTCTCTCTCACTCTCACTCTTGCTCACCCTTTCAAAAATTCATTACTGAGAGCACCCCAACTAGAGCTTTTATCTATAGGTAGCTGCAATAAGACATCCATGATCTCGTCCTTACAAATGTTACTCACTAGTGAAACCTATATGTCAAGTGAAGCATGGTTTTGGACCAAAGCATAAAAAGCCAAATGGGCCTTTAAAAAATTCTTAGAGGGGGTCTAAGTAGAAACAAGAAGCTCTAGAAAATAATCGCAACACATATGACCAATGGTCTATGGATTTGTAGCTACGTGGCCTTCAAAAATCTATAGTCTAACCATATTCTCATGGGCAAGGAAAGGATACAAATCCCCAAAAAAGTTATGAGACTGGCAAGAGGTGTCTTGTAAATGATTAGTCAAATATTTTAGTTTAGTTTGTTAATAAGATCTCAAGTGAAACTACTAGATAAGGTCAACCAATCTCAAGAAAAGTGTATCATCCATGTAGTAAAAAAGTAATGAATAAACCAAGGCCAATAGTACCTATATTGCTTGCCAATGCTAACTATAAATGGGTGCATGATGAATGCTATATTACTGGGCATCCCTTTGTACATTGCCAATCAATTACTCAAAGAAGTGAGTGCTCCCAAGAAGAATTAGATAAGAATTGGTCAAGTAGTTGTCCCATATAACCATTGAAAACAAGGTGTTTCAAATAAGATGAATTGAAGCATAATGGAAGCCTCCCCAAAAACTATGCAAAAGGATCCATAGATTTTGCAAGCATCTCAAACTATAGAGGAAAGTGGTCTGACAAAACATAACAGTGGAAGACTTGCATGACCAAGATCTCTAGCATGAAGGTATCATCATGCATGGCCTAGATATGGTCCAATCTAGACCATATAGTCATATGATGTGCTGAATGAAAAGTGAATCTCAAAGCTGATGGATAGAGCTAGGATCAAATATCTTGTTTGAGAATATCCAAAGCAAGCTCATGCTAGACATGACTCTCCAGAGCATCCATCATTGAATGCTCAGAGGTAGATTGTAATACATCAATACAAACATCAAATATCCCATCAACAAACCTAATTTATCAACTGTTGAATAGACTGTTAGTCTATCCAACAAATCATGTCTAGACAAGAGATGCACATCATTCTTGACTAGAACCAACTAAAATCTCTTATGAACCACCATGAGCACACCAAAAGTGATGTTATGCAAATCCCCTAGCATAAAACAAGTGAAACTCATGGTAGTCCACAATCTTGCCCACATCATCATGACTCTTATGCTCAATAGCACATAAAACATCCCATTTATGATCATGCAGAATATGCCATATGTCATACTACTTACTACACAAGAAAATGCCATGCACATTCCAATGGAAATTTTCATATTTATCTAGAGAAAGGTCATACTTGAGGCTGGTTTTGCCTTGATTTAACTATTTTTGTTAGCAAGTCATTAGTTCCCTCATCAAGGAAATCAGCCACAACACTAGAAATGAGTCCATTCTCTGACTTGCCAATTTTAAGGTAGAGCGATCATCTCGCTTCTACAGTAGGGGGCCACATCATCTAGAAGACTATCAACTATAAGATCCCCATGAATAGTCGATGCAATACTAGCCTCTAGAGCTACGTGTTTTTCTAGGCATTTAACCCACAAAATGCCACAACTTCCCATAATAGGAAAAAATGCTAGCAAAAGTGCCCCATTTCAAAATGAAAATGTAATGATGGCATAGCAAGGCAATTTAAGCATAGCTACACCTCTTGCAAGAGGTCTCCCATAACATACATATGAATTTACAATTTGTGCCCCTTAAATTGGGAGGCACCAACATTGTACCAGTAACTACCAAAGCTTTCTTTATCAAAGGCTAGTATATATCAAGGAAACCTTCCACTTCCACCCACACTAGGCACTCCTATTGAAGCAAGCATTGGAAATCAGTCCAATGGTTGTCAAGGCACAACATGAGCAAGGAAACAAGCAAAAACCAAAGGCACTTTAGCTAAGAGATTATCATGGAGTGTGGCTAACTTTAACATTACTTCACAAAAGCCCCATGGTCCCACAAAAATCTCTTCCATATAATCATCCAATAGTAGTAAATTTGATCAATGATGAATCCAAGAAAGCATTGGGATTCATCCCATAAATAAAAGGATAACCTCTCTTTCATGGAATACTAAAAATGAACATAATATTGTCCTTGTATTCAAAACATCATCCTGATCCTGATCAAGAAAGGTTTCACAATTGTGCTAGGCATAATCTAGCAACCTCTAGTTGAAATGTTCCATCAAAGCATTAAAACTCCAACATGTGTTCTAAGCAAGCATGCATTTGATGATCATCTAGCTAGATCCTTAGGTCTTCCAACGAAGCATCAAAAGCATATTTTTTCCGTTTAACCAATGGCTATGTATTAGGACTAGGTTAAACCTAGAATAAGGGCATCGTCTGGGTACATGGAACCATTTCTTCCCCCTCCTCAGCATCTGAATCGGGCCCCAAAGCCTCCACCACTTGATCTATAAAATTAGTGTTCAACTCAGTGATGACTACTATATTAGTAGAAGACACAAATTGTTTCACCATGGGACTAACTGTCCCAGTCTACCCCATCCTAAGAGAATAACAATTATTTTTATGTCCTTCTCTCACACTATTGTTGTATCGGCTCTCTCTCTATGCACAAAAAATAGTAGATAGTAGATAGAAACTTGCATAGGACCAAGTGACCTATAAACTTGATGAGTGGTAACTTGTAAGGCTCCAAAATAGGGCAATGCATTGTCAGGGCAACCTTGTAGAGCAATAGTGGAATATGTTTGTCCTTCTCTACTGTAATATTTCTACAACAAAATATTAAAGGACCTAGATCCCGTGCAAAAGCGACTCAAAGTAATCTCCCGCAACAAAATAAACTTTGGGCTAAGTGCTCCATCCCCGTGCATTAACAAACACTAGCTGCGCGTCGTGTATAGGAAGCCATGGCTCAAAATCCGTAGTTCACGGTGGGAACACCCCTTCAAGGGAATAAGGATAAAGGATTATTTGCAAATTTTTTTAAAACTCCCCTCCCCTTCAGCCCCGTTGCATGGCGGGGAGAGGGAGTATGAGTTGGAGTTGTGGAGGGGCATGGGGAGGAGGGCATGCACCCTGCCACTTGTGTGGCCACACCCCCCCCCCCCCCCCCACCTTCCTCTCATATAAACCCCTCCTCCCAAGCTTGGTGGGGGGGATTGATCGTGCTACTGCTGCCCGTTGTGAGGAGCTGCCTACCGCTGCGCCTGCCGCCTTCATCATCATCATCTCCATCATCATCCTCTCCATGTCATCCCCCTGTTTCTTCCAGAAGGTTGGAAGCTTCATTGAAGCTTCCCTAGGCCTAGTTCACCCGTGCCTCTCGGTTTTTTTAAAACTGTGTCTTGCAAGGCTTGTGTCCTGCGTGGAAGAGGAGATCTCGAATAGAGTGAATTCGAAACGTGTAAGTGAACCAAGGGAGAGTTGCTGAGACAAAATTTACTGCATCAATGGCTCCTAAGCAAAAGGCGAGAGGAGCACACGTGGGAGCTTCCACCCAGAGTACGAGAGTGGACAATGCCACGATATTGAATGTCCAGGTTCCGAATAATATTCTCGCATGGAAAGGATGCATAAAGCATGTTTTAATTCACGTAGGAAACTTAAAATGCATTGGAAAATTTATTTACTTGTCCAATTTACAAAGTTTAGTTGCATGACGAGTATTTGCATTTGCTTGCACTTCCATGGTCAAGGGTAGTCGCATTTTTGAACGTAGGATGCATAAGTTAAAATATAAAATTTGTGCCAAGACCCCGTCTTTGTTTCTTCACACAGAGGATAGGGCATATAACACATAATGCACTTATGTAATAATTTCTTGGTTGTAAGATAATCGTAGACTGTCATTAAATTATGTCTAAATAGTTGCGATGTATGGAAAAGATTTATGAACCTTGCAAATTGCATGCGATGATAGTTACACTCTAGGTTGGCTTAAGTGATAAAGGAAGGATTAAATCAATGATGGACTCATATCATTCGCTCATGCATGGAGTTCTTTTATCAAAGTTTGAATTTGGGAAAGGATGCATCTTCATTAAGATATTAAAGCTTTGAATTCGATGCATCAACGTAGGGTTTATAAGAGTTAGCTCTGAATGTCAATCATTATAGTATAGGGCAAGGAAAAGAAAGATCTCTGTAGATTCTATAGTTGCATAAAGGCAAAAGGTCTATGGTCTTGAAATTGCATGGAATGATACATCTCACTCATCTTGTAGTTACTTACATCTTTTAGGGAAAGTATTTGCAAGTTTAGAAGAAAAGTATTTGCATCTTTAAGGGGAAGATCGTCTTTAGTCGTGGGTTGGTTAGATCAACTAAGTAATTTGCATGTAAATGAGTAGCCTACATGAAATTCATAAAGGTATGATTAGTTAGCATATGATGGTCACCTCAATGTGCTAGGTAGGGTTAAGCTATGTTAAAATTCTGCCTAGTATGGCACTTAGGATGCTGATTTAATATTTTCGATCCTAAAGGTCCTACCCACATTCTCGAAATGTTAGGATTGTCTAATCGCCCGTACAAGAATGATCTAGGGTTCTCACCCTAAGAATCAGTTGACCAAATGCTAGACCTCCGCAAGGAATTTAGGGACCCTAGGGCCAAAACGTTTATCGGCATGGTAGGGTTAGGGTTTTGGATTGGGTCAATTGAACTCCCAATCCCTACATCTTGATCAAAGGTATTCTTGATCAAGGAATATTGTGTGATGAGGAAAATAATCCCACAAGTTAGAAGCTGACACCACCTCGTGCAACAAGCTGTAATGTCATATGCTTTTGTGTCTAAAACACAAAATAGTATCGCTACTCCTTAGACCAAATTTGGCGAGTTCTAAGTACAAGTCTAATTTTCTAGAGGATGAGTAGTCATCCTACTACATCACTCTTCCTTGGGACTTATCTACTAAGCTAGGGAAGTTACGAATTTGCCAAGAAAGCAATTGATCAACCAAGTTAGGGCAACAAGGTTGCCCAGGATTTATTGACCTTAATATAAGGAAACCTAAGGTATTGACAATTTGGGTTAACAGGGTATAAACCCTAACCCAAGGAAAGAGGGTAAACAAGCAACTCAGCTTATGAAACCCTTGGGATCTTGCCAAGTTGTGATTGATCCAGGATCGAATGCTGGAAGCATTTGGAGAGAAGGAATCACACCTTAGCAGTTGGCCATACAAACGACCACTGGAATGTTCGTGATTGTATACTTAGGTGCATTGTTTGCACTTCTTTGCTCAAGGAACTAATTCAGAAAAAAACAACTAATACTTCAGGTTAAAAGCCTGGAGGGAGAGGCAGTACCAGTTACCTCCAACTGTCTACCTGACCCTATCCAAGGGGGTTGTTAGCCGCGCCGGGTATGTGGACTAGAAGAAGTAGTAGGCGCAGTCGAAGCAAACTGCTCTTTCAACTTTCCCACCAACTCCGCTTTAACTGATTCCAGTGTCAAATCCGTTATGCCTTTAATTATGTCATCAAGAGAGGTAGGCACCGATGGAGCGGATGGTTTTGGAGCAGAAGGTGCTGGCATCGGTCGTGGAACAGGAGGAATAGGTGGAGTGGAAACAGTAGGCACTGGCATAGGCCAAGAAACTGGCTGAGGAGGAGAAGAAATAATAGGGATAGAAGCAGGCATAGGAGTAGAAGACGGTGTCGGTGTCATAGAACCATTCTGTAGGCGGGTCTTCCATATCCTCCTCTTCGTCAAAGTCAAGACTGCATCCTGGGCATCCTGCCAATCCGTTTTAAGTCCCATAGGCTTCGTGCGATCCTCAAGAAGCTCTCCCAATTCTTCCTGAAGAGCAAGATCTGCAGCTTGCAAGAAAAGCTCAACTTTTTCAACATCCAATGCTCTTTGTTCAATGGCATCAAGCTGACTATACCTCTCTTCAAATTCTCGAATCAACTTTGAAGCAGCTAAACCTTTGTTTGGCATGTAGATCCACTCTCGGAATGACCGCCATGTAGCCATCCCAAAGTCCTCAAGGAAATACTCTTCTTTCAGGGCCTTCTTAAAATCTTACCAATGTGTATTTTGAATAAAAAGATTAGTCACCTTTGCCCTCAAGGCGGGTGTGACAAGACGAAGGAAGTACTTACTCATAAGTCCAGCTGGAACTCCAAAAAACCCCATCTTGATCTCATATGTCTTCAAATATGCTGAAACATTACGGCCATCAAATAGCTTCTTCTCATTCTCAACTGCTTCAATCACCTTAGTCGCGCTGTTTGCATTCTCCTGCTCCGAATAGAGTTGCCTTTGTTGAGACAACTGTTGTTGATGCAATTGTTGCTGCTGCTGCTGCATATACAATTGAGTCTGCTGATTTTGGAGCTACATATACATGGACATATTCTGCAAAATCTGCTTTAGATCCTCTATTGAAGTACTTGACGCAGCAGTCATTGATGGAGCTGAAGTAGAGGACGCAGCTAGAATCGTAGAAGAGGCTGAAGTATCTCCCATCCTGAAATTTTTGCGACACTTTCACATCGGGTTCACCAAAGATGTCGAAGGGTTTGCCAAAGCAAAGCAAAGTCGTGTCTATAGAAGACCTTGACGAATTTTAGGATAGAAGATCAAGCAAGTGAATGAAGTCAAATCTGTTATGACTGCAATTGCTTCCTGTGATGTTGATCAGTTGGAAAGATCAATAATGTTCATGATCATACACAATCCTTTGTATTGAATGAACCAGTAATCCTTCAGAAACGAGGAAGAGTTCTGCATGGTATATATCATGTGTTTGCTGTAAATTTACTATCTTTCCCTCAGATATTAGGTTCAAAGGAATAAGCAGTAATTCCTTCTCCCTGTTTATTTTGTACAGCAGCATTCAAACCCTCTAATTCTTCACTCAGATCTCCATGCAGAAATTGTGTATCAAGTAACCATGAAATACTTCAGCCAGTCCTTAAGGACCAAAACTTGACACTACAGGACTCTCTAGCTTTTATCAAGCTGTCAAAGCTATTATCCGATCAGTGATTGCACTCCAACAAAGTGGACATTCTTTACATGCTGCAGCATAGGGTTTGCACAAATAGAAATGTCTACAAGGTAGCAAAACAGCAACCGTTGGCTCTTCATAACAGATTTTGCAAATATGCTCATTCGTTTCATCATCAAGGACACCCATGCTAGTAAGTGCTTCATGATCCTTCTCTCTTTTTCACCTTTTATGCTAAAATTTCCTTTTTAGCATCAGGATTTCAAGTTATTGTGAGCAGAATGACATTCACTCTTCCCAAGTAACAGTTTTCAAGTCACTAGTATTTTTTGCATGGTTACGTCTCTCTCATGGCGTCACTGCTACTGATAAGAAGGTAATGTAAAGCAATAACCTTCCAGCTGCAAAATGTTAATTTGATGCTGATAGATCTTTGCGTACTATGATGTTTACATGAGTTTGTTGCTGAAGTAATGGAGCTTGTTGAATTAGGCAGTTTCTCAAAGACACGCTAGTTGGAGCTGATTGGTCTAATAAGCCAAGCGATTATTGTGCACCCCCAGAGAAAGCTTTATTGTAGAAGATTTCAAGTTGCCCGAATTGCATGAATATCTCTGTGCTCCTTGGTAGTTCGGATATGCTTCAATTCCACGAATCTAGCTAGTGCGATTGTGAATATGGGGAAGACAATGCATGTCCCAATACATTGGAGAGTAGTAATGCCTTGTTCATGGCCTGTGCGCTTATGCATAATAGGCACGAAGCACCAATCATACCCCCCTCCTCTCTGCTTGATTCCCTCTAATCATAATCTCTGGTATGCTGGTCTCTTCGGCAACTTTCGAAAGCTAATTGAGGATTCCAGAATTGCCAAATTACCCTGCGCCTCTGAGAAAGCTTCCATCCTTGTTTCAATCACTGCCGATGGAGCAAAAGCTTCAATCCTTAGTTTAATCACTGTCGATGGAGCGAAAGCTTCAATCCTTACTTCAATCACTGTCGAGGGAGCGAAAGCTTCTGCGACGATGTATCGAAACCCCTGTAATCCGAAAATCAAAGCTTCTGCTACAATGTATCCAAAACCCCCCCCCCCCAGAGTTAGCGGCCAGCATACAGAATTTGATGATTCCCCCTCTATTCCTGCGGACACAATATCTAAAAATAGTGTTCTTTTTTTTTACCACTGTTGTCTATGTTTCGCCTCCCATTATGATTGCCCCTGATTTTCCTTTTGTTCATAAACACATTACGGTCATTCCCAGAATTAGGGAACAATTTCTCTTTTCCCTTCCCTAGCACCAGGATTAACACCACAAATTAGGATTTCTGTCCGCAACATACTCCTGCCAATCTCCCCAGACTATGGCCAGTGGGCTCGTGTGCTTTATTTTACATCAACCTGCCAAAAATATTTCTGTCGTAATCCTTTCATAGATCACTCCGGTCCAGATAGGGATAGCCTCATTATCAGCATACCACAAGTTACCCTATGTATCCCGGCCTATGGAATCACTTTCTTCTGGATACATAATTCTGTCCATGAACATTGCAAAGCACATGCAACTTCCTCACTGATGGCAAATCCTGTAGAGTATACACATTGTGTGTACATATTCCTTTATCAAACTCGTGTGCAACATTTCCACCATTGGGGCTTCCCACTGATACTCATACTTATCACCCTGATTCTCCATTGAGCATAATGCGAAACTCTTGTGAACTGTTGATCAAAACCACTTTATTACCCATGCAGAACAAAAGTATAAACACAACAACTAAATATGTACAAAGTATCAAATCCCACACACACAGCTTTTGGGTGGTTTTCACACCTCGAATGCACAGCAATACGACAACGTATGACTCAAAATAAGAGTGCACTTAGACCTCCTGTACATAATGTCACGATGCTTAGCTTAATCCCACACCATGATGATATTATAAGGACATGTCAAGTCTTGGATGATTTGCAAGTGTAAGGGAGACCCCTCACTACAAGGATATGGAGGCATAGCGACGGCGCTTTTCGACGCAAAATAGTGGCGTCGCTATTTGCATCGTAAATAGTGACAGTGCTCATACGAAAAAACACGGGTTGAAACTCGAGCGCATTATTTTGCACGAATGAATGAAAGAGAGAGCGAAAGGGAGAGCGAACTCCATCTTGCATTTGAGAGGGAGAGGGAGAGAAAGAGAGAAAGAGGGAGAAGGAAAGCTTCTCACCGTCGCTGCCACCATTTGCGAAGAAGAGAAGGAAGTGTATGGAGGGCGAAGAGGAGCCGCCGAATCCATCCTTGGGCCTTTGCGGTGAGTGCATTGTTCCTTCTTGCTTTGTTTTTGTTTTTTCTTATTTTCTTTTACTTGTTTTTGTTAAAAATCATATGTATTAAGAGAGAAAGAGAGGAAATGAGAGAGGGAGAGGAAGAGAGAAAAGGAAAGAAGGAACGAGAGAGAGAGAGGGAGAAAACATTAAACATAATAGGGAAAGAGAGGGAGAGGGAGGAAGGGAGGGAGAGAGAGAGGGAGGGAGAGGTTGTTGTTATTGTTGTTGTTTTATTATTATTTTTTCTTATTTGTTGTTGTTGTGGTAGCGGTAGCGGTAGTTGTTGTTGTTTAATTTCTTCTTTTCTTGTTTATTATTGTTGTGGTAGTCGTAGTCGCGGTTGTAGTCATCATAGTCGTGATTGTAGTAGTAGTACTAGTAGTAGTAATAGTAGTTTTCTTGTTTGTTGTTGTTGTAGTAGTAGTAGTTTTTTTCTTTTTTTGTTTATTGTTGTTTAGTTTTCTTGTTTGTTGTTGTTGTAGTAGTATCGGTAGTAGTAGTAGTAGTAGTAGTTTTTTCTTCTTTTCTTGTTTGAAGTAGTAGTAGTAATAGTAGTAGTTGTTGTTTTTTTTTCTTCTTTTCTTGTTTATTGTAGTGGTAGTGGTAGTGATAGTGGTAGTGGTAGTGGTAGTGGTTTGTTGTTGTGGTAGTCGTAGTCATAGTCATCATAGTCGTGGTTGTAGTAGTCGTAGTGCTGGTGGTGGTGGTTTTCTTATTTGTTGTAGTAGTAGTAGTTTTTTTTTTTCTTTTCTTATTTATTATTGTTTAGTTTTTTTGTTTTTTGTTGTTGTAGTAGTGGTGGTAGTAGTAGTTTTTTCTTCTTTTCTTGTTTGTAGTAGTAGTGGTGGTGGTGGTGGTGGTGGTGGTGATAGTGGTGGTAGTGGTGGTAGTGGTCGTAGTGGTAGTAGTCGTAGTAGTCGTAGTAGTCGTAGTAGTCGTAGTAGTTGTAGTAGTCGTAGTAGTAGTAGTTGTTGTTGTTGTTGTTTCTTCTTTTCTTGTTTATTGTAGTGGTAGTGGTAGAGAGAGAGAGATGTTTTATTAAAGGAAATGAGAGAGGGAGAGGAAGAGAAAAAGGAAGAAGGAACGAGAGAGAGGGAACACTACAAGAGAAAGGCCCTATAGACGCGCATTGTCCATGCGAAAAAGCGGACGCGTTTATAAGCGCGTGTATCAGCGCGTCATATAGAACACGTCTATATATCCGCATTTATTAACGCGCTTATAGATGCGAAAATAAACACACATATTTTTCATTTCTCATAAAGTCCCTGAATATGACCAAACCTCTCATATGGTCCGACTTTACTTCTTAACACTAAAACCTTAAATTTAAAATTTTTAAAAAAATTATGCTTGAAAAACCTTAAATTAAAATTTAAAAAAAATATTTAATTGAAAAATTTAAATTAAAAAGTTTAATGAGAGAGAGAGAGAGACTTTTGATTTAAAAAGAAGTTTTATTTAATTAAAGGAGAGAGTGAGAGAGAGAACCTACGCCCTACAAATAAGAGAGAGAGGGGGAAGGAATTTAATTTAAAAGGGAGGGAGAAAAGAAAGAGAGAGAGGGGGTCTTAATTCTTAAAATTTAGGTATTAATTGACCCCCAAATCCTCAAAACACCTCAAATGGGCTTCAAATTACATGAACATGTTGCAAATTCGTAGTGGTATAGAAAGTTTCCAATGAGTTAATTTATCCTTAAGATTCCCGAATACGTAAATTGTTGACACAGATGATTCGTGATGTTACTATCTATATTGCTACCACCGATGATTCATCATGTCACTATATTGTGTTTGTTACAAGCAATTTCCACTATATTTGCGCATCGTATCCCAAAACTCACGATGCTTTGGGATTGTCCAAAGATTACATGTCCTTTCTGTCTCTCTTTCTCTTCAGTTGATATGATGTGTGTGTGTCTCTCTCTCTCTCTCTTGGGTTGATATGATGTGGGCAGGCTAATGCCTAGGGTTCTCAGATGATGTGACTTATGCATATAGCATTATTTTTAGTGTCGACACGATGGAGCCCTAGGGTTATTCATGGATCCGACTTGATTTTTCCACCTGCATGCTATTGCATCGCTTGAATGCAACAACGAGGACATCCGCAGGATCTACTCTCTTGGATATGCTCTCTTTACTATCTTAGAAATCAGGGTTCCGAGGAGGTATTTCCATCGCATCGTTAATCGATGAGATGGGCCAAAAAAGCAACGGACTCGACGAGACTTACGGTGAAATGCCGACTCCCATGATGAGTCCCATCTGTTATTGCAGAGACATACATAAATTATTGAAACCGTATTCATCATTGCTTTAGCTCAGAAGTTTGGCTCCTTGACGTCATTTCTTCGCTCTTCTCTCTCTCTCTCTCACACACACACAGGTTGCAGCTATCATGCCATGTTATGTTACTTTCTCCTTCTCTCTCTCTCTCTCTCTCTCTCTCTCTCTCTCTCTCTCTCTCTCTCTCTATTTTGTTCTGTTATCACTCGATGATGCAAATTAACGCGGTATTGAGACGAGAGAGCTCCCCAATGATAATCGCCTTACCCGAAGCAACTACGCCGTAGTCTCTCTTCTTACTTGCTGCCTAATCCTAATCGTAATCATACTCTATTGCAAGATCAATGCTTTGTGTGAGTTATAATAATTCCAATATCCCTTGGTTGTCCTCTATTTAATGCAAAACAATCTTTCGTGTGCCGAGCTGATCAATTCTAAGCATAATGGAAGAGGGTTGACGATCAGCTGGGCATATTTACAGCATGATTATGATGGAAGGACTCTGTGCACAATGTAATTAAGGGAGTCGTGGTGTAATTATCGTATTTGTATTGTAGCAGCCATGGCGATGCAGAGATGCGCCACCGAGGATATACATGTATAGGATCATACGGACATGATATACATGTATATACGACATGATATACATGTATAGGGCATACATGTATAGGACATGATATACATTACCAACTTTACTTCTTTCTGAGTATTACAAATATACATCCAATCATTCAAAGCTAATTATATATATGTGATTTCATGCCCTATATACATCCAATCATGCCCTATACAAATGTGATTAGATGTATATACGACATAATTATCAGAGAAGTGATTGATGTATGCACATGTTGCATCTATTGTGCACTTAACCTAGCCATGGCTAAAACTTATAGATCAAAGGTTGACTTGTGCATTTGCAAAATATATATATATATATATATAGAGAGAGAGAGAGAGAGAGAACTGATCAATACACTCACATGTCTCATTTGTTGTGCACTTAACCTAGCCATACATGCCAATTCATAGCATGAGTAGATTGATGTAAATCAGTTGGCTTGTGCATGTGCAAGCTATTCCAATCATGTCAAGGTGCACTTATAGCTCACATATAATTTTAGATTAGGTGGACCACATGTAGCCAATGTGCACATGTCCTCTTTTCATCATCTTTAGCCAGTGTGTCCACTTGTTGGTGACTAAAATAGATTACTGTAAGGATACTTTGCAATACCAATAAGCCAACTACAAATCTCTTATCTATGAAATGTATAAGTAAATTAACTTGGTTAATTTGATGAGATCAAGTTTTCCTTCAGTGGACAGTGTGGTTGGCTATCTACTTCAAGGTTATAGGAACTTGCAGAAGTCAATGGAGCATCCTAAAAATGACGATACTCTAATTACTATATCAAGTCACTTCATGTACATATCTTTGATTGATTGATAGATAATATGCCTTTCTCTATCTCTTTCGTATACACCTTCATTGCATTATCTCTCTCTAGCTAAAAACCATTCGTGCTTTATCCACCTATTGATACTTGCATGTAATTGTAAGTGGGATGGTCTAGTAAGTCACCACATATGTGCCAATTGACTTGCCAATGTGTTATCTCTTTTCCTTAAGCTTTGTTATATATGTCACCACATAGGTCAATTGATTTGCTAGTGTACCATCTCTTATCTCAAGATTTTCTATATATTTCACCAGTATTCTCAATCAAAAACATCATATCAAGCATATCTTGCATTAATCAAGCAGATTGGCCAACCCAACATAAATGAAATTGTATGAATAGCAATGTAGATCAAGATCTTAGCTTAAATCAATGACACCTTTTTGCACAATATAAACTGTTAGAGTTTAACTACAATATATAATGCGTGCAAATAAGAAAGAGGCTTGATTTGTTGGACCATTATGCATATACAATCTATATATGCCATATTCCCTAAATGCATGCATTGATACTTACAACATGGAGGCAAACATTTTGATATTGAAAGACTAGGAAAATCATGTCATGTTGATCTAAAAACAACCAAAAGCTAGCATCTAATCAGTTTAATTGTTCATGCGCGTCTGTCAGCGCGCGTAATAGGTATTATCTGCGCATATACACACGCTTACAGACGAACTACGCAAATATAAAAAAATTTTAAAAAAAGTTGTGACTTTCTTTTCAAACCTGTGCTTTCCTGCGTTTTTTGCGCGTTTTCTGCAGTTCGAGCTCGACATCACTACTCATGTATATCTATCACTTCATGAAGACAATGAGGCAAGGAAATAAGAGTAAAAAGAGGACAGGAGGAAAGAAGAGCCAAAGAGTAAAGAACAAGAGCCAAACAACAAGGAAGAGAAGAAGATTCAAGCAACTTACCAAGGGAAGGGAGAAGGAGGACAAGGAGCTTGCAACCTAGCCGCCAAACAAGGAGCAATTCATGGGGGAGATGACCAATTATCTTGGTCGCCCTCCCACTGCACAAGAGGTTTTCAGTGTGATGTATGGGACACCTATCACATCTTTGCCTAGCACTGTCGCACAAACACGAAGCCTTGGCACACCTCTACTAACTGGTACTCCATGCACTATGCATACACATAGATCAGCTGATGCACAGGGATTAGCTGAGGTACATGGATCGGTCGAAGCACGTGCATCTGCAGAAGCACGTGCATCAAGTGAGGTAGAGAGTAGTGCCCGTCAAGGGAGGAGGGAGAGTCGTGCAGGAGGACGAGGAGGTCGAGGGCTTTATGGGGGTTTCCTAGGAGGTGGCTCTCGATCACCCTCACTGGGAAATGAGAGAGGTGAGCCTCCACAAATGTACTACTCTATCACTGATGTTGGTGGTATCTTGCATGACTCTGAGGGGAGGGAAGTGATAGCCTACTTGAGGAGTGTCGTGCATGCCACATACAAAGATTGCATGATTCCCTTCAAGTACCAAAAAAATGGTTTGTGGCAAGAGGTGCTGCACGCAGTACATAGAAGGTACCCTAATCCCGAGAATTCACGATTCTCAAATGATTGGGGATGGTCAAAGGTGAGAGACGCGCTTCATAACAAGAGGTCTCACCTTATGACGTGCGCCAAGAAGTCACTACGGAGACAAGAGCAAGGGCGCCCTGGATATGGCCAACCACCCAATTGCCACCGCAGGGAGTGGAAAGAGGCCAAGAAGAGAGCAACGGAGAAAATGACAAGTCGCCAGCATGCAGAGGCACGACGTATCCAAATGGCAACCATGGGATCGTCGCATTATGGATCAAGTGGCAGGGAGTCATGGGAGGCTGAGTTTGTAAGTATTATTTGATTTCTTTTTTTAAATTAAAATTTGTAATTTGTTTCACTTCATTATGTAGTGTGTTCTAATACGTTGTATGTTCAAATTGTTTTGTAGTATCATATCGTTGGTAGGATGCCTACTCCTAGAGAGGTAGGCTACCATCGATGTCACAACCGGGCGTCCACTTGGCAGCATTTCTACGAGGAGGGACTCATCACGGAGGAGAAATATAATCGTGCCATGAGGATTCCACCACCAGAAGAGGTATGTTTTATTTTTTATATGAAAAGTATAGATAACTCTAATTTATTGTTTGTAATGGTATTTATATACCTTAATCCTTTGTGTAGGCAAACCTTGATGCAATTGAGGATAGCGAAGGGGGGACTAGTAGTAGCGGTGGCGGCAACGGTAGTGGCACAGGCAGCGGTGGTGGTAGCGATGATGATACCTCTTCTGAGGAGATGTAGAGGAGCCCCATGCATGCATGCCTCCCCTTGGCTTGTAATTTTCATTTTTGATATGTATTACTTTTGGTTAGTGCTTGCGACCATGACCATGCTTGAGGTCACAAGCACTAGAACTCATCATGTAAAAACGTTTCATCTATATATATAAAATTTCGTGTTCTACATACATTGTTTTGTTTTCAGTATCCAATCTTCGAAATAATCTTTCTCTATTTTTCCTAAGTATACAATTTGATGTTGATGGGGGGAAAAAAACCAGAGAGCAAAGCCACATGCTCTCTAGTTTTTTTTTCATACCTCTGTTTTGCGCGTCTATCAGTGTATCTAAATTGCAGGATAAATGCGCGTCTATTCTCTTAAAAAACTTGCAGAGTAAATGCTTTTTTAGACACGTAGATACACGCGTTTATAGACGCACAATATGAATATATCCACTTTTTTATAAATATGATTATATATTTACGTAGCGCGTCAATACGAGCGTCTATATGTGTGTGTAACTTTGACCATAAGCGCGCTTTTAGACGCGAATTTTTAGACGCAGCAGTAGACGCGGTAATAAACACACCCAACATTTTTTATCATAGTTCAAATATTGCGTCTACAAGCGCGTCTATGGAGCCTTTTTATTGTAGTGGAATAAACATACAATGTAATAAAGAAAGAGAAAAAGAGAGAGAGATGGAAGGAGAGAAGAGAATGAATGGATAAAAAACAAAGAGAGAGTGGTGGCAAGGTCCGGTGCAATACCACGAGATGGGAAACACTCCGATATACGTTAATTTGTGGGTGGGTGGAGACTTTACATACGTTAATTTTGCTGAGTTACAAGAGAAGAAATCCCTTCTCAAACAATTTAAGAAAGAAAAAAAGAATGATAACAAAATCAAATTGTTTGTCGTAATGTAGACCAAATGGAAAACGATGAAGGTCAAGATGTTCAAGATCGTGAGGCGTATCTTAATTAGTGTGTCCCATGTCCTTGCTCTCAATGTAAGCTGGCAATTAGATAAAAGCGTCGATTGTCTATAGAACACATACGACGCTTCGGCGAGTTTCAATATGAGATCATTGATCACACGATCTCAGATTTTGAGCTAATGGTAAGAAAAGCGCATATCAATCATACATTGTATTCGCAAGCTAATTGAATACCATATAAAAAACATTTGGTGTGGCTGGCAAATTTTCTATCCATGGAGGTGACGTCTCATCCCAAGGAGGAGTGCACCCTTTGCAGCCAGTTAGAAGAGTTTGTGGGCATTCAATGGATGGAGTGCATGAGCCAATCCACCACTTGAAAGGTACTACCCAATCTATACCATCAATACCGGAGGAGACATGTAGCCTTCCAAACTTACCTACAATCTTGGAGCCTGAGATGGAGGCAATAATCGATACATTGATGCCTATGGATGTCGAGACTTCTAATCCACTTAGAGAGGAAGCATCTATACCATTATATGATGGGTGTCGAGTATCTCGCCTGAAGACATTGCTTGCACTCCTAAGTGTGCAAGTAAAATACGGGTGGAGCGATGCGAATGTGATCGAGTTGTTCAAGTACATTATACGTGTGCTTCATTGATTTCTTTTCGGCACTATCATTAAAAACATTTGTGCTTTTTCAAGGTGTTTTATGATTTTTTTCAGGTTACTGAAGTATCATATATTACCACTTGCAAATAACATGCATGAGTCTCGTGATGATGCGCGACATGTTTTATGAAAGCTTGGCATGGACTACAAGAACATCCATGCATGTATCAATGATTGCATACTATTTCGAGGAGAATACAAGACTATGGAGACATGTCCAAAGTGTGGTGCTCACAGGTATCAACATGACTTGCAAGGGCAAACCATTCCTCAAAAAGTTCTTAGATACTTTCCGCTTATCCCCCGCATAAACCATATGTTTTGTACGTCCGGCATGGCGAGCTTGACAACATGGCATGAGTAGAATACGTCCACAGATGGAGTTCAATGAATATTAGTGGATTCATGTGCATGGAGCCACATTGACTCTACCTTCCCAGGCTTTGCTCGAGAGCCAAGAAATCTTCAGCTCGGTCTTGCTATGGATGGTGTGAACCCATTCGGTCTGCGCTCAACTTCTTACAGTGTGTGGCCTATAGTCCTTGTTAACTACAATATCCCTCCATGGCTTTCTACGAAGAAAGGACATCTCATTCTTAGCTTGCTCGTTCCTGGCCACTATAAAGTAAAAAATATGGACGCGTATCTTCGTCCATTAGTCGATGAGCTTAAGACTTTGTGGGAGGAGGGGGTCACCGTGCAAGATATGAGCAAGCGCAATGGTCAACGATCCGCCAATATTCGAGCCATTCTCATGTGGACCATGCACAAGATAGAGGTGTTGGACAGGTCTAGCTATCTCAGGTTATCATGCATGTCCATTGTGTGGGCCACAGTTAGACTCCCGAAGGTCACAAACCATGAAGAAGATGGTATATCAAGGACACTCCGCTTTCTTGCCAAAGGGTCATGAACTCAGGGAAGGTTTTCTTGGATGACCTTGAGAACGTATGAATGTCCAAGGCTAGTACGATCTGAAAATGGTCCACATGGAGTCACATCCAAACGGAATGCAACGGTTCTCAGTTTTCTACGAGTTGCCATATTGGACCCACTTACAGATCAATCACTTGTTGGATCCCATGCATATTTTCAAGAACGTGGGTAGCTTGCTATGGGACCACATCACAGGAAAGAGAGACACTGTAGGGGCACGAATGGATTTGAAGGAGTAGGCAAGATGGAGGTGCTTTGGCCGCAGTCGAGTGCTGATGGTTGCTTGCAACTACCTCGTGCTCCTTGGGTTTTGTCCACTAAAGAAGAGTGCATTGTGAAGCAAATAGTCAAGTCTATTCGCACTCCGACAGGTATGATGCATTCTCTCAAGTTCGCATTTTCTAAAGACGACCGATTATCAGGGCTAAAATCCCATGATTGGCATAAGATATATCAGTTTTGTACTACGAATGGATTGTAAGTGGCCTGCATATTTTGCTATTTGGAGTGTAGTCATTGTTCATAATGCTTTCTCGCTGTGGCAGTTTGTACTACTGATCGCAATTGCAGGATGCCTTACTCCAAAAATACGTGGAGCAATTTACAAGTTGTCAAATTTAGTGCAATGGATCTCACAGAAGGAGATTAAGATGTCCTCTATTGAATCCGCGAGGCAAGGAGCAGTGGAGATGGTCTGTCTCTTTGAGAAATATATGCCTACCATCATGCTCACGATACAAATCCACCTTCTTGTGCATATTGTAGATGAAGTGGAGATTGCTGGACCTGCCCATACGCGATGGATGCTCTTCTTGGAGCGCTTCATGAAAACCCTGAAAGGCTTTGTGTGACAATGAGCTTGGACAGAAGGTAGCATGGCTAAAGGTTGGTTGGTGTCTGAGGCACTAGTGTATATTTCACAATGGCTATCAACGGTGGATTCAGACAACAGTATGCTATGGTCATTGAAGGACGATGATAGCAATGGAGGAGAAAGTGAATCGCTTTTGTATGTTGCACCATGCCTCTATGGAGACATGGCTCGCTAGGTACCAGCAAGCTAGGAAAGATCGAGAGGAAGTGTGATCTGAATTTTGATGTAGCACGCGCCATCGACTGATTCGATATCCTGAGGGCATGGAGGAGATGTCGCGGTTTATGTCAACGTTATGGTTGCATGGAGCTTTGACCGCAACGTCTCGCGAAGGGGCAGAGGTCTCAACTGAGGGGTGGGAATTCTCGAGGGGATGTAGTCCAAAGGTGATGACGTGTTTAGGGTTTGTCGTATCTATATTTTTTATGTGACAACTAATTGAGTATTTTAATGTATAGTACAATATATATAGTGCGGCGTGGTCACGCGGACATCATTTCTGTGTGCAGTCCACAATAGATTGTGGTATCATGGCAAAGGTTTGAGCAAGAAAGATGACGACGAGCAACGGATCCAAACACGATTATAGATGAGATGTAGTATTTTGGGAACTTGCAAAGTATTGTCACGGTGGATTATCGTAGCTTCTCCATGATCCTATTTGATGTACAGTGGTTCAAAGTGGTACTTGAAGGAGTTGGAGCAACAATTCGAGGAGGTCCATTTGGATTTCTCAAAATAGATTTCGAAAAAAAATGGATGGATTTGCGCAACACGTTTGTGTTGCTGCCATTGTGAACATGTGGATGAACTCATGTGTTTTTTAATTGTATCACGACATGGTACACGTTACAATAGTTAAATCTCTCTTGTATGTGATTGTGAACATGTAATTTTCTATCCAAACCCCCTATGCTAACATCAATTTTTGTCTGTGTAGGTGACCTTTGTGGATATTTAGATCATCATGATGAGTCGAGAATGAGCGATGAGGAGCTACAGGAGATCTTCACGTGTATGTCTCCAGATCAGATGGTGAGATTCAGAGATATGGCAGACCAGGAGCTGTCTCGGACACCATCAGGCCACTCTATTAGATATACTTTGGCATGCTCTGATGCTTCAGTTTCTAGCAGATGAGGTCGACGCTCCAAACTTGGGCCAGACGGAGGGAGTGGTTCAAGGGGATACTGCGGAGATCCGGATGCAGTGAGCCCGTGGTCAGCTTGGGATACAGGTGCTACTCCTCGCTCTCGTGGGGATTCGAGAGAGCGTGGCTCAGGTGGTTGCTGTGGAGATATCGACGCAATGTCTACGTCTCGTCGTTCTATTGGAGTTGCGTTACCTCGGGGATTTGTCACACCTGTGGGGATGTCTACTCTAGTCACTCCGGCTTTTGCTCAACCGTTCGCAGGTGGCATCCCTATGGGTGCTACTCCGAGAGATACTACCCCAGTAGGTACACCAGATGTACATGGGTCTCTTGGATATGCCCAGGAGCGTGGTCGTAGGTGGGAGAGGACCCATCTTAGGCATATCCTAAAGGGGTATGCCTACCTTGTAGATGATAGGTCAGGAGCCATCATCATGAATAATGAGGAGAGGAGGGTGATGGCTCATATGAGAGAGTTGTGCCAACAAGTTTTTCGGCACATCTTGGATCATTAGAAGAACATACTGGAGAGGAGCAAGGACTACATAGTAGCATCCTTGCATGAGGAGTTTCCAGTACCAGTCGTAGTAGCAGATAGGTTTTTTACGGGTTGGATGATGGAGTGCATGCGTGCATACATGTCACACAGATGATCGAGCGCATGCAAAGCACTCAAGAGTGGGGCTTCAAAGCCCGAGTGGCTAGACGCGGACAATTGGTGCCGACTTAGGGAGGCTACAGATTCTCCAGGATGTTGGAGACATCAGCACGAGGCAGCGAGGATACGACTAGAGACCAGAGTGGTCCATCATCTTGGAAGTGGTGGCCACAGGACATATCTGGAGGACTTTGTAAGTTTTTCTTTTGTTCTGCTTGCTTATTTTTTGCAATATCCTTTGTACTGTGACAATCGTGTTTCTAATAGTTGTATTTTATTTTCTTTGCAGCACTCCATTACAAACCACAATCCCACTGGCCTTGAGACTTGATATATAGAGAGACACGGTCTCACTGCATTGATCGACCGATTGTATGAATGCGGCGGCCCTATAAGTCACTCATCTTTCTTGTCCGTAGTTACTAAGTTTAATTAGAATGCATTATTGTATGGTAGACCAATGTGTAGTTGTTTCTTTTTTGCAGAGTCCGTCCGATGCTCCTTTGCGGTAAGATGAGGTTTCGGATGGTGAGGATCTATAGCTCGCCCTTGGATCCCTAGAGCTCACATACCCTTCTTTTTTGGTCGCGTGATTTGTGTAGACATTTTCTATGTAGTAGTACTATCTTGCCATGATTGTATCGGTTGCTTTCATTATGCGATCATGTATTTATTTCATGTATCAGTGTTATGATTTAAGTACACTTTGCCTTTATTTATACGAGCATTGTACACATTACTGAAACTATTTTGTATGGCCCAAATAAAGCACATAGTGCTATATGTGGCAGGGCAGGCCTGCCACAAATTTTTTCCCCCTGTTACCGTCACTATTAGCATCGCAAATTTACTGCATGCGTCACAAAATGCATCGCAAAGTGTCGTTATCAGTGTTGCTATTTGTGTCAGTATGGCTGATAACGACGCTAATACCGGCTGTTCTATGGCATTGCCAATAACGACATTTTTTGCAATGACGAGGGCAAATTTCTTTATGAACATTTTCATCACTTTTAATGTCGGTATAAGGCCTATATCTTGTAGTGCCTCCTAAGGAAGGAGGGGTCTCTTGTTTCTTTAAATTCTCTATTTGGAACTTGTATCCATTTATCATTATTCACCTTGTTAGTGCATTTAGTTTTCGACCATTAGTCATCACATTGAAAGCATAAAGTTTAAAGTTTATATGTGATAGGGTAGGTTAATTGTGTATCAATCCGAAGGGTCCTATGGATAGCTTGTCAAGATACAACTTAAAATAAGAGAGAGGAGAGAGGATAGAGAGAAACTCAATTAAACAAATATTAGAGAGAGATATAGAGAGGTAGAGAGGAAGTCAACTAAACAAATGATTTCAAGTTGATAAAAGAGAGATCACTATGAGCTAGGGTGCAAGTAACTAAATGTCATACAATGAGATATTCTTGTTCCTCTAGAGCTTGAGTCATTCAAGTCGCACAACCATTAGCACACTTGATATTGTGAATGGAGTTAGAGCACTTTGTTCATCTGGGGTAGAGCCAATGCTCATGTCATTGCTCCTCCAATAATAACGACACATATGGTGGCTAGAACCCTTGTCGTAGTCATGACACTAAGTCAACATAGAGATAGTAAGCCACTACTCGGTGATGTGACCTTCCCTAGTTTGTTTCTTAGTCCATCCTACAATTTTCTCCCTAGTTTGTTCCTTGGTCTATTGGGCCATCAGAGGCCCCTTCACCGCACTCAATTGGGAGATGGACACCAGACACATTCAACCATCACTTTGTGGGCTTTGATAGCTTCACTTAGCAATCTCCAAGGTTCAGGTCCTATTATCTTGGATCCAACTACTACCCCTGTCCTTGACCATATCCTTGCTCTTCCATATTATAGCATTGACATGATGGTTTATGATCCATAGAGAAGAGCTTGTCCCGTAGTGATTAGCTATTCCATAGCAACCACCCATCCACATCTAAGATGTTTGCATCACATAGGACTAGGATGCTAGTGACTCCTCACGGCTTCTCTTACATGATCAACAAGTAGATTAACTGGATGAGTAGTTATGAATAAAGAAGGGAAAAAACTTATTGATTGCATGCATGAACTTGTTGTGTTTGGATATAAACACAGTATCACTATGCTAGGGAAACATCAAGATCATGACATGAGAGATGAGATCAGAAGAACTCTTCATAGAGAGTTTTTGCAACCAAGTGTAGAAGATAGATTTTAAATTGATTATAGGTAGACATAGGGTGGTTATGCCACCTTCGAAATGGATTTTGTAAGTATTATAATCTATTTATTATTTACATTCATGTTCAGTTTCTTGAGATGCTTCGATTTATTGTCTGTGTTTTTTAAATCAATTCTCATTCATAGTTTGTTTGTTGACAAGACTGGAGAGGGAGTATAATCCGTGACGTGGTATGGAGCGTCTTGTGAGTAAGCTATTTGAGCGTGAAGGAGATGTACCAATCTTTAAACCAACAATTTGTGATTCCATACACACTTATACATGATGTTTGAATCCAACTAGCTTTGATTCTATAATCTTTTTCTCATTGTAAGATTACTATGTTGAGCCATTGCAGGAGGATGAGATCTTAGATTAGAGATCTCATCATGTGCATTTTTTCTTATGTATGGATGTACAAATTATATTGTCCTTGTATTCTTTATATATTCTCAAGAGGTGTGCATCTTATTAAACATGTAAGATACCACGTGAGTTCAAAAAGAAAGGGTATTTTATTTAGTAAAATTTACAAGATTATATTTACAAAATGGGTTCTTAAATCATTATTTTTTAAAAATAAAAATCTGTAAGTTTAGTAAAGTAAAAGGGGCCATTTAATGGTCTTATAACATGTAAAGAAACAATATTTCTTCATATCCTTTGAACTCACATTAAATAGGTGATTTCTTATATGCACACCCGTGGAGTATATATTTCTCTTCATGTATTGATGCACTCACCTTTTTATAACACTCTCTCTTTTAAGCACATTAAATTGGGGTTTAGTACCCCATTTTGTGGATTTAATTAGTTATGATAATTTTTGCTTGTGTGTGTTCATTGGGTTTTATATAGATCTATGCACTAATGCTCTAGTCTATGTTTGATTGGACAACAGACATAGATAGTAAATCCAAGCTTTTTTTTTTCTCCTTTGCAATTGTTGATATACTTTCTCTGCATTCATCAAAATATGCATCAATAAAACCTTTGGTATACTATTTAAATTTTATACTTAGTTACATCTACTTACTTGGTATACTTAGTTATATATACTTACAATTGATATAATTATAGCATTTGCTGTTACTGTAGTTAATTATGCATTTTTTTACTTAAAGCCACAAGAATCCAATAATATGAGAAAACCAATATTCTAGTGGTTTTTTCCAATTCGTGTGGTTTTGAGCTATATGGAAAAAGAGGAAAGTCAGCCTACACTGATTTAAACATGCCATCATTATAGGCCCAAAACCATTATAATCTCCTTGATCATCAGCAAAATAGATTTTGTTGTTGCTACTACTCATTGATTTATGGAGGACCATTGATGTTGTTGCCACTATGGAGCTACTGTTTTCTCTATTGTCATTGATGTGCCATTAATAAAGCTAAAATCTTTATTATATTAGGCTTCTAAGCTTTGTAAGCTTAAAAAGCTTATAAGTTATAAACCTTAAAGCTTTATTCTTTAACATACAATGACTAGAAATCTAAAAGGGGAGGTCATTCAATAAACCTCTTATCACAAACCATTTTCACATTCTTTTTTATACAAAGGGTAGTTCTTGTGCAAATAGTATGCATGAGTTTTTGATCTACTTTGAGGAAAATTTTTAAAAGGTCTCAGACTACAAATATTAATGTTCAAAATAAAATGGCAAAGTTCATGTGTTATCACTGTGGAAAATTGGGACATTACCAATTGAATTGTCAAGCTCCACTACAACCCAACAACAATCAAAGCATGACTCAGCTACACAATATTCAAGAGGTACCTGACTATGCTTTTGATTGAAATGTTGACACATTGCGGCAATAAGCAATGATTGAAGGAAAAATAAATACACCTATTTCCTTACATGATTTATGGTGAAGATAAAAGAATTTGTGAATGATTTGGATGCGATTCTTCTACATGACAATGGTAGTTTTTATGATTTTATTTCGAAAAAAATGATTAGAAGATTGCAACTAGAAACTAGTCCTTCATTGTACAAGATTAAATATGTATTTCAAGGCATTAGATACAATGGAACACATGAAATCAAGGGTTTAGATATTTCTATGGGCACATATAAAGAGAAAAGCAATTTCTTAGTTGCATCACTTCATTTATTAAACATTATCCTTGGTATACCTTTCAAACATCAATTTAATCTTACCATTAATTTCACACACACACAAAATAGCTTTTGAATTCCAAAGACAAATAATTTCTTTGACTAGCAACCCTAAAATTAAATTGTTTTCATTAATTAGTTACACATATGCTAAGTGAGCACTTAGAAAACAACAGAAGGCATGCATGATTTTTGTGACTGAGGTTGAAAAGTTCAAGTCCTCTACATTGTCACCTATACAAAAAAAGTTTTTAGATTCATAGAAACATTCCTTTTGTGGATGTTTCCCACATGAATTGCCACCATCATGAGGAGAATTAGGTCACAAAGTTGAAGTTTTTTAAAACAAGGGTTTAATTCATCCTAGTTCTTCTCCTTTTGATGCACATGTCTTGTTGGTTGAAAAGAAAAATAAAACATATCAAATGCATATTGATGATTAAGCTCTAGATAAAGTGACTATTAAAAATTGGGATCCTATCCCTAGAGTTGATAATTTACTCGATAAACTTAAGAGAGCCAAAATTTTTAGCAAGATAAATCTCAAATCAGGATATCATCGAATTCGCATGGATTTAATGTATTTAAGATCCTATTTAGGACACATTTTAGTTAAAGAAAGCTCTGTATTGATGTACCTTTTAGAACTACAGTTATGATGACTAAAATGCATGAACCTATCTATATGGGGGACATAGGGGTATTCAATCTATGATAATTGCATGCGAGAAAATTTTTATTGGCTTGTCATGAAACATGACATAGTAAAATTTGTGTTTAAATGCATAATGTGTGAACATATATAGCATCACCATCATGGAAAATCATTTGGTTTGCTTATGCCTTTATTAGTTCGTGAATGGCCTATGAGAGAAAATTTCTATGGAATTTATTACTAGTCTCTCCACAATGTCCTCTCATCGTGACATGATTTGGAAAATTGTGGATATATTAAGTAAAAAGGCCTACTTTATTCCTTGTAAAAAGACTTTCTTTGTCCCATAAGCTACTAAAATGTTCATTAACACCATGTTTTTGTATCACAGTTTTCCTAAGGTTATACTTTTTAATTGTGATGGTTGATTTTGTTGGGACAAGGGAAATATTAACAAAAGCTAAGATGAAAATTACACATGATTTTTTTAAAAATATCGAGTCATGCTATCAAAATGTGCATCAATACAAGCTTCAGCCTCAATAGTATATTGGTATGAGTATTGAAGTAATCATAAAAAACACATCAACATATAGCAACACTATTACCAATGCACATTTCAGCATGAAAAAAGTACTTCTAATAGGTATATCAACACATGCAAATAAAAAATTTATAATAGGAATTGAATCCCTTACCAGCGGATCAAATCCGTGCTATCTCCGCTATTCATGTTTACTATCTTGTCAGTCATGGACTAAATGTTTGCCATGTATACATGTTACAACAAAGTTAATTACATTTAAATATATTAATAAATTGGTACAACTAAAATTAGTTTGCAATTATTATATATGTACATGTGATATAAATGAATTCTCAATACTTCATCATCTAGATGGTGCATGCATAGCTCATTCTCTAGGAAGAGCTAACTATCACATGCCAAGAGGATCCCCATATGAAGATGTATGCGTGATATTTGGGGTGAGAGGAAGCCCCTCCAAGTTAGAACTTTGACTCTCAATAGCTCATTGTATGAGCTAGCTTGCAAGGCATAATAAACTTGTAGTGACAAGGATTATCATATGACCCTCCATTTGGATGTATTAATGCTTACCTCTATATAAGGAAATAAAGATCAAAGAAGAAATTGAAGCTTACCTCTTGGCTCAAGGATGATGTAGTGAAATGAGTTCCTACATAAATAAGAAACCCCAAATCAACATAACACTACAAGGGAATGAAGACATACCAATGGTCCTTTTTTATGGAAATTAGCAGTGTTGTTATCTACGATGCAAAAATCGTCACAACAAGCAAACACTAACGTTGTTTTGGGGAAAAAACAGGGCCGAAAACCCTAGCGTGGTATTTTGAGGGCAATAAAACAAAAATGAGCGAAAAAGAGGGGGGAGCTTGAAGCACACATAGAGAGAGAGAGAGAGAGAGAGAGAGAGAGAGAGAGAGAGAGAGAGAGAGAGAGAGAGACCACCATTGCTGCCATTCGCAAGGCAAGAGGAGAGGAGCACGAAGGAGAAAAGGGAGGAAAGCCGCGAAAGCAAAGGGTTTCTTCTTTGAGCCCTTAAGGTAGGTGCATTCTTTCTCTTCTCTTTGTTTGTGTATTTTATTCTCTTGTCTTTATCTTCTTTTTTGTAAAGAGATTGACACACACACACACACACACATATATTTGTATGTATGTATGTATGTATGTATAAGAGGGTGAGATAAAGGGAGGAAATATGAGAGAGAGAGAGAGAGAGAGAGAGAGAGAGAGAGAGAGAGAGAGAGAGAGAGAGAGAGAGAGAGAGAGAGAGAGAGAGAGAGAGAGAGAGAGATGGGGGTAGAGAAACAAAGAGGTAGAGAGAGGGGGAAAGAGAGGAAAATAGAGAGATGAGGGATGAAGAGAAAGAAGTAGAACCAAAGAGATGTGGGGGGAGGAGAGAAATAGAAATATAGAGGAGGAGAGAGAAAAATAAAGAAATGGAGGGGTTGAGTGAAAGAAAAAAACAAAGAAATAAAAATTTTAAAAATTAAAGAGAGGGAGAGGGGAGAGAAACAAAGAGAGAGGAGGGAGAGAGTACACATGTGAGGGAAGAGGGGGAAAGAGAGAGATAAAGAGATGGAGAGAGAAAATAGAGAGAGACAGGGAGAGAAACAAAGAGAGGGGGAATTAAGATATGAAGGGACGGAGAGGGGGAGAGAGAAAAATAGAGAGAGGGAGAGAGAAACTAAGAAAGAGAGGGGGAGAGGGAGAGAGAGAAAGAGAGATAGAGAAACAAGAAAAGAGAGGGAGGAAGGGAAAGAAACAAAAACAAAGAGAAAAAAGAGAAAAATAAAGTTTTAAAAAAGGAAGAATAAAAAATAGAAAAATAAAAATAAAAAAATAGAGAGAGAAACAAAAAAAGATGGGAGAAGAGAGAGATAAAGAGTGGGAGAGGGGAGAAAACAAAAAGAGAGGGTGGGGGAGAAATATATATATGAAGGGAGAGAGAGAAGTGTATTGTCCACCATGACATAGAGAAGGTGGACAATCATGAGGGCTACAACGTTCGAGATTGAGAGGAATATCTCAATCAATATATCCCATGTTTGTGCAATTAATACAAGCTTGCAATTCAAGGAAAACATCACATGTCTATAGACCACATGTGATGCTTTGGCAAGTTCCAATTGGAAATCATCAATCAAGCCATCTTAGACTTTGTTGACGATGAGTAAGAGTGTGTATCATTTATGCTTTACAATCAAACCCTAGTTGAAATAAACTTCAATAATAATAAACTTGCCCTACAAATGTCCATAGGGAGGTGTCGATCCATCTCAAGCAATGTACCGATTATAACCTGTAAAAAGAGTTTGTGGTCGTATAGTGGAAGTAGCACTTGAGCCAATCAACTCGTTAGAGGGAACTTCGCCAATTACACTCTCAATACTAGAAGACATGGGGGCATGTTTGGACCTTCCTCAAATATTGGAGCCTAAAATGGAGATGATAATCAATGCATTACTACCCATGGATGCGGGGTTATCCAATCCATTAAGAGAGGAAGCCTCCATACCATTATACAATGGGTGATGGGTATCTCGTTTAAGGATGTTTCGTAGGTTTCTAAGTATATAGGGAAACAGATGGAGTGACGTAAGTGTGATCGAGTTATTCAAGTACACACTGCACCCTTGTCTTGATGCATAAATAAGAACAAGTTTTTATTTGTTCAAAGTATATGGATTTTTTTCAAGCTTCTAAAATGTCACATACTACCATCTGGAGACATGATGCCCAAGTCTCCTAATAATGCATGACATGTGTTGTGAAAGCTCGACATGGATTATAACAACATTCATGCATGTGTCAAATGATTGTGTGCTCTTTCGAGGAGAAACGAGTCTATAAAAACATGTCCAAAGTGTGGTGCTCATAGGTATTTGCCAAGACATATAGGGGCAAACCATCCCTTAGATGGTTCTTAAATCCACTTATACCACACATCTATCACATTTTACACAACATGCATAGTGAGATTGACAATGCGGCATGCGCAAAATAGGTCCACAGATGGAATCCGATGAATATTAGTAGACTTGCAATCATGGGGTCACATTGACTCCACCTTTCCAAGCTTTGCATGAGAACCAATAAATATTCGACTAGGTCTTGCTATGGATGGTGTGAATCCATTTAGACTCTACTCAACCTCTTACAATGTGTGATCAGTAGTCCTTGTAAACTACAATATCTCACCATGGCTTTCTACGAAGAAGGGACACCTAATCCTTTCCTTGCTTATTCTTGGGCGCTACAAAGTCAAAAAATATGGACATCTCTCTCCATCCATTAGTTGATGAGCTCAAGATTTTGTGGGAGGAGGGGATTATCGTGGAAGACATGAGCAAGCATATTGGGAGGCCTTTTGTTAACATATGAGCCATTTTTATATGGAGCATGCATGACTTTTTGGGATTCGATGAGTGCTTAGGTATGTTTGATTCCATTCTCATTGTTGGCGTCTTAGATGGCTTGTTTATGCTTACATTGACTAGGCAGAAATATTGTGATAGGCTTAGTCACATCGATTACCATGCACGTCCATTGTGTAGATTAAAGTTGGACTTTCAAAGGAAGAAGATGGTCTATTGGGGGCATGCGATATTCTTGTCGAGGGGCCATGAGTTGAGAGCAAGATTCCTTGGATGACCTCCCACATGAATGAATGCTCAAAGCTGGTATGGGTGGAAGATGGTCCATGAAGAGTCGCTTCCAAGCAGAATGCGACCGTTTTTATTTTTCCATGAGTTGCCATATTGGACCCATTTATATATCAAACATTTGTTGGATCCCATGCACATATTCAAGAATGTTGGTCGCTAGCTATGGGATCATATCATAGGAAATAGAAACACCTTAGGGGCACGAATGGATTTGAAGGAGGTAGGGTAGATGGAGACACTTTGGCCACAAATGAGCTTTGATAGTCATGTGCAACTACCTTGTACTCCTTGGATTCTATCTAGTAAAGAGGAAGCAAATTATCAAATCTATTCGCACATCGATGGGTATGATGCATTCTCTTAGGTCCGCATTTTCTAAACTAGAATCTCATGATTGACACAAGATATGCTAGGTTTGTCCCAGCCTTGATAGTAATATAATCTATAACGTCATTGTATTGTGTCGATCAATAGTTTTTAATTCATTGATTTTCTAGCACTTCATATTACTAATTGCAATTTCAGGGTATCTCACACTAGAGATACATTTACGATTTATAAGTTATCAAATTTAGTGCAGTGGATCTCGAAAAAGGAGATCCAAACATCATCCATTGAGTTCGCAAGGCTAGAAGTAGTGGAGACAGTCTGTCTCTTTGAGAAGCACTTACCCAAAGTATGCTCACCATATAGACTCACCTCTTAGTATATCTTGTGAACAAAGTGGACATTGTAGGACCTCTCCAGACCAAATGGATATACTTCTTGGAGTGCTTTATGAAAACCCTGAAAGGCTTTGTGTGACAACGAGCTCCATCTCGAGGGTAGCATGGTTGAAGGTGTTGGCTATTGTTGGAGGCATTAGTATATATTTTGGAGTGGTTGCTGATGGTGGATATAGATAATAGGATGTTGTAAACACTGAAGGACAATGATTGACTAATAGGAGATATGGTGGTGGGAAATGGAATAGAGAGGAGAATGGATGGTGCAATGGAGGAGAAAGTGAATTGTTTTTGTCTGGTGCACCATGCATCTATGGAGAAGTGGTTCGGTAGGTATGAGTAGGCCATAAGAGAATGCAAGGTAGCATAATCAAAATATCGATATAGTTCACATGAACAGGACAATTTGGTATCCTGAGGTTTGGAGGAGATGTTGTAGTTTATGTCTACTAGATGGTTGAATGATGTCTTGACCAACTCTCCACACCAAGGGATGGAAGTCTCTAAGGAGAAACATGAATTCTTGAGGGGATGCAACCCAAAGGTAATCACATGCTATACTTGTTCTTATATCTAGCAATTGTAAGCAGCAAATAATCTAGGCATTTCAATATATAGTACAAAATCTACATCACAACGTGGTTATGTGGGCAACATTTTTGAGTTGAGCACATTGACAAAATGTGCTCCACGATTGACTATGGGTTCATGGTGAGTTTGAGCAAGAAAGTCGATGGCGCACCACAAATCCAAATATTATAGTGGATAAGATGGAGTATTTTGACAACTTGCAAAGTGTTCTTTTAGTAGATTACCATAGGTTCTCTATGATCATATTTGATGTACAATGGTTTAAAGTAGTATTGGAAGGAATTGGGGTAATTGTTCAGTAAGAACCCTCTAGATTCTTGGATGTGGACTTTGAGAAAATATGGAATGATTGTAGCAAGCTATCATGACACATTATTAAACATGTAATCTTCTACTCAAACTCGTAACAACCTCATTGGTGGTATGTTGTACCATTGATATCTCGAAGTGCCGGAGTGCATGATGAAAGTAATGTTCCTAGCGTTGCCGATGAGAGCATGCATGTAGAGGAGTTGCTATTGCAAGGGGTAGAGGAGGAGGATGGCTTGCAGGATGCAAATGAGACAACCAGGGGCAATATAGACAAAGAGTTTGGAGTACAAGAATACTTTGAGAGTAAAGTAGACTCCTCTTTTTGTGGGGATTATGCATATTCCTTCTAGTTTATGCGCTGAGCTATGTCAAGAGCTTGTCATGGAGCTGTAGGACCAATCATATTTGTGTTCATTTATCAAATTCATTGATTATTTGTTTTTATCAATATTTTATCACATGTTTTCTAACTAACATCTTTCATTGTAAATATATATTATCGTGTTTATTCTTCACCCTTATATTGATTGTGCTAACATCTTTCATTGCAAATATATATTATTGTGCTTCTCCTTCACCCTTATATTGATTATGCTAGCATCTTTAATTTAGTTGTGTCGGTCACTGTAGACAATCCACAGAGTAGGATGAGTTTAGGAATGACAAGTGAGGAGCTATAAAAGATCTTTATGCATATGTATCTGGACCAAATGGTGCACTTCAAAGATATGGTGAGTTGTCCCAATCATCATTTGGGCATTTAGCACATTCTACCTCGGTACACTTTGATGCGTCAATCTCTAGCAACCAAAGTCGATGCTCTAGGCTAGCCACAGAGGGGAGCTTAGTGAGACCTCACTTGACTAGGGGAGGTAGTGGTTGTGGTGGGTGCCTCAGAGAGCCATATACTTCCTCTTCTTCTTGTTCTGGGGATGGTTCTAGGGGGCATTATGAAGATACAAATGTTGTGACCCTGTGCCTAGTTGGTACTCCTCATTCCGGCACTAGTTCTAGGGAGGGTGGCTCAGGTGGGTGTTGTGGAGACATAAAAAAAGTGTCTTCATCTTGTCAATTGAGTAGCCCTTATCACCTCCAAGATTTGCTATACCTATTGGGATGTCTACTCCACTAACTCCAAGTTTTTCTCAGCCATCTGCACCCCTATGGGTGCTATTGTGAGAGATACCACTCCTGTAGGTATGCTAAATGGATAGAGGTCTCTTGGTTATGCCCAAGAGTTTGGTCATAGATGGGTGAGGGTACATCTTTGACCCACCCCACCAAGGTATGGGTACTTAGTGGATGAGAAAACCAATGCCATGGTCATGAATGTTGAGGGAAGGAGAGTGATGGCACGTATGAGAGAGTTGTGCAAGTAAATATTTAGATACAATGTTCTAGACCATTGGAAAATAATACTAAAGGGAGCCAAGGAGTATGCAATCACATCCTTGCATGAGCAGTTCTCGGTACCTATAGCGATTGATTAGTTCTCCATTGGATGGATGATGGATTGTATGTGTGCATATATGTTGCATAAATGGTTGGATGCATAAAAGGCAGTCAAGAGTGGCTCTCCAAAGCCTGAGTGGATGCAAAGAATTGGTGGAGACCCAAGGAGGAGGCTGGTGCTGTAATATTCCCGTTTGAAAAATAATACTAAACCGACCTCTCGCGCACCGTAAACTCGTGCAAATATTATCCTCAATGCTAGCAGTTAATCTATAACCGCACGTGAGAAATGGAGAACTCTGCATTGGTAAACCGGGACCAAGGTTTAAAATTGCATCAACCGTAGGAAAACTCCCTCTTGGGAGGAGGTTAAGTGGATAAAGGTGGAATTATTGCAAATTTTTTTTCTTATTTTCCCTCAGCCGATGCATGGTTGAGGGAAGGGGATGGCTAAGTGGGGGAAGTGCTAACAAGGGGGAGTCGTGGGCTGCATGCACAGCCCACGTGGGGAGGTCCCCTCTCCCCCCCTTGGATTATAAAAACCCCCCTTAGTGGAGGGGGGGGGTGGTAGAAGGCTTGAAGGAGGGAGACTGCAGGAGGCTAAAAGTTGCTGTTCGTTGATACCTGAGGATGATAGCCGCCACCTGAGGCTTGATAGTCGCCGCCTGAGGCTCGATAGCCGCCGCCAGCTCTGCCAGCTCTGTTGTGCCTGTCATAGGCCGCCTGAGGCTTGATAGCCGCCGCCAGCTTTGCCATAGGCTACCACGCGGCCACCATCCCCAGTCAAAATCCACCCTTTTTCCATCCGGCCGATTGTCGTCATCTCCCACCATGTGGTATAGTGGCTGCTGTTCGTGATCAGAAGCTCCTAGAAGCTTCTTATTAGGAAGCTTTTAAGGGGCTTCTCTAAGCCCCCTTCCCTTTGAATTCTCCAAAAGCCCAATTCCCCCTCGGGTTTCAAAGAGGAAGCCTATAAGGCCTTCCTACCAAATCTCCCACAAGCCCCTAGGCCCTCGGTCTTTGTAGAGACGAAGAGGGTTTCCTTAAACCCCTTTCCACAAGATCTTTACCCCCCGGGGTTTTTTTTGAGAGGAAGGAGAAGTTCATAGGCCTCCCTTTCCTGCAAGGCCCCATAAAACCATTCCTACCCCCCTTTTCCTCAGGATTTTGAAGAGAATATGTGGAAGCCTATAAAGCCCTTCCTACCAATCACCCACAAGCCTCTAGCCTTTGGATTTGAAGAAAAGAAGTAGAAGCCTATAAGGCCCTTTTTCCCCCAATCACCCACAAGCCCACCTCGAGGTTTGGGATTTAAAGTCTCCATTCCCACAAGGTCCTTCTCAAGAATCCTTTCGCGAATCCCCCTCTTTTTCCGAAAGAAAGAAGGCCCAAGCTCCGAATCCTAAGGCCTTCCACAAGCCAAATTCTGCAAGTCGGTACTTTTGTCAAAGATCCGTACTTCAAAGGGAATTTTTGCATACGAGGGAGACGGCCAAAGATCATAAGGCTCCGAACCAAGGTAAGTAATTCGAATCTACGAAGGCAAACCAGAAGTCGAAATCACGATGGCCCCTAAAAAGTCACAAGGTGCACCTGCTGGAGGATCGTCTCCTAATATTCATGTGGATATTTCACCGAGCCCACAAGTCTAGGTTTTCTTCCTATTTTTGATTTACGTAGAAGTATTGCAATTATGCATGGTTATATCATGGAATTAAGATGCACTTATGCTTGTCAAATCCACCTAGCTAAATGCGATTGAAATAAATTGGCTAGTTGAAATTTACTTAAAGTAATTCACGATACGAAGTTGGTCATTTGCATTTTCAATGGATTGAATGAAAAAGAATATAATGTGTCTATGCAATTTAGTACCTTATTAGCAAGTTGCCTTTTGTACATTGCAAAGTGACGAGTCTAGAAAAACTAATGACTATCATTACAAAGTCGAAATTATTTTAGTACACCTTTGATTATGCATGGGAAGATTAAATCACATGCCGCATTTTTAGACAAATCTTCTTCGTAATGATTCAATAAGCAAGTCGTTATCAACCGTAGGAAATTGGAAAGCATGGAAAAGATTCTAAGGATTGCATGAAATAGGTTAACTCTAGCTTCAATTGGCATGAATCTCATTTAACTATGTAATAGTTAGGAAAGGTTGCGTAATGCACATTCATCGTACGAAGAATTTCATTCATCAAGAGATGTAGTTAGGGAAAGGCTGCATGGTTCATTTAAGTGTAAAATCTTAGAAGCTTAGTGGCATGATTCGTGAATGCAAGTCCTAGTAGGATCAATGGAAATTATGCCGTAATTTAACATGTGCTTTGGTCTTAACAAGTAAAGTTAGGGATTGTGAATCTAGTCATACGTAGAGGCAGTGAATCACATGCTTACATGAATTGCGACGTAATGCGACTAGTTTTCCCCTTTTAGATCAAATTAACATCCCTAGGATTGGTTCGTCCTTGTCGTAAGACAAGTAAGCTGGATTACCCAAAACACCTAAACCGCAAAGGATTCGCATAGGATGGTTAAATGGATACAAGAAAATACTCCAAGTGCTAACTAGGGTTTAGCACGTTAAGGACTTGACCTAGTTTCACACTTGTTGCCAAGTCAAAACCCTCATACCCAAAGGTCCTACCCACATTCACGGAATGTAGGGGCAATTGGACGCACTTGCAAGAAACGATCTAGGGTTTCTACCCTAAGGTTCACTCGCTCAAAAGATGAAACTCGGACTGAGTTGGAACCCCTAGGACCGTCTAGTGCAATTGGGAATGGGTTGGATAAGAAGACACCCTAAACCATGCTTCTTATCTAATCATGATTCCGTGACCAGAAGACGCCGTTCGATGGGTGAAATGATCCCATGGAATAGATGCGGCACTTGTACAACAAGTTGCAACGTCGGATGATCTTGTGGTTTGATCACAAGAGAGCTGCCAATTCCTTGGAATGAGATTGGCAGAATCTTGCGCAAGTTTAACTTGCAAGAGGATGAGTAGCCGTCTTGTTATATCACGTTTCTTGGGAAAATTTGCCAAGATAAGGGAATTAGGTATTTTCTTGGAAGCAAAGGACCAATCAATAATTTGGAGCGACATGGTCGCCATGATTTACTGTTAATAAAACCTAAGGTATTGGTTAAGTTGGGTTAATAGGGTATGGCCTTAACCCAAGGACAAAAGGGAGAATTGACAAACCCTTGGGGATCTTGCCAAGTCACAATTGATCCCGGATCGAATGCTGAATGCATTCAGAGAGAAGGATTCACTCCTTAGCAGTTGGCCAAATAACGACCACTGGAAATGATTGTGCTTGTAATAGTTTAGAGAGCATTGTTTGATTTGTTTGCTCAAGGAACTAAAAGATAAAAAGATATCTAATGCTTCAGGTTGAAGGCCTAAAGGGAGAGGCAGCCTCAGTTACCCCCGAATGTCTTCCTAACCCTAACCAAGGGGATTATTAGCTGCGTTGGGAAGGTGGACCGAACGTGCCACGTGAGGTCTTTCCGTTGAGTGCTACTTGGAGCAGGAGGATGCTTGGGTGCCCGGGGAGGGGGGGGGGGGGGGGGGGGAGGGGGCGCTCTGGCTGTAAATCCCTCGCCTTCCGGGCCCTGCAAAAGAGGCCAACGTGACTCCGGTTTGGATCTCGAGGCCCGCATACTAGTCTACGGGCGGAATCTTGGATTAGTAATCCCTGTGGATTGCTGGATAGCCTTCGGTTAGATTATGGATAAGCCTGCAGGCTAGCTTTATGAACGTATTCCAAAGATAAATATGATAACCTGTTGAAAAGAAACTTGTTTGACACTATTTTTCTATGTCAAGTGCTAAGATTACGTGAAGGAACCGGTGTCTAACGGGCTAATTAATGAAGCTGCTTGATGCATGTCCAACTAAATGTGGTAGGTAATTAGACAACTGAAGCAACCTTGAGGAAAGTGCGGTGGATGTGGCCATGGGTCCGTCCTACGGATGGGTGGTCTCGGTTGGTCGAGAACTTTTCTCAATCATAATGGACAGCAAGGAGATATTCTCAAAGGAAATGAATAGCAAGGGCGCTGACCTAGAGTTTAGGTTATAATAATCCTGGTTTATGCTGTTTTAGGGGAACGGAATGGGACTATGCCTTATGGCAGAGAGGTCGAGCCTTGCATCCCTCTCGTTTTCCATTCTCCTTGAACAAAGTGCAGTGTGAATCTACTTCGTCCCTGGCATTTCTGCATAAAGTAGTTCGCTTGGGGTTCGACGCTAGTTGATGTTAGGAATTGACCATTAGGGGAAACCCTGATTCAGGTCGGTCCTAAGTGGGAATGGCTAGAATACTTTTGCTACATGGTAGACGCGGAAAGTCCTGGATCACAAACCCTGTAACATTCCATGGGAGTACCGGGTGGAGCTTTCTAGACTTCCTTTCCGATGGACTGCTAAGACGTGTCCTGAAGGAAATAAGGTGGACATGTTACAGTTGGTATCAGAGCGAACCAACAAATGATTTATTTTTTATAAGAAATCTTAATAAGAAGAAGTAAAGAAAATGTTGCTGTTAGGAACATTTCCTCATTTTCGATGATGTCTTGCAGAATTATGAAGCATGGAACAGATCTTAGTGTTTCGAGTCATGTTTATGACCGCAATGCATTCCCCAGATTACCGACAAAGGATAATATGATGAACATCCTAGACCGTATTTATAATCCATCGCCTTTGTACATAGAACGGAGGTGGACAGGTGACTCATGAATCTACTACATAGCTACCCACTGGTTTGCGTACCTTCGAATCAGCCTAAAGAGGATCAAGTGGTTGGAGGACCTGAAGATCATGAAGCTGTTCATTTTTGTGGAGGCTCATGTAAACTCAACTTTACATATCGAAGGTTAGAGGGTTGAGCTGATCTCATATGTATACGAGGAAGTGACCCGCGTAATCCCCGCTGACAGGATCAAGGTGCTGGGACGCTATGAGAAAAATGGGTACCAAAGAAAAGGATACCCTAATCTTTCGATGACTTACCGATTCCTGAAGATCCATGACCCGAAACCATACTATTATCCAGTTCCCATAGCTAAATATAACACAACATTATTCTCCTCGAACTAATGCAAATGTTGGTCTATCATCCCAGGAATTATTGTACTCTGAAAGGGTTATGCCCAAATAAATAAAATAAGACTTATTTTTATCATTGTCTGTCTTGTCTATGAGAATTGATAAAAAAGGTTAAGTGGCTAGGTTTTTTGGTTGATAACTGAATTGGGTATGAAATATAAATCATAGCGATTAGCGATTATAATATTAAGAATTCTCTATCCAGGCACAACCCCAGGTACAGGTTCCGAGTTCAGCCCCTACATCAAGTATGGCCGTGATCCAGGAGAAGAAGTTTCTTCTCAAGCAGATCAAGCCGCCAGAATTTGACGGGAAAGGTAGGACTGCCCAAGCAGATGCTGAGATTTGGATAGAGTCCATGGAAGATTACTTTGAACCAGCCGGTACTGCACCTGCCAACCAGGCTAAACTTGCCAAGCTGAAGCTCACCGATGAAGCCAGGCTTTGGTGGAAGCAATGGTGTAGAGATCAAGGGATCTCAGAAGGATCCGTTACCTGGGAAAAGCTGTGTAAGGAAGATACTTACCATCTACGTATCGCATGTAGAAAATGAATGAGTTCTACGAGCTGAAACAGCTGGGTCTCACTCTTGACGCATACTACTCAAAATTCGTCTCACTTCTAAAGTATGCGCCACAGATGGACATGACACAGCAGGTGTCAAAATTTTGTGTTGGTTTAAACCCACCAGTGAATACCCGCCTCGAATCTATGCACCCAACAGACCTACAGGACGCACTCATTCGAGCTGCACCCATAATTCAAGAGGTGCAGGCTAGGCCAAGAAGTAACAAAACTTGGTCTTATAATGACCAGAACAGAGGTGCATATAGCCCCAAGTGAAGAGAGTTCAAGGTCAAAATCGGGGACAAAGAAAGAAAGCAAGGACAAATAATGTCAACAACTTTGTCCCTACCCAAAGCAATGGCCGAAATCTTTGTTGTTTTCACTGCAACGAGCCTGATCATTTCAAAAGGCAATGTTCCAAGCTTGGCAGAGGACATCGTCAAGCTCCTTTCCAAGGAACTGGCCGTGGCTAGGGAGCCGCCACCCGAGGCAAAGGAAGAACCGCCTGTGTTGCCAACAGGGAATTGTGCGAAGAAGAAGACCCAACCATGGAAGCAGAGGTTGAAAGGGCCACAGTCCATGCCACCCTTCACAAGAAAGGCCCAAATCGCCAATTTTCGGTGATCCAAACACCATCAGACTATCAAGGTAAAGGGTTCAAAACCTTGATTGATTATGGCAGTACACATTCCTTTATCTCACCAGCTTCTGCAAGAAGATTAGGAATAGCCACAGTAGAAGCACCTACCTTGCTTGTGGAATTAGCAAATGGTCATGAGGTCACTTGTACCAGGCAAACTACTAAGGTGGAATTCTTTCTGGAAGGAAAGACGACTTAGGCCAAATTCACGGTCATGAACCTAGGTATCCATGAGTGTTTACTCGGAATGTATTGGCTTAAACCTAAGGATACCCACATTCATTGTGGAAAGGGCCAAGTTTCCTTTCGAAAATCTGAAGGGGAATTGGTCACAACTCAAGGTGAGGCTGGAAAGCCGAAAATTCAATTGGCCAAAGCATCTCGAATTATAAAGGGAGTTAGAAAGGGATTACATGTCTATTTGATTAAGCTCAATAAGTTAGATCAGAAGTAGGAGTCTACTAAACAACCTTCATGGCTAAAGGAGTACGTGGACGTATTTCCTGAAGAGTTGACAGAACTCCCACCTCAAAGAGAAGTGGATCATGAGATCAAGCTAGTGCCAGGAGCTACACCAATTGCAAGGAGACCTTATAGGATGTCCATCCCGGAAGCAATTGAGCTGAAGGAGCAACTTAAGCAACTGCTAGATCAGGGCTATATCCATCCTAGCAGTTCACCATGGGGAGCTCCAGTGCTGTTCCAGAAAAAGAAAGATGGAACGCTTCGACTGTGTATTAATTACAGAGGGTTGAATCAATCAACTGTTAAGAACAAGTACCCTATTCCTAGAATAGATGAGCTTCTTGATCATCTTCAGGGTGTGAAGATCTTCTCTAAGATTGATCTCATGTCTGGTTACTATCAGATAAGGATCAAGGAAGAAGATATCCCAAAGACGGCCTTCAACACAAGATATGGACACTTTGAGTTCCTAGTTATGTCATTCGGGCTCACGAATGTGCCTGCCACCTTCAACAAGTTAATGCAGGATATCTTCAAGCCATATCTTGATGACTTCGTACTCGTCTTCTTCGACGACACCTTAGTCTATTCCAAATAGGAAGAAGATCATGAACCCCATCTTCGGATTGTCCTTGAGACAATGAGGGCACACAAGCTGTATGCTAAGATGAAGAAGTATGCATTCTTCAAACGTCAAATTGAATATCTGGGATTCATCATATCAGCAGAAGGAATATCAGTGGATCCGAGAGATGTTCTAGAATGGCCAATACCAACAACTGTCAAAGAAATACACAATTTTCTTGGATTGACAGGATGGTATAGGGTCTTTATCAAAAACTATGCTTTGATTGCAGCACCTCTGACGGATCTACTAAAGAAGCAAACATCCATTTCATGGTCAACTGCCGAACAAACCAGCTTTGATAGATTAAAGCAAAGTTTGGTATCAGCACCTATCCTGAAACTTCTAGACCTCAGTAAGGAGTTCGAAATAGTAACTGATGCTAGCACGCTTGCTCTAGGATGTGTTCTCATGCAAGAAGGTCATCCTCTTGCATACTCTTCAAGAAAACTGAAGAGCCATGAGAAGAATTATGCTACCCATGATCTTGAACTGTTAGCTATCATCCATGCTCTAAAGCTTTGGAGACACTACCTGTTGGGTAACAAGTTTATTCTAGCGACTGATCATAAAAGTTTCAAGTGGATCTTTACCCAGAACGAGCTCAACATGAGGCAACGTCTTTGGATTGAAGTGCTGGAGGAGTATGATTTTGAAATCAAATACTGACCTGGAAAGGAGAATGTAGTTGCCGATGCACTCAGTCGCAAGGCATTCCTTAATTCTCTAATCTTGCAAAATCCATCAATAGTTAGATCTCTAGCCACAAAGCTATCCATGCCAAATAACCCAATACTTGAGCTAGCTAGAGAAGAAGCATGCCATGATCCAGTCTATCAAAAGATGCTAAGGGAGATCCCTATCAAGGAACATGACAAAAAGCTACAAGCTAAGTATCATGAATTCTCTATCAATAGTGGACTTGTCTACTATAGAACGAGATTATGTATACCGGCAAGCCAGTCACTCAAGTAGAAGATACTGTGGGAAGCTTATGATTCCCCTTTCTCAGGACATCCTAGCTATGCCAAGACTCTCAATGCGGTTAGGAAGAGCTACTATTGGGAGAGGCTTAAAGGTGACGTTCTCAAATATGCCACTGAGTGTTTGTCTTGTCAACGTATCAAAGTCAAACATGTCAAAATGCCAGGAAAGTTGCAACCACTTGACATTCCCCAAATGAAATGGGAATTCATCAGTATGGACTTTGTTGTTGGCCTATCCCAAGTTCAGGGAGGATACAACTCTATCATGGTAGTGGTTGACATGCTTACTAAGGTTGCACACCTTATTCTCCTGTTAAGACAAACTATAAAGCCTCAGACATTGCAAGGTTGTTTATCAAGAAGATATTCAAGCTACATGGGTTGCCTAGAAGAATCATTAGTGATCGTGATTCTCTCTTCACATCTCACTTTTGGAGAGCTATCTTTGAAGCCATTGGGACACTCAACTCTGTTTTAGTACAGCCTACCATCCCCAAACCAAATGGAGCGAGTCAATCAAGTCATCGAGGATTATGCTAAGGGCACACTGCTACCGTGAACCAAAAAGGTGGATTCAATACTTGCCCTTGGTTGAGTTTGCCTACAATGCTTCTTACCAACAAAACATTCAGATGACCCCTTTTCAAGCATTGTATGGGCATGACTGTCGAAGTCCCCTAAACTTCTCACATCCAACCTTGAGGGTTGAAGCTTCAAGGCAGATGCTGGAAGAAATGGATGACCAAATAAAGTCAATTAGACAGGACATCCAAGCCGCCAAGGATAGATAGAAGGCATAAGCGGATTTGAAGCGTCAAGATAGAACCTTTGAGGAAGGAGACATGGTCTTTATTTGTGTACACCCAAAGAAGAGTTCCCTATCCTTAGGAGATTGCAAGAAGCTAAGTCCAAGGTATTGTGGACCATATAAGATCCTCAAATGCCTAGGACCCAATGCTTATAGACTGCAACTCCCTGAGAATCTAAAGGTTCATAATGTATTCCATATCAGCCTATTGAAGAAGTATGTACCTAATCCTAACCATGTACTTGATGACCAACAAGTTGTAATGCCTAGCCAAGGAGTCCTTGAGTTACGGCATGACAGGATCTTAGATGTTAGGAAGAGACAACTGAGATCTAGAACCTTGAGAGAATGCCTTGTCCAGTGGAAAGATTATCCCGAGGAGGATGCCACTTAGATGGATGAAAGCACTCTTAACCAACAATATCCCCAGTTCATCTCGAGATGAGGACATCTCGATTCCTCCAAGGGGGAGAGAATGTAATATTCCAGTTTGAAAAATAATACTAAACCGACCTCCTGCGCACCGTAAACTTGTGCAAATATTATCCTCAGTGCCGACAGTTAATCTATAACCGCACGCGAGAAATGGAGAACTTTGCATTGGTAAACCAGGACCGAGGTTCAAAACTGCATCAACCACGGGAAAACTCCCTCTTGGGAGGAGGTTAAGTGGATAAAGGTGAAATTATTGCAATTTTTTTTTCTTATTTTCCCTCAGCCAATGCGTGGCTGAGGGAAGGGGATGGCTAAGTGGGGGAAGTGGTGACAAGGGGGAGTCGTGGGCTGCATGGGGAGGTCCCCTCTCCCCCCCTTGGATTATAAAAACCCCCCTTAGTGGAGGGGGGGTAGAAGGCTTGAAGGAGGGAGACTGCGGGAGGCTCAAAGTTGTTGTTCGTTGAAGCCTGAGGCTGATAATCGCCGCCTGAGGCTTGATAGCCGCCGCCAGCTTCGCCATAAGCTACCACACCACCACCATCCCCAGTCAAAATCCACCCTTTTTCCATCCGACCGATCATTGTCATCTCACACCACGTGGTATAGTGGCTGCTGTCCATGATCAGAAGCTCCTAGAAGCTTCTTATTAGGAAGCTTCTAAGGGGCTTCTCTAAGCCCCCTTCCCATTGAATTCTCCAAAAGCCCAATTTCCCCCCCGGGTTTCAAAGAGGAAGCCTATAAGGCATTCCTACCAAATCTCCCACAAGCCCCTAGGCCCCGGGTCTTTGTAGAGACGAAGAGGGTTTCCTTAAACCCCTTTCCACAAGATCTTTACCCCCCGGGGTTTTTTTTGAGAGGAAGGAGAAGTTCATAGGCTTGCCTTTCTCGCAAGGCCCCATAAAACTATTCCTACCCCCCTTTCCCTTGGGATTTTGAAGAGAATAAGTGGAAGCCTATAAAGCCCTTCCTACCAATCACCCACAAGCCCCTAGGCTTGGGATTTGAAGAAAAGAAGTAGAAGCCTATAAGGCCCTTTTTCCCCCAATCACCCACAAGCCCACCTCGAGGTTTGGGATTTAAAGTCTCCATTCCCGCAAGGTCCTTCCGCAACTCGGTACTTTTGTCAAAGATCCGTACTTCAAAGGGAATTTCCGCGTGCGAGGGAGACGGCCCAAAGATCATAAGGCTGCAAACCAAGGCAAGTAATTCGAATCTGCAAAGGCAAACCAGAAGTCGAAATCACGATGGCCCCTAAAAAGTCACAAGGCGCACCTGCTGGAGGATCATCTCCTAATATTCATGTGGATATTTCACCGAGCCCACAAGTCTAGGTTTTCTTCCTATTTTTGATTTACGTAGAAGTATTGTAATTATGCATGGTTATTTCATGGAATTAGGATGCACTTATGCTTGTCAAATCCACCTAGCTAAATGCGATTGAAATAAATTGGCTAGTTGAAATTTACTTAAAGTAATTCATGATAGGAAGTTGGTCATTTGTATTTTCAATGGATTGAATGAAAAAGAATATAATGTGTCTATGCAATTTAGTACCTTATTAGCAAGTTGCCTTTTGTGCATTGCAAAGTGACGAGTCTAGAACAACTAATGACTATCATTACAAAGTCGAAATTATTTTAGTACACCTTTGATTATGCATGGGAAGATTAAATCGCATGTCGCGTTTTTAGACAAATCTTCTTCGTAATGATTCAATAAGCAAGTCGTTATCAACCGTAGGAAATTGGAAAGCATGGAAAAGATTCTAGGGATTGCATGAAATAGGTTAACTCTAGCTTCAATTGGCATGAATCTCATTTAACTACGTAATAGTTAGGAAAGGTTGCATAATGCACATTCATCATACGAAGAATTTCATTCATCAAGAGATGTAGTTAGGGAAAGGCTGCATGGTTCATTTAAGCGTAAAATCTTAGAAGCTTAGTGGCATGATTCGTGAATGCAAGTCCTAGTAGGATCAATGGAAATTATGCCGTAATTTAACATGTGCTTTGGTCTTAACAAGTAAAGTTAGGGATTGTGAATCTAGTCATACATAGAGGTAGTGAATCACGTGCTTACGTGAATTGTGACGTAATGCGACTAGTTTTCCCCTTTTAGATCAAATTAACATCCCTAGGATTGGTTTGTCCTTGTTGTAAAGAAATGGCATGTCCTTGAAGTTCAAAAGTGATAGTGTAAGTATGATCATTAACGATAGGATTAAATTGATGCCTAAGTGACATACCAAGGATATTATTTGATAATTGGAGAGGTGCAATTAGAAAATCATGTTTTTCTTATATGTATCCATAAAAATTTCTAACCCTTTGATTTCTTGTGTTCCATTATATATACTGCCTTGAAATGTAGATTTAACATTGTACAATAAATGACTAGTTTCTAGTTACAACATCTTAACCAATTTTTCCAAAATAGAGTCATACGAACTACCATCGTCATGCAAAATAGTAACATCTCATGATCATTCACAATATCTTTCATCTTAAGCAAAACATGTAAAAGAGTAGGTGTGCCTAGTTTTTCTTTAATAAATACCTCTTGTTGCAATGTGTCCATAGTCCAATTAGGAGTGTAATCAGGTACCTCATTGATGTCAAGCAACTAGGCTATGTTTTGATTGTTGTTGGACAAAAGCTAGACTCAAGAATCGAATTAAAAATGTCTATGTTTTCTACATCTTTGTGCATTGTAACTTTTTGATTGGAAATTGGAAGATCTATTGGGTGGAAAAGAATTAGAGTGGCAAATAACAAAAGATTTCTTCTTGTTTCAATTATTATTGAAAGGTCAGGATGGATAAGATTGTTGACCGCCGCAAAGAATCTAAGCAATAGATTAGAATTCTTTTTATATCATTATTGGTATAATAAATAGCATCATGAAGTGAAGAGGGTTTAAGAGAATTGAGTTCAACCTAGATGCCAAATTGAAGACGGCGATTCTCATATTTACATTGCAACATGCTCTTGAAAACTTTCTCAAGCATGCACGACATCAAAAGTCTTTGCCAAAACCTTTTAGTATAGATAGACACATTATCACCTTCTTGCCAAGATAAATTTGACCAATTTCACCTTGCTTGAGGATGAAACTAAGGTGATAAGAAATATTATTCAACTTTTTCTTGAAAGTCATTATATGTCTTCGATCAATTGGTGTTATGATGAAGAACATTCTACCAAAGTGATGTTTTATTTTTCAAATAATTTGTAATGCACTTGATTTTATCCTTCTTGGGAAAAACTTCCTCGTCAAAATACTTATTGAACTAGCTCAACCAAAACAAAATACTTTTTCCATCTTTTTTCCCATCAAATTTAGAAAATTGAAAAGATTACGATTTTTGGTCCTTTTTAATTTGTTGTGCTTCGAACATACCTTTCAAAATTCAAGCAATGTGATTGTCTTCATCTCAAGCAATCGGATTTTGTTGCTATTCATGCCCTTGTAAACTTTAGTAACTTCACTCAAATTATACTAAAGAAGATCAATTTGTTGTTGTACAATAATTTTTGAACTAGCTAATTCCATATTTACTTCATCCTGTCTTCAAAGATCTCGACAAGGTAGAAAATAACCACAAGAACAAGCCTTTAGAAATCCCATGGAATGAAATTTCCTACATGTGAATAGGTTATGGAATACTTAATAATATTTGTAAATACTCTACATAGAAATAGGGCCTTAGAAAATCCTCCTAAGTGTGAACAAATAATTATGCAACTTTCACATAGAAATTACATCTTGTGGTGGTGGAGAATAAGGTGTGTAAGGGTGGATAGGAATAAGTGTGTAGCCTTTTGCCTTTTTTGATAGATTTGGATGCTATGTAAGGGGCTTTTACAATAGCCCCCTTAAAAATTAATAGACAACCACCATTGGTGAAAAAAATAGTTTTTGTTATAAAAAGTTTTAAGCTCTAGAAAGCTTAAAAGCTGCAAAGCTTTTTAGCTTTCAAAATGCCATTGTCTTCTTAGAGCATAATGAGTGCCATCCAACAGTGGCATGGAGGAGATGGAAGCTTCAATGGCAATGAGAGGTGGTTTTGGTGGCACCTTCTTGGCCTAATTCAACCTATGAAGTTTGATCAATATTTTGTGTCCTCTTAAGCAAAACACTATTCAATCTTGACAACCACTTTTTGGAGAACTCTTCTTTCTCATGGTTTCATTAAATAATAAAAGGACAAAGAAGCATTTGAATAAGCCTTTTGAAAAAGACCTTAGAGTAAAAGTCCTCCTCTCAATAAATTGAAAAAAGACACACTTTAACAAGAACTTTCGGTATAATATTTCCCCATGCATGAGTCGCCTCTCCCATGCATGTATTTACAAATTATATTAGGTTTTTTGTACTCAAAATACATTGAAGGCATATTTTGTGTTTTTTGGCTCTTTTTGCTCTTCCTTTTCCTACAGACTTGCTTTTAGCAAAACAAATCTTCTATACCCTATTCTGATAGCTTTATATTCAAAAATAGTATTGTAGCCTTTATAGGCTTTTTACAATAAACACATCCCAAAAATAATCCAATTGCACATATGTGCATACAAAGTCGTTGCACTTAAGATCACCTACCAACAATTGAAGCGGTCCAAAATTTGGAGTTCCAAGGTACCATCCTTGCATTGATTTTGTTGACTAGAAGTCATAGTACTTGCATGTAGAATGACCTTACAAAATGACACCTTCACATCCTTGCATTGATTTTGTTGACTAGAAGTCATAGTACTTACATGTAGAATGACCTTACAAAATGGCACCTTCACATCCTATTTGAGCTATTATGGGGTCAAGTCATGTGAGCTGTTACTAGGTCAAGTCATGTGAGGGTCTAACTATTAGTTGATTAGGAGGTGCTTTCCTAATTTTCAAGCCACATGGACCACATCTTTACTAGTTGCCTTTCAAGCCATTTCATTGAAAATTTTTGAAAGGGAGAAGTGAATATGACCTTAAATTGAAAGGTCCTTAAAGGAAGAGCTTGTCACAATAAAAGAATAAAAAGGATCATGTTTATTGAGGGCCTCATAAATGCTTCCTTTTGTAGCTTTAACAAATCAATGTTCACAAAAAACATGTCTTAAAGTTTATACAAAAACCTCTAAGCTTTACAATTTGTACTTTTTCTTAGATTTTGTAGCTCCTATTTTGGTTGTATTACAACCTGAATGGCCCTGGAATGCAGAATTGAAAAACCTTCTCTACAAAAACTTCAAGGCTTTGTTTCAACTTTAACCATCTGCTTGAATTTAAACCTCACTTTTGCATAAATATTGCAAAATTTTGGTAAGGTGATTCCAAATTCAACATAAGCACTACCTGTGTGCAATCTAATCCAATAGAGGATAGACATGTAAGTCTTAGTTAAAAATAATCATAAATTCGACATGTTGAGTATGTTGATGCATATATTTCACTTTCATTGACCTTTTTTACATACCCTAATATTCATTTGGTCCTTCATTGATCTTTTTAAGATGTGAGCATATATTTGTATTCATTGAATATACTGGCCTTTACATCGATACTTGTAACTCAAGGCCGCCCAAATCTATGATTACCAACTCATACATCTCTATAACTATTAACAAAAGGTTTTAATGTGCGGGGCCATGTGGTGTGTGCATGTATCCCTTGCAAAACCTTCTAGTGGCTCCACGTGTGCCCATCCCACGTGACCCCACCATCCGCTAACGAAAGGTTTTGCAGGGGGCCATGTGGTGTGCACAGATCCCTTGCCAAAACCTTCTAGCGGCTCCACGTGTGCCCATCTCACACGACCCCACCATCCGCACACCCGCCCACCATATGTAGTTTGCACGCCCACTTGCCTAGGCACCGAACGTGAGGTGCAAAAAAGCACCTTGTGTGGTCCTATTACAATGTCCAACATGGTGACCAGCCAAAATGGAGTCAATTCACTTTTTTATTACATTATGCATGGTGTCTTAGGGCAACAAACGAGAATGGAACCAGTGACTATTGCTTTCTTACACCATTCCCCAACCACTTGAGCTAAGGGTTCTCGCCCTTAATTGATAATTTTTTGAGCCTTTGATTGGGGACATATATGGAGGCAAGCTGGAAACATCATTGCCAGTTGAAAGATTTTATGGATTTTGGGGATGGGTGCGGAACTTAGATCTTGGGTTGACGGTTGACTTTATTCAGTGATGTTTTGAGGAAGGGGATGTGTGGAGGGGGTGAGGGCCGGGGCCCACGTCCTGGGCTGGTCAAGACATCTCTCTCTCGCCTCGTATTCCTCTCTCTCTCTCTCTCTCTCATTCCTCTACTTGGGCACGTCTGCGCCTCTCTCTCGGAGAATAACAGGAAGGAGAAATGAATCTCTCTCTCTCTCTCTCTCTCTCTCTCTCTCTGTGTCTGTGGGAGAAAAACAGGAAGGAGGGGAGGATATCAAGCAGCCACAGTCGTAGTACTGCGCCGCCTCATGAGGAAGGCAGCTGCTGCTGGTATGGCCTTCTCCTTCTCCGCCGTCCGCAGACCAGCTGCTCATGATCATCACCTGCTAAATCATGGATCATCATACTATCGTGCCGCCCTATTCACGTACCCCTTCGCCATCTTCCTCATACTGTCGGCTTCCCTGCAAGCTTGCCATGCGCAGAGTGACGACGGTACAATTCTCTCCCTTTGCTATCAATTATGTTAGCCTAAGCGTCTGATGTTTTCGTCGCAGATCTACCAATGTAGATTTCAGACCAACCTTTGTCGGTGGATTAATGCCACCACCATCATTTAGTTTAACATGGTCGAATCCATTGTCAATTAACTAAATCATTATGGTCATTAAAAGACATAATGGCTCCAATCTCGATATGCTTGACTCATCTCTTGGAAGTTGGCACTTGCACATCACCAATCATTTGCTTTGATGTCGCCTTTATAATGATTATTATACTAAGTGATTCTTACTTGTAGTATGGCCATCAATCATCATCGTCACTATCTCACCCCGATCTTGTCTCCCACAAGGAATAATTATTGCACATCAATCGTTTCTTTTCATATATCGCTTTGACTAATAAGGAGTTCTACTTTGTTATATGGCCATAACTTATAAGTGTGCAATAAGTATACACGTGTCTATTAATCTTGTGTGAGAGTTATTCCACCCACACCAATAGCTTAATAAGGAGAGCACCTATTGATGATTAAGAGTTCGAATCTCTTTCGGTTTGGCTATTGCAATAACGTCATATGCAATGGCACTTTATCCTTGCTTTCCACCAAGTAATTAGGCTCTTCTTCTTCGTCTGTTGATAGCTTTCTAGTTTCAGATAGTTTAGGTTTCGTACCATGCAGGCTGGAAACTACTTTTGATTAACATAAAGAAATATGTAGAGCACCCTTCGCATATAGAGCTTTGCAAAACTTTTACATGCAACCTTGACAATTCATGAATCGTGCCTGCATTTTTTTTAATTAAAAAATCCGTGTGTGAAAGTCACAATGTACTCTTGTAGACAATCTCTTTTATCAAGAATAATCGAGCTAAATTGTGTTGAAAAGTAAAGAGTTTTTGTTCAAGTAGCAAGCTTGTACTAATTCTCTTCAAGTAAAGGCATTATTGTTTTTTGTATGTAAAGGCATTTTTGAGTGCACAAATTGCAATTTTGTATTGTTGTAGTTTGATTATATATGTTTTTTGACAGTACAAATCTTGCAATATTTGTTCCAATATAATCCTTGCAATATGTGTTCCAAGTTTTGAGTGCTAATGGTACTGTATAAATTGCAGCCTCCGCTCTACTACATATCAAAGAAGCAGTGGGAGCATCTAGCCCAAATCTTGCATCTTGGAATGGCACCTTAGCTTGTGATGCTACATCTCCATGGTTGGGAGTTGCTTGCAATAGATACAATAGGGTTGTTAAATTGTAAGAAGCACTTACTTATGCAACTTCAACATCATTGTTAAATTAAATGGAGCACTTCTAGATCCTAATTTCATCATCCACAAGCAAAAACACTAAATTAGAGACATTAAAAAAAAACAAGTTATTCACATTTCTTATTTTGGTCATGTTTGGCAACTCAATTTTATTTAATGAGTGGGCCGTCCCAAAAAGTACAGAAATGGCTAGACTCTTGTAGGAACAATACAACCACATATCATGCAATTATCTATAGTTATGTTTTACCTTATGTCATACTTGAAGTTCACAACAATTTATTGCTTTCCCTTTCCACCTCCCAGGAATATGTCCAATTTTCATTTAGCAGGGGTGCTGCCTCCAGAGATTGGGCTCCTTACTAGTTTGACTTCCTTGGATATCTCTTATAATTCTATTAAGAGTCCTCTTCCAAAAACATTCAGCAATTTGATCCAAATGCATGGGATGTAAGTCCTTTCATATTCAAAACATTTGGAAAAATGATTTTTGGTCATTGAGAAGAAAAATGAAGTTTATTCATATGTAAATACTTTCCATAAAAAGGTACTCAACAAAAATAGCTAGCTTTATGATCAAATTATTTGTTATCTTTAGTGGATGTCTGGTTAATGATGTGACATATAGATCTGAGGAGGGTGTAATAAAGTTGTGTCAATGTTTGCAGGAACTTGAGCTCGAATGCATTTGCTGAAACTTTCCCTTCATCAATAGTCAGTATGACAAATCTTGTGGAACTGTATGTTTATATAGAGCATCTAGAAAGTTTTTATGCATGTTAACTCGTTTTGTAATTTTAGCAATGTTAAACCTTTTATATTAGGCACATTGACAATAGTGGCATGATTAGTTCATCTAAATGAAGCACAAATTGAGTGTCATATGTAGGACAAAGAGAGGATAAGAAGACATGAGGAGTGCATGCCATCCTTTCCCCAATTTCTCCTCTATCTATAGTAACATGCCACATAATATATCCTAGTTTGTGAACCACCTTTTTTTGCACTTTAGCTCGATTATACATTGCCAAAACTTAGTAGAATAATTTCAAGATGATCTTACCTAGAGTCTAACTCAAAAGCATATTTACAAATTGATCTAGACATTTCATGAACAAAGAGAATAAGGTGAAATTTTGTGAGTGTTTTTATTCCCTTTTGCCATGACAACATACTTGAAGAAATGATTGCTCTAGAAATAAAAAGTTTTTGCATTTAAATAACATAAGAAAAAGGAAGGAGGCCTATAGTTTGAAACCTTTAAAACACAACTCCATGCTCCATCATAAAATGTTCCAAAATTCAATTAATTTGGGTGCTACATTAAAACTTCAAGGGTTAGGGCCTAAGGTGGCTACTTTTGTTAAATATATCATGTCACACAAGTGAATATAAAACATGTTTTCAGCTTTTGTGATCTAGAAAGACATGAGTGATGCCTTTGTATGGATTCTTTTATAGAGGGGTTGGTTAATTCTAAGAGTGAAAAGTATGCATATAGAGATCCTTCAATAAAAAGGGCATTTAATCCTTTAGGGGTCTATAAATTACCTTGTAAATATAAGTAGGTATTTTGTTTATAGGGGCTTCAATGTAGCTCATATAGGAATAAGTCCTTCATTTAACTAGACCCTAAACCTCTTATGTGAACAGAATATAAGAACCTTGCATTTCTCTATCTTGCTAAATGAAAATATCTTTAAGGAACTTTTTGTATGGTCACAATTGTGGTATAAACTAGATATAAACTTGCCTTTCAACTCTCCCTTAGAGTGGACTATGAATATTGGGACTTCATGACCTCACCAACTTACTTTTAATCTCTCATGTTTCATCTTGCAAACCTATTTGAATGTTCCAAGATTGAGTTGCCCAAGTGGTAGGGTACTCATCTCAATGTAAGATCCTAAATAGAAATTCTACATTATGTGCATGGATGGATACATGCAATAAAAAATCATGAAACATGGAGAAAATGTTCAAAATTTGTGTAAATTTGAACTTTCAAGTGAACCACATTAGGTTTGTAGGATCATGAACTTATTTCAATATCTCGCTTAACCATGTAGTTGCACCTTGCTCAAGATGCATGCATTTAAGTTCATAGGTCTAGGAAGTTCAATAGAAAAAGAACTAAGGCGAGAAGGAGATAATATGCTAAATTTTCCTCTAGAACTTCCTTTGAATCATAAACTTAGTCACACGCGCGCACGCGCGCACACACGCATGCACGCACGCACGCACGCACCCACACGCACGCATGCACACACGTGCACACACACATGCACACACGCGCACGCGCACACACGCACACGCACACGCACACGCACACGCACACGCACACGCACACGCACACACACACACACACACACACAAGATACGTACATGCTCATATCCCCATGAGGGCATATATTGTTAATTAAACATTTCCATTTTGGTAAAAACAAAGGGTTGGCACTTAGCTTAGGTGCACCTTCATGACTAAATAGGCTTTATATTAAATAAAGACATGCCTCTTTGTATGTGCATGGGCAATGCTAGCCAACTTTCATCCACAAGTGGAGTCAAATACACTTAGCTCCTTGTTATGGTACCGTGTGAGAATTTAGGTTTATCTTAATACAATATTAAAAGCTTTCTTAGGGCTCTTAGTCACTAACACAATCTCTCCCCTAATTAAGAATATGAGAAATGTTGTAATATTTGCTTAGTAGTATTACAGATATGAGGAATGGACACTAGAGATAATTTATCTCATTCAATAGAGAAACATATTCTATGTACACACAAGCAAAAAGATAAATCAAGTTGTTTCACTAAACTTACCTACTTTGATTTCTTTAAATGTGAAACCAAATGTTATATCAATAGGTAAATATTTGTCACTTGAAGTACTTTTGTAGTAAAGACTATGACTTCAAAGCATACTAGCTCAAAGTCTTACTAGTTGGCATGTTGTTCTCTCTAAGTAAAATTACTTTCGCATTATGTATGATACATCCCTTGAATATAGGCTCAATACATGTACAAGGCTATTAAAAACTTTGATATTTTGCAGGCGTATTGACAACAATCATTTCTCAGGTGCTATTCCTGAGCAAATATCTCAATTACAACAAATCGAGCAAATGTAAGCATCATTTCTCATTCACAAACTTTCTCAATGTTTAGATAGTGAATGTGACATTTCTAAATGCTTCCGTCTACATTTGTATGCCAACATGCTTAAAAGGAAAAATGCTTCCCTTGCCTACTCATTTATATGTCAAAATGCCTCCCTTGCACACCAGCACTATGCATTTATCAAAATTGATTGTCAACATGTCAAATTACTTCTAATGAATGTAAACTTGTCTATTTAATTCTTTCAATACAGATGCAACTTGGATATTTTATTCCCTTTAAGCAGGCTTATACAAGAGATTATCTCATCCATGCCTTTGAGATGACACTCATCCTTGCTTGGGGATCACATACTTGTTACTGGTAGCAATGCCTCTATATGAGTACTACCTAAATTCCTTTCTTTCATGGCTTCTAATGGCTCTTCACCTTCTTAGTAGTGTTCCCCCTAATTCATGTGCATTTTTTGAGGGCTTAGTCATCACACACAAACAAATTTCTTGAATTGTGTTTTGAATGTATTCTTGCTTCTAAGATGATCACATTCTTGCTTGTGAGTTTAGTTGGTTCCTTCATAAGTATAATGAAAAATTCCTTCCTTTCATGCCTTCCAATGGTTTTTTTCAATCCTAGTTTTGATGATCCATGTGCACATTTAAAAGGGTTAAAGGGCCCTTAAAATAGCCAAATTGTTAATTTTTTAGATTAGGTTGACTTAATCATTGACATCCCTCATCCTAGTCAAAGAGATTATCCATAGCAAAAAAGATGGAACCTTATAGAATAAAATCTTCCAATTTTTCAACACACTCTTTTTCTTATTAGTTTGGCTATAATAGAGCACAATCCCTCAAGCAAAAGAATCAATTATCTGATGGGGGTTTTTAAAGTGGAACCTCGGCAAGTGGCCAATGAAGGCCAAGCAAATCATGAACTCTTGGACACTTATATAGTAAGGTAAATGTTTGCCATGTGAGTGGAATTTCTTCATTTTGCCCACTCCAAGAATATCTTGGTGAAACTTTAACTTGCCAATACAAAGCTATGCACTTGGACTTTAGCCAATACTTCTTAAAGATGGAGAAGGCAAGAGAGGGTTACAAATAGCTAGCTTGATCTTACACTAGGCAATACTTGGTCTTATTCTTGATTATTCATAAAAATAAACCCTTTAATGTGGCTTCTAGGCCTCACTAGCAATTGTAACCAAGAGTCTATCAATTGAAGTGTAACATGAAGGATTGATCCAAAAACTAGACAATAAAGTAGAATAAATGCAAGCATAAATGAGATATGAGTATGTAATAACTGAAAACGAATTATACACTTTGCATCATTGGGTAAAGAATAGAGGTCAAGGGTGTTCATCATAGGAGAAAATCCTAGAAGAAGGCAAGAATTCTCAATCCAAGCATTTAGTGCCACCAAACTTGGGCCAATGCTTGATTACTCATCAAGGGAAACCCTTTAATGTGGCCAGTAAGCTTATTGGCAATTGTAACTAGGTAGTAGAAATTGCATTGTAACACAAATGAAGATCCACATATGGAAACAAAGAATAGAGTAGAAAAACTGCGCGTGAACATTAGATATGAGTGTGCAATAATTGAACTCAAATGACAAGCTCTAAATCCTTGGTACAAACAAGAGGTCAAGGTGTTCATCATAGAAACCCAAGAAATAATTAATGCATGCATCTATTACTAACAAACATCAACAAAGTAAAACTAGAATGCCTACCTCATGTGCCAAATCTATTCATACCTTGTGAAAATAAGATAGCCATGGATTTTCTTAGGAACATTGCCTCATGTGGCAAATCTAGAATGCCTATGTACTACCTCTTGCACATAATTTGTTCATACCCTACAAAAACAAGATATCCTTGGATTTTCTCGAAACATGGCATCATGTGGTAGCCATGGATTTTCTCAGAACACTACCTCATGGGCAAATCCAGAATGCCTATGTACTCCCTTTTGTGTTGAATCTGTTCATAACCTATGAAAATAAGACAACCATGGATTTGCTTGAAACATGGCCTCATGTGTCAAATCTAGCTAAGGGATTCTATAAGTAAGAGTTACTATTACAATGGTCATACTATCTACTTAGATACACCAAACCTTAACATTACTTAAAAAATGCCAACACTTAATGCTTTAATAAATTATCTTAATGTTGGACTTGAAAGATTCTAAGGTTGTACTTTTAGTGAAATAAGAATCTTGTTCTCTTTATAGTTAGCGTTTACCAACTAAAGTTTTATTTGGATTTATAGAATGTAAGTTCATGGAAAATTTATTTAGATTTCTATGTTATGATAATTTACACTTTTAATAGCTTAGGAGCTTATCAAACCTAAGTCTCTCTCCACTCCTCCCCCCCGCCTTTTAAAAAAAAACATAGCATTAAGATTATGGATCTGTCTTTTAAGGGTTCTAGATTCAAATGGCAATTTAACCTACAATTTCTCACTTTAATCTAAGTGTGAAATCCCTTTCATGCATTTAATTAGCTTATTCTAGGATTCCACCAAGGTAAAATTTTACAAGGTTATTTCTAAATAAGATTTCTTATTTTGTTTTCTCTGTCCATTATGGACGAACATTCTTAAATTCTAAGGAGTAAGTCATAAGTACATTTAATATTATTTTTACTCACTACGCTAAAGTCAAATTAGCATGTAGTTAATAATGTTTTTTCAATAGGTACATTCCCAATATTTGTTTTAATATTTTACCCTATAAGGTATTTTAAATACAAAAATTGTGAGAAAGTTACTTATACTATTCCAATATTGAATCATATCTTGATCAAAAGAATTTTTGTATATTGAATCTCAAACTTGGAGTTCCTCGCATTCCTTTGTGGCTTGAGGTGCTCTGTTTGTTGTCGTCAGAAGATCATGAGTATTGATGCACCATCTTGGAGTTTTGTTGGGGTCAAATGTTGATAGTTCATTTTAGAGCCCACGATAATTTGAAATCTTGGATTGGAGGGGCTAGATCTTGCTACAAAGAAAATCTTTAACTTCATATAATAAAGTATGTTGGTAGGATTATTAATGGTAATATGCCTCGTCATGCGCTCTAGAAACAAAAGCATAATTGAAATGTGCCTTGTAAATTGAACATAAAGTCTTATAATATTATGAGTTATAATTTTATAGTCTTCACCTTTACTTTGATCAATAGGTCATTCGGGAAAAGCTTAGAAGTATGCTTAAAAAATTAAAAACTTTAATCATGCTAAAGAGGGGTGAGTACCAGATTGTTGGTTCGAAAAGAAATCAAGTCTACATGGTAGTAAAGAGGTGGCAATTGAGTTGCACGTTGAAGATGGAGACAACACCTATCAAGGCAGCATGCTAGAGACTCTATTGACAACAACTTCGGGTTGGTGACTGGGTTAATGGTAGTGAGTAGAGCACTAGAGTTGCGATGGCATCAAGGCATAGCTGGTGACTAGTTTGAACAAATGTAGCATTGGGAGAAATGTTGTATATTCCTTCACTATACAATAACCAATTATTAACAAAAAATAGATAGACAAAAATTAAGCAAGAGAGAAAATAGAGACAAGAGTGCATAACAAGAGAATGGATTCAATCTCCCTCATGTATTCCTCATGCATGTATTTATGGATTTATATTTCTTAGCTTTTGTGCTCAAAAACCATGAAGAGCATCCTTTGGGGCTTTTTTCTTTCCTTGCATGAACAATATGCTTTTGGTTAATAATTTTCTCTAATGCATAGATCTAGTGTTATAAAAATACTCGTCTTGCCCTTAGAACTTATTGCAAAGTTTACAAATAATAACAAATAGATATATTCACGCATGTGCACACAATAAATTTGTGCATGTATTTATGGATTTGCATTTCTTAGCATTTGTGCTTAAAAATCATGAAAAGCAAACTTTTGGGCCTTTTACTATCCTTGCACGAACAACATGCTTTTGGCTAGTAGTTTTCTCTAACTCCTATGCAATAAATTTAGAAGTATAAAAATATTTATCTTGCCCTTAAGCCTTATTAAAAAGGTTACAATAGCAATAAATAAATATATTCACGTATGCACACACAATAAATCCGTACAATAGTAAGCGTCAATAATAATAATAATTCTTGTGCATCCAAATTCGCTCTAGTGATAATTTTCATCTTTGCAACTCCCTCTAATAATTTGCTTCACTAGAAATACAAAACACATTATTTCCTTGCTATTTATCCAATAAGCATAATATGACCAATGTCACACGTAGGCACACTTGTGCGACAAGTCACTATTATGTGGCAAATAGATCAATGAGAATCCATTCAATGAATGAATAAATAATATCATATTTTCATAGCCGTAAAATAATAAATGGTCATAACAACAACGTATGTGCTAAAATATCCAGTGAATGGTAGGATGCCATGATTGTCCAATAGCAAGAACGACAGTTTTAAATCTCTGTAGCAATAACTTCTTCCATGGTTACTTGCTTGGAAGAATGCCCCTCATAATAAGCTTCACCATCATTGCACTATTCTAACTATGTTCTATCTTTTTGGCAAGAGTATGAGAGAGGAGGCATGTTGTGCATATATGAGTCCTTTTGCACATGCTATAGTTTGCCAGTACGCCGAGAATCTACAAACTATGTGATGAAGTAGAAACTTTTCCCCAGCAAGGGTATAGTTTTCTATGCGAAGGTCAAGAGTGAAATGCGCATGGCTATGGTCACAGTTTATGTGCGAAACCACTCTATCCTAGCTTTTGAGTATTTGCTTGAAAGTTTTAGGTGTGTTAGGAGTCTTTCCTTGAATTTTTAAGGAAGAAGGTATGAAACAAGGTATGAAACAAGCGAATGATCTTGATAAGAAGTTGTTCACCTTGCAATTTTCCTTGCCAACGTGATTTTAACAGCGAACGTTATGAAGAGCACTTCGTAGGCTAAAGTTCATAGGCTATAGGCAGAGAGAAGGGGATTCTTGACACAGAGGGTAGGTTGAAGGTGCTTAATGGAAACCTCTCAGAAAGAACAGTTCTGCCCATAGCAAGTTCTCCTTGGCCTCTGTGCATCAACATGATCAGCTATCCATTGCTGGTGTTACTGCGCTCAGATAACAGTATGGTAGTGCATGCCTGTATTTCACATTCAATGTCCAACCTCGTGTATAGAAAATGCCGGCTACAAGCTCCATATCCGGAGGAACAGGTTGAGAGAACCAATTATCCTATTACTGAATTGGGAATGTTTATGATCACAGCAAAGCTATGTCTTTCTGCAATATACTGCTACATAAGTGTGCCGTGCATATGGATGATTGACATTGAAGTGTATTTGTTTCATTCAATCCAGTGTTCACAGAATAATTGAAATAAGAGTGTGTTTGTGCCATTCAGTCGTGAAAAACAGAGCCCTTGGTATCAGGTGAATGACTGACAGATTTAAAGAGGGCAGGAGGTTGCACTTTACAGTAAGAAGTTTTTTATATTTTCCCACATTGTGAGAAAAGGGGCTCGTTTCCCTTGTTTTTCTCTGTAGTGTTCAACATCACGAGCTTTTGTGAGCGAGGGAGGAGGCACTGCATGCCTAGCGAGCCCCTTGTCCCCATGATGAGCCTGCCGCCCCTTGCCCCCAACCGCACTGGGCTAGGCGTGCAGTCCCTCCCCCGCAGAAGCTCATTATGCTGTCGTAATTCACAATGTGGAAATTATAATGGAATTTTATCTAAAACTATGTTAGTTATAAGAATGCCCAAAATATACAAGAGTATCAATGAGAACCTTCACTTTTCAAGCCGAAGGTTTTCACATTAGCTCCCAAAGAAGTTACATGACCACTGATTCAACCCTCAAAATATTGTGTGATTAGTTATCTTTGGCTAACATTTGCCTGCTGCCTTTTTTGCTTTCATAGGTGGATGGGCAACAACTCGTTGACTTCACTGCCAAAGAGTCTATCATCTCTTCCTCACATGAGTGTATTGTAAGCTTCTATTACTAAACTCTATCATGGAGTTACATATTCACTAAGCTTTTGTTTTCCTAGGGTCATGTACTTGAGTGTTTTCTTTCATAGTGTTGCTACTCCCAGTCTCTTGTCCAAAACTCTGATACACTGATAGGCAACTGCACTAAAATCTTTTCTCAAAAAGAGGTAGCTGTTGTTAGTTTGACTGACTGCATTTATTTTCTTTTACAGGACAGCTTGGGGCAACGCTCTCAGTACCACCTTACCACCTGATTGGGGTGTATGGGTCAACCTAACATATCTGTAAGTACAGCTTAGGACTTAGCAAACGATTTGCTTTTAGTCATTGACCAGTTGTGCTTTATATGGATGGAAAATTTCAGCTCTGTCTAACGTGACGTATCACTATGGATAGACTTATTCAATTAAATGTGAACAAACCTTTTGTAACTATTTCAATCTGCTGTTAGGTTAGTTGAGGCTGTTAGAATTAGTTTTGGGAATAATAGCCAGCTTTTTGTTGTGATTGTAGATAGATTCTGTAACAGGCACACATTCATAAATGCGTGATATTTATAGCTAGGGAAAAATTTCTCTGTTTTGCAGCTACTGACTGGTTGCAATGTGAATTATGGCAGGAACTTGCACAATTGTTATCTTAAGGGAATTCTTCCATCAGAATGGGGTCAAAACTTCACAAAATTGCAAAGATTGTATGCACTCTTCACCCTTGATTAAAACCAGAAAGCTAGGTCTACATTAGTGACATGCAACTAACTCATCTTGTGTACACGCATGCACCCAAAAAGCCATCATTTGCTGGCATGAAAGGATTTTACGTGGTGTAATATGTGTATGCTAAGCAGTTCAGTGTGTTTCCAGATAAACAGTGATGGAACTGGATGTAAGCTGTACATCATAGCTCATTGTTTGTAAAAACTCTCTCTTATGAATAGTTGTTTCACCTATTTTTTCGCTTAGGACCTACCTAGAGGCATAACATTTCATGTTGAAATGCAATGCTTCAGGGGTGAAAAATTTCGTGGCCATCTTGGGATGCTTTGACACAGGATACTCGGCCCCACACCATGCAGGGAGAGCTTGGTTCCACTAAGATGGGCTGGAATAGGGCAGTCAGAGGCTGCAGATGGAAACACAGCTTTGGCGATGAGAGGAGAAGGCTGGCTTCAGGGGGTGCAGGGAGATTGGTATGAGTATGGCAATGATACCCTGTGAGAGTGGCAGTGGAAGAGGATGTGGACAAGCAAGAATAGAACAAGGAAGCCAGGAAGAGAAATTGGGCTGGATACTGAAAGGAAGCTGATACAAGAGTCAGCCCCTGGATGTGCTATAGGAGGGTGTAGCTGCAGTGAGGGCGCTGGGAGAGAGAAGGCAGGAGATAGAAGTCATCAATGACTGAAGTGATGTTGACAAACTTGCAGGTGAGGCCTTTAAATAGGCAAGACTGGCCTAAATCTAGGACAGCATTTTGGGCCAAAAAGATGGACGGTTCCCAAAACCAGGGACAAAGGACAAAATGACCAAAATAGTTGGACTTAGACAGAGCTCCTAATGTCCCTCACTGACTCTGTGTAGGGCTCACAACCACTAACAAAAAGTAGACTGGAAATTGTTAAGCATGATGCTAAGTGATGGCATCTCTTCAGTACGATGGTCAATTAGTCGTGCCCCAGACTCATGTCCGCTACAATCTCTAACAACACTCTCTTTGAAATGCAACATGTAATTTTGGATATGTTTGAGAAGCCTGAAAATGCTGGGACTATCAAAATGTTTTAAGTTTAGAAGTTGTTCCTTAGGAACAAAACCACAAAACAGCAGCCCCGCCGGCCTGGGCTAGCCACTCAGCACCCTCCTGTTGGCCTTCTCTTTTCTCTTTCAGTTCTTGCCCTTTTGTACTCCCTGCCTGTAATTAATTGTGCACCTGATAAGTTTCTTTGCACTGCAGGCATCTTTATGAGAACGAATTGACTGGAAGAATTCCAGAGAGCTGGCAAAACATGAAAAGTTTGCAACAGTTGTATGTGCAATTGTTTATGTTGCTATAATCTAAATTATGTGTTTTGGTTTTCAAGTTTAAGTGGTTCATTTTGCTTTCCTGACGTTTACAGAAAAATGAAAGAAAATGAATTGACTGGTCCTATTCCTGTTTGGGTGGGAGAACTTCAGCAAAGGAATGCATCTGTGTAAGTAATCCTTCGATTTCCTGAAAATTAATTCAAGTCTTCATATTTTTTCATTTTGAAAGATAGGCTTGCTTTTCGATCAAAATCTCATTTTTACTGCAGCTGAGTGTGTCTCTGGGTTGGTTTTTCAGCCAACATTTTGATAGCCTGATTGCCTATAAGTTACTTTCTGACACTATAGTTGGTCCTCTACAGCAATTATGCATGGTCCTGCAAAGGTGGATGTGTGAATGCATGTCAGTTTTTCAAGCTTTTGGAGTGCTTGTAAACTTGAGATTGTTCAAGGCAGCACGCAGGGGAGCTTGCACTCTTATGGAACATAACTATTGATACTTTTGGAGTGCTTGTAAACTTGAGATTGTTCAAGGCAGCATGCAGGGGAGCTTGCACTCTTATAGAACATAACCACTGATACTTCTTGCACAGGGAAGTTGACTTAGTTATGTGGCAACGATTTGACGCTTGCACTGTTGCAAGGGGGTTGGTGGGTGGCTAGCAGCTCTGAAAGAAAGTTGTCCATCACTGAAAATTTAAAGCTTTGTCAATGAAAAAGGCCAATGTACAACATTGCCATCCAGTATTGTCTTAAAGAGTCTTGGTTGACAAGTACTGTTAAGTGTCTAGTTTCTGTATAAAATAGTAAGGGCGAATGCTGATTGCTTTCATATTGAAGCTTTTAAATGCACAAAATAAAAGCGCAGACAGTAAAAATGTTGAGGTGTTTGAAGTCTTTAATAAGGTCATCAAATGTGGTCCATGGCACATTGGTAAAATGAGACCTTTCTTCATTGGAAAAGCCATCTCAAGAAAACAATTTATTGAAATAGTACTAAAACTGGATCTATCATGGAGGATAGAGATTCAAGTTAGTCAAAGCTTGAAATGCAGCTAGTGCTGAGATGCCCTTTCAAACACTAGTAAACTAGCAAAAAGTTCACAGTTAATGTCAATCTGATTGATTTGTTTGCCAATCTTTCTTGTGAAATCCAAGGAAAACTTGCCAAGGCTGCTGTAAGAAGTCTTGAAAACTAGAACTCTGTTTCAAATGTGTGATATTTGAAGGTTGAAACTCAATTCATAGGTATGGTGTTTGCAGGGACTTTACATGCAACTACTTAACAGGACCAAGTCCGAGCTCCTTCAACTCATCAACGTAAGTTGTGTTTGGAGAGTTGCAGTGGGACTAATGAAGAGATGATTATTAGTGGAAAACTAGACTTTGCACAAACTCTAAAAGTTAAGAGTAGAATAGATACTTAACCCTGGTGAATAGTTGCTCAACTGAGTGCTTGTACGAAAGCAGAGATTACAGTCATCTGTTGGTTGCTTCTTTTCTATGAAAAGCCATGCTGAAAGTGATTAAAATCAGCCAGCATTCCTTGTAGGTTTGCTAATATTGAGATCTTGCGACCAAAATGAAGCATTGTACAAACAACTTACATTTGCATGGTGAGATCTACTGTTTGGATGTATACTACTGCTTCGCCTCACGTTGCCATCCAGCCTAGACCACCATGAATGGCACCTACTGTATAGTTTTTGGATACCCCTTTCTATTTTTTTCTCCAATGCTGCTGTAGAGTCCCTGTTTTTTCTTTTGAACTGTTAGCCACATTTTTACTGTAAAAGCAAGTGCTGGCTCTCTTTGCCTAAGCACTCAGGACTCGGGAGTTCAAGAAACATGTATGGATGGTGCCACAGTTTTCATGGGACCAATGGCATAAGAAAGTTAAGGCTTTAGTACTTAGGACCTCCCTCTCATTTCCGTTTTGTAAGCTTTTTTGGGACAAAATTTTCTCTCATGTAATGATCCCTGAAAAATATTTTAGATCTGGGATGCTGTTGAAAAGAAACTGTGTTGAATGAATGGCTCACTGCTCTAGGGACGAGTTGCAATTTTAGGTTTCTTCATCTGAGGTTATTGTTGATTGAGCACTTTCTATTTTTTCCTTCTTGGGTTTTCACACTTAATTGAAAATTTTGAAATGAATTCTAATATTTTGGCACTTGTTGTCTTCTGACTTGCATTTTAGATGGTCGGGGAATTGCTTTAATTCAGATCCTCGTTCTCACAGTCAAAAGTGCAGTGGTCTAAGCTGCTCAGACTATTTCAGAGCCTGTAAGTTCTCTTTTCTTCTCCTATGTCTGGCTAAAAGGAGGAGAGCTAATTTTGTCTCCTCTATGGAGCTACTGTTTAATAAAGGGAAGGGAAAAACCTCACAAAAAAAGGAAGTGGTTAAGCATCATTTGCAACTTTCATTTTTTGCACAATTGTCTCTTTCCTCTATGAGTTATTTAGACAGCAGCTCAGAGGCATCCCTCCTCACCTTTTAAAAGGTGGAGAGGATCACAGGACATTGTTATAGATGGGAGATCATTGGAAATATGATTGCTTGGTAGGCACATACACATAGTAAGACATAGCGAGGCTATAGACCAGCAGCATATTTCTACTTTTGAGATTCACCAGCATATGAACAGAGATTATTTACATTGTACAAGAAGGGGCAAATGGGTGAGATGCTTTTCTCAGGACCATGGGAAAATCTGGGACAGGGATCTTGTGTTGGACTTTCTTGTTACTGAGAACCATGGGGAGACCTTGTGTTCCTCATATCAACCACAGTGAACCGTGCCTATGTGCATCATTCGCTTGATAAACTAGTCTGGCTTTTTTGTGTGTGTTGCTGCCATGGTAGCTGGACTTCCATGTACATGTGCTTGTGAAAATAGGCAATTGACAAGTACCTTTTTCCCACACTGTGAGCAAGGGATTCTTCCTCATGTGCGCAGCAGCTCAAAAGCAGATAGTGAGGGCCCATGGTTACTTTATCATTTCTTATTTTGGGGTGATGATTTTTGTTAAGGTCTCTTTATAAGAACATACCTTTGATAGAAAACAAAATTTACCCAAGAGAGACTGCGTATACTAGATTTGCTTATATGTTTATTGTATTAGAGAGGTTAATACGGGTCCGATACGGACCATTGAATACTAGGAATGACTCATATGTAGTGAGAGAGTCTGAATAACTCACATGGAGGAGTGAGAGAGAGTCTCCAAAGGCTCTTGCTTTTAGGTGCAATATTTTAAATGAGAGTTGGTGGGTTGAGACAGAGGCATTGGTGAAAAGTCTTACTCCTATTTACATTGTATTGCGTATCACTAATATGGAGGGGAGTACTTTGGACCTTCTATATGAGTATATGGATAAAATTGACGAGGCCTTGCTTCACAACGGCTTTTTGTCCTAAGATAAATAAGCTCTTGTTTAACTTTTGCATATGCAATTATTTAGTGTTAAGGACTCATTGATGATTGATTATTATTTCAATTTTTAAGTTTTTAATTTGTTTTATTTATGATTCATCATCTTTTGCTCTCAAGGGTTAATGAGATTCGTGCAGTGTGAAATGCACGATGGGATTGGTTCCATAAACCGATCCATGCTGTCACATATATCTTGCATTCCCTTTGGCGCAGTGAGGAGCAATACACTAGCAAGGAGTTAGAGGAGGGCTTCATGGAGTACACGAGGCACCTCATAGGGGATGATATAGATATGATGAGGAGAGTAGAGAATAATTTGTTGGCATTCCGTAATTATTATCTTCATTTTGACCGGCTTCGAGAGAATAATCTTATGCATTATGCAACCTAGGTAACAAGTTCTATAATCTATTACCCACTTAAATGTTGATTTTGTGGCTTGTCTATTAGCAATTGCCAATTACTTAATCTTAATATTTTAAATTTGAATAGAAACGCATTGCCATTCGTGTCCTCTCGTAAGTGTAGTTCAGGGCTTGCTGAGAGGAATTGATTGCAACCTATAGCTTCTTAAGAGGACTGCTGTGTCCCCTAAGCCTTCACAGGTAAATTAGTAATGATTAGTATTATGTATAATTAACTTTTTAACCTTGATACTTGACATTGCTTGGAAGTTGGATTGCAAATTGTGATATGTATGAATATTGAACATGTTGAATCTTCTCTCATATCTTTGTCTTGTTCACCTTTAGAGGTGAATGTTGACAAGATTGATATAGAGAAGGTGCGTGACACCGTAGAGATACCACAGGAAGAGCGGAAAATCTATTCCATGCTCTATGAGGAGCTATCGCCACCGGTGCATGAAACTCATGCACAAAGGAGGGCTAGAGCCACTAGAGCTAGGGTCATACGTGGTTGTGCATCACAGGTAGAGTCAGAGCCAGAGTTTGAGGCTGAGGCTAAGGCTGCTTCATCAACTTCTCGATTAGGGTCCTTGGAGTCGAATGAGGAGATGGTGCATGGATACTTGGAGCCCAGATGAGTCATGACTCATGATATATAAGAGTCAATTTAGCATTGCAGATTGCAATTGCCAGTCGCTCATTGATGTTAATACTTATTACTTAGTACTTGCTAGAGTCTAGAGACTAGTACACAATGCTCAGTAGTCACTGGAATTTGGAGTTTTGACAGATTATTCACATGTCATAGTTACATGTATCACTGTATCTTGATTTCACTTATTATGCATCTTGATTCTTGTTCTGCTATTCTTGATGTTAGTTGATAGTCTCCACAGTTCTTGATGTCAATCTTCATTGCTTTTCAAATCATAGATGAATCATGAGTCATAAATTATAATTCATTTTGTTGCCATAAGTTTTGAAAATTGAGTCTTAATTGTGTTATGCTGTCTTAAGTTTCAACCATTGAGTCTTGACTCTTGAATCTTCACTCTGAGTTGTGATATGTGTAATGAATTATGATTTCAATCATATGACATGAAGACTCAAAGTTTTGTATGAAATTTGGGTACATATTGTTGTAGGCATTGATATATTTACATACCCACATAATACCATATTTATTTTAGTGTACAATCTGAAATGCCATTTCCCCATTTTCGAAATTTGGCCAAAACTCTGAAATTGCGGTTTTTCCCATTTCCGTTTCCCCCGTTTATGAAATTCCCCCGTACTATACTGCCAAGGAAGCTTCTGTGAAGAAAGCTTTCAATAAAACTACTTTGAAGTAAGAAAGCTTGTGAAGGGCATGGATCTACGCCTTGGAAGAATCTTTGAAGCAACACTGTAGGTAATCTCAAATGCTTACAACTTATGTGCTTTTTCATAAGCTCCATCATCCACTTCTATGCTACAATCAGATCCATTCACATGCATAATGCTGCAATCAAAGATATATCCACAAAAAAGTTTCTGGAAGCCAATGCTGCCATTCAAATTTGCAAAATGTCTTCTACATGTTAGAAATGCTTCCATGGGTCTGATTTTTCGAATGTGTTGCATGTTCCATCACTTAATAAGATATTTCTCTCATATGTGTGTAAATGATCTGAATGTTGTCTGGTGTCTAAATCTGGTCACTCAAGTGAATAAAACAAACATTTGCATCTAGTACACCTCATACCAAGAGGTCACACTTGCATCCTTATGGATGTGATTCATTGCAAAGACTAAATGGGTTCTTGATTTTCAGCATTCAATGAGCATTCATCAGTTTTTTGGGAACACATATTTTGTATAATATATTTTGGTACCACTTGTTCAGCATCTCTTCTTTTGCTTTGTGCTTTAGTGGAGAAGAAAAGTTCAGGGTTTCCAGTAGCTGCCATTATTGGCATTGTAATTGGAGTGGTAGGGCTATGCAGTGCATTGGCTCTAACATGGTGGTGCAAGACTCGATACACTTCGAACTTGAGGGGCCATAGAAAAAGAGGTATGTGATCAGCATCCAGCTTAAGAGCTCAATAATTTGGTGAGTCCATGACGGATGAAAACATGTGGTGAAAGGTTTATTTTGACAGATCTGATATAGATTTGTTGGGTGAGGGGGTTCCCTTTTCAGACATAGATGATGAAGATTGGGAAGTTCCACCAGGGGTACGAAGATTTACTTACAGAGAGATAATGAAATCTACGAAGTCTTTCAGCAAGGAGTATGAAATAGGTGAAGGAGGTTTTGGTAAGGTCTATCGGGCACAGCTAGACGATGGGAAATCTGTTGCTATCAAGCGAGCTTCTGATTTGAGTTTTCAAGGAACAAGAGAGTTCAGAAATGAGATTGCTTTGCTCAGCCGTCTTCATCATCGTCACCTTGTACAATTGGAGGGCTTCTGCAATGACAAAGATGAACAGGTTTGCTTTGAGTTTGATTTCTTCTTATAAAATGTAAGCTTGCTTAAGTGATGCTCTCTCTGTGATTCCGACAGAAGATCAGTTATTTCTAATGAAAGGGAAAAAAACATGCATCATTCTCACCGGTAAAAAAGAATTAAGAATAACTGCAACTCTCAAAACGAGAGAATAGATCTTCACATTTGAGTTTAGAATTTCAATCAAAATACATGGTTGTTTTAAACTCAGTTTGATAATTTTCCAGATCCTTGTATATGAGTATATGAAGAATGGAAATTTGCATCACCACCTTTTTGGTGGTAAGTGTGGGTAGGATAAGTTAAAATTTCTATGTCACTCTGAGGTTGATACTATCTTGATAATGTCCACAGACAGTAATATTATGCTAGTTTTGATGCTTTGGGTACCTCTGATCAAAACAGACCAGCATGCAGCGACGTTGAATTGGTATAGGCGGCTTGAAATCGCACTTGCTGTTGCTCAGGCCCTGGACTATTTACACACTTTTGCAGTAAGTTGGAATGCAGATAATATCTTGGAAATGACTGTCTTCATCAGAGGCCTAAAACTGTAGTTGGCTGTATTGCAGGATCCCCCTGTTATTCACAGAGATGTGAAACCCAGTAATATTTTGCTTGATGACCATATGATTGCTAAAGTTTCTGATTTTGGTATTTCCAAAGTCAATCCAGAAATGGATACTCATGTCTCAACAAGACCAGCAGGTACTGCAGGGTAAGTACTTCCTGGATTTTTATGATACATGAGTTTGAAATATGTAAAGTGAGTGGCTAGCCAAATAAAGTCTGATGAAAAGTTGTTTCCATCCATTTTTTTACTGCATGTTCACATTGGATTGTCCATAGCATCAACAATGTGTTTGTCCTCCTTTCACTCTCCACTTTGACAGAAGCAAGAAGAATCTTTCAAGTTGTTTGTCAATGTAGTGAAATATATTTTTACTGAGCTTCAGTTATGATCAACACAGGAGATGTCATTACATAGAATATCTGGTTTTTTCTTTTGTGATTGTACAATCTGAATTATCTGCTCTACTTGGGGATAAGTGTATTTAAGCCTCTCAGTTTGAAGTACTTTTGCTTTGATGATTGTACAATCTGAATTACCTGCTCTACTTGGGGGTAATTGTATTTAAGGCTCTCAGTTTGAAGTGGTTTTACTTTTATGATTGAATAAATCTGGATTATATCCACAGTTGGGGGCCTCTTGGTGTGAGGGTATTTAGACCCTAGCAGAGGCGTTAGTAATTTACATTGAGTACTCTTTTGTAAGTGCAGAGTTTGTTGAAGTTATTCTGACAGTCGTTGATATAACTTCTCAATAGACTTTGTGAAAATTTTTGCCTCAGGTACCTGGATCCAGAGTATTTTTTAAGACGCCAGTTGACCACTGCCAGTGATGTCTATGGATACGGTGTTGTTCTTCTTGAGTTGCTGACCGGTCAACTTGCCATTGACAACAGGCGATTTGAGGATTACAACCTTGTGGGATGGGTATGAAAATAAAAATTTGCCTTTACTAGCAGTCCATATGTACGAATATATGTAGAATGCTGTGCAACAATGTTAAACAAGTACTGCTTGATTGAAATGCACAAGTTTCATGAAATTATCATCAATGGTAGATCATCATTGTTGATTGTGGTTCATGTTTGGATCTTAAAAGTGCAGCCACTGGATTCAATCCACACATTATGTTGGAAGCAAGGCCTTATAATACACAGCTACTACTCCCAAAAGTAACACACTGCAAGGCCTCATAATACACAGCAAGGCTCACAAAAGTAATTCACTCAAAAGGTGGTCAGCTAAAATCCTTAAAAGCAAAATATTTCATTGTGCACCACGGTCCACAAATACTCACACAGATTCCAAGGCTTTGATAAACACTCAGGCTTGAAATTTCTACCTCAGAAGGAAAGAAAAGAGTATTATGTATGAAGGAAGGTATCTCATATTTGTGTTTAGTCCAAGCTTCACAGTGGAGCTGGTTCAGGCTGTGTTTCGTGTGGCAGCTTCACCCCTAGGACCTAGTGGGATGATCAGGGTTAAGATTCACTGTTATACACAAGCTTTAATGTGCACACTTCTTGGTGTATAGGTAGTTTACTTATCTAGTTTTGACACTGATCTGTGGGTTGAGGATACTTGAACTTAATTCTTGCTTGAAGGTTCGAGTGACAGGATTGTGGTAGACATCAGGGCAATTTTCAGCATATTGTTGTGGTTTCCTAGTGATTGCTTCATGGACACGCACCCACAGGCACTTGGACTATGTGGACATGTCTGACATGTAAAAATGCCAAATGTTCTCACAGATCTTGCCAGATTGGATACAATCAGAGCAATTGTAGTGTGCCACCAAGCAGGCACTTTGGCAGTCCTCATAGGCCACATAGAGAACTTAAGAGTTAGGCTTAATTACACTCTAATTTGAATGGGGATCTAAAGCCTTATCAACTTGTTATCTAGAACATTAGTCTTTAAGAGTACTCCTAATTTGTACAAGGTATTAGGAATATGAGTGACATGTATCCCATATGTAAATGCCTGTATGCCAATGTAGGTAAGTGCAGAAGTCTGAGGTTTTGGACGAGTGAGTCTATAAACCAATTTGTGACTGCTGTTCACATGTCCCAACTCCTTTATGGTCTCATCAGCCACAGCTCCCTGCTGTCCAGCAGTCATATCATTGCAGTTTGCAGTCAGCCTGGGGGTTTGGCTGGCTGCATTTTGACTGCTGATCAGCATTTCTGCATGTGGTCTAAAATCTGCATGGTGTTTGCTAGCCTATTTGTGGTATCTTGTATGAAGCTAGTAGAAAGGTTTGATGGGATCAATACATTGCTTTGAAACTCCTAGTTATTAATCACGAAAATAATATGTAAGTCAACTCATTGGTCATCAAACATAGAAGTTGGATGGAAATGATAAACTATCTGCAGACAAAAGAATTGTGTCAACTTGTAAAACCTCTTCTTCCCTTAATATACTACAGATGGTACATACTGGTGTTTGGGACACAATCTCTCTTTTGTTAGGCACTCTTTTGTACAATATACTAAAAACAATGTTTGCTTGTGTTTGGGAATTCAAATGACCCAGGTAAGACCAAAGCTTCAAAGAAAGGGCATTCAGGCAATAATTGATCCACGACTAGGTCCAAATTATCCTGCAGATGCTTATATGCAAGTGGCCCAGTTAGCTGTGAAATGCACATCATTTGAAAGGGCACAGAGGCCAACAATGCAGGTAAGTAAATTGAAGAACCTGGAGGTGTAGTTAGTTTAAAACCACTGTAGATAGCTTTTGTGAATAGATTTATTACTGCACTCGTATACCAATGTGCAACATCTGTACATTTGTTGAGTTGGAAATACAGCCAAGTTTGGATTTCCTCTAATCAAATCACTACTCTTGTTTGGTCAGTCTGTAATTGTTTGTTCATGCAGGCTGTTGCAAGCACTCTGGAGGTCATTCTTTCAATATTGACCCCTCCTCCTGAACATATGGCACCTTTTCATATTCCTCCTTCCAAGGGAAAAACTCATGAATCCCATTCCCATGTATCTGCCAACACAGATGCTACAAGTGATGTTAAGGCCTTCCAAGAAAACACTATCGAACCTCGTTAGTATGTGGAAACTGTAGCATTTTCTATTCAGGAGTTGCATAGTTGTGCAATAGAGAATTCAACCCAATTTTTAAATACACATCTATCAGTTGGCCTAAAAATTAAGAGGCTTTGTACAATGTAATTACACATCAATACAAGAGTATCACATATTGCAGAGATTTAGTATGCTCTCTTGTCCTCTCGTGCATGAAGCTGATATGCCACATTGATCATAAGTATATTTACAACTAATTGAACAGGATTTTCATAACAACTAACCATCCATCAGTTGGTCTAAATATTGAAATTCTTGTACAATGGAGCACTCTGTGGATGCATGCTAGTGTGTGAATATGGCATACTGCAGAGATCTAGGATGCTTCCTTGGCTCCTTTATTCAACTCGAAAGGGTCTCATGGACGAAGCTGGTATGTCACATTGAGTACAAACTCCACTTTACAGATGATCTTCATGACATTTCTAGCTGTCATGGTATGTCACATTGAGTACAAACTCCACTTTACAGATGATCTTCATGACATTTCTAGCTGTCATGGTATGTGTGAGAAAATTACCATGGGTAGCAGATGTTAACATGTAAGCCTTACTGATCCATAGGATACTTCATTATGAGGCATGTCTTTCTTAACTCTAAGGTACCACTACAAGGATTCGTGCTTGGGCATGTAATATATTGCAAAATTTTCCATTGATATTAAGCATATGGGTGAACCATTGTCCCAACATTTTGGCTTTATCTCAGCATGTAGCATGTGGGTCGACTCTGGCATTTTGAGCATCTTTGACCTCACTCATGCACGATGGTGCATTATTACATGAATATGAGAGAGAGAGAGAGAGATTAACATCCTCCAAGACACCTCGAAGGCGCATAGGATGAGACAAACTTAACTACCAAGATTACCAGGGTTACTATGTAAGTTAATGATCCTATAGTAGTCTAATGCTTCATTTTTTTGAACTCTTGTATAATAGCTTTGCCACCTTGATAAATTGCCCATTTCCCCTCTTTTCTACTTGTCTCCATCTTGGCAATCTCACTTGATCATGCTTTGAGTTGTGTTGGTGTGAGCTCATGTATGATCTATAGTTGGGTTTCCTTGAAAAAATTTGATTATTTAATAGTGCTTCAATTTTATCTTGTACATCTCCAAGCTCCAAGGTTACTTGATTATTTACTTGTTTTTGGTGTCGCCGCTTGAAACTTGGATTTGAATGTCTCTAACATTAGCGGTAGCCTTCATCCTCTAGTTCCTCTTATGTTTCTTTGTGTCAACCATCAAGAAGTCTTAGTCGTGCATGAGATTCAATCGTCTTTTGTAGTATAGCTTCATTACTTGTAATTTAAGCCTCTTATTAGTTGTAGTCATTTGCATAGACAACTTCTTTAGTTGAGCCAAGCATGTGTGCACCTTGGAAAGCAAGTTTTTCAAAGCCATATGTTTTACTTCCAAGTTATAAGCTCATTGACATAGGTATTCCTCCCATAGGCTTGGATCTTGGGCTAAAGAGAGAGAGAAGAGAGGAGGGGTATGAACATCCTTTGGATGCCTCAAAGGCATATAGGATAAATTGACACACATTAAGTTTTTAGTTGCATTCCACTTTGGAGTGCCATTGGCACAAAAAGAAATCCACTTCTTGGTGCTATAGGCACAAAAGAAAATACAATTGCTAAAGTTGTAAAAGTTACTAAATATATCCTAAAGCAACTTAGTGCTTAGGCTTTTTGGATATGATGGCTTTGTTGCCTCATGGAACTTCCCATTTTCACTCTTTTTTGGGTGCGTTTATCTTTGTGATTCACATGGTCATGCTTTGGGAGGCCCCTAAACATGCATGGAATACGATCTTCTTTTGAATATATCTTTATTAGCTATTCAATAGTGTTTGTCATACCGTGCTTATCTATCTCCTCATTTCGATTTCCTTTTCTACCTCCTCTTCACTTTGATTTTCATTTGCTTGACTTCACCTTCAATCTTTTTGTAAGCTGTAGCCACCTTTATTGCCAACTTTCCCTCTAGTTCTGCCAAGCACATAAGCACCTTGGCAAGTGAGTCTTTCAAAACTATGTTTTCTGATTTTAAATTGCAAACATGCTAAATGTATTCTTTCCATGGGCTTTGCTCTTGACTTGGATTAAGAAGTAATATCAAGATTGTTGAGAGAGTCTTTGGTTACATCTCATTAGTAGGCCAAGAGCTTAAGTCTAATCCTCACCCCGATATGTTGGGCTTGAACCATAGGTGGAGGTGATGAGAAAGCTTATAAAATATCCTTTCTTGTGCATGTAGACAAAACTTCATGTAAGGGGGGATATAACATGAAACTTTCATAGTGAATGGATCACAAAAATACAAAGATTTCCAAAATGCAGGCTGAAATGATTGTTCTTGGAGGTGACAAAGATGGGGATGAAGGAGAGTAGACACATGGGCAATAGAAGGGGGATGATAGAAATTTGGCAGAGCTATTTGCCAATCACTCTCCTAGACACATGCTCACATAGAGATTCAGATACAATGAGGCAACTAGTATTTGATTGGAGGAAGCTCCTCCCTTGTTAGAGCGATGGAAAAGGAGATCCAAATGTCAACAAATCATAGGATATCTTCTCTCTACCATTCCTTATGTAAGAAAAAAAAAATGGAAGTAGATCTACAGAGGCATGAAGTTGATAATTAGATTCATTGAAGATTCAACTTCCCCTCTAAATTTAGCACTTTTTCATGCTATTGACCATTCATTTGATGTGCCCCTCCCCCAAAGAGAGAGAGAGAGAGAGAGAGATTTTAGTTACAACCCACTTTGGAGTGTCATTGGCACAAAAAGAAATCCACCTTAGGATGCCATTAGTGTAAAAAGAAAACCAATTGCTAAAGCTATTGAAGTTATTAAATAGTGCTTAGGTCTTCTAAAATTCTCTATGATGGCTTTGCTACATTGATAAACTATCCATTTACCTTTCTTTCTAGTTGTCTTCAGCTTGGTGATTTCATGTGGTCATAGTTTGACGTGTAGTAGTGTAAGTTCACCTATGTTCCATATTTTGGTTCCCTTCAACCGTTTTAATTACTTCCAAATGTAGTTTGTCTGTCAAACTTCAAAGTTAGTTGATGCCTTCCAAACTTCAAAGTTGTGTGAGAGGAAGTACAGATTGAAGCTCAACTGAGAGTACAGTTGGCAGTATAGAGTGTGAGAGCACAACATCCAATGCAATAGTCTTTGAAGTGTAAGGTGCAAGTACAAAGTACAACCCTTTAACCTTAGGGTTGTAAGAGAGTGTTCAAACCCGAAGCGTGTGAAACATGATAAGTGCCTAAAATTATGTAACATAGGCACATAAAATAAAAGAAATAAAGTTGGACAAAAAAACCTCTCGTACTATGGAGAGTAAAAAGTGCCCCAGTGTCCTATTGAAGATCGCCGACACTCCTTTGTGAGCGTAGGCATGAGTCAAACCCAACCAACCCCCCTAGGAGTGAAGAGTGATCAAGATACAAGGCTCATCCACCAAAGGAGATCAAATTTAAAAGCATTGCGAAATGCTTCAAATTTGTTACGAGGAAGAGCTTTGGTGAAGATGTCTACCACATTATTGGTGGTAGGATAGTAGATAAGGCTGATATCACCTGCATGTAGCCTCTCTTTGACAAAGTGATAATGAATCTCAATGTGTTTCATGCACACATGAAACATTGGGTTTCGTACCACTGCAATGGCACTTTGATTGCCAGTGAACAAAGGAGTAAGCTCTGTGATAGACACATCCAAATTAGCTAACAAGCGTCTAAGCCATACGCATTCAACTATGGTAGTGAAAGCTACATTGTATTTAGCTTCACATGACAAGGTATCAATAGTGGATTGTTTCTTGCTAAGCCAAGAGATGCAAGATGAGCAGGGAAAGAAACAATTACCACTAGTGGAGTGATGAGAATCATAATCACCAGTCCAATTAGAATGATTGTAAGCATGCAAGTGCAGTGGTCCCCCTTGGCATAAAGCAATCCAAGAGTCCTAGTACCCTACAAGTAATGGAAAACACGCTTGACAGTTTGTGGCTAATGCATATATTTGCTCAGGGCTGGAATTGCAAATTTATGTCCGGCCTTGTGTTGCATATGTAGATAAGACATCCAACTGCTTGATTATATGTATGGATATCAAACAAGTCATTGTCATCGTGTAATGTTAGCTTCAATTTAGGTTCCATTGGTGTACAAACTGGCTCGCAATCCTTAAAGCCAAACCTCTTAAGAAGTTTACTAATGTATCTCGACTATGACAGTCCAATGCCTCTAGTATCATGAATGAACTGAATGCCCAAGTAATAGTGTAAAGGCTTAAATCTGACATCTCAAAAGTTTGTTGCAAATTTTGCTTGAATGCTGAAAAATCTGATCAACATGTGTCCCTGTAAGCAAAAGATCATTAACATATAGACATATGACTAGCAACAAGGATCTCCCCTCTTTACATACGTAAAGGGTAGAATTTGATGAGTTGTTTATGAACCCTTGCTTGAGTAAAAAATCATCAATCTTTGCATACCAGGCTCGAGGATCGTGTTTCAAACCATATAAAGCCTTTTTTAGCTTGTAGACCAAGTGTTTGGATCCCTCAACTGCAAAACCAATGGGGGGTTGCTGTACATACACTTCTTTTTGAAGTTCCCCATGTAAAAATGTAGCCTTTATATCAAGCTAATGCACAATCCATCCATAATTGGCAGCCAAAGAAACCATAGACCTAATGGTAGTCATGTGGGATGTAGGAGCAAATGTCTCCTCATAGTCAATGCCTTTCTTCTGTGCATAGCCCTTGGCCACAAGCCTAGCCTTATATTTGTCAATGGATCCATCAGCATTCCTTTTCACCTTATAGACCCACTTTGTATCAATGGCTTTCTTCCCAATGGGAAAATACACTAAATTCCATGTTTGATTCTTTATGATGGAATCAAACTCAACTTGCATTGCTGCCATCCAATGCACACTATGTTGTGTGTCCTCAAAACATTTATGCTCCTCATCATCAAATGTATCTTGCTTCCATAACATACTCCATGGTATGTGCACCATCATGCATACAAGCTTGCCTTCTAGTATGACAAGGAACAATAAGAGCATCCAAATGACCATCTTTTACACTTTGCAAATACCATCTAGGCATCTGCCTAGCCCCTTGACTATGTGCAAGCTCTTGCTGAATTTCAAAAGAATACTCAGATCAGCCATGGGCTGATTTTCTGCATTACCCACCAATGGAGCAACTGGCTGAACATTAAGTTCACTTGTTGAAGCTCCAATTGTATCACCGAAAGAAATGGGTAGTAGCCCTTCAAATACATCATTGGAAGCCTAATATGTGTCAAAACCAACAAGGGATAATTTTGATTTTTCATCGAAAACCACATCCCTAGTGACAAATACCTTTTTAGAGACATGATCATATAACCTATATGCTTTGCTCTCACTGCTGTACCCCATAAAAATGCATTTAATAGCCTTGTTATCCAACTTCTTCTTGAGTACCTTGGGAATGTGTGCATATGCAAGACACCCAAAAGTATGAAAATGCCCAACATAACGTTTTCAGTTGTTCAAAGCCTCAAAAGGCATGACATTCTTTAATGCCTTGGTGGGACACTTATTCAAGACATGGCAAGCACACAAAACTGCTTCCATCCAAAAATTGTGTGGTAAGCTCATTGCTTTTAGCATACATCTAGCCATCTCCATGAGTGAGCGATTTTTCCTCTTTGCAACCTCATTCTGCTGTGGAGTATAAGCAGTAGTGTACTAATGAACAATGGCTTTCTACTTCAAAGAAGAATTCAATAGAGAGGACATGTATTCCCCCCTTGATCTGAACAAAGAGTCTTTATCTTGCAACTAGATTGATTTTCAACAAGTGCTAGAAAAGCAAAAAATGCATCATACACTTTTGAGTTTTTCACCAAAGAGTAGACCTAGCAAAAAGAAGTAAAGTCATCAATGGAAGTGACAAAATAGTAACATCCACCCGATGACTTTGTTTGCATAGGGTCACATACATATGAGTGCACAATCTGTAATCTGGCAATTGCTCTAAAAACAACATCATAGGGAAATGAAGAACGATGCATTTTTCCCAATTTAAATACATCCCTTGCATATATGCTCAGGAGATCTCTCCAAGAGATGTAAACCATTAAGCATGTGTGTACGTTGCATAAGCATCAAGCTACCATAGTTTACATGCCCCATGCGAGCATGCCATAACTCCGCCTGTGACATAGCAAGAGTGAGAGTGGACGCTAGATAGACCGACTGATCAACTAAAAAAGTATCCAACTCATATAACCCATGACATAGAGCGCCAGCCAAAACCAAAGTCATGTGTTCCTTATCTCTCACCATACATCTATCATCATCAAAGGTGACATGCAAACCGCACTTGACCAAAGAAGAAATAGATAACAAATTCTTCTTTATGCTTGGCACAAACAATGCATCCTGCAAGCGGAGAATAGAGCCATTAATGGCTATCAACACAATCTCCGCAATGCCTCTAATAGGTTATGATGCATTGTTGGCACAATGTACAGACTTGCCAACCGGGGTTGCAATAACATAAGCAAATAAATCTCTGCGAGATGTGATGTGCTTGGAAGCACCACTTTCCAAAAACCATGTGCTCGCATCCTTAGTAGAGCTAAATGGTCTATCAGCCCAAGAAGAGTTATAATTGCATGTGTAAAAACAATAGTCCCTGTCTGCAACAAAAAGGATGCGGACTCAGTGGTGGTAGTAGAAGGTGGTAGTAAACATCCCTAACTCCTTTTTCTCCTTGGCTATGCGCTTTCTACATTCAATGATGTTGTGTTTTGGCTTCTTGCAATAGTGGTAGTTGCCTACTTGGCTTGCGTGTCCCCTCTTTCTTGCTACCCTGTGAAGTGCCTCAAGTCCTAGAGTTGTGTAGAGCATTTTTGTTTGGCTACCCTTGCCCTTCTGCCTTGCCATAAAAGCCTGCTTAGAGGCTATAACATCCACATCATTGTTCTTTCGTGTTTGTTCTTTCTCTAAGAGCAAACTGACCAATTGAAGAAAAGTTAGTGGTTGTGGAGAAATCCTCACGGTGAGGTCCAAGGCCATATGAAAGGGCAAGTACGAGGGCGGCAATGAATTCAAGTGTAGTAGATATCAAGTGAAGGAAAGTAAGTGGCTATGGGAAAATCCTCATGGTGAGGTTCAAGGCCATATGAAAGGCCAAGTATGAGGGTGGCAATAAATTCAAGGTAGTAGATATCAACTACACATATGAGTAATGCTCATATACATTCATAAGCTACTTATGCACACCTTGAATTTTACTTAGATGATCCTCCATAGAATCGCCCTCATCCATCTTCACAATCTCAAGCTCTTTCTTCAAGAAAGAGTTGCATGTCTTGTTCTTTCAAGTAAACATCTGCTCTAAGGCTAGCCATGCTTCTCTAAGAAGAAGCTACAGATCAAATGTGAGGGATGATAGACCGTTGAACTGCCAATGCAATTAGCTCCCATGCCTTTTGTATTGTTGATCTCTAGGGAAGTGGCTGAGTTAAAACAGGCTGAACAAGGTGAGTGGCCCATTGTCCATGTCCTCCTAGAGAAGGAGTAGTAGGAGCCAAAACTCCAGGCCTAACTTCTTTATCGTTGACATAATCCCAACGATTCTTTGCAATTAGCACATTCTTAATATCATAAAGGACCAGAGGAAATAGTTGTTGCCATTTGACCTATCCTCCTTGGATACATACATACATCACCTCCCTGATTTTCCATGATAAATGTCACTCAATCAGAGAGCAAAACTTGACCAACCTAGAAATCTCAGAATTTCCAAAAATTACAGCAAGTGCTTTGTTGTAATAGCAAATTTAATCACGCTGTCAAAAATTGTCTAAAATACACGCTGTGATAAGTGCTCAACAGCATTGAAAATGCAAAAGCCCCAAAATTTCTTGTCCTAGAATGCATGAAATCAATCTATTTCAGACTGGCACAGAGATGTACATTTGCCAATCTCTAAGCTGACAACAAAAGCCCCAAATTCTTGACCCACAATTTCATAAAATCTGTGTGTGAAACGTGTCCAAGACACTTGCTGAAGCCGAGAGATGCTACCCGGGCACAAGCCCCTTCCCTAAGATAAAATCTGAATTAAAAAATGATAAACAAAATTCATTTTACCCTGGTTTTGGAATTTGGAGGTCAAGCTAGAGTGTTGGGCAGTTGCTGCTGTGGCTGACTTGGCACGTTGGTGGATAGAGAGCTAGATAGGTGGCGTATGGCGCAGAGAGGAGAGGATTGGAGCAAGCGGGCTGGTGGATAGAGAACTAGATAGGTGGTGTATGGCATAGAGAGGAGAGGACTGGAGCAGGCAGACGACACAGATAATAGGGTCTAGTGCAGTCGGCAGACGTGGGATAGGGGCCAGGCGGGTGACAAGGTTGGCGGTGTTGCACAGGGAGTTGCAAGGTCTGGCGCAGGGGTGGGCGCCTGTAGCACTGGCAAGGGACTGTAGGTGGCGTAGGCAGCGGGCCTGCCTGTAGCGACATTGAAGGCTGATTGTTGGGCGGTGCTGTTGGCGCTAGCAGTGGACTGAGGATGAGTTGAAGTAACTTGGTGACTTCAGTGGGGCTAACGGGCGACCTGAGCTGAGTTGCTTGATGGGGCTGAATGCAAAGGAGCTCAGGTGGAGATGGTGGCCACTGGTTAGGCTGAGCACAAAGCCGCTACGATACCAAATGTGAGAGGAAGTACAGATCTAAGGTCAACTGAGAGTATAGTTGTATAGTTGACAATATAGAGTGTGAGAGGACGACACCGAATGCAATTGTCTGGTGTAAGGTGCAAGTACAAAGTACAGCCCTTAAACCTTAGGGTTGTAAGAGAGTGTTCACATCCGAAGAGTGAAACATGATAAGTACCTAAATTTGTGTAACATAGGCACATAAAATAAAAGAAATAAATATGGGGAAAAAACTTATCGTACCCGGAGAGTAAAAAGTGCCCAGTGTCCTACTACTGAAGATAATCGACACTCCTCTATGAGCATAGGCGTGAGTTAAACCCAACAAGTTGGTTGATGCCTTCCTTGCTTGATAAATTTTCATTTAAATTCTTTTTTTTTTTTTCCAAAATTGGTCTTAGTGTGGTCTAACATGTATGTCTCTAAGCATCCTTGGTGATATTCATCATTTAGTTCCATTTATGTTTCTTCATGTCATCTATCCATGAGGCCTCCTAAATGTGCATGGAATGCAATCTTCTTTTGTGATGTAGCTTTAATAACTTCTAAAAAGATAATGTTATCATGTTTTACTTACATGTCTCCTTTCTTGTTTCAATTTCCTTATGTACCTTATCTTGCACTTTGGTTGTCATTACCTTGACTTGATCTTGAATCTTCTTATTATTTCTAGCCATCGCATGTTGTCAACTTTTCTTCCAGTCCAACTGAGCATTTAAGCATTTTGGCAAGTGAATCTTTCAAAATCACAATTTTACTTTTCGAGTTACAAACTTCTTGATGCAGACATTTCTCCCATGTGGCTCTTGATTTTCATTGGGTGGTGATTTCAAGACCATTAAGAAAGTATTTAATTATATATTGTGGTTAGGGCAGGAGCTCAAGTCCATCACTTATTCCTAATTTCTACCCTAGCATTGTAGGGAGAGGTGATGAGGGAGATTAAAAATAGCTCAGCATGTTTATGCAAATCAACCCTTAAATCATACAAGGGTGGGAAATAGAGTGTGAAAGAGACTATTGAGCTAACACATGAGTTGACGACTATTTGACAGATTAACCTGATGACTGACCTATAGAGACTTGTGGAGAGATGAGATGGATTGGCAAACTAAGACTACCATGCATGACACAAAAGAGAGAGAGAGAGAGAGAGAGTCTGTAATGGCAAGTGCAAAAAGCTTATTCATTATGACTAGATAAGATGACTTGGATTGCATTATCATTTCTTTCTTGAGGTCAATCACATCTTGTGATAGGCTTGATTCCTTCTTCTTCCCTTAGCTATCATGGAGACCAATAATGCAAGACCTTTAAGTATTTAATTGTTTTGTCTCCTCAAGTAAGTCATACATTCTACAGGCCTACTCAAATACTTTGCTTAGATCTAGCCTATCTAAGCTTGAGTGCCCTACCTATGACCTTATATAGCTCCTCATCCTCAATCCCATGAATAAGGGCCATTGCAACAAAAACGGTTCACTTAGCTATAGGTATTTTGAGACTATTAACACTAGTCACACAACTCCTGATGGTTTCATTCTCTTTATTTCTTTCATTCATGAGCTTGAATTTGAGGTTTATGTGCATAGCTAGATTCAAAGAATATATTTGTGAATAAGTAGAGAAGCTATTCTTCTCACTTTCATCAAGACTTGTAAATGGTTGTTTTCTCCTAGGAACAACTTGGAAGGTTGTGCCTTCTTGTCACTCATTACAAGTTGTTAGCCTCACATACTTGCTCAAATACTGTTTAGTAATGTATATCTAATACACATTATTTAGGCCTAAACACATAATAAGTCACTAGGCATTGTTGCTAGATCTAGAATTTGACTTTGAAAAAAAATGCTACATATTATCAGCCTGCAAGGTAAAGTAATTGCTTTAGTACTTGCTTTGCACCCTTAACACTAGTATTGTTGCATTGAACACATTGACTTAGTCTGCACTATAACTACTAGATTTAGTAGCTTCTAAAATCATTTTTTAGATCAAAACATCCTCTTGAGGTAGTACCTTTAGGGTATCTTTCATTAGCTATAGACTCAAAATATTACTCTAGGCTAGATGCAATCTGCATAAGAAACACATATATTATTGTCATTAAGGCCCATCTAGTCACAAGATTACCAAACTTGCTAGAAGACAAAAGCCCTTGGCTTTTGTACCTAAGACTTGTCCTACAATATGAACCGATTGACCAAGACTTTGACCACGAATCAAAGAGGAAAAGAGTAAACCCCAACTAGGGCTCTTAAGACATAGGAATTGACTAAGAAAGCACCTAGAAGGCCACTCTAGCCATTAAGGGCTAAAAGGAAAATTTTACAAATTTAGACATTTAGGTTTGTATTAATAAAAACTTTACTAAACGTGTGATCTCTCTCTCTCTCTCCCCCTCTTTCTCTCATCTTTGAATATAATTTTCTCTCTTTCCACATGTGTGTGTGTGTGTGCGTGTGTGGAAACCCTCTACTTCATTGGCAACATTCTCTGTAGTAGCTACTATCCTTCACAGCCCCTCCTAGCATTATCTTGCGCCTAGTTGAGCCATTCTTGGAGACTCCATGTGCATGAGACCATGTGTATCACTATATTGCTACCCCCCTTCAATTCTACCCACAATAATGCCTAGAGACTCTAAAGCACAACCTATGGTAATGCATGACACCACAACTGGTGTGGAGAGGAGCTTGTTAACTAGTCTATGGAGTTGCACCTAGCATGGGGTGCATTTCATGGGGCACCATTTGCAATTGTTGTTTGGCAATCAATTAGCTAGATGTACCAATTAGTGTCGAGGTGCATGATATCATCATCACATGGGCTCATGTGCCATGGTAGACCTAGATGTTAGCCCTTCATTCCCCCCATGGCTTATGTTATGGAATTATATTTATCACAATATTTTATCAAAATTTATTTTTGTGGATTTTGTTTATTTGTTGCATGATCCACGACGTATTGCACGAGGTGTGCACGTGTGTGATAGTGGTCATTACCTGGTAAATAGAATGAATGATATTAATGTGTATTGTGTTGTGGTGAGTAGATAATTAGATGGAGTAAGCGAAATTATTATTTTTGGAGCGTGAAATTTTGTGTGTGGAATTGATGTGCTCTCTTTAGCATGGAAAAATATCACTAGAAGCATTATATTTTGTATGTGCCTACTATTAGCACAAGGACTTTGCATGTGCACATGTGCAATAGATTTATTTTTGATCTATTTATTAGAGAATACAAAATACTATTTTTGTAAAGCTATTAGAATAGAGTGTGTTTTGATTTATTTACACAAAAGTGAAGGAAAGCAAAAAACAAAAAAAGGATGCTTTCAATGTATTTTGGGCACAAAAACTTATTCTATTTTCTCAAATTTTCTTCTCTCTTGCCTTTATTTCTCTTTCCTTGTTCAATTTGTCCCTAGAAATAATACAAACATGAGATGAACAAATTTGTCCCTAGAATTTCAATTTTAAGGAGAAGATAATCTCGTTATAGCCATGTATTTGAAAGAGGATACTAAAAACATTGAAAAGCATCCAAATTATTTTCAAGTTTTACATTTATATTGGGTATCCCTTCCCACTAGAAAATACATAATTCTTTTTACATTAGTTAAAACCATTTAAGAAAACACCTCTCATTACTCCTGTAGTTGATGACCCACCTTTGTTAGAAGCTAATACTAAAATTTTAGTACATGAAGTAATCCTTGACCATGACCATACAACTACTAGAATAGGAAATCAATACCATAGATATTTAGCTAAGTACAAAACTCATTCTATGGAAGAATTACAATGGATATAAAAATCAATGCTAACTCTGCAATATGACAATTTAATTAATATCCGTCACTCATAATTACATTAAATCTCCAATGGGAACGGATTCACTGCATAGGTAGTGTTTCATGTAAAATCCATGGAATTTCATAGTGCAAATTCACCGCAGTAAGCAATATTAGTACATGGTGTAGATTTGCTTCTGTAGTTAGGTAGCACCTGCATGTGGTTGGACACCCCTGCATTTTTCTTTGAGTTATCATTTGGAGACAATTGATTTTTAGATCCAACTAGACTATTGAGCACTTGTACTTATTTGTAAATTTCTTTTGAGTACTTTAATTAGCCACATATTTTTTGACAAAAAAGGATAGAAAATGACAATTAATCGAAAGGATGAAAAGTACTAGGGATATAATACAATGTTAAATTGATACATGGTGTGGGTAAAAAAGGAAGATTAATACCATCTGGTAATATCTCTGAAGTTGAAGTGTCAAGAAATGGCCTACTTGATGGCATGCCAAAATTATTTGTATCCTTTGGTGGTGCCTCAAGTGAGAACAAGGACCAAACATGCCATGGGTGGCATGCTCTATGTCTTTTAGTGGCTTTATGTAAGGTGATCCTAATGGTGGGACTTGGCATACCTCCAAGGGGAAGAGTCTAAGTTAGCACTGATATGGGAAGCCCATAATCCAAGATAGTGGTCTAAATCCCTCTCAAAATAGGGAGTGGAAGTGCTTCCTATAAGTCTAGTACTCCTCAATCTCTAACTCAAGCTCATAGATCTAAACATTTGAGGGTGAGGTAATCTACTCTAGACCAACTAGTCTATTTATAGAGCTGATGTGAGGATATGCAAAGATAATGGATAACACACTGTATTTCATGGGACATTTTTTTGTCAAGATATACTCCATGGGATACAATACTTCGTGGAACATCTATATGTCCATTTGTGTTGCCCAAATCACAAGCATCAATGGATACATGCAAAGACATGACTTTGGAGGACTAAACCAAGTGATAGTCAATAATAAATATCAAATGTCTAGATGACTACAAGGGCCAACGTTTTCTCAAAGACAAACCTAAGATCAATATACTATCAAATTCAAATCAAGAAGTAAGACATTCAAAGGTGGCTTTTAGCACTAGATACCCCTACAAGGATATGAGGATATAGCGATGGCCATTTGCGATGAGAAATAGTGGCGTCGCTATTAGCGACGCAAATAGTGACGGTACCCAGACGAAAAAAACGTGGGCCGAAACCTGAGTGCGTCATTTTGCACGCATTCACGAAAGAGAGAGCGAGAGGGAGAGCGAACATCTTACTGAGAGGGAGAGAAAGAGAGAAAGAAGGCTTCTTACAGCCACCACCGCCGTCGCCGCCGTTTGCAAGAGGAGGTATACGGAGGGCGAAGAGGAGCCGCCAAACCCTTTTTCGAGCCTTTATGGTGAGTGCATTGTCTATCTTGCTTTGCTTTTGTGTTTTCTCTCTCTCTCTTTTACTTGTTTTTGGTATAATTCATGTGTATTGAGAGAGGGAGAGGAAATGAGAGAGAAAGAGAGGGAGACGGAGAGAAAATAAGAGAGGGAGAGGGAGGGGGAGAGGGAGAGGGAGAGAGAAAGAGAGGGGGAGGGAGAGGAAATAAGAGAGGGAGAGGGAGCGGGAGACATTAAACATAATAGGGAAAGAGAGAAAGAGAGGGAGAGGGTGAGGGTGAGGGAGGGAGAGGAAATGAGAGAGGAAGAGGAGAGAGAAAAAATGAGAGAGGGAAAGGAGAGAGAAAAAATATTAAACCTAATAGAGAAAGAGAGAAAGAGGGTGAGGGAGGGAGAGAAAATGAGAGAGGGAGAGGAAGAGAGAAAAGGAAATGAGAGAGGGAGAGGAGAGATAAAAAACATTAAACATAATAGGGAAAGAGAGAAAGAGAGGGAGAGAGTGAGGGAGGAAGAGGAAATGAGAGAGGGAGAGAAAGAGAGAAAAAAAAGGAGAGAAAGAGAGAAAAAATAAGAGAGGAAGAGGAGAGAGAAAAACATTAAACCTGATAAGGAAAGAGAGAAAGAGAGGGAGAGGGTGAGGGAGGGAGTGTATACGAGAGAGGGAGAGAAAGAGAGAAAAGGAAATGAGAGAGGGGGAGGAGAGAGAAAAAAATGAGAGAGAGAGAGGAGAGAGAAAAAGAGAGAAAAAACATTAAACCTAATAGGGAAAGAGAGAAAGAGAGGGAGAGGGTGAGGCAGGGAGAGGAAATGAGAGAGGGAGAGGAAGAAAGAAAAGGAAATGAGAGAGGGAGAGGAGAGAGAAAAAACATTAAACATAATAGGAAAAGAGAGAAAGAGAGGGAGAGGGTGAGGGAGGGAGAGGAAATGAGAGAGGGAGAGAAATAGAGAAAAGGAAATGAGAGAGAGAGAGGAGAGAGAAAAAAATGAGAGAAGGAGAGGAGAGAGAAAAAGAGAGAAAAAACATTAAACCTGATAGGGAAAGAGAGAAAGAGAGGGAGAGGGTGAGGGAGGGAGAGGAAATGAGAGAGGGAGAGGAAGAGAGAAAATAAAATTAATTGTTATTGTTTGTAGTAGTAGTAATAGTAGTAGTAGTTTTCTTTTTCTTTTCTTGTTTATTATTGTTTAGTTTTCTTGTTTTTTGTTGTAGTAGTAGTTTTTTTTTCTTTTCTTGTTTATTATTGTAGTAGTAGTAGTAGTAGTTATTGTTGTTGTTTTTTTTCCTTCTTTTCTTGTTTATTATAGTGATCGGAGTCGTGGTAGTGGTAGTGGTCGTGGTGGTCATGGTCGTGGTCGTGGTCGTGGTCGTGGTCGTGGTTGTAGTCCTAGTCATGGTCGTGGTCGTGGTTATCGTGGTTATAGTTGTGGTTGTGGTCGTGGTCGTGGTTGTAGTCGTGGTCATGGTCTTCGTCATAGTCGTAGTCGTGATCGTTAAAGAAAATGAGAGAGGGGGAGGAAGAGAAAAAAGAAGAATGAACGAGAGAGAGGGAATAAACATACAACATAATAAAGAAAGAGAAAAAGAGAGAGAGATGGAAGGAGAGGAGATAATGAATGGATAAAAAACAAAGAGAGAGTGGTGGCGAGGTTCGATGCAATATCATGAGACGAAAAACACTCCGACATATATATGTTAATCTATGGGTGGGTGGGTGGAGACTTTACATACATTAATTTTTGTTGAGTTACAAGAGAAGAAATCCCTTCTTAAACAATTTAAGAAAAAAAAAAAGAATGATAACAAAAACAAATTGTTTGTCGTAATGTAGACAAAATGGAAAATGATGAAGGTCTTGTTGTTCAAGATCGCGAGGCGTATCTTAATCAGCGTGTCCCATGTCCTTGCTCTCAATGCAAGCTGGCAATTAGATGAAAATGTCGATTGTCTATAGAACATGTACGACGCTTTGACGAGTTTCAATCTGAGATCATTGATCAGGCGATCTTGGATTTTCAGCGAACGGTAAGAAAAGTTAATATCAATCATGCATTGTTCTCGCAAGCTAATTGAATATCATATATAAGAAGATTGGGTGTGGCTGGCAAATTTTCTATCCAGGGAGGTGATGTCTCGTCCCAAGGAGGAGTGCACCCTTTGTGGCCAATTAGAAGAGTTCGTGGGCGTGCGATGGATGGAGTGCCTGAGCCAATCCATCACTTGGAAGGTACTACCCAATCTATATCGTCAATACCAGAGGAGACAAGCAGCCTTCCAGACCTACCTACAATCTTGGAGCCTGAGATGGAGGCAATGATCGATGTATTGATTCCCATGGATGTCGAGACTTCTGATTCGCTTAGAGAGGAAGCATCCATACCATTATATGATGGGTGCTGAGTATCTCGCCTGAAGACATTGCTTGCACTCCTAAGTGTGCAAGCAAAATACGGGTGGAGCATTGCGAGTGTGACCGAGTTGTTCAGGTACCTTGTACGTATGCTTCGTTGATTTCTTTTCAGCACTATCATTAAAGACATTTGTGCTTTTTCAAGGTGTTTTATGATTTTTTTCAGGTTACTGAAATATCATATATTACCACCTGCAAATACCATGCCTGAGTCTCGTGATGATGCACGGCATGTTTTATGAAATCTTGGCATGGACTAAAACAACATCCATGCATGTATCAACGATTGCATACTGTTTCGAGGAAAATACAAGACTATGGAGACATATCTAAAGTGTAATACTCACAGGTATCGACAGGAGTTGCAAGAGCAAGCCATCCCTCAAAAAGTTCTTAGACACTTTCCGCTTATCCCCCGCATAAACCACATGTTTTGTACATCTGGCATGGCGAGTTTGACAACGTGGCATACACAGAATAGGTCCATAGATGGAGTTCAACGAATATCAGCGGATTCACGCATGGAGCCACATTGACTCTACCTTCCCAAGCTTTGCCCGAGAGCCAAGGAATCTTCGGCTCGGTTTTGCAATGGATGGCATGAACCCATTCGGTCTGCGCTCAATTTCTTACAGTGTGTGGCCTATAGTCCTTGTCAACTACAATATCCATGCATGGTTTTCTATGAAGAAAGGACATCTCATCCTTAGCTTACTCATCCCCGGCCGCTACAAAGTCAAAAATATGGACGTGTATCTTCGTCCATTAGTTGACGAGCTTAAGATTTTGTGGGAGGAGGGGTTCACGGTGCAAGATATGAGCAAGCGCAATGGTCGACGGTCCACCAATATTCGAGCCATTCTCATATGGATGATGCATGAGTTTTCGGGATTCAGAGAGTGCTCAAGTAAATAGGCTTCCGTTCTCATTGATAATATCTATATTTTATCTCGTTCAAGTTTGTATTCACTGGATAGAGGTATTGGAACAGGTCTGGTTACCTCAGGTTATCATGCATGTCCATTGTGCAGGCCATAGTTAGACTCCTGAAGGTCATGAACCATGAAGAAGATGGTATATCAAGGACATGCCGCTTTCTTGCCAGAGGGTCATAAACTCAGGGAAGGTTTTCTTGGATGACCTCCAACATGTATGAATACCCAAAGCTGGTATGAGCTGAAAATGGTCCACGCGGAGTCACATCCAAACAGAATGCAACGGTTCTCAGTTTTCTACGAGTTGCCACATTGGACCCACTTACAGATCAACCACTTGTTGGATCCCATACATATGTTCAAGAACCTGGGCAGCTTGCTATGGGACCATATCATAGGAAAGAGAGACACTATAGGGGTAAGAATGGATTTGAAGGAGGTAGGCAAGATGGAGGCGCTTCTGCAGTTGAGTGCTGATGGTCACGTGCAGTTACCTCGTGCTCCTTGGGTTTTTTCCACTAAAGAAGAGCGCATTGTGAAGCAAATAGTCAAGTCTATCCGCACTCGGACGGGCATGATGCGTTCTCTCAGGTTTGCATTTTCTAAAGATGACCAATTATCAAGGGCTAAAGTCCCATATGTCAAGTTTGTACTATTTTTGGATTTTAAGTGGCCTGCGTATTTTGCTATTTGGAGTGTAATCATTGTTCATAATGCTTTCTCATTTGTGGTAGTTTGTATTACCGATCACGATCATAGGATACCTTACTCTAGAAATACGTGGGGCCATTTACAAGTTGTCGACTTTAGTGCAATGGATCTCATAGAAGGAGATTAAGATGTCCTCTATTGAATCCGCGAGGTGGGGAGCAGTGGAGGCGGTCTGTCTCTTTGAGAAATACCTGTCTACCAGCATGCTCACGATACAAATCCACCTTCTTGTGCATCTTGTAGATGAAGTGGAGATTGCTGGACCTGTCCATACGCAATGGATGTTCTTCTTGGAGAGCTTCATGAAAACCCTAAAAGACTTTTTGTGACAACGAGCTCGGCCAGAAGGTAGCATGGCTGAAGGTTGGTTGGTGTCTGAGGCGCTAGTACATATTTCACAATGGCTACCAACGGTGGATCTAGACAACAAAATGCTATGGTCGTTGAAGGACGATGATAGACTGACCAGAGATGTGGTGGTTGGAAATGGGGTAGAAAAAAGAATGGATGCTGCAATGGAGGAGAAGGTGAATCGCTTTTGTATGTTGCACCATGCCTATATAGAGACGTGGCTCGCCAGGTACCAGATCACTAGGCAAGATCGAAAGGAAGCGCGATCTAAATTTCAACGTAGTACGAGCCATCGACTGATTCGATATCCCGAGGGCATGGAGGAGATGCCGCGGTTCATGTCAATGTGATGGTTGCATGGAGCTTTGACCATAGCATCTCGCGAAGAGGCGGAGGTCTCAATTGAGGAGTGAAAATTCTCGAGGGGATGTAGTCCAAAGGTGATGACGTGTTTAGGATTTGTCGTATCTATATTTTATATGCGACAACTAATTTGAGTGTTTCAATGTATAGTACAAAATATATAGTGTAGTGTAGTCGCACAGACGGCATTTGCGTGGAGCGTATTGACAAAATGCGCTCCATAATGTACTATGGTATCATGGCAAGGTTCGAGCAGGAGAGTCGACGATGAGCAACGGATCCAAACACGGTTATAGATGAGATGGAGTATTTTGAGAACTTGCAAAGTATTATTACGGTGGATTACCGTAGCTTCTTCATGATACTATTCTATGTGTAGTGGTTCAAAGTTGTATTTGAAGGAGCTGGAGCAACAGTTTGATGAGGTCTATCTGGATTTCTCGAAATAGATTCCGAAAAAAAAAGAATGGATTTGTGTGACACCTTTGTGTTGTCGGTCCATTGTGAACACGTGCATGAACTCATTTGTTTGTTAATTGTATTACGACATGGTACATGTTACAATAGTTTAATCTCTCTTGTACGTGTTTGTGAACATGTAATCTTCTATCCAAACCGCCAACAACCTCGATGGTAGTATGTTATACCTTCAGCTCCCTGAAGTGCGAGAGTATATGATTAAAGAGATGTTCTGAGCATAGATGAGGACAATATGCAAATAGAGGGGTTGATATTGCAAGGGGTGGAGGCCATCGAAAGCTTGGAGCATGTAAAGGAGCCAGCATCGACTAACAATGATGGAAATACAGGAGTCTAAGAATTCTTTGAGAACGAGGTGGACTCATCCTTTTGTGGTGATATGTCTATTGACCTTCTAGTGTATGCGGAGTTGTGTCAGGAGATTGACATGGGACCATAGGATACTTCATACTTGGAGCATCCACTTACTCAATTCGTTGACTAATCGCTTATAAGGATACATAAGATATGCATTTTAAGTGAGATAATTTTTTAAGGATTTATATTACCGTGCTTTGTATGATTTAAATTGATTATGCTAATATCATTTTTTGTCTGTATAGGTGACCTTTTCAAGATGAGTCGAGGGATGAGCGATGAGGAGTTGCAGGATTTCTTCACACGCATGTCTCTAGATCAGATGGTGAGATTCAGTGACATGGCATATCAAGAGCTGTCTCGGACATCGTCAGGCCACTCTATTAGATCTACTTTGGCACGATCAAATGCTTCAGCTTCGAGCATACGAGGTCGACGCTCCAGACTTGGGCCAGAGGGAGGGAGTGCTTCAGGGTTAGGGGGATGCTGTAGAGATACGGAGGTAGTGAGCCTGTGGTCGGCATGGGATACAAGTGCGACTCCTTGCTCTCGTGGCGGTTCCAGGGAGCGTGGCTTAAGTGGTTGCTGTGGAGGCATGGACACAGTGTCTTCGTCTCGTCGTTTTGCTGGAGTTGCATCACCTCCAGGATTTGTCATAGCTGTGGGGATATCTACTCTAGTTACTCCAGCTTTTGCTCAGCCGTCTGCAGGTGGCACCCCTATGGGTGCTACACCCATAGATACAACCCCGGTCGGTACACCGGATGTACAGGGGTCTCTTGGATATGCCCAAGAGCGTGGACGCAGGTGGGAGAGGACCCATCTTAGGCATACCTTAGAGGGATATGCCTATCTTGTCGATGATAGGTTAGGAGCCATCATCATGAATGATGAGGGGAGGAGGGTGATGGCTCGCATGAGAGAGTTGTGCCAACAAGTTTTTCAGCACGTCTTAGATCATTGGAAAACTATACCGGAGGGGAGCAAGGACTACATAGTAGCATCCTTGCATGAGGAGTTTCCAGTTCTAGCCACATCAGATAGATTTTCTACGGGTTGGATGATGGACTCTACGCGTGTATATATGTCACATAGATGATTGGACACACGCAAGGCACTCAAGAGTGGGGCTGCAAAGCTCGAGTGGCTAGACACGGACGACTGGCACTGACTTAGGGAGGAGGCTACAGATTCTCCAGGACATTGGAGTCATGGAGTGGTCCATCATCTTGGGAGTGGCGGTCACAAGACATATCTGGAGGACTTTGTAAGTTTTTCTTTTGTTTTGCTTACTTATTTTTTTGCAATATCCTTTGTAATGAAAATCATGTTTCTAACAGTTAGTATTTTGTTTTCTTTGCAGCACTCCATTACAAATCGCGATCCGACCGGCCTTGAGAATCGATATGCAGAGAGACACGGTCTCGCTGCATTGATCGATCGATTGTATAGACGCGGCGGCCCTGTAAGTCACTCATCTTTCTTGTATGTAGTTATGATGTTTAATTAGAATGCATTATTATATGGTGGACTGATGTGTAGTTGTTTCTTTTTTTGCAGAGTCCGTTCGATGCTCCTTTGCGGGAAGACGAGATTTCGGATGGCAAGGATGTATAGCTCCCCCTTGGATCCCTGGAGCTCACACACCCTTCTTTTTTGGTCACCTGATTTGTGTAGACATTTTCTATGTAGTAGTGATATCTTGTCATAATTATACCAGTCACTTTCATTATGCGATCATGTATTTATTTCATGTATCAGTGTTATGATTTAAGTACACTTTGTTTTTGTTTACGCTGTCGTGCTGCTGCGCATCCGAGTCGTATATACCTCCATTTCTTTTGTTGTGCATTTGTGTTATTTTCTGCGTGTGATTCATTGTGTGTGTGATGTATTTCGATAATCCGCATCCAATGTATATATTCCCTTAGTGCATGTGTTTGATTTTGTTTGGATGCATGATGTGTGTGTGTCAGAAAAATATGAAAAACTGATGCCAAAGAGTAATATTATGCTGTCAAATTCAATGATGAATTCCAAGAAAAGTGCAGGAAACCGTGGAATCAAAGGAAGCTTCAACATTGAAGCTATGAAGATAGAGGTTACATGTGAACAAGGCCGACGTAATATGCGAGACAAAGCATTTTTGAAGAAGAACAATATCCACATGCCTTGGTAGGAGATTTGACAGATGAGGTTCATGGCTTGAGAAAGGAATTAATCCTCAACAAAAAGATCTGGTCACCTTTTAAAGTCAGTTATGGTGTTGAAGACAAAATTAAATGTGAACTTTCCACAAGGCACACACAGTCAACAGAAGAGCGAGCTCAAGGAGTTCACTTTTGTGTTACAAGTAAACCAATTAAATATTGGTTCAGAATTTTTGGATATGAAGACAAAAGGAGGTATAGCGTCTTGCCCCTGTTTTGGAAAATCTGCTATAATTGGTGGACTACGTCATTGCCTTTACTGGGGGGGGAAGCTCTCTTTCAGGCGTACTTCTGAATCTATTACGGGAACTGATGAGCCTTTCAGGAAGGATGATATCACGACACTACAGATTATTACTAAAAAAGTGAAGAGGACCGTCTGTGAATCGAAAAAGGAATACGCAGATTGGAGAGGGAAAAAGCTAAGAAAAGAGGGATATTTTTGAAAGTGCTATCAATGGCGGGCTTGCAAAAAAGTCAGGAAAAGAAGGATGACGACTATCAAGAGTTACGCATTCGGAACGGACAGGAATGTGGCGGGGTGAACCAAGTAGAGTAGTATTCTCTTAAGCTCAGAAGCCGCACCAGCTATGATTCGTTCGCTGATACGGATCTTGAAGGCAGACAAATGGGGTCTTTGACTTGGAACATTTCAACACAGTAACATTCCGAGTGAAGGATGAGGACGCTGCTATGATGGAGGTGACTTCGATGAGCAGGGGGATGTAATGGTCGAAGTTCCTAAAGAACGACGATGCTGGGTTTGTGAAGATGATCCCCACCAAGCCCATGACTGTGGAGAGCTTCTCTTCTCCTCAGGCTCTTTTCTAGTGCGCACGCAGACAAGCTTTGTTGCCCTTTTCTTGGCAGGCAGGAGCTGGAGCGCTGATCGTCTCTTTGACAAACTGAGATCACTCGTAAGATGCTGCCACGACTGCCACCATGGTGCTCTCTATGAAGGAATCCGACATCCAGCTCATGCTCGCCCGCTGTTATGCATCTCGGTACCAAGAATTGCGACTTTCAGATGGAGTGATATGTGTGGAAGAGGCGTTCTGATAGTATATTTATCATCAATGTCGATAAGACTTGGAAGAAGCTACAGTTACCTGCATGGGTTATCGTGGCTATTGAGAATTCCCAGGACATTATTGAGCAATCTGCGATGGCCTGGTGCAGCGTCATGTCAATTCATTACTTCAGTCTGTAAACGTTTGACCACAACGACCAGTTTACAGACGACAGAGCGACACCATTGAGAGAACGTTCATTTTTCTCTGCTCATTAGCACACCCTGGCATGATTTAGAGATTGGACCTGGAGCTCCATCTATCTTCAATTATGTTGCTGAGATCAGTAAAGGGGAGCAAAGTGAAGTATGAGCTAGATAAGAAAACAGGGCTCATCAAGGTTGATCGAGTGATGTATTCATCAGTGGTGTATCCTCAAAACTATGGCTTTATTCCCCGAACTCTCTGTGAGGATAATGATCCCATGAATGTGCTGGTCCTTATGCAAGAACCTGTTGTTCCAGGATGTTTCCTTCGAACAAGAGAAATTGGTCTTATGCCAATGATAAAGCAGGGTGAGAAAGATGACAAAATCATAGCTGTTTGTTCTGATGATCCCGAGTTTCGACATTACAAAGACATCTGAGACCTTCCTCCACACAGACTTGCTGAAATTTGAATGCTGAGAACAGTGTTGAATGTTGGGTAGACTTATAGGTTGATTGCTCAATGATTAGATCGAGAAAAGGCTCAGAATTGCTGCCCAACAAAACTCTTCAAGACACTTCAAGCCTATATGCCAATGGCATAACTGTCTTCAAACACCTGAATGCAAAACAGGTTATGAGATACTACAGATTTTTCTGAACATGGACCTCATGTAATTTACTTGACAAGGAATATAGTGAACTTTGGCATCACAAATTCGATTTCTTCTTGTTAGCCTCTTTTCTTGTTGCAACTTGAACTCCGTGTTCAGCAGCCCTTACACGAAATCTACGACAACGCGAGCATTGTACACAGTGCAGAAACTATTTTGTATGGCTTCATGTTACTGTCACTATTAGCGTCGCAAATTTACCTGCACGCGTCGTTATTGGCGTCGCAGAGCGTCGTTATTTGCATCGGTATCAGTGCCACAAATACCGACGCAAATAGTGATGCTAATACCGACTGTTCTATGGCGTCACCAATAACGACACTTTTTGCGACGATAGAGGCAAATTTTGTTATTTATATTTTCGTCACTTTTAACGTTGGTATAAGGCCTATATCTTGTAGTGTACAAACATTATGAGTTTCTAGTCAGCTATCCATGTGCCTGGTTTGACAAACATGTCAAACAACGAGATTTCAAAAAGGGCTACCTTGTGCTATTGTACTTCATTAAGAGACATAATATAAAAATAAAATTTAGAGGACTAGGTCCATTCTGTGTGTGTGCCATTAGCAGAACCAACAATGTTGAACTCAAGATGCTTGACAACAAAGGCTAAGAAATTTTTAATGGTAGTCAAATTGAAAAATATTATCTCCGCCCACACCCTTTACACGAAGTCCCAATAGCACGACCACCCATTGCTATACATATAGTTAGAATCACCAAACTCGACCCTGAGGATGAAAGCTATATCATCCTAACTGTAAGGACATCTTGCTACATCACTACCCTGATCGATGAAGGTGCTAATTGTAACATCTTGACTTATAATGACTGGATAGGAATTGGGCAACTACCACTCATGACTATGACAGGGAAAGGAAATCCATATGGGGGACCTCCTTATACATTATTAGAAAAATGTTAGATCACCTTAAGCATTGATATTGAAAGTCTACCCATCTTCTACATGGTGCCTAATGTCAAAGGAGTTGGTAAATGAAGTACTGTTGGGATGCTTGTTTAAATGATTCACTAAGTGTATAGTCAACCTCAACCTACAATGTATCCATTTGAAGCTACCCATTGTCAATATTATCATAACTTTTAGCAAGGATAATGACGCCTCAATGGAGAAGGTAGTAACACTAATGCTCCCTACACATGCCAATTCACCCCTTAAAACGAGCAATGATGCTCTCCTCAACAAGTTGCTCAAGGATTAGGCAGCCTATGATGGGCCAACCAGCTAGATATATCCATCTAATAGGAACCATCAATGATAGGTTTCAATACTGAATAAGAAAAGGAAAGGTGCCTACTCATATGCTCATCCTTAGCATGGACTAAGTGCTAACCAAGTATATTGTTGACACAGACAATGTGCCCCAAATCGAACTTAGTGTGTTTCTAAAGCCTTGCTCAAACCACAAGGCTACTATGTTGGCAACAAGCTCATTTGGTTGATGACGCTCACACACTAAACCACCTTGATATCCTCATACATAAAATCATGGAATGCCAAAACCACACAACCAAGGAGACAAGCACCATGACCACCTTTATCTAGTCATGGTCCTCAAGTTGAGCCTAGCCTTTAATCCCTAGCAACTAACTTGCAAAGGAAAACGGTTGTAGAGGCCAACCGCCAAGACCCATGGACTGCTTATTCTTTTAAGTGTTTCAAGTCGAGTGCTAATGGCTACCTATCACATAGTCGATGCGCTATCTCTCTCTACAAGTGTAGTGAGCTTACCTCCATGCCGGATTGAGTTGCCTTCTCTCCCGAGTACTCCGGTAGCTCCACAATCCAAGTGCAAGCTTCAAGCAAGATCAATCCTCAAGCTCCATGCTCCAAGCTCCATTGCCGTGAGCAAGAGAAGAGAAGAGAAGAAGAGAGGAGAAGATGGAGAGCTTCTCCACCACATTCCCTCACCCTCACACACTCACTCCCTCATACTCTCATACCCCCTCTCTCAAGCACAAGCTCAAGCAAGAAAGAAGAAGAAGAAAAAGAGGAGAGCTACTTTTGGCCACACATAAGAATGAGCTTCTCATTCACTTTTCAACTTTATATACAAAACTCTAAATCCCTTTTGGGTGGTCATCCCCTTATCCCCTTTTTACATTGCTAGCCGCGGCCTAGGCCCTTTTTCCCATTGTCCTCCTATCTTCCTAGCTCCCTTCCTACTACCCATCTACCTTTACAATTTACACGAATGAGAGCTTGACACTATTAAAATAAATCATGGTGCACCTTGCACTTTTTCTTGTGCACGTCTCTCCTTGATTTAGGACTTTTTTGCACTTCTTGTGTTTTCAGATTTTTTAAAGCGCGCCTTCTTCTTCTGTTTCACTTTTTCCTTGGCCTTATCTTCTGCTCTAGATTTTTCGTATTCTCCACCTTGTTCGTCAGAGGGTTAACATTACCCCCTCCTAGACAAGTGCCAGTCCCATGGCACTCACTGTCATAGGTAGTAGGCGTTGGCATGCACCGAAGACGTGGGTGGAAGGGATTGCTGAGGTTTGTTATGGAGGAGTTTTGGTGGTGGTGTGGATGAAGGTCATTGGTGGCACTTTGTTGGCTCGATTGGCTGGTGATAGGGTTGTTGTAGTTGGTGATAGGGCCATTCTTTGTTGGAAGTTGCATTCCTGGTTGGCACAGGTGTTGGTGTTCTAGGGATTCTGTGCTTGTGACGATTTTTGGTGGGCTTGTACGATGATAAAGGACAAGAGTTTAGAGGTGAATGTTGATGGAGAGCTATCAATACTTTCGTTGGAGTATTCAATACCTATAATTGAAAACCTCTCATATGGTCTCTCCCTAGGGGTTAGTGCTAGTCTTCTTATCGTGCACGAGATGTAGCTTGATGAGTTTGGGAAACACCTCAAACTTTAGCAAGCCGAGAGTATTGTCCTACACTTCAGGTTCCAAACTGTGTATAGATTGTGATGTAGATATTATGTGAGTGTACATGCATACTTACTGGTCCAGTTCCTCGTAGCAATGTGTGGATGAAGCGAGGGCCAATGGGGTGGAAAAAATTATCGATGATGAGGAGAAGTACACTTGAAGGCTTCTTGGGACATCATTTGTGATTTTGACAACACGATATAGCATAATTGAGCTCATTGGCACCTTAGCCTTTGGTAGCTGGTGGCTATTTGTATTGTTTGAAGAGTATGGTGTACTTTCCATGGTCTTTCCTGCCTTGCTCACCACTATTGATTGCGATGATACTAAGGTAGAGTGTGAAAAAGAATCGTGCAAATGGTTCAGGGTGATAAGTCTAACCATAGGCGAGACAAGCTCCCCAGGTATGTCATGCCCTTGATGTGCCCTAAACAATTGTGGGGGATGTGTAAAGGGCTAGGGGACTAGGGATGAAGCCAGTCGACCAAGGTCATTGGACGTATCTAATTTGAGGACCCCTAGGTGCTATGCTCTTATCATGGGTATTTTTTTTTCTTTTTTCGTTTTCTCTCTCTTTTTTTGTTGGATAAAATGAATAAAAATGAATACAACCATTGCGATAGGTTGAGGCTATCAGCCTTTCATTTGGATTGGGAAATGTTTAGATCCAAAGGCTGTGAAAAATGGATACTACAAAGATTATTGTGTTACTAGCCTCGATGCTAGAGGAATAGTTGTTGAGATGAAAAGATACACTTGATATTTTGCAAACCTCTTTGTAACATGTGAGACATCAGACCAATTGAGGTAGCAACTAAAGTGAGCTGTGTATGGACAAGGGATAGAGCATTTGGTGAATTGAATCTTGGTTGATGAAGAAACTGTTGTCATTGTTGAGAGTGTGGCTCCTATCCGGATGTAGAGTTTGGCCAAGAAAGAAAGAGTAGCCAATGATTATGCTTTGGGCCATGCTCAAATACATTGTGTGCTTTCTGCAGGGTTGATTTTCTCTTCCAATGGGGCTTCCATCATGGTTCTTTGTTCTTGGTATTTATGTCACTTTCTCCGTAATGATTCTTTGTGGGGTTGGTGGTCTTGTGGTGACATGAACATTGAACACTTTCGTACAGAGACCTGTGTCATCCTACATTCACTTGGCAACTCATGAGAGTACATGCAAGTCATATGATTCAATCAAAATGAATAGGTGTAGCTCAAAAGGACATCACTTATTTGAATCCCATAGTGTGGACTTCGATGTATATCACCTGCACTTGATTGTCATTACTTGCATATGTATTGGCTTTGCTTCTTTTGTTATTATTCATACACAGAAATGGGTTCATTGGTGAGTGGACTTGATGCTTTATTCCTCAGCTCTTTAGCACTCTTGGTCTCAATCTTATTGGCGTCTACAACCACTTGCAATTGCTATTGTTTTCGTTGTTTTCTCCTCTTTTTCTTGGGTAATCGAGGTGTATCCTTTAAAGACTCAGAACCCTAAACTAGGTTAGCCATTGATGTGCTTGGTTGATGGGCCTTAGCCTTCTGGTGTGTCCTCATGGGACATAGCCACGGCCTACTGAACAACCTCATTAGGTTGTGAGGGTACAATTGCCTCTCTTTTTGGAGAGTCTAACTCTTCAACTAATTCCCCTATGTTTAGCCCCTCATCCGATTGCATTGGTAGTTGCTCCTGGTCGGGGTGTTTGCTCTAGACTCTTGTCCTTACCCATTGGAACATGCCTCCATTGCTTCTTATCAGAGCGAGTGTTGTGTTTAGAGCCATTTTTCTCTTGCTTTGGAGGTTCGGGTGACTCTAATGTAGAACCAAGAGACGGTTTAGTGTTCTTGTCATGTAGGCTTGGATAAAACCAGCTAAAGAAGTCAGGTTTGTATTGATGGGAAGCACACAGATCTAGGATTGCAGGGTCTTGAGTGAGGTAGAAGACATATGTGCTAACATCAAGTACCATGTTACCTGCTCCTAGCTTGCTAGCCACGTGTAGATCTTCTTCTAGAAGTAGTTTATTGTACACTAAATGTTTTTGGATAGTGGCAGAAAGCTGGACCTCATGGAACATTTCCAACACTCTTAATGAGGTTGGGGCAATGTACGTGGGAATATGTATTGATGTCCAAAGGGATTTTCTTCGCTCAGTACCAAGTGTCATTAGTTGATGGTCAATTTTGGCTGTCGAACTTTGGTTGGAGTACCATTTTGCACAAAGTTACCTTATCCTTTCCCTTTTTGTTTGAGTGCTTTGAGCTTTTCCTTATTTGTCTCACATTGAGCAGTATAGAGTGACGGTATTAAGCACAATTCTATAGCAGTGGCTTTTGGGATGTCCTTTATGACTTCTTCTCAGTGATAGCTACATAGCGGGAGAAAACATGTTGTTGCTTATCCCAAGGGGTTCGGCTATGAGCTTTGTGTGCTCTACTATTGAACTTTAGATGTCCACATAGACGTACACACATGTGATGGTTGTCAGTTTGTGATCAAGCTTCATGAAGCACTTCATCTTTGGTTCATTGGTCCAGTGCACTATCTCTTTGGCCAGATCTTTGAGAGATTTCTCCTCAAGCCTAGGCTTTAGGTGCTTTGGAAGTGCTAGAGATGTCAAGGATGTTGGTTGTAACATCTCTTCTGTAGAGGTGAATTGCTAAGGACACGTCTTGGAAGGGGCATCATCACGGTGAAAGGCTCTGACTGCTATGATTCCTAATTGAAAGTAGTAGTGGCTAGTTCAGTGGAATGTCAACTATTGGTAGACTGTAGTGTCAAGTACTTAAGAAAATCAGAAGTGGTTGTGTCTTTTGTTTCCCTTTGCACATTAACTTGTGAAAATCGAGAGCATCAGTTGAGCTAGTCACGGTGGATTGCATAGGCATATCCTTAGGCTGAGAATTAAGAGTGGTGTCATGTTCCGCACCTTGGAAATTTGGAAGCTCAGATGGAGATGAAGATTGGGATTGAGCAGCTGCACTTGACGATTGCTGTTGTGCTTCTTGTGTTTGTTTAGGAAAAGAGGGTATAGGAGATTTGGGACTCCTAGGTGGACTTGGCACTGACTGAAAATTTACTCCTGTGGCTGTTAGAAAATTCTGCCATTTGCTTTGTTGAGCAATCAACCTTATCATGAGCAATGTTGTGTATTTGGTGCTCATTATCCTCTTGGGAAGTCAAAGGCTCCTTGGGCACTGGTGGCCTTTGTACACACTTGATGGTTACATCTGATATCCGCTTGTTAGGCATGCTAGGCTGAGGATGTACCTTTCGAATAGTCATGTTTGGTTTCTTGATTTTGATTGTGAGGGGCTCAGCCACTCCAATGTTATTGACTCGAAACTTGAATTTTTGTTTAGATTTCCTCCTGTTCTTCTTTACTTTTGATACAATCTAGCCTTCACCTGATAGAGGTGGTTTAGCAGGGGGTTTTGGTACCCAAATCCATCGGTTACCTGCGTAATACCCTTGAGCACGTAGCAACATTTTGGATATCCATCTTGGCGTTGTGCTAGCTCTCCCCATCGATACCTTCGTCTATAAGGCTTGGGCTTCTTTTGTGGTCTTCTACGATATTTGTACGTCCAAATCCTATCCTTGGCATTATCTCCTAACCTTCTTGTTTCAAACATGGCCTCAATCACTGGTTCTTTCTATTCAACATGCATTTGTATCAACTCTTTCAATAAGTCCTTGCTCTCATTACTAGGCTTGCTTGGTATGTCAGAATATTCCTTGTCTTTTCCTTGAGGTTCGATGAGGTCACCCTGGCTAAAGGTTGTGATTATCCTCACACTCGATAGTGTCAAGTTTATCCTCTGTGCTACATAATCGGCCTCATACTTCATCACCCTTTTGAAGGGTTGTCCTAGGATGGTTTCCTTTCCACAATTTGCACTATTTGGAGGAACATGGAATAGGATAGGCAAGCATTTAGTTTCAATAGTTACAAGGATCCTGCACTTCCCTATAAGTGCTTATGGGTGTCCCCCATAGGGATTAAGAGTTGCATTAGTTGGTGTGAGTTTAGGTTGGCCTAGTAGGGTCCATGCTTCATAGGTCAAGATATTAAAATCTACTCCTTCATCGATGAGAGCATCGACACTGTGCTCTCTTTTTGCAGTGAGTTTGACCCTAATATAAGTAGGTAGTGTCAAGTATTTTTCTAAAAACTGAAAAGTCCTAGTCAAATTGTAGTTGGGTTTGATTTTTGCTAGCTTAGTTATTTGTGTGACAGTTTGTCTTGTTATTTCGTAGTTGAATTTCTTGTGTTTGTTTAGCCTAGGATTTGCTTTTGTCATTTTGTTTGATTTGTTGAGTATGAAACTTGATAGCCTTGGTCGAGCTTGGTTTTTTTTTGAACAAGATGAAGTAGGAGTTTGTTATTAGCTACCAAACATTGAGGAACAAGGTATGTTTTCTTGTCGAGACTCTTGCACATCATATGGATTGTGGGTTCACAAGCACTTCACGTTACACTTGTTGATGCACTACACTCAGGGGTCGTCTCCTATTCTTATCAAATACTTCCATGCCATGGGTTGGGATTATGCACGTTTTGCACCATCATTGAGCACTAGCATGGCATGAGGTCCACTGTAGCTATATGCAGTAAATTTTAGATGCACGCGCACATGCGAGAGCACGTCATTGAGCACGCACATTTCTTGCACGCACGATATTTGGGATGCTCGTCACAAAGTTAGGAACCTCTGGTTGAGTGCGTAAGGAGGTTGAGTGAGTTCGAGGGACGTGGACATCGTCAATTGTGAGATGGGTTGTTCTTATCTGGTCAACATCTTGAGGACCATCATTTTCTTGAGAGATTGACAATGTGAGAATTGGATGGGAGGAGCGGAGTATATCATATCTTTTTGAAGAGAGTTGAGAGGTGAGGCTAAGGATTAAAATAATCAATGAACTTTTGTTTGCACTTTGCATGATGCACGCACATGTAGATAGACTAGGCACAATTTCTTCAATGCATACATTACTTTTGTGTGTAGCATCGATTGATTGGTTGCATATCATGGATCCAACATTGCATATTTTTCCAAATCATGAATGGTTGAGCATAAAGTTCTATTTCATAGCATATTCTTGCTAGGGCACACTGCATAAAAAAACAGGTTCATATCCAAACAGGTCAAAGTGCCGAGCATTAGCTCAAGGTTTTTAAGGTACGAAAATATATCTCACTTGGTTTGTTTTCGAATTGTTGGTATTTTCATTGTGTTGTGGTTGTGTGATGCTCTACCCACATTCAGGTTTTTAGTTATTTTGAGCTTCAAGAGGCATTGTGTTTTGTCTTGTTTTTATATGTGGCTTGTTGTGTATTATCGAATATTTAATTTTTTCAAGTTGTGTTGTGCATTTGACAAAGTCAATTACCCCAACCGGCACTCCTTAATGTCTCGTTATCGGGTTGTGAGTGAGGCTTGCTCTCGATCACCGCTCGTGTAACATATCTTTTTTGGTGCCCCCACTGAGAAGTGCCGAAATTGACATTGTTGTTATTTTGAATGTGAGTTTGTTTTGATTTCTTGTGTTTGTTAAAAGTGGTTGATAATTTTTATGAGTTCCATGGTAATCATACTGAAGATCCCGAAAGATTTTTAGAAAAAATAGAGCTGTGTTGTTTGATAGAGAGAGTGACTGACCCTAAGGATAAACTCCAGATTCTTAGTTATCAATTGCAAGGAGAAGCACGAAATTGGTTGCTTGACTTTGAGAGAAGCCTGCAATTTAGAAGACAAAATTTGGACTATGAGACCATTAAAAATGCATTTCTATCTAGGTTTAAAAAAAGAGAAAGTCAATGTGAGATATGGGCAAAAATAGAAACTTGTGTTCAAAAAGATGATCAGTGTGTTGAGGATTTTGCTAAGGAGTTTGAAAGATTGTGGAATCGATGGAGTTTAGCATTGTTAAAAGGTGAGATAGTCCTAGTTATGTTGAAGATAATGTATTTTGTAAATGGGTTGAAATTAGAAGATTGGAGAGTGAAATTAGAGGTAAAGAACCCTAAGACTTTTGAGGAAGCGGTGAAGATAGCTCAATATCAAGAGAGGAAGACAAAAAGAAAAAAAGAGTTAGGGTTTGATGAACCAAGGGAAAGGTTGAGTTCAAGGCGAGTTGAGAGAAAAGTTTTTGAGGAGAAGAGAGTTAGTTATGCCTATCCTGAGAGAGGTATACTATATTCTGTGTTTAGGAGAGATGAGTTGACTTGTGAGAAATCAACTGAAGTTTGTGAGAAGAAACTCCCTAGGGTGGTTGAGGAGAAAAATACTTGTTTGACTGATTGGAGTGAAGAGACTAGGAGTGTGAATTCATACCCATTGACCACGGATACTTCTAGTTCAGTGATTAGTGATTTAACTAAAGAAGAGGGATCAACTGATGATACTTTGGAGCTTGAGGACTATAAAGATGAGCTAGAGTTGGATCTGAGTTGTAAAGAAGAAAATGAGAGAGCATATTGTTTTAAGGACCAAGAGTTTTCATGTTCTTTGGGAGAGGATTGTTGAGATATCGAGCTCCACTCGTGATACGCCAGGGTGACCGTTGTGTATTTATGTCACCGACTTGTCAGTTGCAGACGCGGTTGGTACACCGCCCATGAATAATAGCTACATGATAGCTATCCTTATCTACTCTAGTTCGTGGCTCAGTTAGTATGCCACCTTAGTTAGTTGAGTTTGGTTTGAGACCCATATAGAGGGTTCTTCTATTTCTTTGTACTTGAGTTCTTTTGGCTTACACAACTAAGAAGAGGAAAACTGTTTTCAGCCTCCACCCTTGTGTGTCTTCCCCCATTGTGCAAGCAAGAAAGCTTCAAGCGAGACTCCTTCCTTCTCTCCCACAATCTTGACATGGTATCAGAGCCTTGTTCGTGGTAAGGAGCTCAAGAAAGCAAGCCAAGCTCGCGGTGTTCTGGTAAGAGGAGTAGTGTTGCTTTCATTTTCTGTTTTGGGAGCAGATCTCTGCAGGTAGCACAGCCGGAAAGTGCAGGAGTGTACCTTCGCGGTGAAGCAAGAGGGCAGTATATGCTGTGGGAAAGGGCTTTAGCCCTTGGCGACCTTGTTTTTTTGATTTGAGGCCATTTCGGGGCCTGTTTTGGAGGCGGAAGTTCTCTGCACGCACTCAAAAAAAGGCCCAGTTTTATGCTGTGCAGCCACTGTTCTACAGGTCGGTGAAAAGTTACTGTAGAAATTGCATCGTATGCTTGTGCGCAGAAACATTGGGAGTTACATAATCATCCCTGTTGCCTGTTGATGCAAAATCGTCACTAGGAAGTGACTATGTGGTCAAATACCACTTTCGCCAGTTTTGCAGATTTTCCCTTGTGAGGGTGAAGTTGTGTTTTTTGTAGTGACATAATTTTTTGCAGTGTTCTGTAATGGCATCTGATTCTCTTTCACAGATTGTCACTGAAAAGCTTGACAAGAACAACTTCTAAGCATGGAAGTTTAGAATGACGAATTTCCTTATGGGAAAAGGATATTGGGAATTTGTTGCAGGAAATGAAGAAGAACCAGTTCTTCCTGATGTTCCCAATCAACAGAAAATGCAGGCATTTAAAACATGGCATGAGAGAGCCAGGAAAGTTATGTACTGGCTGTCTATCAGCATTTCAGACTCTATGATTGTGCATATTCAGGATGCAAGTACGCCAAAGGAGGCATGGGATACTTTGTCAAACATGTATAGCACAAATACGCAAGCCAGGAAAATGCAGCTCAAGCAAGAGTTGCATAATGTGCAAAGAGACAATATGAGCATCAATGACTACCACTTGAAAGTGAAGAAGATTGCAGATGCACTTGCTTCCATCGGGTCGCCAGTGGAAGATGATGATTTAGTTTCTGTGACCTTGAATGGTCTAGGAAAGGATTATGCACAGTTTCGGACATCCATTTCAGTTCGTGAAAGATTTCCTGATTTTGAGGAGCTGATTGCTCTTCTAATTTCTGAGGAGCAAAGAAATGGTGGTGCATCTTCTTCAGGAGGAACTTCAAAAGAAGCTGTCTTCTACTCAAATGCTGGAAGAGGTAGAGGCAGAGGTAGAGGAGGCCGATTTGGAGGCCGTGGCAGAAATCAGAATATGCAGCAAACTCAAGAAAACCAGTCCTATGGAGGAGGACGTGGTAACTCTAGAGGCAGGGGGAGCCAAAGAGGTCGTGGTGGATGGCAAAGAGGTCAAAATGCAAACAGTAATGTTGAATGCTACTACTGTGGTAAAATGGGTCATATGGCTAAAGACTGCTATAAAAAGCAGAATGACATCATGAATGGAAAACTGCAACAAGGGAATTATGCATCTTCTAGCAGACAGGGTGATGACAGAAATGAGCATTTGTTCATGGTGCAGCACATGAACAATTCTGTGACAAGTGCAGAAGAAAACAATGATGTATGGTATGTTGACTCAGGTGCATCAAACCACATGACAGGTCATGCAGAATGGATGGAGGATGCAAGGAAAATGGAAAAACCAGGATTTGTGGAGACTGGTGATGATACTGCACATCCTATTGTGCAGATTGGAAAAATTCCCTTGTCTATGCAGGATGGGAAAAAGAAATACCTGTCCGATGTATTTCATGTCCCGAATATCACCAAGAATCTGGTTTCTGTCGGTCAAATGGTTGAGTAGGGCTTGCAGGTTAGATTTAATCCTCATGGATGCTTTGTTGAGGATATGAAAAATAAAGGTCACTTGATAGCAAAAGGAAAGAAGAAGGGCAGAATGTTTACGTTGGATGCAGACATGTCTGAATTGAGTGCAGCAATGTTTGCACATGGGACCGGTGTAGTTGCAGATATTGATTTATGGCATAAACGCATTGGTCATGTTAATGTATAGCGACTTAAATCAATGCAGGCCCAAAATATTGTTGCAGGATTGTCAAAATTCAAGGTTGCAGAAATGCATAAGGTATGTGAAGCCTGTCAGTTTGGAAAACAGGCAAGGAAACCATTTCCTAGACATGTTCAAGAGAGTGAGAAGCCATTGGAATTAATCCACTCTGATGTGTGGACTACTAAAGCTGCATCTCTTGGAGGCTGTCATTATTTTATCACTTTTATTGATGACTATAGCAGAAAAGTTTGGGTGTATTTTATGAAAAAGAAAAGTGAAGTTTTTGGGCATTTCAAAACCCTTAAAGCTATGGCTAAAAAAGAAACAGGTCTGCAAATAAAATGCCTAAGGTCAGATGGAGGGGGAGAGTACCTCTCAAATGAGTTTGCAAAGTTCTTGCAGGAGCATGGCATAAAGCAGCAATATTCATGTAGTTATACCCCACAACAAAATGGAATTGCAGAAAGGAAAAACAGGCATATTGGAGAGGTATCTCGTGCCATGCTCAATGAAAAAGACTTGCCAGATTTTTATTGGCCTGAAGCAGTTGCTACAGCAGTCTACATAATGAACAGGACTCCCACTGCAGCAATACATGGAATGACTCCAGAGGAGAGGTATACTGGTAGGAAACCAGATATTTCTCATTTGAAAATTTTTGGTTGCATTGCCTATGTACATGTGCCAGATGAGTTGAGATCCAAGTTGGATCCAAAAGCTGAGAAGTGCATCTTTATTGGTTACTCTCTGCAGCAAAAAGGGTATAGATGCTATAACCCTTCTACTCGTAAGTTTACAGTGAGCAGAGATGTTGTTTTTGATGAGATGAGTAGCTGGTATAAACCAGTAAATGTGATTGATGATGTAGATGCACAAAATGGTAATGCTGCACAAAATTCACAGCAGTAGTCACAAAATATTAGTGGACTTGGAGCGTCCTCTAGTATGGTTCACATTCTTCACCATGGACAGGCAGATTGAGATCAGGAGAATCTTCTCAAAGTAATGTAGATAGTGGTATGCAGGTATCACAAAAAGGAAAAGAGAAGGTTGATCAGTCCATGTTTGATGTGAATGCAGGTCACTCTTATGTGGATGGTGAATCCAGTGGCTCAGAACAGAGCATTGATGATGAGTTGGGTATTCCTTCTATTGTTACACCTGGAGTAAGGAAGACCAGGGATGTTTTGAGAACACCTGGGAGTGAACCTACTTTGCGCAGGTCTACGAGAGCTAGGTATCCTGTGGATAGGCTGAAATATGATGGATTTACAGCCATTCACTATGCATATATGGTCAAAGTGATACAGGAACCAGAACCCACATCTTTTGAGCAAGTCATGGGAAAAGAAAAATGGGAGAAAGCCATGGATGAAGAAATGGAAGCCTCGGAAGCAAATGCTACATGGGAGTTAGTACCTTTGCCTAAAGGTAAGAATGCAATTGGCTGTAAGTGGGTTTATAAGGTGAAGCACAATGCAGATGGTTCTGTGAACAGATACAAGGCAAGATTAGTAGTCAAGGGGTATGCACAAACATATGGCATTGACTATGAAGAAACATTCAGTCCAGTTGCAAGGATGGCAACTGTAAGAGCAGTCATTGCTATGGCTGCATCAAAGGGATGGTCTTTACATCAGATGGATGTAAAGAATGCCTTCTTGCATGGTGATTTGCAAGAAGAGGTCTATATGGAGCAGCCATCAGGTTATGTGCATGCTGTTCATCCTGAGTTTGTTTGCAAGTTGAAGAAAGCCTTGTATAGCTTGAAGCAAGCACCTAGAGCATGGTCTGACAAGATAGGACAGTATCTTGTCACTATTGGCTTTCAGATTTCCAAGGCAGATTTCTCACTTTATATGAGAAAAACAGAGAAAGGTATTATGCTACTTGTCATTTATGTTGATGATTTGATTATGACAGGTGACAGTGATGAAGATATCCTTCATGTGAAAATGCTATTGAAGCAGAAGTTTGAGATGAAGGATTTGGGAGAGCTGCGTTATTTCTTGGGCATTGAGGTGATTAGATCACCAAGTGGGATACAGCTCTTGCAGAGGCAGTATGGATTGGATATGCTGTCCAAATATGGGATGACAGGCTGTAAGCCTATTTCAGTTCCTTTGGAGCAAAATGTGAAGCTAAGCACAGATGCAGGTGAGCTTCTAGAAGACCCTACTATGTACAGACGCATAGTAGGAAGTTTGATTTATATGACTATTACCAGGCCAGATTTGAGCTATGCTGTTGGATTGGTAAGTCAGTTTATGCAGGCTCCAAGGAAACCACATTTGGATGCGGCTAGATGCATACTCAGGTATGTGAAGTCCACATTGCAGTATGGACTATTTTATGAGACTGGGGTTCAGATACAGTTGCATGGATACACTGATGCTGATTGGGCTGGTAGTATTTCTGATAGACGATCTACCAGTGGATATGTGTTCTCTTTTGGGAGTGCTGCAGTCACTTGGAGCAGCAAGAAACAGTCTACAGTTGCCTTGTCGAGCACAGAGGCTGAGTACAGGGGTGCAGCAATGGCTGCATGTGAGGTAGCTTGGTTGCATAAGCTACTTTATGATATGCATCAGTCTACAGATGGACCAGTTGTCATTTATTGTGACAACATGAGTAGTATACACTTGGCAAATAACCCAGTCTATCATGCTAGAACAAAGCACATTGAGGTGCATTATCACTATGTGTGAGAGAGGGTTTTACTAGGTCTTATTGATCTAGTTTATGTCAGCACAGAGGATCAGGTAGCTGACATATTCACGAAGGCATTGGGCGCAGAGAAGCTGCGCAAGTTCAGAGACCTGCTTGGTGTGCAGGAATTGGGATTGAGCTCGAGGGGGAGTGTTGAGATATCGAGCTCCACTCGTGATACGCCAGGGTGACCGTTGTGTATTTATGTCACCGACTTGTCAGTTGCAGACGCGGTTGGTACACCGCCCATGAATAATAGCTACATGATAGCTATCCTTATCTACTCTAGTTCGTTGCTCAGTTAGTATGCCACCTTAGTTAGTTGAGTTTGGTTTGAGACCCATATAGAGGGTTCTTCTATTTCTTTGTACTTGAGTTCTTTTGGCTTACACAACTAAGAAGAGGAAAACTGTTTTCAGCCTCCACCCTTGTGTGTCTTCCCCCATTGTGCAAGCAAGAAAGCTTCAAGCGAGACTCCTTCCTTCTCTCCCACAATCTTGACAAGGATGAGAGTCAAGAAAGTTTTGATATTTCTGATGAGGGAAGGTGTGATGAAAATTCTGATAGTCATGGCAGTGTTGAAGAGAGTAAAGACAATTTAGAGAGTGAGCTTGTTTGCCTTGGTGATAGTATAGATGGATCTGATTGCTTGAAAGATGAAGAGAGAATAGAGGATGATTTTTTGAGTCTTTTGGAAAACTATGAGGGGGAGGGCTTAGAAACTGTAACTTTTCAAGATGAAGTTAAGGGAATATGTTGCCTAATGAGTTTTTGGAGATTTGTTGTGAGTTTGGTTATGAGTTTATTGATCAAGAGAGTATTGAGGTTTTAGGTTCTGACTCTTGTTGTGATTTTGGTGTTGGTGTTGTTGACTCAGTTGAGTCTTGTGAGTTGGTTGGTGATGTTTTGAGTAGCCTTGCAGAGGCTTTTGTTTGTGGTGTTGATGATGTTATTTTGAGTAGACCTAATCTCTTACTCCTTGATAGTGTTGTGTAGATAACTGTTTGGTTGATTTTGGCAACAATGTCAAAGAGAAAACTTCATCTGATAGTCTTTTAGTTTCTTTGAGTTCTCCTAAAGGTTTTGATGTTGTTTGTAATGATTCTGATTGGGGTTTTGAGGATCTTGAGAGTGACATTGATGAGGATGTGAGAGAGAATTTGAGTAATGCTTTAAAAAGGATTGAGAATTTGAGGGAAGAGCGGTTTAAAATCAAGAAAATAGAGTTGGAAGAGGTTTGTGAGGAGGTAGTAGGGGATTTGGTAGTTAAGGAGTCTTTGGTTGAGGTTTTAGACCCAAAATTGTTGTATAGTGAAGATGTTATTTGTGATGATGTAGAGGTGAAAGTTTCTTCAGTTTCTTATGAGGTTTCTTGTAAGTATACTATGGAAGGTGTTTACCACTCTTTGTGTGTGAAAGACTCGATGGAGTCTTGTATTGTTGATGAGTTGAGTGATGTGGTTGGGTGTCCTAGAGTCACCTCATTTGTGGATGTTGTTGGTTTTTGTGGTGTTATGAGTTCGAAGTTGACTCCTTTTGATGTTGTGTTTGATTTGGATATTAAGTTGGGAGATCCTTACATAGTATCTTTACGAGAAGTTGTAGATGAAGCAGTGGATGAATTTGAGATTGGCAACAAAGAAAGGGTCAAAACTTTATTTAGAGACTCTAGAAGTAACATGGTTTTCCTACACTCTCCAAACAACCCCTATGGCTTCGTGGCCAAGAGCATCTGGATACTATGAAATGGTTAATCTAAGGAATACATTTGTACACATGAGTTTCAAACTATAGTCCAATGTACTGTCCATCCTGACTCAAAGTAGATGGAGTATCCCATACATACAAGTGACTAACACGCCATTATACACATAAATAGAGCACCCCCCAGCTAATTGTTGTGGCTCCTATGGCTCTCCCACACCCCAGGTAATGACCCTAGGATGTGCCATCTCAAACATAAAGAATAAATGTGAAAAAATCCTCTCATGATGTATATTAAAATCCAAGAATATTTCAACCTCACATAATGCCTGCCCAAAGTTCACCATGCAAAGGAACCTCACACCCTCTGCGTTGGTCACAACTAGACATACATGTGCTATGCATCGATGAGTTTTCCTCTTCATACCATGCTTAAATGCAAATGCAACATGTATGCCTCATTGTGCTCAAATAATTTTAACTATAAATCAGCCAAATGTTATGTGAAAATAGTATTTCCATGATTTTTTTTCTCTAATGTTATGCTATGTTGTAAAGGGACAGTATCGGGCTAACCCATGCTACTATTCCTTTTTAAACTTAAATAAGCCAAAGACCATATGCCATAATATGCAATGATGTCATAACTTATTCAAATCATATCTCTTTTCAACTCTTTTCTCCCTACACTTAGGTTTTGCTTTCGTGCATAGGTATAAAAGGATTTTGTCATTATTTTTGGTACGAGTAAGAAATAAATACATACTTTTCACACATAAATGGAGGTAGATCGAGGCAAATCCTCATGTGCTACCCTCATTATATATCCATCTACAGACTCTTAATTTTTGATAATTTTTAGAGTATTAAAACTAAAATTTTCATATTTTTTTCTTTAAAAAGATTATTTTTCATAGTTCTTTTCATTTATTTGAATATAAATTAATAATTTTTTAAATTTATGTGACTACTATGGACTATGATCCATCAACATATCCGTGATTATTCCATGTGAATAAATATTGAACCCTCAAAACCCAACAAGATTCCCATTTTTACATTAAATCTACATCTTGAATTTTACAGTTTTAATATTTTTATGTAAATTATTGAGTTTTTAATGATTTTAGGCATTTTAAAACATAACTCAAGTATTTTTAGCCATTTTTCACAATAGACACAAGAGATACAATATAATATGTAATGAATTGACACTTATGCTAAATCTCACATATATGATGCATCATATTTCAAAAAATAGAGCTGTTGATGCCCTCACATAGCCACCATTGATGACCACCTTCATGCTTTCTCTCTCCATTTCTTGCATCTTACCATACTCTAGCACCCATTCCCCCTCATCCTCTCATCCCATATGAAGAACAATTATGGTGAGAGAGAAAGAGGAGAGAGAAATACTAAAATCTAAAATTTCAATAGAATGCATCATTTCTCACACTTGTTGTGGCAATTTTTGGTGAAGAGTTGCAAGAATCCATGGCCAATCTTGTTCCTCCTGATTCGATCAGGTGAAAAATTACATTTTTGGAGCCATAAAGGGGTGCATCGAAAAATGTGTCCCCTCTTCCCCCATCTCATTGAGTTTTTGAGCTTTTCCCTCTTTTAATCCTAATCAAACACTAATTGAAAAATTATTTGGGTCATCTCCTTTACATTCTCACTCTCAGAAAAGTGGTTTAAGACCAAACGAAGGTGCAAACGGCCTCAGATTCACAATTCGATTGGATAGGTGGCCTCTTGGCATTGAAACTATTGCATGGCCTCCATCACTCACTTTTCAACTTTTGGATCAAGTAGTTGCTTTACAATGCCAAACCTTGTGATGATTAAATGGGGGTTCAAATGGGCTCCTATTGACGAACAGACACTTGCATTGGATTCTCAATGTCGAAATCCATCTAAGAAAAATGTAGCCTCTCGATTTGTGATTTGCACATTTTCTACCACCAAAACTGCCACTTTTACAGCTCCTAGGCTCCTTTTGTGCTTTAAATTCCATCTTAAAATCAGATCTCACTTAGTCTTAGTGTTACGTTTGATAATCAAGTTATCTACATATATAGTAATGAGTGACCATAATACATATATCACCCTCACATACATAAAGTGAGTGATCAATCTGTGCTTTTCAAAATCCAATGCTAACACGATATTCTGCAATTAGTCACGCCATGCCTTGGGTGCTTACTTCAACCCATGTAAGGCCTTACAAAGCTTGCATACATAACCAAGATAGTTGTCATCCACATAACCATATGGTTGCTCAACATAAACTTCTTCCTGTAATTCCATATGTAAAAGGCCATTTTTTACATCTATTTGATGCATGATTCAACCCTTTGATGTAGCCACTACTATGTCATTTCTCATAGTAGCCATTTTAGCCATTAGAGAAAGTATATTCTTATAATCAATACCATGAGTGTGTGCATACCCTTTGGCAACCAGCCTTGTCTTTTATAGCACTGAATTGATCCATCGGACTTATGCTTCACCTTATAAACCAATTTGTAACCAATAATTTCATTGCCCTCTAGTGAAGTCACCAAATTCCATGTATCATTTGCCTCAAGTACAAAAATTTCTTCATCCATAGCATTATATGCTCAATCATTATCCATGGCATCCTTAGAATGAGTTGGATCTTGCACAACCTTAGCCATGTATGGATAGTGTTGAGCTACATAGCTATCATATGTCAATTATTGCATGGGCTTTCTTACTCTTGTTGATTTGTGTGGACTTAGATAACTATGAGGTGCCTTAGCATTGTCTTGTGCCTTCCTCACACTAGGTGTCTAAATAGATGGAATCCCAAACTCTTCATCCAAGCTTTACTTAGAACCATCTGAATCAATATCAACATGAAAACCTAATGATACATCAATTATAATAGCTGAGTTCCAAACCTTCTCCTTGCCTTTTCATGATACTTATAATGTACTTGTTGGAGTGACCTATGATTGTAATCTACCACTCCAAGAAATATCAACAAACCAATGACTAGGAGACTCTTGTGGCCCACTCAATGTTTGTGATTGTTGATCTATTTTTTGCACAACCACACTCTCATGCATATTAGCCCCAGCAATATCGTACACATTGCTATACTAGTTTGATCAAAGACAATATCCCTACTAACTCTCAACTCATGTATGATAGCATATATCCCTTTTGCTCAATAGAATATCCCACAAATATAAATTTCTTTTCTTTGGGATCCAATCTACTACATAATTGATAAGAGATATGCACATAACCAATACATCTAAGTATTTTTAGGTGGGATAAATTTGGCTATTTACATATATACTTCTCCTCAGGTATCATACCATGTATAGTAACCATAAGTGTCCAATTCATAATGTATACAATAATACCAAGTGCTCCAACCCAATAATAATGAGGCAAGCCTCTTTCAGACATCAATGCTCAAGCCAACTTTGCAATATGCCTAGTTTTTTATTCAATAACTCCATTTTGTTGTGGTCTTTATCTATTCACAATATAAACTACATCTAAATACCATTTTTGTGTAAGAAATAAGAAAAATCATTGGAGAAGTACTCTTCACCTCCATTTGAGCTTAGGTATTTAATATGTAACCATGTCTCCTTCTAAAGCAAAGGCTTAAATTTTTAAAAAATGTTTAGTATGCTTACTCTCACTATTGGCTTCTTGACTCAGGGGGGGGCTTCCTTCCATGTTACTCTGTATCATCATTGGTTTAATATCCACTGCATTATTATAGGTTCAATCAAACTGAGTGATGATCATGTATGTGCCATTGTTAGCATAGGTGATGCAAGATTGCAATTTTTGGTACCAACACTCCATTTGTGTTACATGATGTACATCATGTTTGAGCTTTGATTAAAAGCCTTAGATAAAATGGATAGTTGGATGATGATAGGTATCATGTATCTTTAGGTGATTTTGCATGTAAGATTACATGTGGCAACCTTGTTTTTGCTAGAGGTGCCAATATTAGTAGCTTGTATCCCCTACTTTTATCTAGATTTGTTGATCATGTTTTGGTTGTGATCAATCTTTTACGTATATCTCTTTGGTATCACTATCTTAGGTATATGTCCCTTTAAAAAATGAAAGTACTCACTCATTTGCAATAATTTTTTCCACTTGACTACTCATTTTTTGATATTGTGATCATTATTTATATAACAAGCAGACATGCAACTTGCATGAACAACCTAGTTCTACATGTGTAGGTGAGTTATTGGCCCTTGTGCACTCAGATGTTCGTAGTCCCATGCCTTGTTAGTCATTAGGTGTTGCTAAGTATTTGTCACACTTATTGATGATTATTCGCATAAGGTTTGGGCCTATCTTATTACTTAGAAGTCAGAGGTTTTACATAATTTTTAGCACTTTCTTGCTATGGTTGAGAACTAGTATGGTGAAATGCTTACGATTTGACAATGGGGTGAATATATCTCTAAGGCATTGGAGAAGTTTTGTGATGAGAGGGATATTAAGCATTAGTTGAGCACCTCATATATCCCATCCCAAAATGGTTTTGCAGAGTGCATGGATGATAGTATTCAAGAAAAAGTCCATAGTATGCCTAGTTTGGTAGGCTTACCACAATACTTTTGGGCTGATGCAATTAGTACTATAGTTCATCCCATTAATAGATCCCCATGCGTTTCTCTTGGTGATAGAGTTCCAAAGGAGGTATGATTTGGTAACCCTTCCTCATGCAAACATGCGAGTCTTTCGATATGATGCTTTTTGCCATATTTTCAAAGACAAATATAGCAAGCTAGATTCAAAGTGTGTCAAATGCATCTTTCTTGGATGTGGTATCGCCTTTGAGATCTACAAGATTGAAAGATTATCCGTAGCCATAATATTGTCTTCCATGAGGAAAATATGTATATGAGACGAGAGCAAGTCATTGAGATACACATGGTGATTGAGGGCTGAAATGATGAATGGGTTTCCTCTTACCCATCCAACCTCCAATCCTCACTAAGAGAACTAAAGAGGGGCACCACCTAGCCAAAGGGAGGATGGGCTAGGACATCCCTTTTCTCAAAGAGAATCAAAAGAACCAAGACACAAATTTACAAGAGAGAATATATGTACTAGACACCCTATTAGAATGTGAGAGAGAGAGATGAGAGGGGAGGGAGACAAGAGGAGAAGAGGTAGAGGAAGTTAGCCATTATGCTACATAATAAAAGAACTTACTCATAGCTTACCTCAAAGAGATGGACTAGCATGAAGGTATTCTAGAGTGCTCTCATGTGCTTGTCATTGTCATTCTCCCCCCTCTCCATTCTCCATGGGCTCTTTATATAGTCTCGATGAGGGATTAGATTAAGCTAATATTCTTGATAAACATAATCCTAGATGATGTATGGTATCTTTGAAAATATGGAGAATAGTGGATGGGACAAGTCTCCACCTTGGTCATCATGCAAGAAGCCAAGGGTAGTGGTAGACAAAATAGAGAAAGGGAGCTAGATTACAAGAGGTGGGTGCCCAAAGCACATTATTATAATATATTTACAAGAAGGATAGAATGGAAAGTTGGTGTGGTAAAAGAGAGAAGAAAATTGCATGTAGCTAGTAGTCTGCACCTTCGTAACTTCAAATCCGTGAAGAATTTGAAAAAAGTTTCTTCTGCAACTTTGTAGACAGGATAGAATGGAAAGTTGGTGTGGTAAAAGAGAGAAGAAAATTGCATGTAGCTAGTAGTCTGCACCTTCGTAACTTCAAATCCGTGAAGAATTTGAAAAAAGTTTCTTCTGCAACTTTGTAGACAGGTCAAAACCGATCGGGTTGCGTGGGAATTTTCTTGAAATTCACTTTTTCTTAGGAGTTATTGAGATGATAAAAAATGGCTTCCAAAAGCTACATTGACTTTAGTTCCCCATATATATATATATAAATACATATAAGCATGTGACAGAAGGGGTCCATGCTTGTAAGCTTTTATGTAAGATCCAAATGACACCATGATGTGGATATTGAATTGTGTGCTAGGGTGAGGTGTCATCTAATGATGGTGATAGATTCAAATCTCAGTGATGCATGCGGAACATATGTGTAATTGGAGGCTAGTCCTTTGAAAAATCTATGCACTCACTCAACTCCTAGGTGTAATCCATTTTCATCTTTACTAGGATAACCATCCCTTTTACCCTTTACATTGACATCCCTCCTAAGAACTTGTTCCCCCCATTTGCTAAAGTTATCATAATCGAGAAGCAATGTAGCATACCTAGTGCTTGAAGAGTAAACCCAATGTGATATGGTCAAGCTCTTGATAGGGGTTTTGGCCAAATTTTGTGGTAGAAATACGGTTTGTAAAAAACCCGGATCATTAGCCCTCCCGTTAGGTTAGAGGCATTCATGCCTCTAGCTTCCTAATGATGGTCCAATAGAGCAAGGAGGACTGCACCCCCTCATTGGTGGCTCTTCATTGAATGACTGCTCCAAAGTGTTTATATTTCTTTGAAAATAAGGCTTCAGTCGCCATCCATTTAGCCTTGTCTTGTGAACCTTTCCATCCATGTCACCTAGCTTATAGATGCCGTTTGGATATCTCCTTATGACCATGAATGGCCCTTCCAACTTCAATACAAGTTTAGTATCCTTTCTGTTATCAAAGCGGTTATCATAGCGTAGCATAAGTGATCCTTCCCTTATGTGTTTGCTAGCCAGCTTCTTATTAAATGTCTTCCTCCTCTCTTCAGCCTGCATGGAATAGTGTTGGATTGCTGCTTCTCTGTCTAACTCCAGCCTCTCTAGATCCAAGATCCTTTCCTCTAACTTCTTATCTTGATTATTCTCTTGACTGGCTACTAAAACACACAAACTTGCCAGTTCCACCTCTATAGGAAGCAAAGCCTCTTAGCCATAGACGAGGTGAAATGGAGTGTAGCCAAGTGAGGTTCTGAATGAAGTCTTGTAGGCCCAAAGAGCTGTACTCAATTTTTTATCCCAGTGCTTGTGGTGCACATGTATCGCTTGATATTATCTTTCAAATCACCCCATTCACTTTTTTGACCAAACCATTACACTGTGGGTAGTAGGGAGTAGAATGCCTGCGCTTGATTTTTAGCCTTTCCATTAGCTCCCCCACTAGATTGGCCCTAAAACCAGGACCCCGATCAGAGATAATTTCCAAAGGTGTGCCAAACCTGCAACAAATATTTTCAAACACAAATTTTTCCACTTCTTGGGCTGTGATCCTACTAGTTGCTAAAGCCTCTTCCCACCTCGTCATGTAGTCCACACCCATTATGATGTATTGCTTGCCAGACTGAGTTCATGGGAGTGGCCCTATTGCATCAATCCCACATTTCTCAAATGGGCCATATGTAGTTATGGAATTTTGTTCCTCATGTACTAGCTTCCTTGGTCCGGGCCTTTTGGAAATCGTCACAAGTGCGGTACCAATGTTGCACATCTCGATGTAGATTAGGCCACACAAAATCGGCATGGAGAATCTTCCTGCTGGTTATTTCTTGAGCAAAATGTCCGCCACAAACCCCCTCATGGCAGCTCTTAATCACATCCATAATCTCCTTTGCTATTGGCACCCTTCTAAGCACTGCATCATTTCCTTTGCAATACAACACATCATTTATCAAGCAGTATTTAGTGGCCTTAGTAGCCAGCCACCTTTTCTCACTCTTACTCATATGTGTAGGTGCCTCACCATGCTCAAGAAAATAAAGCACATCTTGTAGTTGAAACTTACTCTGAAACAAGGGAAGCTTTACTGCAATGATGCCCACCATTACCTCTTTCAAATTTTTAGCTACTAGAGTATCTGCATCACCATTTGTGTGCCTTGGCACAAAATAGATTTGGGCTTTCTGTAGCTTTCTCATGAGAGTTTTAGCTTCTCTCATTTCTGCTAAGTTATCATTTTTACAAGCCCAGATTCCTTTCATTTGCTTAACAATTAGCATAGAATCCCCAAAAACATTAAGTCGAGTGACACCATGTGAGAGACACCACCTCAAACCTAAAAGCAAGGCTTGATATTCTGCCTCATTATTAGAATGGACATCCTCCAAGCTGATATCTTCTCCATAAAGTTTGTCACCTTCGGGACTGAACACCACTATTCCTGCTGCTGCCGCTCTGTCTTTAATACGCTTGTAGGCCCCATCGAAGTAGAGGGCATGGGCATTCTCCACTTGTGGCGGCTCCTCAAGAGGAGGTGTCTCCTCTTTTACCTTTCCCTTCTCTTTTTCCTTCTTTTGATGGCATCTATGGGTCAACAAATCAGCTAGGCAAGCTCGAGTAGAATCCTCCACCTTGAAGGTGTAGTCAAACTCTGGGAGTTGTATCACCCACTTAGCGATTCTGACTGAAACATCCATGTGCTGTAAGGTATAGGGAAAATGCTCTTCTGTCATGATCACTGTGAACGGCCTAGGGAGAAGATAAGGACGAAACTTTCTTACAGCCGCAAACATTAGAGACAAAACCATTACCTCCACCATCTTGTACCCTCGTTCTAATGCTGTCATTACTCTGCTAGAAAAGTAAACTGGTCTCATTAGGCTAGTTTTAGCATCCTTTTATATTAGTGCTGCCCCTAGAGCATCTTCTCCAAAACTCGGGTTGACAAAAAACTCTTGATCCCAGCATGGCTGTAAAATTATAGGAAGGGTGCTAAGAGCCTTCTTCACCTCGTGAAAGCACCTTTCGCTTTTGTCACTCCACAGGAGCTCCGCAGAGTGGGTTAACTATTGCGGTGGAAATACTAATTGGGAGAGGAGATGAATGAACCATCCCATATATCACACCTTTTGAATGAAAGAGGTTAGTTGCTTCACAGAAGATGGTGATGGCACCGCCAATAGGGCCTTAACTTTTTTTGGATCCGCTTCAATGCCCCTCTCACTTACGACATGCCCTAACAAAGTTACACTACTTTTGCCAATGCGACACTTCTCATGGTTTAATTGCCCCTCCATTTGTGCGAGGCGGTTGAAAGCTTCATCCACCTTCCTTAGATGTAGAGCCTTAGAACTATAAATACAAAAATCATTAATAAAGACTGTGATGGATTTCCCAAAATATGGCTGGAAGACATAATTCATGAATCGCTGGAAGGTAGCTGCATTTGTTAATCCAAATGGCATTACTTTGTAAGCAAAACAACCCCAAGGCGTAACGAAGGTGGTCTTATGTAAATCCTCCTCAGCTATTCGGATCTAAAAATAACCTGAATATCCATCACAAACAGTGTATCTCTCATGCCCGGCCACCTCGTTGAGTATTTCATCCTGAAAGGGAAGAGGAAAGTGATCTCTCTTTGTTGCAGCATTTAGCGGCTTGTAGTCCACACAAATCCTCCATTTTCCACTCTTCTTGGGTTTAGGGTTTAGGTTTTAGGGTTTAGGGTTTAGGGTTTAAGGTTTAGTCCACACAACCCCCTCTGAGTCCCCTATTGGATAGATGAAACCTGCCTTCAAAAGTTGCTGCACCTCAATGAGTAGAGCGTTTTGTTGAACTACTCCCAATCATCATAGTCGCTGCACCATTGGCCTTGCTCCCTCTTTTAGATTAATGTGATGTTGTACTGCTGTCACACCTGTGATGTGTTCATAATCAAAAATAAAAAGTTCAGAGTGTTTTATCACCACTTCCATGTAGGCTGCCTTCTCCTCAATTGATAGATCCTTAGCCAACATTTTTTCTAACCCCTTCTTCTAGACCTTTGGAAGCTGCTGCAGAATTTCACTACTAGAAGGCCCTTTTAATGTAATCCCCATCACTTCTAGAAAGCTTTTTTCCTCCTCATTAGAAGACTCTCACTTTGTCATAGATGACCAACCCTCGCTGGAACTCCATTCATCAGTGGTAGTCTCTAACACAAGTTCCTCCTGTCGGCCCTCCTTCATGTTGTAGATAGTGCTCTTCCATTTTTTCTGCAGCCCCTTCAGTGGCCTTAGCTCTAAAGCCCCTGTCTCCCAATCTTGTTTGGCTTTCATTCCCATTAGCCATGGTTGCCTGAGAATGAGCGGATAGCCGTCCCCCTTCACTGGCATCACATACATGTCAAGCCACACACCTTTACCTTGACTTTCTTTATAACTCCCAAACAATTTACTACTACATTGTTAGCTATTTTGGCCCCAAATTTAGTAGTTTCATTTACCTCTAATCCCAAATGATGCATCAACTTTTTCGTCATGACATAAATCTTTGCACCTCCATCCACATATGTCTTTGAGACTCTCTGCCCATTGATTTCGGCTTTCACTAGAGGCACAATATCTTTCATCTTTCTAGCCTGGATTGCATTCACATGTCTATTCTTCATGGGTCTAATGCTTACCATCTTTGACCATTGTCACCGCACTGTTGGAGATAGATGTAGTAATTGTGGCCATGAAAATTTTGGCCCTTGATCCCTCACATCAGCAAGCAAAGCATAAGCTCTAGTACCTTTACCCAGGGAAAAATCATATGGCTCAATGTGTCGTCGCGAGCGAGCCCTCCTCTTTTTACTGTTGCGTGTCTTTGGTGCCTTTGAAGACTCTGCCTCCTCTTCCATATTTTCAACCTTCTCTGGTGGTGTAGGCTCCATTCTCTCAATTCTACGGGCTTTCTTCACCGGCATTGTTTCAACCTCTACTACTTTAGCCTTCCCTTTGACATCACTCTCATCCAAACTAATCATCCTGACATCACGATTCTCTGGCGGCTGGACAGGCAAGGGTGGCACCTCTGCAATTGGTCGAGGATGCTGGAGAACTTGAACTAGCGGTGGAGGCCCTGGATTCGGTGGAATAAACCTCTCCCTAGGTGGTGTCACTTGTTGTCCCCTCCTTCTTGGTTGGAACCCATTTCTTGGCAAGCATCTCGGATGAGGGCAAAAGTACATACCATGGCCAGTCTCCCCACAATTATAGCAAACATACTCTCTTTCTTGTCTCCTTGGACCTCGATTGCCTTCATTTATGAGGGGAGGGGATCGTACTCCTTGCACCAAAATTTAACGAAAGGCTTTCAAGTTGATTAGTAATGCATTGTAGGAGCTCTTGCTATGGCATCTCCGGTTCAGGTGGGGCCTCTGCTATTTCTCTAGGCCTTGGCATGGTATTCCCCTGGTAAGGTTTGGCGAAGATCTAAGAGTTGTCTCCAAATATCTTCAAGTGGCTCTGTATCTTGGTACTTGTGCATGAATGCAGTCTTGAGATCCTCCCAATTACCCCTTGTAGCCTCCGAGAGAGCTTGATACCACACTCAAGCATCACCCTTTAGAGCTAAAGGGAAGGCCCATACTTTGGTTGCTTCATCGTCCCGGCCTGTGACTAGGAAGGCCATTTCTAAGTCATCCAAAAAGTCTAGAGATTTCTCCCCTTTATGCCCAAAAAAGCTTGAAAAAGTCATGATAGAAAGATGTATTGATCTAGCTCAATACAAAATAAAGATAAACACGTCTAGGCCCAAGTCATATCTTATTAAGGGTAGAATAAATGGATTCACAGATGCATTAATCTCAGCAAGACGACGAGGGGCCAATAAGCCCCTTATAATATTTTGAAACGTAAGCTTTGTGCTAATAATTATATGCACGGTTTGTCTAGTAAGTGGACGGATAGGTCCGTACAAATCCCTATGGTTCATGGGATACACTTAGAGTAGAATGAATATGTGCACATTAAAAGAGATGTCATAATCCAAAATATGGAGTATTATGGGATCAGGGGACAACAAGATCTCTCTCAACCTCTCAACTCCAAAATAGAAGACCAACCTTTGCTGAAAATGTATCTTTCTACTAATGCACACATCCACCTGAATGTTTTGAACTGATTGAAAGGTGTAGAAAGTAGGAGTAGTCATTTATGCATTAACTACAAATTTTCACTACAAACTTTCATGAAGCGTGTTTTTGAAGCTATGGCCTCTTAGATCCCACAATTCAAGAGATACGAAGATTTGCTCACCACTGATTAGCGTAGCTTTTGTGTGACCATCATCAGCCTTGTAAAGTTCATAGGCTTCGATAGCTACCTTCTCAATTACTTTGAGTCTTCTTGCTAGTAGTAGTTGAAGCGCATCACCATATATAGCCTCTCGCCAATACTGCACACCATTTATGTGTAACTCCCCCTCCAAAAACTTGTTAATCCCCGAATTTGAAAGCGCCTTCACCACTTGAAGACGAAGCTCCTTAGGGATTGTCTTTACACTAGACACCAAGCACTCAACACAATGCCTTGACCTAGAGACTTGATGAGAGCAAGATTTCTCTTGAAGTAAAGAAGGGTGTGTGTAATTAACTTGCTTTACCCACATACGTGCCGTTTGTCGCTAAAGATCATTCTTCTTTGAGCTTCTTTTGGAGACCATAGTGGTACTCTTGAGCAGTGAATCCCTTGAATAGGGTTTGATGAAGATTTCTCCTTAGTGATTTCTTGACAAACACTCATTGAAGAAGATCACAACTCCTTAGATGTTTTTTTCTTCATAGAAGTTGTAGAGCATATCTTGAGTTCGATCCTCAGCAGGGGCACAAAAAATGAGAGCTGAAATGATGAACGGGTTGCCTCTTACCCACCCAACCTCCAATCCTCACTAAGAGAACTAAAGAGAGGCACCACCTAGCCAAAGGCAGGATGGGCTAGGACATCCCTTTTCTCAAAGAGAATCAAAAGAACCAAGACACAAATTTACAAGAGAGAATATATGTACTAGACACCCTATTAGAATATGAGTGAGAGAGATGAGAGGAGAGGGAGACAAGAGGAGAAGAGGTAAGAGGAAGCTTGTCATTATGTATTCATGGAATGAGAAGATGAGAAGAGAGGGAGATAAGAGGAGAAGAGGTAGAGGAAGCTTGCCATTATGCTACATAATAAAAGAACGTACTCATAGCTTACCTCAAAGAGATGGACTAGCATGAGGGTATTCTAGAGTACTCTCATGAGGGAGCTAGATTACAAGAGGTGGGTGCCCAAAGCACATTATTATAATATATTTACAAGAAGGATAGAATGAAAAGTTGGTGTGGTGAAAGAGAGAAGAAAATTGCATGTAGCCAGTAGTCTGCACCTTCGTAACTTCAAATCCGTGAAGAATCTGAAAAAAGTTTATTGTGCAACTTTGTAGACCAGGTTGAAATAAATAGGGCAATGCGGGAATTTTCTTGAAATTTGATTTTCCTTGGGAGTTATTGAGATTATAAAAAATGGCTTCCAAAAGCTACTTTGACTTTGGTCCCCCATATATATATAAATACATATAAGCATGTGACAGAAGGGGTCCATGCTTGTAAGCTTTTGCGTAAGATCCAAATGACACCATGATATGGATATTGAATTGTGTGCTAGGGTGAGGTGTCTTCTAATGATGGTGATAGATTCCAAATCTCAGTGATGCAGGCGGAACACATGTGTAGTTAGAGGCTAGTCCTTTGAAAAATCTATGCACTCACTCAACTCCTAGGTGTAATCCATTTTCATCTTCACTAAGATAACCATCCCTTTTACCCTTTACATTGACATCCCTCCTAAGAACTTGTTCCCCCCATTTGCTAGAGTTATCATAATCGAGAAGAAATGTAGCATACCTAGTGCTTGAAGAGTAAACCCAAAGTGATATGGTAAAGTTCTTGATAGGGGTTTTGACCAAATTTTGTGGTAGAAATACGGTTTGTAAAAAACCCGGATTAGTGATCTTTCAGAAAGAGTCTCCTATTATAGTATAACTAGCATGAGTTACATAGCTTGTATCGTGCTGAATGACGTAGTGGTCAAGGATCTACCTATTGTGTAGGATCATGATGCTAGCTAGAGAGGACATATGGGTCAAGCCCCATAGTCAACTTTGAGATTCTCTACTAGAGAATCATGTTTTCTTAATCATTTTGAGCCCTCTATGCACTATGTCATGGTAATAGATTCCCATGAGCCTCTAACTTATGAGGAGTCAATGTGCCAAGATGATAGTCACTCTTAGGAGAGGACCATGCGATTTGATTTTAACTCAATACAAAAAAATTGTACATGATATTTGGTTTCCTTGCCAGATGGTAAATATGCATTGCCATGCAAGTGAGTGTATAAGTTGAAGAGCATCCCTAGTCACCCTAATCCCACATACAATGGTTGTTTTAGTTGCTAAGGATTTAAAATAGGAAAAGGGAGTTGACTTTGATGAGATATTCTTCCACTAGGTCAAGATAACAACCCTTTTCTTGGCGTTGGCTATTCCCATAGTAATATGGATCTGTGTCGTTACATGAAGACGGATCATGATGGTAGCCTTATCATTTTAGCACTATATGTTGATGATATACAAATTGCTAGGAGTGCTCATGATGAGATGCAATGCTTTGAAGACTCAGCTCAAGAAGAGCTTTGAGATGAAGGATAGGGGGATGCCTCTCACATAATTAATATATGCATTACTCATGATTGCTCTAAAGGACTCCTCTACTTATCATAAAAAGAGTACATCCATAAAGTCCTTAAGTGGTTCCATATGTAGGGTGGTTAGCCCATTACCTTGTCATGTGAAGGTTAGTCAAGTGATTATCCCGAGTCAGATGATGAGAAGGCCAATATCTTATATGAATTTGTGGCAGTGGACAGCTTGATGTATGCCATGATAGGCACTAGACTTGACATAACATTTGTTGTGGGAGTTGTGGCTTGTTATATGGAAATACCTTGTAGGTGACATTGAGATGCAGTGAAGGGTATCATGAGATACCTTAAGGGAACTATAAATATGTTCATTTGTTATGGTGACCACGACACTAGAGTCATGGGCTACATAGACTCTGATTATACATGACATGTCAATAGTAGGAAGTCCACCACCTCTGGCTATGTCTTCACATTTATTTGGACATGCTATTTCTTAGATGTCCATGGTGCATAAATGCATAGTTGAGGTTGAATATATTGCATTCCTGAGGCTTGCACAAGGAGACCTTATGGTTAGGCCATCTAGTGGTAGACCTTGGTGTGCCTATGACTCCTACATTGCATTCAAAGTCTATGAGTGCTATTCAATTGCCTTGTTTTCAATGGATAAAAAGATGAAAGTCGAAACCACATGGATTTCAGAGATAATGATACAAAGAGTTGTGGTTGAAGAGAAAAAGAAGAAAGAAAGAATAAATAAATCACACACCAAATGAGTTTGAGCCAAGCCTGTTATTACTATCAGCACAAAAGTGGAAGATCAATACAACCCTTATTAAGACAATTGATCAACTCAAAATTAATTGCCCAACATAAACATTGACTTTAAATAATAAAATATTGAAATTCCACTATAGGTAAGCCTATGCAATAGGCAAAAGTATCAAATCTCAATACAAGTGCATGCATTTTTAATGGAAAAGGTTAATCCCATCACCTAGAAGCAATGTTAATTATTTATAGACATGGGTAAAGAATGCATCAGATCCTATGTAAAAAATATTGGCACCATGCAATTTGAACCACCCCATAGAATCCCATCTTGAGTGCATACAAATGCAAATATGTTGATACACTTTGGCCATTAAATAGTTTCATCTCTTGCTTTACACCTTGCAAAGATTTTACCATAGTTGACTCTAATTTTGCAAAAACATGCATCTTTTGTTGCTCTTGTTGTGCCTGCAAAATCATATTCATATTTTGCATCAACTCCCAAATAGTATCACTTGAACCCAATCTTGATATATCTCCCATCTTGCACCTTGTTAACAACTTTTATATCATACTCACCAAATGTTGGGGGATAAAAAGATGAAAGCCAAAGCCGTGGGGATTTTAGAAATAAGGTGCAAAGAGTGGTGATTGAAGAGAAGAAGAAGAAGAAAGGAAGAAGAAATTAATCTCATACCAAATGATTCTGAAACCAAGCCTTTGTATTACTATTAAAAATAACACTCCATCAATACAACCATTGTTTAGACAACTGATCAACTCAAAATCGATTGACTAACATAAACCCTAATTTTCAATAAGAAAAGATTGGGTTGCTACTACACATAAGCCTATGCAACAAAAAAAAGCATCAAATCTTAGTACAAATGCATGAATGTTTGATGGGGAGAGGTCAATCCCATCACTTAAAAGGACCATCAATTGATAGACATGGGTAAAGATATGTCAAACCCTATATGGACCTTATTTTTGTACTTCAAACCTATTTTTCCTATATATTATACTAGCACTAAATAGCACTTAAGTTGCTCCAAAATTTCTCCAAACTATTTCCTTAACACGTGCAAAGCATTCCCCTAATCACATGGAAGGAATATAATTAGTAGAAATGGTTGAAAAATGAGGTAATGTTGTATGGGCGTAATTTTTATACTTCAACCCTATTTTCCCTCTATATTATAATAGCAAAATAAGTCCTTTATGTGCCCCCAAAAGTTCCCTAAAGATAGTTCTTTGAATTATTCAAGCTTTACTAGTTGTAACCAAGCATATGCATCAAGATCTGATCCCCATATTTTCTCCCCATAAATGCTTCAGTCTCCTCCTAGATAGTTTGTGTTGATTTTTACCCTCTCTTTGCTTCTCCAAACTCCCTCTTTTTCCCCAGTTTCCTCTTCTCTAGTCAAGTCTCCTAAATCCCCACTTATTGTCTACACAAGGTCATATGCCAACAACTCCTAGTCCGTGACATAGTTGACTTCCCTTTTAGTCCTCTTGTTCTCAGTTTTAACATTTATCAAGAGACATGCAAACAAGCCATCACAATAGCTCTCCATCTCTAGAACTAGTCTTCCACATGCATATCATTGAAAGCATAAAGCTATAGCTTCTCTTACAATTTCATAGCATAGACATAAAGTCTCATGACAATGTAATCTAGTATTTCATGAAAAGACCAAGCACATTTAGATCCATTATCAATTCATGTGAGAGATGATTGGGGACAACTAGGTAGAACTTGTCAAGATTTCAAGATTGAATCTTGTAGATTGGCTTGCTCTCTCTCAATGGAATGTTATGCCTTCCTTAGGAAGATAATGGGCATAGGATGAGGTGACATCTATTCCTCATCCAACTATATGTATATGCACACATTCTAATTTGTTACTTTTTCTTGTTTTCTCTACACTCGGGCACATTCACCTTTAAGTCAGAGGTTGTTAGGGTGCCTTCCTTAGGAAGATAATGGGCATAGGATGAGGTGACATCTATTCCTCATCCAACTATATGTATATGCACACATTCTAATTTGTTACTTTTTCTTGTTTTCTCTACACTCGGGCACATTCACCTTTAAGTCAGAGGTTGTTAGGGGTTAAAGGTCACCTAGGCCTATTTGCCTCTATTTACTTGTACTTAATAAAATAAGGGAAGGTAGGTCACACATTGTGACTGCTAGAGTTTTCATGTAGCATTTTGATGTCTCTTGATTGAGCCTCCATAGCTCTTGCATCTTTCGTTTGTGCTTCCACTCTTGCTTCACCTTTTAACTCTCAAATGTGTGGTACTCAAGGCATGGAAATATTAATGCTTTGAGACTTTAGAGTGGTTTGGGATACAAATATCCTTGCTACAAGATTGATGCATGCATTTCTTTGAGGTATTTGAACTTTCAAATGCCTTTGTCTACATATTTCCATGTGACTTTAAATGTTGAATATTTATTCTATTATGGGTTGTTGATTTATTTCCTTCAAACAACTCATATGAATCCTCCCTTATTTGGTGGAAAAGGGAGGTATTTGAACCAGCATGTGAGAGATATAATAGCATCCATGTGAGGTGTGAATTGGATTCCCATGCAACTATGAAGCACTAATGATGTGAGAAAAAGTAACTTGTATCATACATAATTGGCTCATTCTCATTGTAATAAGATAAATATTGATGCTCTCTATCAATATGAAGATCATTCTATTTTGAAAATAGCTTGTATCCACCTTGCTCTCTTCTTCTCCCCACACAAACACTCTCACAAACATACACACATTATAACATCATGAGCACTCTAAGTTACCATCCTCCATAGCTAACCTCTAAAGCTTGTGAACATGTGTGGATCTAAAAATCAAACATGGTTTTAAAGCATATGATCCTAGGCCTTTGCACATTAGCTCACAAAAAGACTCCCTAATAATCACTATTAACAAGTTTTTTTAAAACAATTCTCTTTATTTCTTACAAGCACACTCACATAATCACTTTAGTCCCACTCATCCTTAGTAGCAATCTTTGGTGTTTAGGAATCTAACTCTTCTAATTAGTTTTCTCATTCTTCACCTACCTCTCTTAAAGCTTATCATCAACACCTCTTTTTTCTTTTCATCTATTATTCTTTAATAAGTAAGAGAGTTTGGAACTCTATCTTAAAGTAGGGTCAAAGAGAGATTCCTTCTTACTTTGTCTTACTTTTAAAGGGTGCAACTAACTCCCCATCATCATCGTCACTATCTTTAAAGTAATCAACACCAATCTAAAACCAAAAAATCCATGTGCAAACATGCCAAAGCCAATGACATTCATCATAAGGCTATAAATCAATATGTAATAAATTTGCAAGCTCCCAAGTGCCATTGATAATGTCATTAATGATAGCATAAGCATGCAATAGACATAAGCAATAGTTCAAGCAAAAACCTACACACATAATCTTCATGATCTAGATGAAAGATAGTAGTCAAACAAACAAAATGACATGATAGATTTACTAGATAAGCTCCACGTCAATTCTATGTCCTCATGAGGTCAAGGAAACTATAAAGCTTTATATAAAACCCTATCTATTGAGGTTCAAAACCTTATGATATTTTTCTTCATTCATACGTGTCTTAATACCAATTCCTTGTTTCTCTATTAACACTACATTGAATTAGAACCAATTTAAAGAAAAGGCTTGTTCACATTGTGTTGCAATGTCTTTCTTCCTTTCCATGATAGATATTGCTCAAAAGAAACTATATGACTTTAGAAAGATCTACTTAATGAAAAAACTACTCAATAAGCTTTTGCAAAGAAAACAATACATAGAGTCAATAAGGAGAAAGATTTTGGATTGAGTGCTTTATGTGTCTTCCATGAAGACAATGCTATATATACATGCTACATGCAATGGAGGATCTTTTACCAAGGTGATTGGAAAAATTTCTTATGTACATGTTATGAGGACACAATTTTTTCCCTTAAGGAAGATCAATGTACATTGTCAAGATGCTTTTGCATCATCTAGACTTCAAATTTCATTGTCCAACAATAAGCTTTTGCATTGAAAAATCCTTCAATCACGTCAAAAGAATATGGCAAAGCCTTCCTAGTTCACTAAAGAGTTATGAAATAATATATTTAACTTTAAAATCATTTGTTAATGGTTAGGTTTATCCTATGGAAAACTCCTCCATTTTTTAATCTTGGAACATACTTCTAGATGTCTCTTTGATTATTTTAGTTCTTTTGTTGTCCAAACTTTGAAGATAACAATGAAACCTCAAAATTCTAGATGTTTGACTCTACTTTGTAATTCTAGATTTTTGTAGAGAACCTTAAAACTCCAAATATTTTATCTTTTTGCTTTATTTACTTTTATATGGGGAGCGAGTGGCACCTAGCCTAATATATTTGTTTTCTAGCTTATTTTTAAGCAACAAGGAGGGTGTTGAAATATGCCCCTTCAAACATGCTCATATGAATCCTCCCTTATTAGGTGGAAAAGAGAGATGCATTTGGACCCATGCAAGCTATAATTATATCTATATGAGGTGTGAGTTGGACCACCATGTTAACTACGAAGTTACCAATTATGTAAGAAAAAGTAACTTGTATCAATCTATATAAGATGCTCATTCTCATGATAGCAAGATGATCAATCTTGATATTCTCTAGTAATATGAAGATAATTCTATTTTTCATTTGTTATGGGTTCATGATTTAGAGTCAAAGTTGGATTTTTTATTGTTATTTCTTAGAGAAGAAAAGGAAGAAAAATACTCAAAGATATAGTTATGTATGTTTCTTTTGATGTTTGGTTGGATTTCTTTAGGGTGGGTGGGCAATGATTATGGAGGATACATGCTTAGTTGGAAGTGCCATTGTGTTTTACAATGTGGCCATTTGAAATCAACCAACAAGCTTTATAGGGTAGCATGCTATTCTACAAAGTGTTCTAGTAAGTTTGCTCTGAGTATAACTAAATGGAATTAAGCTACTCATTGAAATTCCAAAGAGCAACATGGTACTAATGATGCTAGGCTTGCAAGTGCAAGTTATTTTACATGTGGATCAAGGTGGGTCACAATCTTCTAGCTAATCAATTGAAGTAGTTGCACTTGCACTTGTACGTGGAGGCTATTGCAAATCAAAATGCTTAGTTAAATTAAGCCTAATTAATCACTTTGGGCCAAGTAGAAATAAGGTTTTTCATGATTTGTATGGTTTGACATACACATGCTAACATCTTAAGGTTGATGCATTTTTTGTTAGACATCAATTGAAACCCCCTGCCATCGGTTCTTTACTTGCTTGGCCACGAGGAAGGCTTGGTCACTACAATTGGCCATTTGGTTACGAGTGGTTGGGCTACTAATGCTCTGAATCTTTGGGCATTCCATGTTTGTGGACCCTATGGAGGTGGATATGGAAGTGCTCTTCCCTTTCTTGCACTTTTAAGGTTGTTGGCATATATGGACCATGAGGAATGCATTCATCTTTGATGCTTCATTACATGTGCATAGTCATATAGCCTGCTTGAAGGGGCTTATTCATTGGTAGTTGGACTTGGTTAACATATATCCTCCCTAGAAAGGATATGCTTGCATGGCACAATGTAGTTTCTTCTACCCCCTTTAGTCATTCTACTTTCTTTGTACCTTCACTATAATATCTCCAAGTTACACACGATGGCCTAGAGGCATAATGTATATTGTAATCTTATCTTTTTTTGTAATTAATACAATTATATTTTACAAAAGAAATTAGTATCCTTATCTCTAATTATAGACTTTGATTAGACATGCATTTAGTCCATTTTGAAAATAAGTTATGTAAGTGCATATATATTTATATATCTATAAAGAGTTTTAATCCAAAATTTACGAATACTTATAATCTATTGTACTAGGGTATTGTCCTTATATATTAGAAAGATTTTAAAATTTGTTTCATATATTTAGCTTCTATTTTAGCTCATTTATATAGTAAGCCTCCTAGAAGTTCTATAATTCATAATACATGCCCTCATGGACTAGTAAGTTAGTCCCAATCACTTAGGCTAGATAATTTTATATTGAGTGAATATAATTTATCTTAGCCAACTTTTAGGACATAAATATTAAAGACTCACAATCCTATATAGCTTTTAAGATAATTTAGCATAACAATGTATTGATGAAAATAGGAGAGCATCCAAAGAAATATTATCACAAAGAAGTTATAAATGAGATAAATGATAATGGTTTTACATTGGGTGAGATTCCTCCTCATTGGCACTATAGGTATTTATTAGTAAAATATAGAAATCACTATGTAGAAGAGTCGTAGTGGATTTAAGAGTTAGTACTAATTCCAACTTATGACTGCCTAATAAATACCTACCCCCTATAGTCGCACTAAATATCCCACGGGCACAGATTCACCACATGAGGAAACACTAGCATATGGCTAAACACCTATGTAGTTATGTTTGTTTTTATCAACAAGTGGGGGCAATTACTTTTTAACCCCTAGAAAATGTTATGGAGTTATGGTATTTCACCAAAATTCACTATGTAAAAAAAAGATTATTTTTATTTATTTTTATGATTTTTTCTATTTGTCACATGATCTTTGACGTATTGCACGATCACGTGTATGTGACACTGGTCGCATTATGTTTGGTAGATAGATGGAAGGATACTAATATGTTTTGTATGAGAAATCACATTTTAATGTATAGGAATTAATTATAATTGAGCACTTCATAGTGTGAGATCATTGTATTTTTGTGCACTTCATAGTACAAGAAAATTGTAGACACACATGCGCAATTTATGTATTTAGACATACTTATTTTGTAAGACTTAGAAGGATAGATTATTATTTATGTAAACCTTAGTTTAGGTTTATTAGACATGAGTTAGAGAATATTGGAGCCAAAGGATGCCATTCATATAAGAAAAGCAAGTGCCCAAAAAGGAGATGCTTTTCAATGTTATTTCTAAGCACAAAATTTTAATATAATTTATAAATATATGCATGGAGGAGTGCTCACCCATGCATGTGAAAGAGTGAACCCAATCTTGTGTTGCACATGCTCTCTCTATTTCTCTTCTCTTTTGTCTCTATTTGTCTTTCTTCTTCAATTTATATTTCTTTCAATTCTCTCTACCAGTCAAGCACATGTCAGTATCACAATGACTACACAAATGACACACATTTTACTCATTGCAAACTTGTAGTTTAAGATTGCTTTATTAATGACTTCTAGCTAAGACTTACCGTAGCATCACACATGCTCTATGGACAAACGATATTTTTGGTAAATTATCTACTTACACTAAGTGCAATGACATGGGACATACTAATTGAGATATTCTCTCAATGTCTAATAGGTTGATCGATATCACTACTAATTTTCTTAATATTGCCAATATGGTCAAAAATTTCATTACTCTACTACTCTCTTATGCATTTAATAGATCATTCATAATGCATTGCACACTTGGGATACTTAATATGTAGCTTGCTATTTTGATACTTACATTTATGCATGGCCATTGAAATATCACATCTAAATAAAATTGATATAATCCATTACTTCACTACATAACAAATCACACATAGTTTGATAATAAGACATAGCAAGACTTAATGATCTATAAAGAAGATGACCACTTACAGAATGGAAATAATAAATATACTAGAGTATCGCAAGGAGAATACACTAGTGTATTCACTCAGTAAATCCAACAATTTTATTTCCCCTTCAAGAGTTGATTGTTAGTGCTCACAAGCTAGGATTTTCATTCTCTTCAATGATGCATTAGGGGAGTTTTGAGGTCTCGAAAATGCCTTTTAAGAGATAGAAAGAGAGTGCTCTAGACCAGTAGAAGAAAAGTCTTCGTAACGAAACTTTTACTTTAAAAAATGCAAAAAATTATTTTACAAAAAGATACATATATAATAATATTATGAATTTGCATTATTAATATATATTTTTAGCCTCTTATATTCGTGATTATGACATTCTTTGCATTAATGATATACAGTCCTAGCCTCTTTTATTTAATGATAAGTCTGAATTAATGATAATGACATGTTTACTCTAAATTAAAATTAGTAAAAATCTTGGCACATATTTTTTCTCCTTTCTTTTGTCCCTCTTGTGAATTTTTTCCTCATTTCCTTTGTTCCTCTTGTGGTAGCCTAGTCTTCTTATCTCTGTGTGTGTGTGTGTGTGTGTCTGCTATGGATACATAAATTTGACCTTCAATAAGGTGTCCAAGCTCCCAAATCACATCCATATCAGTATTTAACTCATTCCATAAAGATGGAAGATGGATTCCTACAATCCTTAGCAAAGGCAATTGGATCGCCATGCAATAGGCAAAACGTGGGAAAAGGTGAAGGTATGAGAGCTCGTTCATCTCTGCTTGGAAAGGTAGAATCACAAAGATTTCAAGCTTGGAGTAAATAAGAATAGCATAAAAGAGGTTTTGGTGCAACATGTGTTTATGCATAGAGAGCTACATTTGGAACCTGGAAGTTCAAATCTTCCAATGCATAAACCAAATTGTAAGTATTTAATTCTTAAAGTATTTTTTTTTTTGAACTTGGTTTAAGGTTTTCCATTATAACATTTGTTCATTTGTCTTGTAGATGTCTATCCCTCTAATCTTGAGGAATGGCAACCAGTCGAGTCTATTGTTGATGTGATTGATGTGATGCATGGCTTGATTCGAGAAGATATGTACAAAGGTAGAAAGAAGACAGAGCTTGCAAAGAATGGAATATTCATCTATGACAATTCTTATATTGTCCCCATGCAGCGTAGCCATTGGGGATCAATATCCCCCCTTCCTTTGCTATATTTTTCAAGCTTTGAGTGGCCTTTGCCAAGTCCAGCTAGTAGTGAGGGCTATAGATGTAAAATATTTTTTGAGATACAAAGATCATTAAAACCTAGTATCTCAAGTAGGCTAAGCAAACTTACTTTGTTCATGCCTATTAATATATTTGTTGACTTCTTTTCTAATGATGAGATAAGAAAATCAAAGGCTATGCTTTCAGTGAAGAGACTAACACATGATCATGTTATACATTTTGTTGATAAGGGATGGGACACTACGACATAAGGAAAAATTATATGTAAAATAGATCAAGACTCTATAGCTTGTAAATATATGATTGCTACTCAAAATTTCATACTTAGCTTTTATTACAGTAGATGGCATTATGTTGGCAGTAGTCTGGTTGCTTTAGACCAAAATGTTGATAATTTTAGCAAAGATCCTATAGTGGATCTTGATGTTTGGTACAATGAGGATATTATTACAATCCTAAAGGTTAGATCATCATGTACACTACATCAAGTGAGGATGGATTTATAGAATGAAGATATTGAACTACCATACTCATTTGTGTTCCAACTTAATAACAAACGAGTAAGTTTTTATTTCATATTATATTCATTTAGATGTATATTTGATTTCACTTCTTGATTAATAAACATTTGTAACATATTTTTTTACAGATATCAACAAGGAGAGATAAGAATATACAATGCAAGGATATTGAAGAAAAGATCTATTTAATATCAATATAAAATACATGTAAAAAATTTTGTTAGCCATCTCCATGACTTATACACAAAGGCTTATAATCTGAGGCAAAGCTTTTTTTTTTTTTTTTGAGAAGGAACATCCTTTCTAGGAGTCCTTTTGCCTATCTTTAATACTTTAGTTGTTGAAGGTATAGTTTCACTTGCTGTAGCTACATGCATCTCCTCTCCTTCAATGTCCAAGTCCCCACTTCTTGTTGGTTGTATACAATTGGTCATTTTGTACTTCAAGAGCTTTTCTCTTATATACCAAACATGCTCACTTGTAAATCAATCCCTTGTAAATTGCCATACATTTGTAAAAAAATATTTTTAGTTCATTGTTATTTTTTACAATGGACTATTTTGCAATAAAACTCTATCTTAAAGTTTAGTATGTTTCACATTACCTTTATAAGTTTATCATCATTGAGATAAATAAATTGAACCAATCTTCTGGCATTTACAATTACTCTCCAGCCAAGAGTAACTATTATCCTGATGAGGACATTGCAATCAACAAGAGTAACTTGTTTATGGTAGTTTTTAGAATAAATTTTCTTAGTATGTTCCAACCATATTAATCAAGAACTTATCGCAACTTGTCTATATTGCACTGTTGCAAGTAAGTCAGAAGGCACGGGAGGCCTTTTCTCTAGCACTTCAATCAGTATTTTGCAACCTCTGTACTAAAAAGGCAATAAAATTTAGAGTTATTACAAAAGAAAGATCAAAATATTTAGATTACTTGCAACAAAAAGATCAAAATATCAAGGAGACCCTAGATTATATAACTCATAACTTGGGATTTCCATGGCTTCCTTTTATAGAATTGATGAGGAAACATTGCCTCTCCACACATCTATTCCAATTAGGCTCCAATGAGAACTGAAAACAAAAATATTTCAATAATCTAGCAAAACAAGATCTCATAAAATCTTAAAAAATATCAAATTACTTACTTTTCATTGTATGGAATTAGAAGAAGCTCCAAAGATTCAAAGTCAATTGAATTGAACCAATGGTCAAAAGCACTTACATCAAGCTCACTCCTCATATAGTATGAGATGGATGGATCAAGAACCTCAATCTTTTGTTGTATATCAAAGGGGAGCTCATGCATTACATATCTAGCAAAGGAATGGAGATAGTAAGCATCAACATGAAAGTCTATTGCTATAAAAATATGGCAAGTTAAACAAATTTTGGTAAACTATACCTCATCCCAACAAGAAGAATCGAGTCATTTACTTCTCTCACTTTATTTTGGAGAATTTGAACACAATTAGAGTCCAAAAATATCATATAAGATCTCTTGTTAATATCAACAGGTAAAAGGCAAGAAACATTGGAGCTCTTAGGGTTAGCCCTTTGAAGAAGGTTAGATAACTCCTCTTCAAAAGATGGGAGATTTTCTGCTTCCTTTTCTTCTTCCTTCTTTCTTTTAAATTCCCTCGATTTATCTCCCTACTCTGATGTGGCCTTTTCCCCTTTCTCATGTTGTCTTGTGTTCTTTTCATGCGTAACATCTTCAACCTTCAGACCAGTATATTTTTTCGTCTTTCTACATGGAGGCACATTTAAAATATTGAAAGCCTTAACATCACAAAGAGAGACTGGCTCAAGGACCTTTGAAAACCTATATCTCAATCTCTTGAGAATAATCATGTCTTTATCCATAAGCGTAAGCCTATGTGCATGAGCTGCACATATATAAGAATCTTGGAAAAACTCAATAAAAAAATCCTATGTAGCCTCCTGAATATAGTTGAGACCTACCCTAGTCCATCTATATCTCTATAGACTATGCTTGTCACAGATTTCTCTGACAAGCCTCTGAAAAGACAACTTTGGAATTGCATTATTTAGAGCCTTCATTGCATTTCTAATCTCCTTAAGACACCTCACATGCTGTGAGAACCTTCTTTTTGGCTTTGATTTCCTTGAAAGTTATGAAAGGCTATTTGATTTTCTTCATGCAACTGAAAATTCATCTAGATTTATTTACATCAGAGATATGCTCAATGTTCCCTTTGATTTGCAAGAGCTTTTGGTGATCTTGAAGATAAACTGAAGGATTTTAATGTGTTTTATGATAGATATGTGGAAGGCCTAGAGATTGAGGGATTTGTCCATTATAGCGATGTAATGGAAGCTTCTAATGCTACTAGAACAACTTTGCAAACAAGGTTTAGCCTTATTGATGAATAATTCAAGAAGTGGAAAGGGGATTTCCCTTTCCATCAGAATCAACAATAATGTCTTCTTGTATAGAAGGATGTTGGATTTCTTATATATCTTCAATATATGGATAGTTGTTCTTCAGATACAATACAAGAGAAGAAGATGGAGGATATTGTATACAAAGAGAAAGAAGTTGAAGAGAAGGGTGAAATGTTTCAGGAGGATATTGAGAACCAGTTAGTGCAGGGATTTGATGTTGCTTTGTTTAAAGTTGAGAACATTACAAAAGTGGAAGAAAATAAGATAGAGTTGAGTGCAGAGATTGAAATAGGTCCTCTTGAATGTGTCTCAACATTTCCCAGTTATTTCATTAACAAAAAGAAATGTGTATTGCTAAATGATAGTCAACACCTTTTTGATCTTAGAGAAGATTACTGCTTGGAAATCCTTGCTGCATGGGGTCAAAATGATAAGAATTTTATAGGTTATGAAGAGGAATTGCTAGCAACTCTTGATGTTGAGGGAGAGAATTTTCAAAACAGTTATGTAGCCTTGCATTCTTGTATTAATCAAATCGTGGAATATGAAAAGGGGGGGATACCTTCAGAGGAAGGGTACTTAAAAATTCAACAAGGACTTGGTATTGATAACATGGGCTATGAAGAGAAACTGAAGTCTCCATTAGAGGAGAAATCAAAAAGTTCAATAAATCTATATGATGATAGTCTTATTGAAGAAGATGAAAACCATAAGATATGAAAGATAATTCTAAGATATCGATTGTGATGTATATTAGAGTATGTTATGCATTATACACAAATATTTTTGGATATTTATCTACTACTGACATCTTATACTATTGTGGTTTATTATGTAGATAGAAATTGAAGATGCAGGCAACTTTCTTGAAAGAGCTAAGGGCTCAAGGCCATTGAAGCTTGGCAAAAGTCAAGGCCTTGGTCCTTATATTGGAAGCTTAAATAATCAAACAGTTGCAATTTATCATAGTAGGTTGTCAAGCTCTCCAAGCTTACCAGTAATGGCTTTGAAAGCTATCTCCAAGGTGATTGGATCCCAAGCTTTCAATAGAGGTTCAGACAAGATAATTTTGGTGGAGAAGGAAGAAGCTATAAGAGTGTTTGTATTCATGCCTGGATTCAGTGGATCTAGGGCAAGATACTTTGGAGTTCTTGCCTCTTATTTGCTCTCCCATGTAGAAGAGGCCAAGAATTTGAAGGTCCTTCTAGGCTATAGGAAATAAGAATTCCTGAAATGTAGAGGTCTCATCGAGTGGGATGAAAAAAAAGATTTCCTTAGAGGACCTAGTGAATTCCCAAAAACTAAAGACTCTTCTGCAACATAGTTGGACTAAAAGATGTTAAGGGTTTCTTGAAACCCATCTTTTCCTATCTCTTTGTCTAGTTTGTAACCATTCTTTGCTTTGCACAAGAGTTTAAATATCCCTCTTTTCTTCTTTGGGTAATAGTGGATATAGTCCTTGCTAAAGATGATGTATTACATGATGTGATTGTGGCTTTGAGCTTGAATTTGTGTCAGATTTGTCTATAGAACCATTGAAAGACCTCTAATAAATTGTTTGCTTTGTATTTTCCACCTTCATGTCTTATGTGTCTAAAGTATTTTGTTATTGCTTGATAATGTGATTTTTCCATACCTTGGGTTGACCAAATAGATAGAGATCCATATTTCTTGATAAAATATGGAGCATGGTTGTATAAAATATGATGCATAGTTAACAAATAAAGAAATTCAATTAGAAAACCCTATATGAGTCAGACAATAAAGAGACATACATATGCAAACTTCTTACCATATAGTGAGTGAAGTGTTGATTACCCCAAGCTTTTGTCATTGCCTTTTTAAAAAGGTTCAATCATTAGGAAAAAAATGAACTCACAAATGGGCCTTTTAGCCCCCCCTCTCTCCTCCTTAAAATAAGGAAAAGAGGAGAGAAGAATAGTAAAATAATCCTCCTCTCTCTCCACTTTTGCAATGTCATTTTGCCTTTTTAATATTATCTACAAAGATATACTCAGATTCCTTCTCTCTCCTCATTCAAGAAGCCTTTTTCAACCAAATTTTATATGCAAAAAGGAGTTAGTTACGGGAGTGTGGTACTTTGTTTTCAATACAAAATAATTAGTAGATATGAGGTAATTGATTTTTTAATCGAGAACAAGGAAAATAAAATTTTGGAAGTCCCTTTTAAGATATTTTGGGGAATTTTCATTTTCTAGCTTTTGGTAAAAAAACAAACCAACTAGTCAAATTTCGTGTTTTTTGGAGGCAAAATAGAAATATCTAAAATACGAAAAGTCTTGGACATCCCTATGAGCTATTTCCCCCCATATCTATACTCTCTCATGGATCTATTGTGACCTCTTCTCTGTGTTTATGCAACCTTCATTAACAGAGTAAATTACTTACATCCTCCTTTCCCTTGGCACCTTTGTGTGCCTCTTTGTGCATCTCCACTCTACCTCTTGTGACAACCAAGTAGGCTCCCCGTTTCTATTAATAGTAAAATGAATATAGGAAAGTAGGAGCTGCATATTGAGGTAGAGATTGAATATACCCCATTATTCAAAAGAACCCAGTGACGCATTTTAAAATAAAAAGGCGCACCTTGAAATCTTGTAAAAGAGCGCCGGGCTCTCACCCGTGCAATTTGTAAATGTAGACGGGCGGTGGAAAGGAATCTAGGAAGATTGAAGGACAATGGGAAAAATGGCCTAGGCTATGGCCGGCCATGTAAAAAAGAGGAAAAGGGGATGACCGCCCAAAAGGGATTTAGGGTTTTGTATATAAAGTTGAAAAGTGAATGAGAAGCTCATTCTTGTGTGTGGCCAAAGCTTCTTCTTCTTCTTCTCTTGTTTCTTGCCTTCTTGCTTGTGCTTGAGAGAGGGATTGAGAGAGTGAGAGGGAGTGAGGGAGTGATTGTGTGAGAGTGAGGGATCTTGGAGAAGTAGCTCTCCATCTTCTCTCTTCATCTTCCCCTCCTCTCTTCTCTTCTCTTGTCTCGCGCATGGCTATGGAGGATGAAGCTCATGGGAGAGGGATTGAGGTTGCTTGAGCTTGCCTCAAGGATCGTGGAGCTACCGGTGTGCAAGAAAGAGGAGGATACTCGATCGAGCATCAAGGTAAGCTCACTACACCCGTAAGGTAGGCATTGTGCGTCGGCTATGTGAGAGGTAGCCATGGCCGCTCGGTTCGAAACACTTGAGCAATAAGTGGTCTGTAGGTCTCGAGGTAGAGCTTGTAGCTCCCCTTCATTTTGGTTCCGTTGCCGGGACTGACGGAATCGAGCCTTGAGCACCGCGCGCATCAAATCGAGCGTAGAAGTAGGGTTTGCAACCCAAACCAATGCTCGAGATAGCTAGGAGATTTAGGAGGTTTTAATCCGTGAAACAAGTAAGTGTTTTGGTTTGTTGGAAGAATTAGTGTAGGACTACCATTCTGCATCTCTGTTTTGCATTTTGGCTGCACTAGATTAAGGTTAGATTAGATTAAGAAAAAAGAAAACAGAAGGTTTTGGCTGCTACTGGAAACAGGGGACCAGATTCAAATTTCTGGGTGAAACAGGGAGAAGGGAACTGGCTTTAAGGTTTTGCAGTGCTAGGAAAGGACCTTAAGATGCTTGGGAGGCCAAGACAAACCTCATTTCACTGGTTAGCTTTGAGAGAGAGAGAGAGAGAGAGCTTCTGGTTGCCAGGAAGAGGGAGCGCTATCACGATTCTGGGTGCCATCAATTTGTGCTACTCCAGGTGAGTCTGGTGCTTCTTAGTAGTGCCCTAATCAGATCTGGAAAGTCTCTTGTGGTTGTATGTAGCAGGCGTCAAGTGGGATCGAAACGGGTTGAAATTGCGCCTGTCGCCAGACGCAGTCGGACCATGTCTTAGTCGGACCACCCGAGTCTTGGAGTCAGACCGTCCGACTGCAAGAATCTGACCACTCTGTTTGACTGTAAGAATTGGACCACTCTGTCCGACTGCAAGAATCGGATCGTCCGACTATTAGAGTCGGACCAGCCCTGTCCTGTTGCTAGAGTCGGACCAGCCCTGTCTGATTTCTAGAATCGGACAGTCTGATTCTGGGAATCGGACCATCCTGCCAGAAGGAAAAATAAGCATCTTCAGTTGACCTTGCCACATACCTGACCCCTAGGACACAACCCTGAACACCCCCAAGACCCAGTTTGACCATTAGAACCTCAGAGACCAATCGAACTTAGAGCAGAATAGAAAACGCAGCACAGACCTTCAGAAAGACCATAGAATAGCCGAGAAATGAGCTTAGAACTCAAATCAGGCTAAAAATGTGGAGAGAAACAGAGTGGAGTTCGCATTAAATGCTTTCTGCATCAGCACTTCACTCTTGTGTTCCATTAAGTTTGCACTGCAAGAAAAGAGAAAAGCCTATTTTCGCACTAAGCACCACGAAAGCACTAATCATAAGGTGTGAATAAGGATTGCAGCTGCTTTCAAATAACAAGGAACACATTAGGATATCTAATAACATTAAGAAACCCACTAGTAGGAGAAGACCCCAAGGCTTAGACAGGTGCCTGAGTGCCCTACTAGTAGGACTTGGAGAAGACACAAGACACAGAAAGCAACAATATAGAGGATTGGACGCTGTCGGAGCTGCTTGGATTTATTGACAACCTCGTGGAGCTGGAAGCAGAAACAATGTCGGGATCAAGAGGCGAATGAGGAGAGGACCAATTAGACTTAGGAGAATTCCCAACCTCAGTCCAGGAACTAGTCCACAACTACGGTCAACTCACTAGGACTGTGATCCAGGGTAGACCTGTAGAGGAAGTGGTAGCAAACCTGGAAGAAGAGAGAAGAGCAATCAAGAGAGTGCTAGAAGGCATAATTTCCTACAACCATGAGCAAAGGGCTAGAAGGCTACAACAAGTCGTAGATATGTACGAGGCTAGACGAGTGCTAGACCTAGCTGAAGCAGCCAAATCTAGACCGGATGTAGAGAGGGAACGGGCAGCAGAGGTTGACATGAAATTGAGCGAACTGGTAGCAAAGCGACTCTTGGACAATACATCCGTTGAACAGAGTGCTACTACCCTAGCCACCGTGCTACTATTGGGATTGTGAGTCACGCAAGGGGCTAAAGGGCAAGCTAGAATCCCCATCGTAGCAAAACAACTAGCTAGATACGAACCTAGCAGTGACCCGTATAGCTTCATGGAGCAGTTCGAGCAAGTATGTGAGGCAAATGGTCTTACTGACCCTGCGCAACGAGCTCAAGCTTTCGGTATGTGCTTAGGCGATCAGGGGAGGACCTGGTATTCTAGTCTAGATGACGCAGAATGTACAAACTTTGTTCCCCTTAAGGGCCTCTTCATCAAGAGGTTTTCGGAGGTAGGGTATTCGGATAACCTCATCATTAGGTTGATGAATATCAGTCAAAGGGAGAAGGAAGACATTAGGGATTACATCACTCAGGTGCGTAGCCTCTACAAGTGAATCCCTGCCAATGAGCGACCTACTGAGAGGGCAGTGTCTATAGTGTTCATAAACGGGATTCGGAGTGAGGAGCTCTACACGGCTTTGGCCAGTAACTCCACCTTGCAACGAGACGTGCTAGCTAGAGTTTTCGAGGAGGCAATACGCGTAGATGATCAAATCAGGGAACACAGCATGAGGACTACCAACCGAGAGAGGGGGAAAAAGCAACTGCTAGTGTGCAGGATAAGGAAAAGAGTGTAGACACGACCAGGGGATGGCAGAAATGAGAATGGAGATTGCACGGGTGCAAGAGCTGGTAAGGAAGCCTGTGAGATCGCATGTACAATGTATATACTGTTGCGGCAATCACCTCCTAGTTGAGTGCCAAGATCCTAGATCTCGGCTGTGCTCAAATTGTGATAGATTCGGGCATGATGCAGTGCATTGCAGAATGCCGAGGAGATTCCCATACGCGCAACAGTACAACCCTCCATACTTAGGTAATAGGCCACCCAATTTCTTTGGGAGGGGAGCCCAGTTAGCTCTCCCAGCACTGACTGACTCAAGACCTGCCGTACCTAGGCTAGAGATGAACCCAATTCGTATACCCAGACCACCAGGGCCTTTTGCAACCCACCCATCTAGCGATGCTCCTGTTCACTTTGTGGAGGAGCCTAATGAGGAAGAAACATATGTCAACCCGTACATATCCTATGACGAGGAGGGCAACCCAGTTCTGATGGACTATCGGTTGGTGTCGGTGATGGCTTTAGGAAGAGGAAGAGGTAGAGGCTTTGGAGGGCCAAGACAAGATCCAATCACATGCTGGACTTGCGGCCACCCAGGCCACATTTCATCATGCTGCCTAGAACGAGAACAAGCTAACAGGGACAAAGCAGATCTCTGATGCACAGAGTGTGGAATCACACATCTGTTTCCTGACTGTCCTAGGCGGAAGCCATCAACCAGCTCTGCCAACATGCCATCGGTGCCTTTGGGGCTTTTTGGAGTGGAAACCTTTGAGAGTGAGGATACACCCATCCCACTACATGTTATGACACGAGCTCAAACGAAACAGGCAGGCATCTCTTTGCCAAGTCCAAGCAACCTTGACGCAACCTCAATAGGAAAGAAAAGCTGGAGGAGACGGAAAAAGAGAACCGATGCAAAGACAACTCTTAAAACCGAGGAAGTGACTACGTTAGTAACGGGAAAGAGGGTCACAGATGTAGAGGCGGAGACCTCAGCTCCTAAGACAGCCGAGCTAGGGAGTGCCAAGGTAGGGGAATATCCCCATCCCAAACGGTAGCTCGAGGCTATAGCTAAGGTCAAGGAGTGGGTAAAGGATGCCCAAAAGCACCTCAAGGATGCTGAACCCATATTAGAAGATCCTATTGATGATTTCTCCAGCGTGAGCACACTAATCTCACCTTCAAAACCACAAGCTGCGAGCATACCTACACCACTGGGGGCAACTCAGCAGCAAGGCCAAGGGGAAACTTGCCAGGGCAGACAGAACGCATGGCCTAGAAATGCTAGCCTCAGGGGAAGACAAGAGCCCAGTAGCCTCCTCACAACCTTGTTGTCTACTCTAGTAACTCTAAGCTTGGAAGACCTGCTTAGGTAGAATCATTCCTTATGGCAGGAGTTAAAAGACTTGATGGAAGGACACACAGGACTTGTGGATGCTAATCCGCAAGATCATGATGTGATTACACAGATCCCAAGTCTAACTCTACACTCAACTCCTAAGTCTTTGCACATCAATGCTTTTTGGGAAGGCACTGAAATGCATGCAGTTTTACTCGTCCTAGCCTTAGGAGATATGATGCGAAAAGGAATTGTAGACACAGGCGCCGATTGACCTACCATTCTCAGATGAGGAAGAACTATATGGGCAGGTTGCTAAAGCCGCAACCATGCCAATTGAGGAGCCAATTGTGCCGCTTTGCATGATGGCAGGAAGCTCACTCAACTAGGCAAACCAGCCTCGTTCCATATCCCCAACAACAAACTAGAGCTTCAGGAAATCGTAGAGTATCTGACCAATAAACTGGAAGGCAACTTGGCTGCTAACTTAAAACCTCTACATGATCTATTAGCTAAGTTAGAATGGAAATGGACCAAGGTCCACGACCTGAGTTTGGCATATAATTGGGCTTTAGTTACTGATGACAAGGAGACTGGAGAGGAAAGCTTAGGTGATGATGAGCAGTCAGAAGGACAGGACTTTGATAACGAGGAGTATGAGGACTATCGCTATATGGGAGAGGAGAGTGAAGAAGAGATAGATACAATAGAGTATGACATGGAAGGAAAAGCGATAGAACAAATCAGGGCAAACTCGAGGCCTAGGAGAGGAAGGACCAGTCAGAACGAAAAAGGAGTCATGCGAATGGAGTGTGACAGATCCTGGCTAGAACACATAGGAGCCGTGGATTACAAGCTAGTCGGAGTGGCACGACCATGGGTAATCCCAGTGCTCAATCCAGATGCATCTACTGAACTACGACCCCCTGGGAAACACCTTCCTCAAGTGAGGGCTGCGAGTTTAACTCAGAGTTGGAAGTTAGCACTGAGAGTGATCCCGATATACCACAACCTTCTAAAGTCAAACGCACCAAGGGAGACTTGCCAGTCCACCTAAGGCGCAGGAGGCTAAAGGAGGAGGCCAGGAAGCAAGCAAAGGACTTAGAAGCAGAAAGGCAAAAGAAATCGCAGGATCTACCCAAATGGTTTACAAAATTTAAAAAGGGTGACAGAGTGGTGATTCTGTTAGGTGCAAAAAGACAAGGCCAAACTAGTGAACTGATCGAGTTACCCGCCAAAGTCAAGGAAGTTAACTTGGCTGGGGAAGGTGAAAAGCCAAGGCCTGTATTCATTGCAGATGACTTGACGGAGGATGAGGAGACCAAACTTGTTGCACTCTTGCAAGAGTACATTGACATATTTTCCTGGACATTGGATGAACTTAAGGGAGTCGACCCTAGGGTTGTGACTCATAATATCCCAATGGTCCCTAATGCAGTGCCAACAAAACAATGACCTTACCCCATGAATCCCAAACACGCCCATGCAGTAAAAGAGGAGATTGATAAACTCATGAGGGCAGGATTCATATATGAGATCGAGCACACAGACTGGGTATCGCCTATCGTGATTGTCATGAAGAAAAATGAAAAAATCCGAGTGTGCGTGAACTACAAGAAAGTGAATGCCGCTACAAAGAGGGATAACTATCCTTTACCTTACACCAAGCACATGCTTGAGAGGGTAGTAGGTAAAGAAGCCTACAGTTTTCTGGATGGTTTCTCGGGCTATAATCAAGTTCAAGTGCACCCTGATGATAGGCATAAGACTGCCTTTGCCACGGAATGGGGTGTATTTTCCTACATTGTCATGCCTTTTGGGCTGATGAACGCACCTGCGACTTTTCAACGCCTAATGTGCACTATCTTTAAGGACATGCTTAGACACAAATTGGAAGTGTTTGTAGACGACTTATGCGTACACTCTAGTTGGGCCAAACACTTAGAGAAATTGAGAGCTGTCTTTGAAAGGTGTAGGTTGTACCACCTCTCGTTGAACCCCTTAAAGTGCCAGTTCTAGGTGAAACACAGATGCATATTAGGCCATGTAGTGTTAAGGAACGACATTGCCTCTGACTTTCCTAAAGTCAGAGTCATTGTTGACTTACCGCCACCCGATAACTACAAGGGAGTTCAGTGCTTCTTAGGACACACTGGATATTATCGACGCTTTGTACTAAATTACACACTAATTGCTAGACCATTGTACAAGTTGTTGATAGTGTTCGAGTGGATTGAGGAATGCCACCGCGCATATGAGGAGTTGAAAAAGGCTCTTACTACTGCACCAATCTTACGAGCCCCAGACTGGAACATAACGTTTCATGTACACATAGATGCCTCTAAGTTTGCTATTGGAGCTGTGCTATGCCAGCCTGGTGAAATAACTTAGATTACCCGGTGAGTTTTGCCAGCAGGCAGCTCACAGAGATCGAGATGAACTATTCCACGACAGAAAGGGAGGGGTTGGCCATGATATTTGCGGTAAAGAAATTTAGACATTACCTGTTGGTCACTTCCTTTGTCTTCTTTGTTGACCATCAAGCCTTGCTATATCTTGTGAACAAGCCTTGCACTACGGGACGCATAGCTAGATGGTTACTCCTTCTACTGGAGTTTGACTTCTCTGTGGTTGTACGCAAAGGAAAGCAGCACTACATGGCTGACCACATGTCCCGCATACCCACAGGAGAAGCCGCTGGAAAAGGCATACCTGACGATTTACCGGATGCTCATCTCTTTAACTTGTCTAGTGAGAGAGAATTGTCTAAAGCTGATCTAACGCCGTACTGGGCCGATGACATAGTGCAAGTGCTAGAGAGCGGACTACCTGAGAGACCCATTGAGAAGGCCAAGTTGAGAAGACTTATCCTGAAAATTCAGCCATACAAACTGATAGCCGGCCAACTCTATAGGTTGGGACAAGACGGTTTATTATGCAGATGCGTATGTGAGCACGAGATGCACGATGCATTGAAAGAAGCACATGGCGAAATCGTTGGAGGATACTTTAGCGGGGACACAACAGCCCGAAAGGTGCTACAATCCCAACTATGGTAACCCACCCTTTTCTGCGATATAGCTAAATTCATAAAGCACTACGATGAGTGCCAAAGAACCAAAGTGCCTATGTGGAAAGACAAGATGGAGTTGACCCCTGTCATAGCCCGAGACCCTTTGAAAAATGGAGCATCGATTTTATTGGACCTATCAGTCTTGCGGCACAATATTCCCAAGCTCGCTACATCATAGTGGCAACCGATTATCTAACGAAGTGGGCAGAGGCATGAGCCACGAGGAAGAATGATGCTAGAACCACTGCAAAGTTCTTGTGGGAGCAGGTCATTTCACGGTTTGGCTGTCCAATCGAACTTGTAAGCGACCAAGGCACGCACTTCATTAATTAGGTGATTTCCCACCTACTCTCTACCTTCCTAATAATTCATTGGAAGTCCTCTCTCTATTACCCTCAGGCTAATGGCCAAGCCGAATCCACGAATAAAATCTTAGTCAACGTGCTTACAAAGGTAGTGTCTACTTCAAGAAGTAACTGGGACAACAAGCTAATGGCAGCCTTGTGGGCCTATCGCACAACTTATAAAACGACTGTAGGACAGACGCCTTTTAGGCTGATGTACGGAATTGAAGCCATTTTACCCTTAGAATTCTTCATCCCTAGCTTAAGGATAGCAGTCCAGGAGCGTTGGGAGGGAAGAGAGGCTTGGACCAATCGCTTAGTGGAGTTAGAGCGCCTAACGGAGACCCGACTCCTCGCCACTCACTCTCTGATTTGTGAAAAGGCTCGATGAAAGTTGTGGTTTGACAAGCATGTCAAACAACGAGACTTTGAACAAGGGGACCTTGTTTTGATATACTCTATAAAAGGACATAAACAGAAGATGAAGTTTTGGGGGCTAGGGGCTTTTAGAGTACGCATGATTGGTAGAACAAGGAATGTTGAGTTAGAGACACTTGAAGGCGAAGGAATAGGCTTTTTTAATGGCAGTCGCATAAAGAAGTACTATCCTCCTTCCCATCCATTACATGAAACACCCATGCTAGAACCCCCAATGAACGTATGCATGGCTACTATAACCGACCTTACAGATCAGGACAAAGAAGCAGTGGCACCGACATATCTATGAATCACAGTCATAGCAGGAGCGACATATTCTTTCGATGCCTTGATTGATGAACGTGCTGACTACAACATCTTGATGCATGACCATTGGACACACATTGGTCAACCGAAACTACAACCCACTAATGCCAAACTCACCCCATTTGGGGGTAATGCTTATTCACTCCTAGGGAAGTGCAAGGTAGTCGTTTCTATTGAGTCTGAAAGTTTACCAACTTTCTTCCATTTGCATGACACTAAAGGAGCCGGTAATATGTCACTATTAGGTCATACTTTCAAGAAGCAAACGAACTGTAATGTGGATTACAACCTAAACCGCATTCATCTTGCTATAGGCAATGTGCATATAGTGACAACTTTCAGCAAGGGCTGTCCTGACTCCTCCACCATTACCAAGCCATCGGTAGAAAACCCTACGACCACGCTTCAGCCCAAGTCTAAACAGAAGAAAACTAAGGCCTCATGCCAGGCTCTCGACCCTAGGCCCAAACCCACCAAGAGTGCTCACAAGGTCAAGGAGTCCAAGCTTATATGGGTGCCAAAACGGCAAAGACCACATCCGGGTAGACCACCCAAATGTGATTCTAAACATCAAAATAATAAGCCATCACGTCCTAAGAGGCAGTCTAGATGCTATCGACGTAGACACGCAACCACGCTGCGATGGATCCCCAAAGAGTGCGAGCACAAGGATACTACATCCGGGTAGACCACCCAAATGTGATTCTAAACGCCAAAATAATAAGCCATCACGGCCTAAGAGGCAGTCTAGACGCTATCGACGTAGACACACAACCACGCCGCGATGGATCCCCAAAGATCTCTTGCGAGCACAAGGATACTAAGAGGGAAACCCCTGGATTTGGGTGCCTAAAAATGGCAAGTTTAAAAGCTCATCTACAAGCAATCTCACCCCAGTGAGGGAGGCTTGCACACATGGGGCCCAGGGCATAGTCAGCAAACCATTGCCCGCTGTGGCTAGTAAGCCCCAGCTCATCTATCGACCAAAGCAAACACCACAAGCCTTAGACTTACCTAATCCAGAGAACTTAAATACCCCCATGACTGCTCACTCAGAACCCATCACAACTCCCATGCCCCCGGAGCTTCCTGCAGCACCTCAAAGTGCTTCGGAGTGCAAAGCCACACCTGTGACACCAATGATGGAGTCACCACTATCCAGTCCATTTGCACCATTCCCACCAGTAGGTCTTAAACCTTCCTACGCGGTAAAACCTTTCCTTTCCTTGGCTAAAGACCTCGCCGCGACTTCTGGGGATGACTTAGTAACGTGCATCAAGATGTTGGACAAAACTTTCACTACATTCGCTAGAAGTTATGAGAGGCTAGACCTAGGTCTTCTTGACAAAACACTTGCTTCGGATGTTCGTGCATTACCATGAACTTGGGAAGAATACGAACTTATGACCTGTAAATTCCCCAAAATTGCTGCTGAACTGATAGCAAACGACGAAATCTCAAAGGAGCAAGTTGCCCTCAGAAGAATAATCACTTCATATCGTAAGCCTCTACGTTATGTTCCTAAGCACGAGTTGCAAGAGCTCACGCAGATTGCAAGCTCACCTTCCACGTTCTTGCAGTAGTGGTTTGCTCTAAGAATCCAATGGGAGAAAAAAGGTTGCCGGATAATGACCAATGCTGAGCAATGCAGGGCAGTTAAAACCATCGAATGTGACCCTACTTCTGTGGCACCTATCTCGTTTAGGGTTTTGGCCATCACCCGCAACCAGCATTTAGATGACCATATGCTCGCTCACCCTTACATTGACCAATTCCTTACGGAAGAGGATTTACATGTTGCAAGCCACCTTAATACTGGAGATCTCTTTCATGATGTCTTGACCTATATCTCCCAAGTCTCCATCCAACCATCTGCTCTTGATTGTCATGCCCAACTCGAATACAATCCAAGCTTCTATGATTGGTTATTGGCTAAGTAAGTCAATCCACGAAAAATAGCATTTGCCTCGTACTTCCTATGCTAATCCTAGGAAGGATTCCTTGAAAGATCCAAGACGGGGGGGAGCAATGTGAGCAAGAGCAGAGCAAAATGAGAGTCATCAAAATGAGAGTCATGCTATCTAGCAGAATGTTATGATTAATTGAGTTTCAATGGAAGATACTGCAAAGGGAAAACAATAGTAATTGCTGCTGTGAGCCTGTCTCTAAAATTCAAGCCCCTAAGCAAGTATAGCAATTTTTGACACATAATTTTTTTTCTCAAAATTGAGTTTTGTTAGAAATAAGCCGATTTTTAAGCATTAATGTTGGCATGGTGTGTTGATAGGTAACCACCATGGCAGGATAAGACAAAGGGGGCAAACTCCCATTTTTTGAAGAAGAGATGACCAAGTTTGGCATCAGCGTCGAGACACGAAGATTCAGTCAATTCACCTTCAAACACACGCTGAACCTAGATGAGGCCATCTTGGAGGAACCTGCAGTCAAAGAATTGGTGGACAAATGCCACCTCCACAAGTATGTGGAAAAGGTGGGGCAGGTCGTGGATTACGGCATGTGTGCTGAATTTCTGAGGAACTTTGACAAGGGCAGGAACTGTGGCACTATCACAGTGAGGACAGGGGAGTAGAAAAGAAGAGTTGAAGTGCCCCTCAATGTGGCAATCATAGAGAAGGCCTTGGGGCTTGTACCCAAGAAAGAGAGGCGACCGAGAAGGGATGTTTACGCCATGCTGGGGGTAAAGAAAGAAGAGGTGCACACAGTGGATGGAATCAGCTTGGCTGACATCTCGGATCCAGCAGTGAAGGTGCGAGTGAAGATGATCCACATACTCTTTTTGGGCCAAAGGTACAACACATTGATGAACAGGATCGGGGTCCCGTTGTTAGAAAGCATCGCAGCAGGAGTCCCTGAGGAGGTAGACTAGAATGGGTTCGTGCAGAAAACCATTCAAAGCTCAACTGCCCTTCTCACTCCAGCGAAAGCACCAGCAGGAGGAGAATCCCCTGCCTCAACAGCATGCTCCACAAGGAAGAAACCTACCTCAAAGGTGGCCACAATTAGATATGGTGGTGTTTTGACATCCATCATAGATGAAGCAATGAAGGATGCTGGAGTCATGGAAGAGTAAGCTGCACATCAAAGCCCACCTCACCACGAAGGAGAATAATCAAGTGAAAGAATGATAAGTGACAAGGGAGAACAGGAGGTGCCGCCTACACAAGCAAGCAAACCAGAAGGACAAAAGAAAGGGGATAGGAGAGAGAAGGAAAGGAAAGAGAAATTAAGCAAAGAAGAACGAGTTGAAATCAAGAGGGCTCAAAGAGAGTCTAGGAGGGCCGAGGAAGAATGAAGGAGAAAAGAGGAGGAAGAGCTTGCAAAGATAAGAGAAGAATCAAAGAAGGCAGAAGAGGACAGGAAAAGAAGGGCGGAAGAAGAATCTAAAGAGCAAAGACTGAAGGAGCTGGCCGAGTTGGCAGAGGCTACGCGAAGATCTGTGGAAGAGACCCACGGGGGTGGAGAGCTCGAACCTGTGAGCCCCTGACATAAAGTCGAAGCTAGTTCAAGTGTGGAAGCAGCTCCAATGGGCTGTAGGCAAGGGCAAGTCCCTACTACATCCACTTTCTTCCTCTTTTGTGGCTGCAACGACTGAAACCATGACTACAACCACCACACAACCCACACCTCACCTCGACACGTCACAGCTAATGAACATGATGCAAATGCTAGTGAGCAAAGTGGCCGAGATCGTGCCAGGAACCAGATTGAAAAGGCCCACTGCCACAGATGCAGAGTCACGGCAAGACCCTAAAAGACAAAGGCTGGAGGCATCAACCACCACATCCCATACTCCCATGCCTGCCGACACTGACTATGACGCATATGTGGCTGAGCTACTGGCACAACTAGACAAGGCGAAAGAAGAGAAGAAAGTGGCCTTGATAGAGCTAGAAAAAGAAAAAGAAACGTCAGCTGCTCTTAGGATAGAAGTCTCAAGGCAGGGAGCCAACCGACGAAGAGAAATGAAGGACCTGTAGGACCAGCTAGTAGCAAAAGCAAAGGAAGCCCAGGACAACGAAAGCCGCCTTAGACAAAGGCTAGAAGACGAAGAGCAGAACCTGGTGGCAGAGCAAAGGAGTCTAAAGCTACTAGTGCAGCAACACAATGATCTACAGCAAAAGGTCGCTCAAGTGGAAATGCTAAGATAGAAGGTTCAGGAAGGCGAAGCCAGTACACCACAAGAACATACCATGGAGCTTCGTTTGTGGTAGGAGCTAGAAGAACAAAACAGATTAATAAGTGAAATTGAGTTTCTGAAGAGTGAAGGGCCAGGAGTCTCAGCAGCAGAAGCAAAACGGCTACAAGATGAAGCGCAAAGATTACACGATGCATTGGAGACCTCCCAGGAAGATGTAGAGGTCCTCATGGCCATGGCTTTCAATCAAAAAAGGCTATTTCTTGTTGAGATCCAAAGCCAAGAGCAGCTAGTCAGGAAAAATCAGAAGTACTGGCCGAGATGCACCAAAGGCTCAGCATTGTAGATCAAGCCAAAGGGATTGCTGAAGAGCAGCTAGCTCGGAAGTCAAGAGAAATGAACCAGTTGTAGTTTTTAACAAATGAGTAGCAACAGGTAGTGACCACCCTGGCGAGCCAACTGGAGGAAGAGAGAAAAAGGATGGAAGAAAGAGCTATGGACTGGGAAAGGAATAATTTTGACAGGGTGAGAGACTTGACCAAACGCTTGGCAGTGGCAGAATGTGAAAGGGTGCTTGCAAAAGCCAAGGTTGAAGCTGCTGAAATAACTACTAAAACACAGCCGGCAGGCCTTCCTCAACACGGTACTCCATGTCACACAAGCTGAGGCCGATGATCAAGTGGAAAAGGTGAAAAGAAAGTTGGAGCTGACTACCTGAGCTCTAAGATATGGTCTTCAAGAGCGGGAGCTCCCAACGAGTACAGGGACCACTAAGGAGCAACAATTCCATTATTTACGCCGTACAGCCTTTCCACTGCTGAGCTCAAGGAGCTAGGTTTTGAGGAGCATGAACAAGCACCACCACCACCGCTGCCAGTCATCCCATCTGTGGTTGAGCGGCATGTTGAAGAGGATCCGGATTTCGACCAAGGTGATGAAGAAGAGCAACAAAGAATGCCGAGTCTGCCTCAACCCGATCTCCCACAGGAAGAACCTGCAGATGCCCATCTGCCTGAGCGTATAGTTGCAGCAAGGAGGAGAAGACAAAAATTAGTTGAGGAGGCCCAACGCCGAGCACGCATAATTCCAAGACAACTTCCTGAAGAGCCCATGCCATTGAGAGCTGATGCACATCCTGTAGACTGGCCCTAGGAGTTGGTCATCTGGCGTCAGCAAGAGCTCCACAAAAGGCCATTTGAGCTCTCATTTGCTTTCCCACGCTCTTTGGACCGGGCCCTACCTCTAGGAGTCTTGGCCAAGATCAAGGATTTGGCTAATGAGCTTGCAAACAGGTGGATTGAAGAAAGGAGCCTGATAATGACTAGGTGGCGACAAGAACCACAGGATTACTAGGAAGATAAGGTCAATATGGTTCCCAAAACCGTCCAAGGCTACGAGGCACAGCCGAAATGGCGGAGGAGGATTTGGGACACCAATTTTGATGCATGGACCGCCTTTTGCAGTTCACTCCCCGAAGAGCGCAATGATCCTATCTACATGCCCTACCCCCGTAGGCATGGAGGGGACTATGATAGAGACTTGCATGGGGATTACGACTTCCCAAAAATAAATAATGTAAATGCTAGGAGCCCCGAGGAATGCTTAGTGTTTATGTTAGAAGATATACTTCCTTCTATAAATCGTTTCCTTGCAGACTTCTCTTCCTGCCCAGATCCAACGTTTTTGACCACTTGTAATTACCTCAGACTCATCAAATTTCCGCTACTCCAAAGACCCACAGCAGAGGAAGCCCATCTCCCCCCACTCTTCTTTGATATCAACCTAGGAATAGATAGTAGAGCTATGATTAGGTTAATGATGCGGGCTACTCTCCTTCCTTCCTTTTGTCTTATAGCTCTTAGAAAATATGAGTGACACCCGCTTCACAAGGTGTAATCACCCTTTCTTGTCAACCACTCCTCTGAAAGCTAAGGCCGTTATTAAAGAATACCTACAAAGTCGCACATTCTTATCTCAATGCCTGTGACCGCCCCGTGATTAAATGGGTATAATATGCCTTGACAATTGTACTCCCTCTCTCATTCTCAAAAAAAGAAAAGAAAAAGAAAAGGAAAGAAAAGAAAGCAAAGAGAGAAAAAGCCACAAGGAAACAAAGACAAGGTGACTGGAGAGAAAGACAAGAGCAAAAAATAGCAAAGCTGAAAGATGAATCCACTACTAAGCAAGTTAACAAGGAGAATACTTCACATGTGCTTGCAGTCTCCCTTCATTGTTATTGTGCACCACACTCACTGCATCTAGGGTTCTCCCTAGCCCCTTCCCCATTTCACACTTAGGGCACATCAAGGGCAGGACTTTCAGACCTGTCACCCTAAGTTTTGCACTGCACCTCCAATGACGCACGAACTGGGTCCTCAAGTGTGGGACATTCCCAAGGGCTTGCCCAAGGTTAGACCCATCTCCCAGTTCCACTGGCACGGGCACCATGCACTACACAGTGAGACAGACACACCCCCTAGGAAGTGCACAACTTTTCTTGCAGGTTATGTTCGTGTTTCAAGAACTGGCTGCTTGACTGAAGAAGATCATCCACTACATCTTCCAATGACAAGGAATTTTTCCATGAATCGGACATGACTCCATTACTGCAACTTCAGGAGCTTCGCTGTTAAGGTTTAAATGGCTCAACAGATTTCATGTTGCTAGCCATCTGCCTGTTGATGGCTACCATGATTGAACCAAGTCAAGGTAGAACTGCCATTGGCATAGATGTTGGAACCTTATCGTCCAATGATCCATGCCCAACACCTCAAGATCTACGAATCGCTTATTGATTCCACAAGCCTTAAGACCTTCAACTCAAAATTGAAGACTTTCAACTCAAAGACAAGGATCTTCAATCAAAGCAACGGATTTTCAAGGCAAACAGTGTTCGGGGGGTTTCTCTAAAATAAATCCCTCCAATACCACCCTCCTAAGGGATTTCTTATTGCTTCAAGCATTTCTGATACTCAAAAGACGATCGGCTACATAAGGGGTGCCACAACAGTGTGAAAGATGCCGAGTATCTTCATGAAGCCTAAAGCATGCCGGAATCTTTCCTGGTCATCGTCCTTAAACCCCATCACCTATCATTCACCCAACCACATTGGAAGCAGTGTCATCCACCTACCTGTTCCACCTAACAGCCGACCTAACTAGCCACTACGTCCTTGTCACCCACATCTTCGGTGCATGCTACAGCCTGCTACCTACGACAGTGAGTGCCATGGGACTGGCACTCGTCTAGGAGGGGGGTAATGTTAACCCCAACATGAAGAAAGCAAAAGGAAATAAAAAAGACGCAGGGCAAAGGCAGAAAAAAGGTAGCCCGACTGAAGAAAGAATAGGAGAAAAGGCCAAAAGTGCAAGGGCAACCTTAAAAGACCAAGGCAAATGCAAAAGGGGAAAGGCGCATTTTAAAATAAAAAGGCGCACCCTGAAATCTTGTAAAAGAGCGTCGGGCTCTCACCCGTGCAATTTGTAAATGTAGACGGGCAGTGGAAAGGAATCTAGGAAGATAGAAGGACAATGGGAAAAAGGGCCTAGGCTACGGGGCTGGCCATGTAAAAAAGAGGAAAAGGGGATGACCGCCCAAAAGGGATTTAGGGTTTTGTATATAAAGTTGAAAAGTGAATGAGAAGCTCATTCTTGTGTGTGGCCAAAGCTTCTTCTTCTTCTTCTCTTGTTTCTTGCCTTCTTGCTTGTGCTTGAGAGAGGGATTGAGAGAGTGAGAGGGAGTGAGGGAGTGAGAGGGAGTGAGGGAGTGATTGTGTGAGAGTGAGGGATCTTGGAGAAGAAGCTCTCCATCTTCTCTCTTCATCTTCCCCTCCTCTCTTCTCTTCTCTTGTCTCGCGCGTGGCTATGGAGGCTGAAGCTCATGGGAGAGGGATTGAGGTTGCTTGAGCTTGCCTCAAGGATCGTGGAGCTACCAGTGTGCAAGAAAGAGGAGGGTACTCGATCGAGCATCAAGGTAAGCTCACTACAGCTGTAAGGTAGGCATTGGGCATCGGCTATGTGAGAGGTAGCCATGGCCGCTCGGTTCGAAACACTTGAGCAATAAGTGGTCCGTAGGTCTCAGGGTAGAGCTTGTAGCTCCCCTTCATTCAGCCCAAGAGTATTTAGTATGCATTTACTGTTATAAACTGTGTATTTTCAGCCCCAAAATTAGGCCAAAATCATAGCATTACATGTAGCTTCAATCCCCCAATCAATCGGGATGCAATAGGCATCAAACCGGTTATGTAGTCATGCCCAAACAAGCGTAGGCATACAAATACATACTATCTCAGACCTGAAATCTGTTGCAGAAGATTCTGTCATCAAAATTTGGCAAATCCGACATCACCATCGCGTCCGGAGCGTGCCAAAACCCCAACTTAGACTCTTACCTTGCTTGAATCGGGTTCTAAATGCCCGAGATATGACAAAGAGTGATTTTTAGGCCAGATTTTGAAACAGGTGCAAAAAAAAACGTGAGCTTAGTGGGGGGTCTGTTGTCCCACGTGTCAACAATGGGGCCCAAAGGGGGCACAAATGAGGGCCAAAGCAGGCCTACACCAAGCCTCAGCAAGCCTTGATAGGCTGGAAGCAAGATCCAGGTGAAGGAAGCTCCAAGAGGTGTGAGCTATGGCTGCCCACAACTTGTTTACAGCCTGTGAGACCTGTGAACTAAAGTAAAACTTTGAAATAATGAAGCAATACCTCAATGTCAATGCCCTGATGGTGCCTCAATAGGCCAAGAAGAAGTTCGGGAAGCTGGGGAGTGACAGGAGCTCAAGAGAATGAGCTATGGCTGCCGGGAAGGAGACCCAATGTGAGTGAGGAGTCGATGGGAAGTTGAGAATGCCATGAACCAAGCCCAAGAGTCGGGAAGCCGAGCTTTGATACCAGTTGAAAGGGAGAGAAGGACCGAAGCTTGGAATGAAGAGCTATGGCGGGAGAGCAAGAGCAAGAGAGAGAGAGACAAGAAATGAGAACTCCAACAGTCACGATGTTTGACCGGGCCTTCCTTTATTCAAACTGTCACTAAAAGAATAAAGAATAAAGTGACGGTGACGGGCGCCCGCCACTTGCAGTGTGCAGTGGCAGTGACTGTCAGTGTAGTAATACACGGGAGGCTAGGCAGAGGCGCCTTTACCCCCAACAATGAACATTTCGGCCATTTGACAACATTTGCAGCCCCATGATGAGCTCATGCACCTTCTTTCCATCTTGGATCACTAATCTATGTTTTGTCTGGATGTGCCGTTGGAAAGATATTTGATACCCCAAGTCGTTTTTATTATCCATAATTGTATCACAATCTCTACACGATCCACAAAGGGCTCTAAGATAGAGCTCTTGAAAGGAACAAAGAGTGCAATACCACCAATATAGATAAATCGGTTGCTTAAGTCAGAAAGTTGCAACTCTAAAGAGGCGCAACAATAAACCGAAGGAAGAGGACTTGGGCTCTTGATTTTAAGACATGAGCGATCATGAAGATTCAGTCCACCCTTGGATTGTTGTAAATCAGAGCAACAACCCACCTCTTATGGTGTAGATGAAGGGACTATTTCTTGTAACTAATCCATCACTTATCCAGTTAGAATTTTGTCTATGGCTTGCACTTTGGTCCTATTTGTTGAAGCTTACACCTCTCTTTCAGCAAGTTAGGCATTCTCTTGTAGATCTTCCCTCTTTCTTCCTTTAGTAGGCCAATGCTCTCTCGATGCCAATTTTCTATTATGAACATTGCATTCTCTTTGCTTCGTGAATCAACAAAGAACCAACCAAGCTACTCACACCTTTTTAATCCTCTCTCCATCTTTCTCATGCAATCATGGCTATGGCCACCTCCATATCAACTTCTTTTTTTTCTCCTTTTCACAATAGTAGGCTTCCTCCTCAAAAATCCATCCCCCCCCGGCACCTTCTATCTCCTTCTTATCCCTTCTTTTTTCAAATGCTTGGGATCCTCTTTCTTTTGTAGGGTTCTTTTTGGATAAGCATCCTTCCAAGTTCTCTATTCACACACTAGCCATGCATAGGCAAGAATATATCTGTACATAAAATATGTATGTGTAGAAAAAATGTATGCACACACAAACAAAGATACACAATCACATATATATGTGCTTATGCAGACACATGCCTATACAACTCTAACATACATCCTTGAAAACATGTACATTTCAGAAACTTGCACACTAAGCATGTTATTAGAAATGTATATACATAACATCACATAAACATTGCTATATATATAAGAAAGCAAGTACATGCATTCCAACATGTAAGAAGCCTTATAATACACAAGTGCACATATCTACATAAATACATATACATAAGAGGCCATAGACCAAAGTATAGTCACACACATACATAAAAAATAATGGTCCTCTCTTTTCACCTCTCAATTTGTTGAAGGAAAGCATACACTCACCCTTTTCCCTCACAATCATCTCGTTACCATGTGAAGTTTGGTAGGAAACTCAAACCTCTCACTATCGCCCATTGCATGGGCTCCTACATGACCCTTGAATGTTCTAGGAGAAAATTATGCTTATGCACTGAAGAACAACATGCTCAAGCATAGATGCTTCAAAGAGAAGATATAACTGAATCATGGCACGCATATCAAAGCACTCGATTCTTACATATATAAACATAGATGAATTGGAAAGGTTGTGCCTACATTGTAATGAGTGCTTAATGCATTTATGCAAACATAGTTCCTTGATTAACTTTGGGTCCTCTACACTCTAGAACCTCACTTTTCATTGAAGGAAAATAACTCCACTCCAGCCCCTCTCTCACCAACACTCTTAACTATGAGGATATTAATCATCAAAATCCTAACTTAAGTTGAGCTAATTACTCGTAGCCTCACCTCCCTTAACATTAGTCTTGTAATTTTCCACGAAAGTGGTTGCAAGCCATTTAACTAGCTTAGGTCCTAGTTTACTATATTTGAAATAACACGTGCATATGATACCCAAATTGGATGGGAGCTTACTAATATTGTAAGATGGTATAATAAAAGGTTTTGAACAAGTTTCAAGTGAAATTTAATCATCTATAAAAATTGGATTTTCAAAAGTGCATGAAAATTTGTAAAAATAGCACATATAGCAATGCTATTTTGAACTCTTTAAAAAACTTTACATTTCTTATCTTATTGTTATTCTCTTAGTGGAAATGCATGCTATGCATACTAAATTATTTTCATGGAAGTTTTGGCTTGGTTATAAATTTTTTTGAGATTTTTTAAATTAGAAGCACTAGAAGTTTTTGATTTTTTGCAAAAATGGTATCAAAGCTGGAAACAAAATATACAATTCCTACCTTTTTTGACCCTTTTCTATTTGCTTCCAACCAGTACCTTGTTTTAATCACATTTTCCTAAAACAATTTCTTCTTAATCTTTCTCGTTGATTAAAAATGGAATTTGGTAGAGGGTCCAAATTGCTACAAAAGTGGTTTTTTTGCTACAAGATTAGTGTCAACCATCCCATACTTTCTAATCTAGGGCACCTAATTACCGTTAGAATTCGTAGTGTGTTGTCCATGATGTGTATGCTCAATTAGAGTGTACTCTCTTAAGTGCTAGTGCTTCTAGGTTTTGCTGATTGAGTATACCCTCAACAAGCCTCATGCTGCATGGTTCATGTAGAAGATGTAGTTCAGTGCATCTTCCCAATGGCATGGAAGTTATTAAAAGGTTGCGGTATAAAAGTCCCAATATAGTGTTCTAAAACAATTTGCAATGTAGTGTTTGTGATTCTTGTCCCCTTTTATGTGCATAACTTAAAGCTCAAGAAAACATATATTCTCTACTTTTGCTTAGCTCTTTGCATGCAGCTCCTTCTATTCATGTATATACAACATTCAATCTCAACAAAGAGTTATATACATTAGGAAATATCAAAGTAAAACAGAGATCCAAACTCCTAGTATATCAAGAGATTGAGTTTTATTTCATTATTTTAAAAAATGTGTAAACAATAAGAACACACATGTAGAAGGTCCCAAAACCTAGATTCTTAATAGTGTTTGTTGAGGCCTGTTACATGTTTGTGATGCCTTGAGAATATGTAAATAATGTAAAATTGGAATATATTATGAGTTGGTTCTAGTGTGATCATGTGTTAGAAAATAGTGTATTATGAGTATCATTAGATTGAGAGTTTTATACAAGTATATTTACATCTTCATTCTTGAATTTGCTCTGACTCTGAATGTGTACTTATACAAATTTGCACTTGTGTTTCCTTGTTTCTATTTATGTGTACTTGTATGTGTGGAGAAGTTTTATCCTTGATAATGTATAAATGTATGTAAAAAGGAATTTATTATAAGAGCCTTTATTATATATTTTTTGACATTAGCCTCTCGAGCTATTTCACATGCCATCATCAACTTGCAGATTATTTATCTACATGCATGGGGTCCTATTATCATGAGGATTCACACGAGATTGCTATGTAAGCATCACAATATACCTCGATTTATGATAGATATACTTAATCTCATATCGTCAATATTCCACAGATATTGTAAGTGAAGCTCAAGCATTTATGATATCTCATCAACCTTCATGACAATGCCCCTACTCTTCAACCCCAACGTCTCACACTCCATAATAATATTCACAACTCCAAGGAAAATGCATACTACTTAAAGAGCAAAACCCTAGATAACTATACGAAATAAGAAAAAATCATTGCAAGTACCATTCGATTTTTGTTTGCCTTAAAGACACAAAACCATTTCCATTATCCCACACCTTGGCTAAGTTCATGAGTTAGCTCCACATCCATAGTCCTAGTCAAGTCTTTTGGAAAGACCTTTACAATGATAGTCCTAAGTGCATGAGTCAATTCGACATCCATCGTTCTAGTCAAGAATTTTTGGAAAGCCCTTTATAATGGTAGTAGATGTGATGATGACATTATTCAATTGAAAGTTTGGGACATCTAGTTATTTCTTGGACAATGATAGTCCTGAGTGCATGAGTGAGTTCTACATCCATAATCCTAGTTAAGAATTTTGGAAAGCCCTTGATAATGGTATTGGATGTGATAATGACATTATTCAATTGAAAGTTTATGATATCTAGTTATTTCTTGGAAGTGATGGAGGTGCATTATAATCCAACTAATATGCCACATGAGCATACCAATAGACACATGTGAACTACAAAAGGGATTATCTAATTGATTAATACAAATAGTTTAGTATACAACAAGAAAATATGATATTATTATTTATAAAAGAAAGTGCACTATAAGGGGATTTCAAAATCCATTTGAACATGCATAATATAATATCATATTAGTGCAGTGAATACACCCATATCTCAAGCTTACTTCACAAAGATAGTCTCAAGCTTGGTTCACAAATCCAATTAGTCAAGTGAAACTTCTTTGTTACATTATAAAATGAGAAATCTTATAATATTACATGACAAATATAATATACCAAGCACTACCTATAAGGAAATGAATGGCCATATCCTTAAAGAAGAGCACATAAAAGGTAAGGAAAGAGCTTGTCCTTGATTAAAAAGTAAGGTATTGCATTAATCTTATTGCATTCAACTTCAATATGTTAAGAATCCTTATAACTAAATTTTTATGGCATATTTTGAGGCAGATTTTGTTCCGCAAGTTTTATGGAGAATCCATTGATTGGGTAGGGACTTGTTGCATATGATATATCCTCAAAAGGATTGACAAATATCAATTTGAATTTTCTCACAAGATGGTGAAAAAATAAAAGCATCACCATCCGTGCAAAATCAATTCCAGCACATTTGTGTAAACCACCACCAAATGGGATGAAAGTGTATGGTTTGATGTTTGATCCATCAAAACGAGATGGTTGAAAGCTTGTAGGATTTGAGAAGTAACTCTCATCCATGTGGCACCGAGTGATACTAAGAAAAATCTGCAATTAAGCACATCCATGTAAGAAAAGAATCCAAGACTTGATGATGGTGGAATTTTCAAGCTATTTTTAAAACCTTGATGTTGTGATTTATGGTATTATGATAACTTTTCCAACAATAATAAATGAGTATCATTGTTTACTGAAGAATATAGTTGTGATAGAATGATTACCACCCAACCACATGGAATCTGAAATCCTTTGTATTCAAAGTCTTGAAGAGCAATATAAAAGACACCAAATGCTGGAGGGTGCAATCTCATAGTTTCTTGGATGGCATTCCAGGTATACCTCATCTTGTTCAGATCATTCCATGTCAATTGTTCACCATATCTTTTAGATTGTGATATTGCTAGTTGCTCTATTTGGAAGAATAAGAATTTATGTGTGAGTGAGTAACAAAAAACAATATGATATACACTCTCATTGCAAAAACATAGTTCTTCATGTGATGAATAAATCATCTCATAAACCAAAGCCAAAATATTAATGTACTCTATTATGTGGCTTGAAATATTGTTCTTGTAAACACCCATAATGTAGAAAAGTGGTCTTATTACATGCAATGGATTACTTTGCTACTCTCCTTTGTTGGTACACTACTAGAAGTATGCCAAAGGTAGGGTAATTCATACTAGAACGAGTATATTCTTACCCAAAAAAGTGGTTTTATACTAATAAAATAATGTTACTCATATTTGAAGAAACAATTAATGATAGAATGGTTAGAAAAGTGCATTAATCTCTTTTTCATAATCACACATTCAAATAGCAAAACGACATTTGAATTTTAATCATGCACAAAAATCATCAAACCATCAAAATTTCTACGTGTTTTTAATAGCAACACAAGTTTGACAACTCTTTGGGGGCAAACACAAGTTTTTAATAGCAACACAAAATTTCTACGTCTTTTTAATAGCAACACAAGTTTGACAACTCTTTGGGGGCAACACTTAAAGTTGGTCAAGCATAGAAAAAATGTTTATGGCCACTTAGATGACTAAAACTCTATAGTAATGGTAAGTAGCATAAATGAGGTATCCTATATCCCTTTCATGAAGGATCTGAGAAGTACTTTAGGGTATTCATTCATTCAAAAAATATTCATGTGATGTGCATTCAAGCATATGTAACCAAAATGCTTATATACCTTTTTTTGTTGGGGGGAATTTCATTGCTTTTATTAGTGGATGTATTTATACGTATAGTTTGATATCTTTTGAGTTCATTAGCCACAAAAGAATGCTTATGGATGCACCCTTACCCATGGCTCATGCATGCTTAGATACGTACAACATATGCACATTATAATTGGCCGTGCTAAGAGATAGGATGATCTTTGATCTTGATGTAGTAATTTGTGATAGTTTAAGGCAACATGGCTAATAATAGGAAAATCAAAGTCAAGGAGAATGGGGGATCTAAAAATATTCTTACACCCAATTAAGGATGAGTTGAAGATCGAAGCTGAATACTAAAGTATTATGCTATTGTGTGGGCTTGGACAAAACACTTTTCATTTTTCAATATCTATGTAGGCTTGAAAGAGAGTCATGTTATTTGTGGAAATGTTATCTCGGCTTCTCATCCTTGGTTACTATAAATGGCTTATTATCATAAGCTTCTGTTAGAAGGCATATTCGAAAATTGAGTAGCTTTTTTCCCAAAAGTCCAAAAATTCCCACAAATTCCAAATTAGAGTTCCAAATTTTAGTAAGCTCGATAAAAACTTTCAAGCTACACGAAAGCTGCTGTACTTTCTAGAAGTCACTCCACATCTATGACCATATCTAAGGATAACTTTTGAGCTATGACCTTCCACATCTTTTGTCTAGAGTTGGTTAGAATTTTCCCAAATATTAATGAACAACCTAACAATCCCACACTTTTGGTTGAGGTAGTTCACAACTTGGACTCTAATACATGTGAGATATGAACACCTCTCCTCTTGAGGAGGTCACTTATCTCCCCCTTTTTTTTACCACTACTACGAGTTGAAACGGAAGGTTTCCACAGCATTCAAACACCACAAGCCGAAGGTGATGGAGAAGAACCTTTGGCCCAACAACCCTCTTGGGAAAAACTTCGTCGGAGAGTTTGTATTCAGAGATGGTGAGCTGAACGTGAGTCGGATCGGATGGGTTATCTCTCTTATATGTAGAAATCTAGATTTTTGATTTCTTTTCCCCACAAGTTTCGATTGCATTTTGCGCACGTCTATGTTCTTTCCGGGCATATGAAGGATTACCATTTGCATGCATCAATTTATCGAACAGTATATACATCACAAATTTTGGTACCTTTTAGAACCTCTCGGAGGTACTCGGGATGCTGCCATAAGTATTTGCAAGTGAAGACGATGGGCGAGTTGATGGTGTCTTGGCTTGCGAACAGGAGGGACAGCAGAATGTCGACGATTTCCTTGGTCGTGAAGGCTCTTCCGTTCTCGTCCTTAAAGGCGAGGAGAGAGGAGACAAAGTCAGGGCGCAAACGGGCGTCATCATCAGCACTCTGGCCGGCTTGTCGCTGGTGCACCATCTGGCCGAGGAGCTGGTGAAGGCGGGTGCGTGCGACATGAGCTCGGTAGTAGGCAGTGAAGGGGAGGTAGAGAGGGAGGCTGATGAGGCCGGCGCTGAGGGTGTGGAAGAGGCGGGCGACGGCGGTACTGGAGTGTGTATTACGGATGCGGTCAAGGCCAGCCAGGAGGGTGCCGCCGACATCAAGGGTCAGCGAGCGCACCATAGTGTAGAGAACCCCAGCCGGCCGGCCCGCCCAGTGGAGTGCCAGGTGTCGCTCCATGAGGGCGTCCGCACGGGCGACGGCACCCGTCCTGGAGAGGGCGTCGCTGCCAATGCCGGCCATGAAAAGGCGGCGGAGACGGCGGTGGTGGGCCGGATCGCCGGTGGCCACGAAGGAGCTGTCGCCCAGCAGCTTCACCAGTGTGGGCGGCCAGTAGGGCCCGACCAGCCGGCCGTCGTTGCCGAAGAGGAAGCGGTTTGCCTCCTGCCCGTGCATCACCACCGTCGACCTCCCGAACAGCGACGTCCGGAAGACCGTCGATCCATGCCGCCGCGCGCGCTCGTTGATGAACTCGTTCAGCTTGTTGCGCCTCATGCAGCGCAGGAACTGCAGCGTCTCGCCGAGCACGGGCAGTCCGGAGCTACCAGGAGGAGGCCGTGGGGGTGCATTGGCCTCATTAGAGCGCCAAGCCTGACGTGGATGCAGCTTAATGCGACGACCAAATAGCATAAGGATACGATAAACAAGCGGCAACAGAAGCACTGCCGTGATCAGCATCGTGCTGCTAACGTCGACGCCGAAAATCGCCGACTTGCTCACATCCATATTCGTTGGGTATGCCAGAAACCGATCAACGGGAGACGCACCTTTCTTCTTTCCTAGTCGGGGCTACCTAGAGCTTACAATCACCATAGCGCCCTGCCCTCCTTTAAATAGCACAAAACAAAGCTCAGTAGATCCAATTACATCAAAGACACGAAAATAGCAAATAGGAAGGACCTTGGAGTACACGAATGATCTTGTAAAAAAGTTTTTCTTCACGTAATAGTACACGTAGCAAGGTTGAGAGCAATTGTTTGTCGTGAAAGCTTGCATAAAACTTGGCATATTAACATTAGAGAGACATTTCACAAACCTACAAGTTGCTTAGAGCAAAGATTAAGTTCACACAAATTCAAATACCTCACTACCTTGCAAATGGGCATCAACTTCTTGGCCCACATGCATAATTACACAATTGTGCCTTTGTGCAACAATAATACAGCCTTTGTTCTGCACGATCATAATTTTCGATTTGCTATGCTTGATGGTATAGTCCATAATTTTCTCATAATTATCATTATAGATCCCTCTTAACATACACAAGCCACCTTTTACATGGCTTCAACACCACATGAAAGTCTGTTGGATACTATCAATCACACTTGGAGAGATGAAGTAGCTCAAAATACATACCTCCACATCAAAACATTCTATCTTGCACACATCACTTGCTTGCACACTTACAGAGTATTATAATAATTCCAACTTGTTCAATGCCTTGGAAAGAGCCCTTCTTCTCCTTTACAATGCCCTCATTGACCTTGATTCTATAATGATGCCTTGATTGAGTCTTAGATAATAACATATCTTCTATACATATTACTTAAAGGTTTTGATGGGGTGCCCTGTGTCACCTGTAACGGCACCCCATCAAGTTTTGCAAGGGTGCTCTAGGGGTGACACATGGTACCCTGCCGCTTCTCTTTCTCAAATGTAATGAAACTCTGTCATATTAGAAAAAAAAATTGCTTTTCTTTCTTTATCTCACTCAACCTATGTGACATGTTCTACTCCTCCTTTGTCACACTATGAAGTAGGCTAACTCTTTCTTCTTCTTCTCCTTTTTTCTCTAAGAGATCCCTCCCCCCAATCTCCCCTCTCTCTCTCCCCACCATAGGCTGTGTAGGACATCCCAGCTCTCTCTCTCCACAAGTGCACTACGAATCCAAATACACACACATGCTTCTCTCTCTCTCTCTCTCTCTCTCTCTCCATCTAGTGTGGAAGAGAGAGAGAGAGAGAGAGAGAGAGAGAGAGAGAGAGAGAGAGAGAGAGAGAGAGAGAGAGAGAGAGAGAGAGAGAGAGAGAGAGAGAGAGAGAGAGAGAGAGAGAGAGAGAGAGAGAGAGAGCCACCTACTATCACTATTAGTGAGTCCCCCTCCAAAAGCCAACCATGGGACCTTGTGTGAGTGTTTTTAACAAAAGAACTTACCTTCATGAAAGTACAATTCCAAACTCCCTTCAATATACTATCATTGAAGTCATCATGCTCAAGTTCTTAATTTGGACAATATGTACATTCATGCTACATTGAAATTTTCATGATACAATGTTGGACTTCTTGTGATTCTCTTGAGTCTTGCGAAAGAACCCATTTAGGTTCAGTTAAAGAAATCAATAAAACCTTCCTACTCAAAACTTATAATATAAGGGTACATGCTCTTGACAAGAGATGTCACTAATGTCATGGAGTATGCCTCATAACAAAATTTGATCTACATGGGTTATGCCAAAAATTTATTGTACAAAATTGATGCCACTCACAAAAAGCCTATAGCTTCTACCAGTTAATTAAAAGTGATCAATTATAATAGTTTATTATAAGTATAATAAATTAATTAATGATTGTAATTACAATTATAATATCTTATTCAATTATAGCCCATTATAATTATAATATTTGATTAACTTCTTTTAATTTAATTAGTCACCTAGTTGGTTGCCAAGGATGATAGGTGTTAGCAGTATTAATGGAACAACAATTGAAGGGGTGGAAGATGTGTAGGTAGGTACATGGTGTCGAAAAAGACTAATGCGCATAGTAGTTTGTGAACTGCTATACATTGTCACGATCTTTTGCCCACCTAGCACTTTGTTATGCTAACCCCTTCATGGCCTCCTAGGTCCTCAAACCTATTTGTTAAGCTAAGGACCCCTTCATGTTTCATTCCATGGGCCTCACCCTCACTCCTTCCACCTTCACCAACCTCTTCTAAATTATGAGCCTTTCACATGCACCAATAAGTCCTTAATGGGTGAATGAGGAGGATATCACAACCATCTTATAAGAGGGCACGATAGTGACTCATTTTGTTATACCTATAACCTATAAAGGAGTGAGGCTTAATATGTGATGGATATTGTTTCAAAAGATGTAAACACATAGCAAAACTAAGCAACTTTTGAACACATGAAATCTTTGGTGGCTATATGTAAAAAGATTTCATGCTAATGTTAGGTCTTTTAGAAACATACATATGTTGATTGACAAATATGGCATGCATTCAATTCAACATAGAGTAATGTTCATGAAATGGCTCACACGTACATAGAAGTATCCTTATAATACCAAATCCCTTTTCAACTCCACTTCAATAGGCACATATTGGAATATGGACCCTCAAATGCATATGGGAGGCTATTGACCATCAATCATTAATCCACTTTGCATTATTGCCAACTCCTCAATGTGAATGGCCTCATAGAGTCACACACTCCAACCACCAATAGTAGCTGATTGAAAATGTTGTGGGATAGCAACCTTCAATTCTTAACATTGAGCAAGATCTTAGTTGGCAGACATGGCCAAACATTGTGTTAAAGATGTTACAATGATTGGAGGTTTTCACAAGATGAAAGATTAAATATTTTTTTGAACATCTCTCTCTCTCTCTCTCTCTCTCTCTCTCTCTCTCAAAACATTTACTAAGTTAGTTTTTTATGTAGTTGATAATAAGTTAGTTAATCTTGAACCTAGTTGCTCAATTATAGTATATTAACTAGTTAATTAATGTAGCTATTAATAAGTATGTATTTTCTAACTTTATATATTTTTAATCTCTTAAAATATATACACTTTTTTATCATATTTTTATGTGTTCTCTGTACTCTTGTACACTCCCTAAAATTTCAAGAAGTTTTTAATTTAATCTAGGTTATTTTTAATGGTGTGTTGACTTATTTATTTTCTTTTTAAAAGTTCGTTGGCTATCATTTATACATATATATACTCCTTTTAATTTTAAGAATGTATGTAAATATATAAAATTTTTAATGTATCTTGAAACATATAAACTTTTGATGTTTAAAAGGATTTGTTTTCTCTCTTCCTCTCTCTTTCTCTCAATTTTTAAGTAGCTATTGATTAGTTCATTTATGTATTTATATGTTCCTTTTTTATGGTCTCTCTACACACACACACACACACACACACACACACACACACACACACACACACACATACACATGTATGCATGTATGTATGTATACATATATGCATATTTATTAATTTACAATTATTAATATTTTAAATATGAATATACTTAAAGTATAATATTAACATGCATTTTAATTATTTAATAACTTGCACTTGGCCCTTATGAGAGTAACAGAGAGAGATCAATATCCCTATACCTAGCTCCTTTATATACACATACATACACATATATATAGTTAAAGAATTATTAGTTAAAAACTCATACATGAATATATATATACCTTAGCTTTAAAATAATACATACATTAATATGCATGTGAGTGATAAAAAATTATGAATTATATTGTAAGTATATAAAAATTACATATAATAATAATAATAATAATAATACATCATTCATTAGCATAATAATTATAATATAATATAGGATTACATTCTATATGTGTGTGTGTGTGTGTTAATATACATATATATGCCAATATAATTACATTAATATACCTTAATAACGTGTATGCATATCTTAATATAGGATATTATATATATTACTTACAATTATGATATGCATAAATGATATATATAATTATGTATATATTAAGTATATTAATATTAATAACATACATAACTTGCTAACATGTCACATCATGTGCAACATATCCATAAGAAATGGATTAAGAAGAATAAGCCTTCCTTCAGCAGTGGCTCTTGCCGCCCTTATCCACCCCTCGCATGAGAAGATGATGAAGATGCACCTTGCCAACAACCATGAGTTCAACAGCTCAAACAGAACTCAAAAGGTTCCTATTATGTGACATTCTTGGATGCATCCTCGAAAGACGAGTCCTCGAGCCAAGAAGTAACTCATCCTCAAACCAAATTTGAAACTGCTCTCATACCCTTTCAGCTTCCCAAGGAGCAAGCTAAGTCTCCATTGAATGAGGAACTTGGTTCCACTGAATCATCAAAAGAGGAGACCACTTTCTTGAAGGAATCAGATCTATACTTAGGATCTATACCCAGAAGTAGTCCATAGGACTTTCATCTATGAAGTGAAAGGAGAAAAGCAATTCACTTTCATGGATGCTGAAGGTATTGGACGTCACCTGAAGGTGGGTATTAATCTTCTAGAAGAAGAACTATTGGTCTTGCATGACCTACTGAAGGAGAACTTAGATGTGTTTCCATGGTCATACAAAGATATGAAGGGAATTGATCCTACGGTGTGCCAACATCACATTAACCTAGATACTGATGCCAAGCCTGTGAGGCAAAGACACAAGTGCATGAATCCAAATTACTTTGGCACCCTAGTGAAGGCCAAATTACTAAAGCTCCTTGAAGTTGGGTTCATCTATCCAGTGGTCAATAGTGAATGGGTTTTTGCCCATCGTGATAGTACCCCAGAAGAATGGGAAGATGTGAATGTGTGTGGACTTCCGAAAGCTGAATTCCGAAAGCTGAATTCCAAGATGAAGATGTGAATGTGTGTGGACTTCCGAAAGCTGAATTCCAAGACAAAGAAGGATCATTTCCCTATCCTTTCACAGACCAACTATTGGACATAGTGCGGCAGGCCATGAGCTTTATTTTCTCTTGGATGGATTCAGTGGATATAATCAAGTCTAGATCAGCGAAGAAGATCAATCCAAAACAACCTTCACAATAGAATGGGGAACTTATGCTTACAGAGTGATCCCATTTGGGCTATGTATAACACCCCTACTACCTTCCAATGAGTGATGATGGCCACATTCCAAAACCATATGCATGACTTTATTGAGGTATACCTAGATGACTTCTATATCTATAGCCTAATTCATGAGCATTGGGGACACCTAGAGTAGTGTTTTGATAGGTGTCAAGAGTATGGGATCTCTCTGAACCTCGACAAATGCATCTTTGGAGTCTCTTCAGGAGTTCTTTTGGGTCATATTGTCTCTGCACAAGGGATAGTGACAGACCCTACCAAGATTGAGAAGATTGCAACTTTAATAGTGCCAACCAACCTCAAAAAATTGAGGGGATTCCTTGGCCATGTGGGCTATTACAGAAGGTTTATTGCACACTTTGCAACAAAGACAATCCCGTGTGCATAAGCTACTAAGTAAAGATGTAGAGTTTACATGGACTAGTGATTATGACGAGGCATTCAACACCTTGAAATAGTGTCTTCTTGAAGCAGCTATTCTGCAGCCTCCTGATTGGATGAAGAAGTTTCATGTGTATATATCGATGCATCAATTGAATTCCTAGGTGCAGTCTTATGTCAAAAGGGCCCCTCGAAGTTAAATCAACCTATCTATAATGCAAGCCGAAAAGTAACCAACAAAGAATGAAATTACATAGTGACAGAGATTGAGTGCTTAGCAATGGTGTTTGCCTTGGAGAAGTTGTGACATTACCTACTATCGATGCATTTTAAATTCTACATGGATCATGTGGCCTTGTCCTTCTTGATGAATAAGGCTGATGTGAAGGGATGAATGATGAGATGGCTCCTTCCATTCCAGGAGTTCGACTTTGAGATAATGACCAAACCTGGTCGCTCCCATGTTCTGTGGCTAATCATCTCTCACGAATCCGTCATAGCGATGATGAAGAGCATGATGATCCAGACCTTCTTGATGCTTCCCTTTTTCTAGTCGAAACTGTTACCCCATGGTACGCTATCAGAGGGGTTTTTGTCGAAAGGTTGAATCCACCGGGGATCAAAAGTAGAAGGAAGTAGAGATAGAAGATGGAAGAGAAGATAGAGAATACCCAAGTGGTAAACACGACAAAAACAAATCACAATGAATTGAATCAATATGTATTGAAAGAACTTGGAATCTTCGCACTACTCAGAAGCAATCTCTAGGCATTAATTCTCCTGGAGCTCCTTCGTAGACCAAAAACGTGGATAAAAAAAATCAGCTCTTTCTCTATTGTCCGAAACCCAAATCTAATGGCTCCGTTGGCTCCAAAAGGGGGGTAAAACCTCAGGATACCTGCTACGGATCTCCCAGATCACTGCTTCTTCTTCTTTCAATTCAATCTGTAGTTTTCAGCCTGTTTACAACTATCGCGACGCGCACGATTTCATTAATATGTATTTTTCATGAAAAATCTCCTAATTGGCTGAAAAAGCCACTAGCTTTTTGCATGCCATCCTAATTTAGAAGCTTTTTCTAACTTTTTCAAATTTTTACAATAAATAATATAAAAAATAGACTAAAATTATCCAAAAATCTAGTATTTTTGGATAATCCATGCAACTCACAGTAGTACTAATGGCTCAGATCACATTGACTTTCTAGATCAATAAAGAAGTCAGATGATGATGCATTCCATACTTTTTCACACTGTGTCCTCATAACATCATGATATCCACCCCCTCTGAACTTGCACATCCTCCGGTATGTGCCAAAATCCTAGTTGTCACTAGATTTTGAGTCCTCCTCATCATTTGCAACCATATCCTTTGCTTCTTCATCTTCCATATCTTCCTAGCTAGCCCCTGTATCATGGCCACTATTTTCTTCCAATTCTGGCAACTCATAGGCAGTAGATTCTTGCCTTTTGAATAATTTGATTATTTTCCTTGCTACCGGAAGTTTTATGGCTATCCCATCCAGCTTATTTAATGCATAAGTAGCATTATCAAACACCTATCTTACTACATAGGGTCCAAACCATCTTTTGGAAACTTTACGCATGGCACTATGCTGGTTATCTAAACTGCTATCATAAACCAATACCCAATCCCCATCTTGTATGGTTCTTGGTCTCAGTCTATGTCTTTTGTCAAACCGTTTCTCGTTCTGTATCCTTGCTACCCTTAACTTTGCAATTGCTGCCTCTATGTCTTCTGACTTTCTTTCCAATTGTCTAATGCGTAAGGCCAACAACTCCTCTCGATTCAACTCCTCCTCCCAATGTAACACACTCCATGTGATTGTCATCTCTTCTATCAGCATGATAGGTTTTTGACCATACATCAACTCTACAAGCATATATCCTGTAACAACACTATGAGTTGTTCTGTTGGCCCACAAAGCATAAGGGAGCAATCATGGCCACTCTTTTACCTTCTCTCCATATGCTTTTGCCAATGCCTTCACAATAAGTGGATGACCTCTTTCACTTTTTCCATTTCCTTTAGGGTTATAAACTGAAGTTAAAGCAAGCTTTATCCCTAACCGTGCAAAGAAATCATGAGCTTCATCTGCATCCAGCTCACCCCTATCTACTGTAATTTTTCCCACACAGCCATATCGACAAAAGATCTCTTATAAGAGAAAAGTACATACGACATTTGTTGTCTTAGTACATAGAGCTCTCCCTTCCACTTGATTACTCAAGTCTTCACGAGCAAGCACAAGATACCTCATTTGCCAAAGGCCTGTAAGCATTGTAACCAAATCCACCACCCACTTAAAATGAAGAGGCAATGGATATGTGGGTTGCAATCCATCCCGATGTCTCACAACTGAATACATTTGACATGTCGTACATGTTTCCACAAAGTGAGCAACATCCTTATACATACCCTGCCACCAATATATTTCTTTGATCTTTGTAAAAGTACCCCAAACACCTCTATGACTAGCCCACAAGCTTTCATGAAATTCTTGCATTACTTTTCCTTGTGAAGCTCAGTCACCCAAAACTCGCAATGGCATGGCCTATTTCTTTTTAGCATGTTTCCATAAGTATCCATCTTTAAAAAAAATCCATAGGCTTTCCTCTTGATATTCTTAAACTCCTCATCTAACCATTCATCTCTCTTTGTTAATGTACTGAGATATTGACCAATTCTCAGCCACTCTCCTGTATTTTTGTCTTCCAAAAACACTTCTACACAAGATACAAAACATCTAAAGTGTCTTCTCTTTGTTGTCCAAGCTTCTGTTAATGCTGTAGCAACACCTTGCATTGCTAAATTCACTCTTGCAACATCATTTTCAGCCATAAGAAAGTCATCTTCTTCCTCCTCATCCATCATCCCATCTTCATTCTCATAGTGTGCTCGAGATAACATGTCTACCACTGGGTTATCTCTTCCTGCAATATGCTAAAATTCAAGGTTCAAAGATTTGATGTATGCAATCCATGGGAGCATAGAAATGCCTGGAGTAGCACAATTAGTAATCATACCCAATACCGGCAAACAATTGGTCTCAATGACTATATGAGCACCCATAAAATACTCCTTATCACATTTAAGGGCTGTCACAATTTCCCATAATTCTCTTTTAACCTATGGATATCTTCTCTGTTGTTCAATCAATACTTTAGCACAAAAGAAAATTGCATATCTTTGCCCTTCCTCATCATCTTGCCCAATTGCCCATCCAATCCCGATTGGGCTTGTATCAACAGTAGTAATGATAGGCTTTCCATGTGAATAGTCAGTCTTTCTCAATGTAGGAGCAGATTTTAAGAGTTGCTTCAATTTCTTCATTGCTTTCTGATGCTTCCTTTCCCACTGAAATTTCTGACCTTTCCTTAGAAGCTGATAAAGAGCATCGGCTGCATGTGCAAAGTGAGGAATCCATATCAAATAGAACACACATGCACCCAAGAATCTACGCACCTTTGATACATTCATGCATACATCTTGCATTCTATCAATCCCATCTATTTTTTCTGGTGATGGCCTTCGCCCATAAGGCCCACACATATGCCCAACAATCAAAACCTCTTCAACTCCAAAGAAAGACTTTTGTCCAGAAAGAGTTAAATGCACCTCTTCTAGACTTGTCAAATCCTCTTACAATCCACAATATGGTCTGCAACAAACTGTCTACATCCATGAGCATCCATCTCTTCATTCTTTTCATTCAATGCACACCCTTTGATTGGAACACCATCCAAGAAGGGCATTGTCAATTGTGGTATAAAATCCCTGAGTACCCTGTTCATAACATTTGTCATGTGTGCCACTGAGTTTGTTGCACCCTGTGGGAGAGAACACATCCGTACTAACCCCAAAGGAGTCTTCATGGTTGTGATATCCCTGCTTTCAATTGCAAGCTGAAATTGATCATAACCCAAGTAAAGATCACCCAAAGAATAGATTGCTCTGCCTGCAAAAGCCTTTGCAAATTCATTAACCACAGGACCTGCACCCACATTTCTTATGGTCACTTTATTGACCGGTTGCATGTCTTGAATAAATCTCAAAGCCCCATTCTTTTTGGGCATAATAAACCAACGATTTGAGTATGGGGCTGAAGAAGGCTCCAAGATCTTCATGCGAATCTTTTCATTTAAGAAATCCATCAGCTTTGGCAAGTAAGCTTTAGGCACTGGATTAGGCCTCAAGTTCCATGGTACATGTGGCACAATAAATATGACCCTAGGAGAGACAACATTTGGATCTACACAACCTATTTCACTTGGCTGAAATGCAAATGCCTTCCCATGTCTAGCCAACATCCGCATAAAACAGTCTCTCTTAGCATGCAAAAGAAACCCTTCTGCACCAACTTTCAATTCCTGTAATGTTTCAGATGTAAACTGATGACCTATATTTTTAGGATCCCATAAGCTTGGCTGCCTTGACACTTTTTCATACATACCCTCACTCTGTGGTGAAAGTGGCAAAGCAATTGGTTTCACTTTTTTGTCAACTGTCTTGTACTTTGTCTCCACAAGTGCTTCATCCCATTGTAATCCTTCCTGCTGAGCAAACAATGCTATAACATCATACATATCCAAAGAACATACCGACAACACTCTGTTTTAGCCTCATTTTCTGCATGTATAGTTGCTGAAATTTCAGCCATAGTGTCAGTAATATTCAGCCCATAAAAGATGCCTGAAATGCCATCATTTTCAGATAACATCCCCAATGCTCTCAGTCTCTTAATAGCCCATTTCATAGATATGGGTTTAGCCCTACATATAGCTTCCATAGGCTTAAAACCAATATGAATTGTTTGCTGTAAACTGAGAATGACCACTAGTAAATACATGCTTCATTCTATCAAGAGGCGAGTACACCCTTTGAATAGCACTACTGTAGCCCTGCATTACAGTAGTGCTTAATGAAAATCCAGGTCTTTGAATTCCCTTGCATTTGGAACCAAAGGAAACTCTCGAAGCGTATCACAATTTCTAGGATGATTAACACAAACAGTAATAAATTGGACTACTTTCCTCCCATCTTTGCTTCTGACTCTTGCATAAGCAAAACCATCATCAAGCCCCTTTGTTTCCATACACACTCCTGTAATATAGGGCTGCCCCAAAATCACTGCATATGAGAAATTATCTTGCACAAAGAAGTGTTGCTCTTCATGTACATTACCAATCGTCATGTTTACATTAGGACATGCAGCATAGAGCTCCCCTGAAGAATTATTTGCAGCCCTCATTCACCAACCATGATCAGTGTCTACATGCCATGCACCATTTTCATACAATCCACGCTTGATGACATTTATCTCAGACCCATGGTCAAGTAAAGCAACACAAGGAGTTTCACGCTCCCCTATTTTCACTACCGTTTCAGTGGTAGCTCTAGCCCAATGATTTCTTGTGTAGTGACTTCGAGGAATAAATCCTAGAGTCTCTTCTCCATATTTGTAATATATTAAATATATATTAAAAAAAAAATTACGCCTTCGTGGCGGCGCATTGGGCTGGATATTTGAGGGGGGATAGAGGGGGTCAGCAAGCTCCTTGCTGGAGCTTGCTCAGGCCCCTCGCCATGCAAGCGGATAGGCAAGGGGGGGAGGATTCCCTCCCCTCCCCTATATAAAGAGGGAGGGGCCGTAGGTACAGGGACACACGAGAGAGGAGGCGGGGAGATTAAGCCTCTTGCTGCTGCCGCCGACATCTGCAGTGAGGAAGGAAGGAAGGAGATACGCCGCCGCCCAGCTTCGTGTGCTGCCGCCTGATGCTATCGCCATCACCGCTGCCTGCAGTCCATTTTCCCCCTAGTTCGATGCCGCCACGATTCTTCCCTCGCCCCACGTGGCTCCTAAAACCCCCACAGAAGCTTCAAGAAGCTTCTAAGGGGTACCACCTCAAGCCCCCCTTCCTGTGCTTTTTCCCTTTCACCCCCCCCCCCCCCCCCTGTTTTTCTTAAAACCTATTCACCCCCTCATATCCCTTCCACTCCATAAATTCTTTCCCCCTCCCCCGGGTTTTTGAAACCCTCAAGTTCCCCTTCCTTACCCTTTCATTCCCTCCCGCTTCTAACCTTTAGAAACCCTTTGCCCCCCTAGCATCCCTAGAAAGCCACCTTAGCCCATTTCCCTTGACCTCAAAAACCCTTAATCCCCGTGCCTAAATCCATAAGTCCCATCTTGTGTTTGAAACCCCGTGTTTTACCCCTCATGTTTCTTTTTTTTAATACACCCCTAAGCCTTTCTAAACCCCGTGTTCCCTTTTACTTACACGCCTTTTTCCCCATACTATAAACCCTCCTGTTATCTTTCAAAATTTTCCCCTAGGTTTGAAAAACCCCTAAGTCCTTTCACTCCAGTGCCCAAAAGATCTCCCAAGGGCTTTCATAGATGTTGTGAAGCCACACTCACACATAACCTTTCACCATGAATTATATCCTATAAACCCTTTTTCTCTAAAGCTTTATAAAACCTTTCCCTCTACGAAGAAGTTAAGATTTTAGAGGTCTTATTATCCCTCCTTGTGGTCAACCTTTTTAAATGACTCCTTGCCTTGAAAGAGAGACGGTGGAAATCCAAAAGAAAGAGTAAAAGCTGCCTTCACATTCGAACTGCGATGCCGCCTAAGAAAGTCCAAGGAATAGCTACGGGAGGGCCATCTCCCGGTATCCATGTGGATATCTCACCCCAAAACCAGGTTTTTCCTTCTTGGTTTTTAATTGATTTTAAGTCAATCATGCAAAGATGAATTGTTAGGGATAGGATATATTCTTTCGAGTTTATTTACGATGAAGGAGTTTAGTTTAATTGAACAAATGATAATTTATAGAACATAGTTTCCTTCGAATAGCATCATGCATTATAACAAATTACGAACAAGATTATCTACTTACTATAGTAGTATATTTCAGTTAAATCTTGAAGGTATAAAAATTGCATCTTACACCATTAACCCTATTCTTTTTGCAACGAATCATCATGAAATTCATGAAAGGTTTTTTTACGTTGCTCGAATTACTAGGAAGTTATCATTGCTAATTGCATATCTTAGCAAGGAAAAGATTGTTATTTGGCATGAGTTTCGTTTGCAAGGAAAAAGGAAGATTAAATTGAAATTACCTACCTCAAAGCAATAAAGTTTAGGACTGAAAAATCAATCACAAGGATAACAAATCGTGCCGAGGTGATCTCAATATTACCTTTCAAAAGATAACCAAATCAATCTAAACTTAGAAATACCATGCTGCAAAATATGCCTTGGGAATGATTTAAAGACCAAAGAAACGTTTATACCTTAAGCACTTGATTGCCTTCCTTGATTGTAGGGTCAATTAATTCGTAAAGGTAAAAGAACTAGGGTTGTCCCTAAGGTTCTTAAAAAGAGACCCTAGGTCCGACATACGCCAGCTTAAAGAAACTAAAACGGATTATTTCATCGCAGGACTTGCGCAGCAAGTACGAAGTCATATAGTCTTGTGATTGATTCACAAGAAGAAAGGGTAAATACCCTCAACAAGGAAAGCAGATCCTTACGCAAGTTATCTTGCAAAAGGATGTATTTTTTAAATATCCTTCTAAATAAGGAAAGTTAAAAAAAAATGGAATCTAAAGTATCCAATGAACTTTAGGGTTGACCAAGCTGGGTTAATAAGGTACGCCCTAACCCAGAATATAAGGGATCTTGCCAAGTTGCAAGACACCTTGGAACGAGTACTGATGCATTCGAAAGGAAAGAATCATTCCTTAGTAGTTTGCCAACAACAAGATCGGTTAATGAAAGTGTTTGTGCTTGCTAGAGAATTTAGAGCACTGTTTGATTTATGAGTTATAAATTAAATGAATATATACGCTTCAGGTTGAAGGCCTGAAGGGAGAGGCAGTTTCAATTACCCCCGACTGCCTGCCTAACCCTAACCAAGGGGGTTGTTGACCACACCGAGAACGTGGACCGAACCCCTACGAGAGGTCTCTCCGTTGAGCTCTACTTGGAGCAGGAGGACGCTTGGGTGCCAGGGGGGTCTGGCCGTAAATCCATTGCCTTTCGGGTCCTGCACAAGAGGCTAACGTGACTCGGGATTGGATCTTGAGGCCCGCATACTAGTTTACGGGCGGAAGCTTGGAATAGTGATCCCTGTGGATTACTGGATAGCCTTCGGGCGGATTATGGACAAGCCTACGAGCGGAAACTCCTTGTATTCCAAAGATAAAAATGATGATATGTTAATAAAGAACTTGTTTGATATTGTTTTTCTATGTCACGTGATAAGATTACGTAAAGGAACCAGTGCTTAATAGATTAATTAAAGAAGCTGATTGTTACATGTCAAATTAATGTGTTAGATAATTACATAACTAAAACAAACCGAGGAAAGTGCGGAGGATGGGCCATGGGTCCGTCCTACGGATGGGTGGTCCCGGTTAGCCGGAACTTTTCTCAAAATCGCGAAGAACAGCGGGATGATCGTCAAAGAAAATGAATAACGAAAGCGATGACCTAGAGTTATGTCTTAACCGATTTACGTTGTTTTAGGGGAACGGAATGGGACTATGCCTTATGGCAGAGAGGTTGAGCTTTGCATCCCTCTCGTTTCCCATTCTCCTTGAACCAAGTGCAGCGTGAATCCACTTCGGACCTGGCGTTTTTGCGTAAAGTAGTTTGCTTGGGCCCGACGCTAGTTGCCGATAGATAATGACCAATCAAGAAAACCCTAATTCCGGTCGATCCTAAGTGGGAACGGCCAGGATAATTTCGCTATGTGGCAGATGCGGAAAGACCTAGATCGCAAATCCCGTAATATTCCATGGGAGTGCCGGGCGGAGCTTTCTAGACATTCTTTCCGATGGACTGCTAAGACGTGTCCTGGATGATACCTAGTGGACACGTTACAATATTGTTGCATTTGCCTTACTCCACCATGCATATTACTACAAGACAATGCATTTTCAACCACTTTCTTCTCTTTTTCACATGCTGTCCAGTGATGAGTAGCATCCTGCATAGGTAATCCAATACTTACTTCATGCTCATATTCAGCTTGAATACCCAACAAACCAGTTTCCTCTCCAAATTGCAGTAATGCACTAGTGGTATCACCAAGAAACTGATGCTTTCTTTTAATTATATCAATGATCTCATCATGAAATTCTCGCTTGGCAATGCCAAGCACCTCTCCGAAGGTAAATTCCACTCGACTATTTAAGATCCATTCTTCAAGAACCTTCTTAAGATCTGTGGGGCTGTCTCAATGTCAGATTGCAACTTATATCCTGGTTGCTTGCCCTTATTTTTTCCCTCTTGTTTGTTAGCCTGCTTTTGCTCCTGACTGACCTCTTCCATAACATGGGAGGTAGCTGATTTGCAGCTTTAGGCTGATCCACACTTCTTCTTGTCATTCTTTTAGATGTCCCTACAATATCTTCATCTCTTTTTTGTTTTTCTTGCACAAGTACATCCGTGTTTTGTACCTTTGCTAAATATGCATACACTGAATATGCATCTACTGGTGATTCCCAACCAGTTATGCCACGAATGTCTTGCCCTGCATGAGACATTTCACTATCAGTGGCCTTTCTCTTTTCAGATGCATGTAAAGCATGTGTCCATATTTAGCCTTTGGATCAACCATCACTTGGCCATGCATTCTATCCAATTGTAGACCAAAAGTAGAAGCATGTACCGCCGCATAAGCATTTGGACAGCCAAGTCTTCCAACAACTTCTGCATACCTCCCTTTCCAAAATTCAAAGCAAGAGGCAATCCCATTTCTTCTGCATGGATCTTGCCATCTTTCCAAAAGATAAGCTGTCATGCCAAGGCCTCCTGATAGGCAGTACAATCCTTTCTCTTGTGCTGCAAACTGTCACACCACATACATCTTTTTCCGGGCTTAGGGGCTACTGCCCGTCCCCTTTCCTCTTGCCCTTTTTTGTCCAATTTTGCAACCTTCAATTGAAGATCCCGCATCCCTTTGACCAATTCATCCAAGACATCTTCCCTAACAGAGGGAACAATAGCAGGGTCAGCCATAGGGTTAGCCACAGAAGCGGGTGGCTTACTACATACTTCAACTGTTTTGCCTGTAACAATGGGCAAGCTAGAGACATGCAATCTTTCTCTTCTTCTATGCTTCTTCACAAGTGCAGTAATAGCTTCCTTGACATGTCTCCACTCTGTTTTCAAACCTGTCTCTGTAGTCTGATCCTCTCAAGCTTCTCTTGAAGCTCAGGATCAGCTGCCTGTAGAAACAATTCAATTTTCTGACTTGCAAGAGCTTGTTGTTCTACGAGATCCAACTGCTCAAATCAACTTTCAAATTCTCTTAACAATTCCGTAGCCACAAGACCCTTATTGGGTTGTAAAACCCACTCTTGAAAAGTCTTGCGCATAATCAAACTGGTGTCCTCAATGTAAAATTCTTCCCTGAGTGTCTTCTTGAAGGCTACCCAATCTGCATCCTGCAAGTATAATTCAGTAATATGTGCTTTCAGTCTATAAATAGTAACATGTACAAAATACCGGCTCCATGCAGATTGAGCCACTCCAAAGAATTCCATCTTCTGAGCATAGGTATATACATATGCAGATAGATTCCTACCATTGAATAACTTTACCTCACACTCAACTGTTTGCAAAGCATTCATCATAATACTTTCTGTTTGAGCTGAAGCTTGCATCACCTGTTGTTGTTGTTGTACCTGCATAAGCATATTCATATTTTGCACCAACTGTTGCAAAACGTCACTAGAGAATGTATTCGAAGATTCATCCATCTTGTATTTTCTTCTTCTGACGACCTTTCACGTCGGGTTCACCAATGTCGGAGGGGTTTTTGTCGAAAGGTGGAATCCACTGGGGATCAAAAGTAGAAGAAAGTAGAGATAGGAGATGGAAGAGAAGATAGATAATACCCAAGTGGTAAACACGACAAAAACAAATCACAATGAATTGAATCAATATCTATTGAAAGAACCTGGAATCTTCGCACTACTCAGAAGCAATCTCCAAGCATTTGTTCTCCTGGAGCTCCTTCGTAGACCAAAAACGTGGTTCAAAAAAATCAGCTCTTTCTCTATTGTCCAAAACCCAAATTTGATGGCTCCATTGACTTCGAAAGGGGGATAAAACCATAGGACACCTGCTCATGGATCTTCCAGATCACTTCTTCTTCTTCTTTCAGTTCAATCCGCAGTTTTTAGCCTATTTACAGCGATCGCGATGCGTGCGATTTTGTTAATCTGTTTTTTAAATGAAAAATATCCTAATTGGCTGAAAAAACCACTAGCTTTTTGCATGCCATCCTAATTTAGAAGCTTTTTCTAACTTTTTCGGATTTTTACAATATATAAACTAAAATTATCCAAAAATCTAGTATTTTTGGATAATCCATGCAACTCACACTAGTACTAATGGCTCAGATCACAGCGACTATCTAGATCAATAAAGAAGTCGGATGATGATGCATTCCATACTTTTTCACACTGTGTCCTCATAACATCACGACAACGCAGACATAGTCAACCTCTTGGCAACCCAATAGTATCCCCTTAGTATCTCTAGCTGTGAGAAGAAGAAGCTTCTATTGTAATCAACCCCCTACGCCCTATTAGGTGGTGCTCTATCCAAGAAAGGCAAAGACGAAGTATTGCGTAGATGTGTTGTAGGAGAAGAGATTGGAATACTGCTAAAATCATGCCATGATGAGCCCTGTGGTGGTCAGTTTGTAGGAGAAGCGACAACCAGAAAGGCTTCACTTGTTGTAGGATATTAGTGGGGCGAACCCTCCGTAAGGATGCCTATGACTACACAAATGTTGTGATGCTTGCCAAAACAGATGGGAAAGCCTACCAAACCTAGCACCATGCCACTACAACCCATTATTCTCTTAAAGCCATTCGAGAAGCATGGAATTGACTTTGTGGGCCCTATTGATCTACCAATTAGAAAGAAACAAAACAAATACATCTTGGTCTATACAGACTACGTGACAAAGTGATGTGAAGCCAAAGCTCTCAAGCGGGATGATGGCAAAATCGTGGCTCTGTTCCCGTATGAGAATATCATCACCCATTTTGGTAGTCCCCTAGAGCTCATAAGTGATAGAGGTACTCACTTCCTTAACAGGATTATGGAATAATTGCCAGAGTTGTACAAGATATGCCATTTTAAGTTCACACCATATTACCCGAGAGCCAACAACCAAGTCGAAGTTACCAATCGCATCCTCTGCAACGATCTTGAAAAGGACGATTGTTGCACATCCTCGTGATTGGGATGATCGACTTACATAGCCCCTCTGAGTGTACAAAATCTCCCATAAGACTGTTATAGGACAGACCCCTTTCCATTTTAAGAATGTATGTACATATATAATTTTTTTAATGTATGTTGAAACATATAAAATTTTGATGTTTAAAAGGATTCGTTTTCTCTCTTCCTCTCTCTTTCTCTTAAATTTTAAGTAGCTATTGATTAGTTCATTTATGTATTTATATGATCCTTTTTTATGGTCTCTCTCTACATACATACATACATACATACATACATACATATTTATTAATTTACAATTATTAATATTTTATATATGAATATACTTAAAGTATAATATTAACATGCATTTTAATTATTTAATAACTTGCACTTGGCCCTTATGAGAGTAACAGAGAGAGATCAATATCCCTATACATAGCTCCTTTATGTACACATACATACACATATATACATTTAAAGAATTATTAGTTAAAAACTCATACAAGAATATATATATATACCTTAGGTTTAACATAATACATACATTAATATACATGTGAGTGATAAAAAATTATGAATTATATTGTAAGTATGTAAAAATGATGTATAATAATAATAATAATACATAATTCATTAGCATAATAATTATAATATAATATACAATTACATTCTATATATGTGTGTGTATTAATATACATATATATGCCAATATAATTACATTAATATACCTTAATAACGTGTATGCATACCTTAATATATGATATTTTATATATTACTTACAATTATGACATGCATATATCATATATATAATTATGTATATAGTAAGTATATTAATATTAATAACATACATAACTGGCTAATGCTATCGAAGCATTTGCGGTTGAAAGTCTACCGTGAGGGTAAGAGACAACAGGGTGAAGGGAGATTCAAGGAGTGGAGTAGATTGAAGAGAAGGGGTTGAAAGAAAGAGAAGATATGAAATAATACTCACATAAAGAAATAGAAGACGTAGAATAATACTCATAGAATTGAAGCCTGCTATCAATTTATTTCTCCATTATGAGGAGACAAATCTCTTGTACACAAAATAATACCTTCATCTATGTTGCTTAAATCGCCAATCTGATGCCTCCATTGGCTCCAAAAGGAAGGTAAAATACCAGCATGCCCGGTCAAAATTTTGCCAGATCACTCCTTCTTCATCTCCCACTTCGGAGTGTTGTTCACTGCTTGAAAACAGCGATCGCGATGCACACGATTTTGTCCATCTCTCTTTTTACATAAAATCCTCACATATGGCTAAAATCTATATGCTTTCTTTTGCATGTCATGCTAATCTGGAAGTTGTCTACAATTTTTGGATTTTTACAAGAGATAATATCTAAAATATCATAAATTGGCTACACTTGTCCAAAAAAACTAATATGTTTGAACCATGGACACTAACACTAATGTCTAAAATGGCATTGGCTCTCTAGATCAATAAGAAAGATGCACTTTAGAGTTTTTCACATGGTGTGTGCATAGCGGGACGACATCCACCCCCTCCTAACCTGCACATCCTCTAGCATGTGCCAAAGTCTTATGGATCTGTAGTGTTAGAAGAAGTATCCTTTGCCATGTTAATGTCTTCATCTTCTACCTCTTCTTCTTCCATATTCTCATGTTCATGCTGAGTATCTAGCTCCTTCAACTCATATGCTGAAGACTCCCTATGTTTAAAGAGTTTGATACGTTTTCCAACCACTGGAATCCTTAGAGTTGTCCCATCCATCTCATTTAATGCATAGGTAGCATTGTCAAAAACAAACCTTACCACATATGGACCAAACCACCACTTTGTTATCTTCCAACTTGCACTATGCTGATTTTCTAAGCTACTGCCATAAATTAGCATCCACTCTCCTTCTTGTATAGCTCGTGGTTGAAGTCTATGTCGCTTGTCAAACCTCTTCTTGTTCTTGATCCTTGCAGTCTTTAGCTTTTTCATGGCTGTCTCAATGTCTTCAGGCCTTCTTTCTAACTTTCTAATGCGTAGGACCAACAACTTTTCTCTATTGAAACCCTCTTCCCATGGTAGAACACTCCAAGTAGCAATAGTCTCCTCAATACACATGAGATTGGTTGTTGTTCATACATTAATTCAGTAGGCATATACCCTGTAACTGCTCTATGAGTGGTCCTATTAGCCAACAAAGCAAAGGGTAACATTCTTGGCCGTTCTTTCATCCTGCCCTTGCATGACTTTGCTAATGCCTTAGTGATAGGCTGATGACCTCTTTCACTTTTTCCATTTGCTTCAGGATTGTAGGATGAAGTTAAATCCAGCTTGATACCCAATCGTGAAAAGAAGTCACGACCCTCATCCACATCCAATTCTCCTCTATCAGCAACCACTTTACCAACACAACCATACCCGCAAAAGACTTCTTCCAATAAGAACTTGTAAACTGCTTGAATAGTCTTTGTACTAAGAGCTCGACCTTCCACTTGATTTGTCAAGTCTTCTCGTGCAAGCACAAGATATCTCATATTCCATAAACCTGTAGGCATGGTAACCAAAACAACTACCCATTTTTAATGCATAGACAATGGATAGGTCGGTTGCAACCCATCTCTATACTTTACCATGGAATACATCTAACAGACATTGCATGATTCCACATAATGTTCCACATCTTTATACATGTTTTGCCACCAATACTTCTCTTTGGTCTTGGCAAATGTGCCCCAAACTCCTCTATGTCCAGCCCATAAGCTTTCATGAAACTCCTGCATCACCTCTTGTTGAGAAGCCCTATCTCCCAAAACACGTATTGGAGCTCCTCTCTTTTTCTTTGCATGCTTCCATAAACATCCATCTTTTAAGAAAAACCCATAATCTTTTCTTTTAATCCTTTTGAATTCAGCTTCAAATCATTCAGCCTTCTTTGTCATGAGGCAAATATATTGACCTATTTTCAGTCAATCATCCTCATACAACTCTTCCAAAAATAATATTCTCACTGAAGCATAACACTGATGATGCTTTCTCTCTACTGCCCATTTCTTCTCCATGGCTGTAAGCTCTTTTCTTAATGCTGAAATCCCTGTTACAACAGTTGTACACTTGCAGTAACAACATCTGCATACTCATTCCCTATTGTCTTAAAGTTATTTTCAGCACCTATCACATCATCCTCTTCATCTTCCATCAACTCCTCTTCATCTTCAAACCTCGCTCGTGAAAGCATGTCAACCACGAGGTTTTCTCTACCTGCAATATGCTGAAAATCAGGGTTAAGTGACTTTATATATGCAATCCATCGTAACATGGCAATATCAAGAGTAGAGCAATTTGCTATCATGCCCAATAGAGGTAGGCAATCAATCTCTACCACTACATGAGCTCCCATAAAATACTCCCTATCACACTTAAGGACTGTCATACACCCCAAAGCTCTCTTTGACTTGAGAATACCGTCATTGGCATTCATTGAGGACCTTTGCTTCAAACCGAATGGCATATCTATTCCCATCAGCATCATCCTGACCCACTGCCCAATCAATGCCAATTGGGCTTGTATCCACAGTGAGAATAATAGGTTGCCCATTCTCATAATTGGGCTTGTATCCACAATCAATGCCAATTGGGCTTGTATCCATAGTGCACAGTGAGAATAATAGGTTGCCCATTCTCATAATTTTCTCTTTTTAGTGTTGGGACTGAAATCAATAAGCTCTTTAACTTTTGAAGTGCTTTTGTATGATGTTTTTCCCAACAAAACTTTTGCCCTTTTCTCAAGAATTGATATAGACTTTTAGCCACATAAGAAAAATGAAGAATCCATATCAAGTAAAAGACACATGCACCCAAAAATCTTTTTACCTCGAATACATTCGAACATGTCTCCCACATCCTACTTATGGCATCAATCTTTACTCGTGAGGGCTTTCTTCCATATGGTCCACACATGTGCCCAACAACCAATACTTCCTTTACTCAAAAAACTAATTTTTCTCCTGACAGAGTCCAATGAACTTCTTTAAGATGACTCAAAATCCTGTCACAATCAGCAATATGATCAGCCACAAATACTCTACATCCGTGATCGTTCAACTCTTCATTCTTCTCATGAATATCGCACCCTTTTATCGATACATCATCAAGAAAGGGTAAGGTCAACTGAGGAATATACTCCCTCAAAACTTTATGCATAGCATTCATTATATGCACCACTGAATTGGTTGCCCCCTATGGAAGCGTACACATCCTAACCAATCCAAGTGGTGTCTTCATGGTAGTTATATCCCAGCTTTCTAATGCAAGCTAGAACTAATTATATCCTGAATATAAATCTCCCAAAGAGTAAATTGCCTTGCCTACAAATGCTTCTGCAAATTCATCCACTATTGGGCCTGATCCAACATTCCTTATGGTGACTTTATTAACTGGTTACAAATCCTATATAAACCTCAAAAAACCATTCTTCTTTAGAACAATAAACCACCGATTTGAATATGGAGCTGAAGAGGGCTCCAAAATCCGCATCTTGATCTTCTCGTTCAAAAGCTTTAGCAACTTAGGCAAATATGTCGGAGGTACTGAAATAGGCCTTAAATTCCATGGCACATGAGGTATCATAAAGATCACCATAGGTGCCACTATGGTCAGATCAACACATCCAATTTTATCTGGTTGAAATGCAAAGGCTTTCCCATGCCTTGCCAACATCTGCAAGAAACAAGATCTTTCTGCAGGTAAAAGAAAGCTTGTATTACCGATTTTCAGCTTTTGTAAAAATTCAGTTGTAAATTTATGTCCCACTCCATGTGGATCCCATAAACTAGGTTGTTGAGTCACTTTTTCAGCCAATTCATCACTTTCAGGTGGTAAAGGCAAAGCCATAGGCTTAACCTTTTTTGCAACTTTTTTGCACTTTGTATTCACCCTTGCTTCAGCCGTGTTTTTCAGCCCATAACATTCATGCTTAGCAAACTCTTGAATGACTTTATAGATTTCTAAAGTGTCAACATAAATAACCTCTTTTTCTGCCATACTTTCAGTATTAATTTCTACAGAAATTTCAGCCACTGTATCAACATCAATTAGCCCTGAAAACAACCCTAAAATACCTTCATTTGCAGCCATCAAACCATATGTCTTTAGCTATTTTTCAGTCCATCCTACATATTTCTTTTCAGCCCTGCACATGGCTGAAACATTCTTAAAATTGCCAAGACTACATGCTATCCATTCTTGCAATTGAGACACAAACACAGTTTCCCCCTTTCTTGGAGACATAATTATCTTCCTAAAGGCACTGCCATAGCTTCCCCTTACAATAGTGCTATCTAAAAACCCTTAAACTCTCGTGCATTAGTTGGCATGGGATTATCCCGTAGCTTATCCCGATTGTGGGGATGATTCACACAAACAGTGAGAAACTATACTGCCTTTGTATTATCTTTACTCCAAACCTGAGCATATGAAGAACCATCATCCAAGGCTTTTGTTTCTAGCCTTGATTCTGAAATATAGGGTTGTCCTAGAATCATTGGATAACTACATGAATCTTGCACAAAAAAATGATATTCATCCCTAACATCTCCAATAGTCACGAGTACATTCGGACAAGCTGCATAAAGATCCCGTGATGCATTGTTTGCCGCCCGCATGTGCCATCCTGAATCTACATCAATTGGCCAGCCTCCATTCTCATAGAAACTGCGTGCCATAACATTGATTTCAGAACCATGATCCAAGAGAGCTATGCAAGGCGTCTCTCTTTCTCCCACTTTAACAATTGTCTCTGTTGTAGCACGAGCCCAATGCATTCGTGAATAATGACTGCTTGAAATAAAATGAGAATCTTCTTCTTCATGTGCTTGTTGATGGACATCCCTATTATACATAGCCTTTTCTCTATGCTTAGTGCTGACCATAATACCATTTTCAGCCACAAGCTTGCTGTCTATACTTCCATCTAACCCATTTTCAGTATCAGCCTATTCCAAAACAACATTACATACATCATCATATTCCCTCTAAAGATGTTTCTCTATGTCTTTGTCAACCTGCATCAATGCTTGAAAAACTTCACCATCAAAGTGTCTTTTTCATTTCAGCATATCAATGATTGCATCATGAAATTCACGCTTTGCGATTCCAAGAACTTCGCCAAGTGTGAATCCCACTCTACTGCCAAGTATGCAATCTTTCAAGACTTTTTAAAGATTTTTGGCAGTCTCAAGATCTACTTGTAACCTGTAACAGGGCTGCTTGCTCCTTTTCTTCCCTTCTTGTTTCTTCTCTTGAGATGCATCATCCATAACATGCTCAAGTATGGCTTTTTCAGTCTCTTTTTGTTACTCCATTTTACTTCGTGTTATGCATTTAGATGGGCCTGAAGAGGAAGGACCAGCAGTATCCTCATCTCTTCTTCTCTTTTCTTCCACAAGAGCTTCTTGATTACAAACCTCAGCCAAATAAGCATAGGCTGAAATGAGTCCACTACTGCACTCCATCCTCTTCTCCCTCGTATATTCTGACTTGCATCAGCCAATTTAGACATTGTTGTTTTGCCAGTTTCCATGCAATCTAATGCTTGCATCCAAACACGAGATTTTTCTTCAGCCATGCTTCCTTTATGAGCTTCATCAGTCCTTTTAATTCTCAACCCATATGTGGCTGCATCTATGGCAGCAAATGCTGTCCTTGCAGCCATATCTTCCAAATTTTTCTACATGCTACCATTTCCAAAATTGGCCTCTATTGGAAGACCAGTTTCTGTTGATGTATTTTTCCATCTTTCCAAAACATTAACATTTTTGCTTCTACTTCACGGTAAGCTGTACAATCTCACTTTTCATGTTGTAAACTATCACACCAAATGCATTTCCTCTTGTATCCTTCTTTGTACAGTCTTTGGGTTGTTGTTCGAGCCTTCTCTTCTACCTTAACATCCAACTTTTCAACCTTTGCATAGATCTCTGTCAAATTCAGCCTCAAATCACGCATGCCTTTGATTAATTCATCAACAACATCACCTTTAAGAGCTAGACCAACAGGTATAGCCGGTTATTCTGCCATAGCTATAGGCGCCTTGGCTGCAATTTTAGCCTTCTTCTGAGCACTGGCAGTTGTGATGCATGTACCCCATCTTAATTTCATCCGCTCTCTCTTTACCAACATATGCATTGCTTCAATTACATTAGCCCAATCTGATTTCAGCCCTGTTTCAGAAGAGGCATCTTCTAAACGATCAGTCAGCTTCTCTTGTAAGGCAAGATCTACAGCCTTCAGAAACAAATCAATTTTTTGACTCTCCAATGATTGCTACTCATCAGGCATCCAATTGCACATATCGACTTTCAAATTCACGGAGCAAAGCTATAGCAGCCAACCTTTTACTGGGCTTTTCAATCCAATCTATAAATGTCTTTTTAGTTACCAATCCTGCATCTTCCAAGAAAAACTCTTCTCTCAAAGCTTTCTTAAAAGCTGCCCAATCAGGATCTCTTTTATGTAACTCATCAATTCGATCATGCAAAGCATGCATAGCCAAACGGGAGAAATACCGACTCCATGTATACTGTGGTACCCCATGAAACAACATATTTTCTTCATACAATTGAATGAAGGCCGAAACATTTTGACCTTTAAATTGCTTCAATTCTTGTCCCACTGCTTGCAATGCATTTACGACTAAGGAATCAAATCTTTCTGCTTCCTACCAAGTTTGCATCTGTTGTTGTAACAACAACTACTATTGTTGTTGTTGCTGCAACAAAGTAATCATTTTTTGTAAAGCATCACCACCAGCACTTGAAGCTGTAGAATCTCCCATCTTTACACACCTCTGCTACCGACTTTCATGTCAGGTTTACCATTGTCGGAGCGTTTGCGGTCGAAAGTCCACCGCGGGGGTAAGAGACAACAGGGTGAAGGGAGATTCAAGGAGTGGAGTAGATGGAAGAGAAGGGGTTGAAAGAAAGAGAAGATATGAAAGAATACTCACAGAAAGAAATAGAAGACGTAGAATAATACTCACAGAATTGAAGCCTGTAAGTTTATTTCTCCGTTATGAGAAGAGAAATCTCTTGTACACAAAAATATACACAAAATAATACCTTCCTCTATGTTGCTAAGACTGCCAATCTGATACCTCCATTGGCTCCAAAAGGGGGATAAAATACCAGCACACCTGGCCAGAATTTTGCCAGATCACTCCTTCTTCATCTCCCGCTTCGGAGTGCTGTTCACTGCCTGAAAATAGCAATCGCAATGCGCACAATTTCGTCTATCTCTCTTTTTACATAAAATCCTCACAGATGGTTGAAAGCTACATGATTTCTTTTGCATGTCATCCTAAGATGGAAGTTGACTATAGTTTTTGGATTTTTACAAGAGATAACATCTAAAATATCATAAATTGGCTACACTTGTCCAAAAAAACTAATATGGCTGAACCATGGACACTAACACTAATGTCTAAAATTGGCTACACTTGTTCAAAAAAACTAATATGGCTGAACCATGGACACTAACACTAATGTCTAAAATGGCATTGGCTCTCTAGATCAATAAGAAAGAAGCACTTTAGAGTTTTTCACATGGTGTGTGCGATCAATAAGAAAGCCGCACTTTAGAGTTTTTCACATGGTGTGCACGTAGCGGCATGACAATGCATCACATGATGTGCAACATATCCATAAGAAATGGATTAAGAAGAATAATCCTTCCTTCAATAGTGTTTCTTGCCACCGTAATCCACCCCTCGCATGAGAAGATGATGACGATGCACCCAGTGAACAACCACGAATTCGGCAGCTCAAATAGAACTCAAAAGGTTCCTGTTATGTGATGTTCTTGGATGCATCCTCGGAAGACGAGTCCTCGAGCCAAGAAGCAACTCATCCTTAAATCAAATTTGAAACCGCTCTCATACCCTTTCAACTTCCCAAGGAGCAAGCTAAGTCTCCATTGAACAAGGAAGTTGGTTCCAGTGAATCATCAAAAGAGAAGACCACTCTCTTGAAGGAGTCGGATCTATACGTAGGATCTATACCCAGAAGCAATCCGTGGGACTTTCATCCATGAAGTGGAAGGAGAAAAGGAATTAACTTTCGTGGATGCTGAAGGTATTGAATGTCACCTGAAGGTGGGTATTCATCTTCTAGAAGAAGAACTATCGGTCTTGCATGACCTACTAAAGGAGAACTTAGATGTGTTTCCATGGTCATACAAAGATATGAAGGGAATTGATCCTAGGGTGTGCCAACATCACATCAACCTAGATCCTGATGCCAAGCCTGTGAGGCAAAGACATAGGTGCATAAATCCAGATTACTCTGGCACCCTAGTGAAGGCCGAATTACTAAAGCTCCTTGAAGTTGGGTTCATCTATCCAGTGGTCAATAGTGAACGGGTTTTTGCCAGTTTTTGCCCATTGTGATAGTACCCAAGAGAAATGGGAATATGCAAATGTGTGTGGACTTCCAAAAGTTGAATTCCAAGACGAAGAAGAATCATTTCCTTAACCTTTCACATACCAACTATTGGACACAGTAGTAGGCCATAATCTTTATTTTCTCTTGGATGGATTCAATGGATATAATCAAGTCTAGATCACCGAATAAGATCAATCTTAAACAACCTTCACAACAAAATGGGGAACTTATGCTTATAAAGTGATGATGTTTGGGCTCTATATAACACCCCTACTACCTTCTAATGAGTGATGATGGCCACATTCCAATACCATCTACATGACTTCATTGAGGTATACCTAGATGACTTCTATGTCTATAGCCTAATTCATGAGCATTGGGGACACCTAGAGTAGTGTTTTGATAGATGTCGAGAGTATGGGATCTCTCTAAACCTCGACACATGTGTCTTTGGAGTCTCTTCAGGAGTTCTTTTGGGTCATATTGTCTCTGCACAAGGGATAGTGACAGACCCTGCCAAGATTGAGAAGATTGCAACTTTAATAGTGCCAACCAACCTCAAAAAATTGAGGAGATTCCTTGGCCATGTGGGCTATTATAGAAGGTTTATTGCACACTTTGCAACAAATACAATCCCCCGTGCATAAGCTGCTAAGTAAAGATGTAGAGTTTACATGGACCAGTGATTATGACTAGGCTTTCAACACCTTAAATAGTGTCTTCTTGAAGTAGCTATTCTGCAGCCTCCTGATTGGATGAAGAAGTTTCATGTGTATATACTGATGCATCAGTTGAAGTCCTAGGTGCAGTCTTATGTCAAAAGGGCCCCTCAAAGTTAAATCAACCTATCTACACCCCTCAAAGTTAAATCGACCTATCTATTATCCAAGCCGAAAAGTAACCAACAAAGAATAAAACTACACAGTGACGAAGCTTGAGTGCTTGGTAGTGGTGTTTGCCTTGGAGAAGTTTTGACACTACCTACTATCGATGCATTTTAAACTCTACAGGGATCATGAAGCCCTGTCCTTCCTGATGAATAAGGTTGATGTGAAGGGAAGAATGATGTGATGGCTCCTTCTATTCCAGGAGTTTGACTTTGAGATAATTACCAAACCTGGTCGCTCCCATGTCCTATGGCTGATCATCTATCATGAATCCATCAGAGTGATGATGAAGAGCAGGATGATCCAAACCTTCTGAATGCTTCCCTTTTTCTAGTTGAAATTGTTACCCCTTGGTACGTAGACATAGCCAACCTCTTGGCAACCAAGATTATCCCCCTGGTATCTCTAGCTGTGAGAAGAAGAAGCTTCTTGTTGAATTAGTCCCCTATACCCTATTAGGTGGTGCTCTGTCCAAGAAGAAGCTTCTATTGGAATCAGTCCCCTACACCCTATTAGGTGGTGCTCTGTCCAAGAAAGGCAAATATGAAGTATTGCGCAGATGTGTCGTAGGAGAAGAGATCGGAATAGTGTTGAAATCAGGCCACGATGAGCCTTGTGGCGGACACTTTGTAGGAGAAGTGAAAACTAGAAAGGCTTTACTCGTCGCAGAATATTGGTGGCGGACCCTCCATAAGGATGCGTATGACTATTGCAAATGTTATGATGCCTGCCAAAATGGATGGGAAAGCTACCAAACCTAGCACCATGCCATACAACCCATTATTCTCCTAAATCCATTCGAGAAGTGGGGAATTGACTTTGTGGTCCCTATTGATCCACCAACCAGAAAGAAACAAAACAAATACATCTTGGTCTGTACAGACTACGTGATAAAGTGGTGAGAAGTCAAAGCTCTCAAGCGGGATGATGGCAACATCGTGGCTCTATTCCTGTACGAGTCCCCTAGAGCTCATAAGTGATAGAGGTACTCCCTTCCTTAACAAGATTATGGTAGAATTGACAGAGCTTTACAAGATATGCCATTGTAAGTTCACACCATATTACTGAGAGCGGAATTTTGGTGCCGGGAATTGCTTAAAAATAGCTAAAAATTATGAATATCAAGGGAAAAATATCCAATGTCAAAAGCGACGGCTCGACCTAGGATGATTTTAAGCGTCAAAATGCTCTAAGGACGCCCGTGCAACACTTGCGAATTTTTAGTAATTTTTCTATGTGCTTGTACAAGTCAGGGAAGTTGCACACGAGTCCAGGATGCCGAGACGAGCTCATAGAAATTTTCAGAACTGGATTCGGACACCGTATGCGAGAGAGGCGGGGAAAGGGGCCAAAAGGCCGATCAAAATTAGGGAGGTGCCCAAAAGGAGAAGTGAAGGGGTGCCTTTGGGGAGGGGCATCCCCTCCCTCAAAAAAAAAAAGAAGAATAGGGGGGGCAGCGTGCAGCAGCAGCCGTCGCGAAAAAAACGGCTCCCCCCTCAATGCAAAAAATTGCTGAAGAAGAAGCCATGGAACCAATCACAGCAGGCAATTACCTTGACTCTCCGCTCCACATCGCTCCGTCCTGCGTGAGATATGGCAGCCTGTAGAGGGAGAGAGAAAATCAGTCTTTCTCTCTCCTCCCTCTCTCTCCTCTAAGGGGGGATTCATGCGGGAAGAGAAAGGACGAAGAAAGAATGGTGGAGGCTTGTCCGACATCGATCGGATCGCTCCACGGGCTGAAAATGGTGACATGTGATCGCCATGAGCATGAAGTGCTGCTGATTTTCAGATTTGCAGCCATGGACATGAAACCCGAGACATGCAAATAAGCGGTAATTCAAATTTTTCAAAGGAAATTTGAGATTTCATGGCTTTTGATTGATAAAATGTTGTTCATGTGGGCTAAAAATTGTTTATGTTGCGGTTTTCCATGGGTATTTGTTGTTCATAACCAGAAAATCAGAAAAACATGCATCTTGTGGCCCAAAATAATACACTAGAACACGTAAAATATGAAAAATCAAGGGAAAATGATGTTTTTGAGCACAAAAATGGAAGAATAAATAGGAACACCTACTAAATTTTCATTTTTGTTGCAAGAAGGAACTAAGGGCCACAGCCCATAACCTATTTTGAATTTTTAGTAATTAAATAATGCAAAAAATAAGGAAAAATACAAGGAAAATAGAGAAAAACTACTAAAAATAGGGAAAAAATGCATTTTGGGTGTGGAAAATTAATGGAAATTAAGAACAATGTTCATGAATGTTTGTGGGGACTGAAGCATGAGGGTTTTCCTCAATTCAGCCCCACCTTCTTGTTCTAGTGTGTCTTTTTCCGCTTTTTACACATAAAATGATGGCAAAATGCCTTATAAATCTATACAACAATGCAACATTTGATCGATGGGAGGGTAGAGTGGTTAAAATGTGTCTAAATGCGGAGTAAAATGATGAAATCTTGCTGGTTTTTGTTTGCATGCCATATAGGTCGGTGAATAATTATAGAATGAGAGCCTAGTAGTACGAGGGTTTCCTCGGTGCTAGGTTCGTGCAACGCCGCATAAGAACGGTAGTTGAAAACCATTAAAAGGATGTTTTCCACATGTGCACAATATTGTTTTATAATTGTTTGAGCACTTAGCATCCACACTATGCATAAACCATGGAAATATTTAAAGGTATCAGAAATCCTGGATGCACAGCAATTGCTTTCATTAGGACCTTGACCCACGTTGAGTGAGAGACGGGACACCCTAAGCCATAGGCTAGGCATGGGGTCTAGGGGAAAGAGAATTAAGGACAATGGTACATTCCTGTATACAATTAAATGGTACCTTGAGTGGATTTTGTGCGAAATGTTTATATGTTGAGCGACGCACCGAGGGGCCAATCCCCAAGGTGTAGGAGAGTCGCAGAGGGGTGGCGGCACTCAGCCGTTGGAGGACCCCCTATGTCTGTGCTTCGTGCCATTAGGCAAAATGTAAGGGACTCCCTCTGAGGAGTAGTGGGTGAGAGAAGAGTGGACTACAAGCGACATAATACAAATGCAAGATGTCTAGGAAGGCAATGTATGTGTCATCAATGCTCCTGGCCGCGAGACTGTGGGGTTGTTGAGCGCGTGAGATAGAGGTCCGCCGGCTAGTGCACGAGCCAGTGCCGGCCCGTTCTAGGTTCCATCAGTGGTGCGTCTGCCGGGAGCCGCTTAAAAGTGGTGGTCCTTGAATCCTGGTTGTCTAGGGACCAACTAGCAGTTTATGCCAAAGGATACTGTGATTGATCCTAGTTGTCTAGGGACCAACTAGCAGTTTATGCCAAAGCATCGTCTAGCAGAAATCCAAAAGCAAGAGAGAGACAAAAGAGCTAGGCGACGTGCTGAAATTTTTAGGAGATATTCCCCTAAGCGTAGCGGTGCTGAACCCTTACGAGGGAGTGGATCTAGTGGTCTTGGTGCCACAAGTAGTAGGTTAGGAGAAGGTGGAAGCTCTAATGCTCCCCTTCCTTCCATAAGCTAGTCTACATCAAGTGCGGGAGGTGCAACCCCACCGTCCCCTATTCCTAGTGCAAATCCAATTCTCGTCATGGCACAGCCTATTGCAATTCCAGCAGGAACGACGGATTTGCTGGCTCTAGGTTACCCGCTACCCATTTTTAATGGGTTAGTTGAGGAAGACGCGGAACTCCACATTAGGGAGTTTCAAAAGCTGATGTTTAACTGTCGCATCCAAGAAGAAGGAAATTTAATGATGTTCTTCAACATGACTCTCAAAGGAAGAGCTGCCATATGGTATCATGGTTTAGAAGCCGGAACCATATTGAATATTGCTTCATTTTATGGAGCTTTTCGAAGGGAGTTTGTCCCTGAAAGGGGTGGGCAATATTGGTTGCGTGTGCTCAACGTGACCCGCCAAGAACCACACGAGGATATTCGTGCTTATGCAAAGAAAATAAAAGAGGTTTTTCGTAAGTTGGACACCTCTATTCCTATCCCCACAGCTGCCCAATTGCAATATTTCCTACATGGTTTGGACTTTAACATCCAATTGCAGTTGAGTAGTGTCCCCTTGGGGGATATAGATACTGCCATTACACGAGCACAAGAGGTGGAATCCCAACTACAAGCAGCCTATGCTTCTCGAGGCAATTCGAATATGGGTTTAGTATTGGGAAACAATATGGCGATGGCCAATGGCAATAGTGGCCAAGGGATAGCGATGGCTAACCCTAATGGGAGAGGGAACATGATGCAGAATGTCCCTTTATTACCAGCTCCCCCTAGCATGTCGATGCCTATGGGCAGTCAAATGGCTCCAAATGGTGGAGGCCAGGTGGTCAATTCTAATACCATGCCTGTGGCTCGACAACCAGTGCCTAATCGAATTGTTAGGCCGATGGAACGACATGGTAATGACCAAGGCTATGAGTCGAGCGCTTCCAATGTTCTTGGCGAGGTTAAGGACATGATGAAGCATTATACCGACATGATTATGGAGCAGTATCGGCAAATAGCCGTTGATGTCAACTTCCTTAAAAAACAACAAAATTTGATAGGAAGTAAATACCCAGATGAGGATGCACCTTCGAGGTTTAGCTGCAAATGGTGTGGTGGGCAACACTATCCAAGAGATTTCCCAAATGTTAAGTGCGACATCTGTGGAAAATCCGGCCATTTAGCAGCTACTTGCTGGAGTAAGATCAGTTCCCTCCAGCGAGGTAGTCGGCAACCAGGGCCTGTTAATCATCGTGTGCCAAGAAATGATTCCCAGCGAGAAGACGGGCCAAAACAAATACTTCAACGACCAAAGACTACAGTGGAGGAGCTACCTAGTGGTAGAGGGGTTAGTTTGATTGAGGCTGTACGCGTTAATGATGCTGAAACCTCTAATTTGCGAGCTGTTCTTACAAGAGGTCAAAAGGGTAGAGAAGCCGACAAGGATAAGCCTATCGACGGAAACCCTAAATAAGGCGACAAAGGAAGGCAAGTTTTGGATCCTGCCATGGAAGGGGGACCTTTGAAGCCCGTGGAAAGTAAAGCCGATAAGGAATCACCAAAGAAGAAGGTGAAAGTTAAAAAAGAGACAATAAAGCCGGTTCAGCGACCTAAAGAGCGGATGGTTTGGCGTGAAAAGCGAGCTCTATCGAACTATCATGAATTCGATTTGGCGAGCTCTCTTTGTGAAGTCAAGCCGGATGTGAATCTTTTGCAGCTTATTAAGCTTTCTCCAGGAGTACGCAAGGAATTTAGAAAGATCCTCCGTACCGGGTATATCGTAGAACCTTTGGGTATTGGGCGAGTTGGTGATGACTGGTTCGAGCATGTTGAGAAGCATTGCCCAAGGGTTGCAGCCTATGTCGATGGGATATTAGTAGATTATGCCATTGTCGACATGGGATCATCTGTTAATATTATGAGTTCTGAACTAATGGAAAGGTTGGTCTTGCGATCCAGAAAGATACCTCCATAATTCTCAGAATGGCAGATGATAGTTTGAGGCAACCGGAAGGCTGCATTACTAAGGTCCATGTCACTGTTGCCAATGTAGAATGCCTGTTGGACTTTAGGGTGATTCGTTTTGCAGGGCGTCCAAGTTACCAAGTATTACTTGGACGACCTTGGATCTTGCAAGCGGATTGCCAAGTAGATATACCGGCCGGTCGACTAATATTCGGCAGAGGTGCCCAACGTGTGGTGATTGATGCTTATCCTGAGTCCCCGCAGAGTAAGAGAGCTCCTCTATCCTCTACAGAATTGGAGACATTAGAAGATTTATCTGCCAGTGAGACATCATCGAGTGATGAGTCCAAAGAGGGATCCACCATGGAAGACATCTATCAGATCACTTTGAACGAGCCGATAGAGGCCCAAGATCATATAAGAGATACAGATGTTATCGAGCTAGACCTTGGTACGCCTGATGATTCGCGGCCAATCAAATTAGGTTCTATGCTCAGCACAGCAGAAAGGGAGGACTATGTGGCCTTGATTCAGGAATTCCGTGATATCTTTGCCTGGAGTTATGATGAGTTGAGAGGCATTCCTCCTAGTCTTGCTGTTCATACAATTCTGTTGAAAGAGGGCAGTCATCCTGTACGACAGAAAGTAAGGCATATGCCTTTCGAACTGAGGGACGGGCTGTTTGAAGAGTTACAGAAGCTTCGAAAAGCGGGTTTGATTTTTCCTGTGCAACACACGAAATGGTGTTCGCCAGTTGTGATCAGAAAGAAGAAAAATAATCAAATTCGATTATGTGTAGACTTTAGGGAGCTGAATAAGCAGACAGTTAAGGACTACTACCCGTTGCCATTTATTGACCAGATTTTGGATCAAGTAGCGGGTAAGGAGATATATTCGTTCATGGATTGCTTTGCAGGATATAACCAGATGGCAATTGCAGAAGAGGACAAGTTGAAAACAACTTTTATTACTGTCTTTGGTACTTTTGCATACCATGTGATGGCCTTTGGTTTATGCAATGCGCCTGGTTCGTGGCAACGAACAGCAAATAAGACATTCGGTGACATATCCCCTGAAGAGTTGAAGGTGTTTATTGATGACTTAGGGGCTGCCACCGTGAGAGGAAGGCAGTTGATCATTTTAAGAAAATGCTTTGAGTGCTGTAGACAATTTTGTATCGCCCTAAACCCACGGAAGTGTGTTTTTGGAGTACCTTATGGGCTATTGCTGGGTCATGTGGTCAGTTCGGTAGGAATTGCGACAGACCCCGAGAAGGTCAAAGTTATAGTTGCCATGGGTCCACCACGCACTCCGAAAGAAGTTCATAGCTTTCTGTCTTCGGTTGGTTATTATTGTAGATTCATAAACGCCTTGGCAGAAAGAACGTTTCCGCTTACAAATTTATTATCCTTTAGCTGTTTGTTTGTATGGGGTGACCCTTGCAAGGTAGCATTCGAGGATGTGAAACATGAGCTAGCAAGAGCTCCCGTTTTAAAAGCACCTAAAAGAGGTGAGGTGTTCTATATATTCTCAGCAACCACCATGTATAGTATCAGCTGCTGTTTAGCCCAAATTTGGGAAGAGAAGTGGTATCATCCGATAGCCTTTGCTAGTTAGAAATTGGGCATTTCAGAGATCAATTATACCTACATGGAGAAGTTGTGTCTAGCGATGGTCTTTGGGACCAAGAAATTCAGGCATTATATTCTCTATGAGAAAGTCGTGCTTTATACGAAGGCGGAGGGGCTTCGACTATTGATGAATAAGCTACAGCCGCCTGATCGTCTAGCGAAGTGGTTAATCACTTTGCAGGAGTTTGATTATGAAATCAGGAGTAAGCCACCAAGGTTGCAAGGCATCGTGGAATGTCTTGTGGACTTTGGGGAGCCGAAAGAATCTGTGGCTGAAGGTAGTGACATGGAGTTGTTATTTAAAATAGATACGGCATCTATTCCCTCCTGGTACGCTGCAATAACGCATTATTTATCGATGGGAGAGGCGGGATCCGAATTATCTAAAGCTGAGAGAAGGAAAATTAGGCAGCAAACGTTAAAATTTGCCTTGATCGCAGGTACATTATATCGGCAAGGGGTTGATGACATCTATCGCCGATGTGTGATGCCTGACGAGGTGCCATTCATTTTAGAAGAGTGCCATGATTCTGCTTGTGGTGGCCATTTTGCTGGACGGCTTACAGCACAAAAGGCTTTAAGAGCAGGTTATTGGTGGCCTGCCATCTTCCAGGATGCGTTTGCGTATGTTAAGAGATGCGATATTTGTCAACGACATGATAGTCGAGAGAATAAGAAACGACCACTCACCCCTATTATGGCGATACTTCCATTTGAGAAGTGGGGAATAGACTTTGTGGGTCCTATTACTGCGTCGTCGACTGCGCAAAAGAGGTATATCATTGTAGCAACTGACTACTTCACAAAGTGGTCAGAAGCATGTGCAACAAGGAAAGATGATGCTAAAGAAACTGCTAGTTTCCTTTTAGAGCAGATAATATACCGTTTTGGTCCACCGAAAGAATTAGTGTCGGACCACGGAACCCATTTCCTGAATAAGGTGATCAAAAGTTTGACAGAGACTTGGCAAATCAAGCATAACAAGACAACCCCATATAACCCGCAAGCCAATGGGCAAGTTGAAAGCACCAACAAGCAGCTTGTGGGCATCCTGTCCAAAATTGTGTCGAAAAAGAAACGGGATTGGGATAAAAAGTTATACGTGGCAGTGTGGGCCTATAATACGACCTTTAAACGAGCCACTGGCCATACCCCGTTCAAGTTAGTATATGGGGAGGAGTGTGTCTTGCCTTTAGAGATTGAGCTGCCGACTATTCGGTTTGCCATCAATCATTCTTTGAGTGATAAAGAGACACTTTTTGAGCGCTTGACGACACTGGCACATTTAGATGAGCTTAAGCTGCAGAGCTTATTGCACCAAGAAGTGGCGAAGCGCCGAATGAAGCAGTTACACGACCTCAAAGCCAAGAAATACACCTTCAAGAAAGGACAGCTTGTTCTGTATTATGACGCATGACGTGAATTATTTCCAGGCAAGCTAGAGCCCGAATGGGATGGGCCCTATAGGATTGTTAGAATAGGAAAGAATAAATCCACAGTCTTGTTAGCTAACCTTGAGGGGATAGAATTTAAAAATAAGGTTAATCTTAATAAGATTAAACCTTATTATTTCTGATTGTACTAATACTATGACTGCCTTGCAGGTCTAGGCGAGATCGATCAAATATCTGAAAGGAAATCGTGATAGAGGTTGATGGGTCGTTTGATCCCTTATTTAGAACACCCATATTTAGAACAGAGGTATCATCAAGGAAAGCTCATTTGGTGGAGCAAAGGATATAAGGTGACTGAGCAAGAAGGTGGGACATTTATTTGGGAGATCAAGGTCTTCTGCCATCACTACCTACAAATTTTGACGATCATCCCTGTTGAATTCAATGATGATGGAGGGATGGAGCCTACAGTCCACCCGTTGAATATGCTGAATTTCGATTACCATAATTACGAGTAGAGTTCCGAATGGCGGGATATGTAAACCCTTTATGGACGTACACCTTGTACTTTGATGGGGCGTCGAGGGGTGCATGCAAAAAAGGAAGTGTAGGAGTTGTCATCCGAGACCCCCGACAATGCATTGTCATGAAGTTAGCTGCTTATCTCGGGGTGAATTTTACCAATAATATGGCAGAATGCAAAGCCGTGATTATGGGTTTGAATATTGCAAAGAAGAGTGGTATCCGCCAGTTATTGGTGAAAGGGGACTCTCAGTTGGTTTTAAATCAACTCAATGGGACGTACATGGTACGAAACCCCATCCTTTGCATGTACCATCATACTGCCATAGCCCTGCTAGACAAATTTGATAGAGTGTCTTTTCAGCTGATTCCACGAGATTGGAATCAATTTGCCGATTCATTGGCTAATTTTGCGTATGAAGAAGACCTCTTCTTTAATTGTGGCCCTTGTCTCGATATATCTATTGACGATGAGATAGGACCTAGTCGTTTGTGGGCTATGCTTTCTGAACATGCCCTCTTTGGCAGACGATGGTTGATCTGGGTGATGCAGAGGGTAGGCGAGACTCATCTTCCTTTATTATCTTGGACCCTCAGACTGATTAGACGATATGTGATGCGAACAACTCTTGCGATATACGCAGGAGGGATGGGTCATAATTTAATGCACCTAGTTTAGGGCTACGAGCCTTTGTTCCCCTGGGAATGGTATGCTTTGATGTCTATCATAGTTGTTTCCAGGAGGATGTTATGCGAAGTCATGTTTGATTTCATTAGGCCAAGAGGGCCATTTCCCTGTCTAGTGCAGGTGCGTTTAATTGGGTTTTTTGTTTTAAGTGTTGTGCTGGATAGGTTTTGTGAATCGTGGAATTTCGTGGAGCCTGGAGGAGCCTTTGCTGCGATGGAAGCTTCTTGTGGCCAATCCAGGTGATACCTCTCCTTTACGAGTACCTTTCTTTCCTGTTATATGTGTACTTGTACTTGTCGAGGGGGTATATTTTTGTTGGGGACCGGCAACCAAGGCATGAAGTCCCAGGTTTAGGCGAAGTATGTTTGAGGGAGGTCCGAGTAGTCATTGCCTCCTGTAAAGACATTGTTAGGCATCGAAAGACCTATTTTAGAAGGAAGTCCTAGTGGCCTTGTTCTGCTAGCCTGCTAGGCAGCCGTTCTAGGAGTTCTTGTTAGTAGTGAGGCAGTTAGAGAAGCCTGCCAGAAGATAATAATGATGATGCCAAGAAACCCTGAACACCCACAAGATGAATATAAATAAGAAGGTGTGTAAAAAGGGGTTCTAACCCCTATCAAAGAAAAGAAAAGGAATGAAAATGTATAGGCAGTTGATCATCGCCTTGCGAAGGCTTGGTAGGTTCTTGGGGACGAGTCAGACCCGGGGCCGATATCTTGTCTTCCTAGGGGTGGCTTCTTGCTGGGGAACAAAACAAGGAAGGTTGGAGTGAAAATAAAAGTGAGCGTTAGAAAAGGATTAAGTGTCGCCTTGCGAGGGCTTGGTAGGTTCTTGGGTGCCGAGACATGTCCTGAGGCCGATGCCCTGTTCTCCTTGGGTAGCTTTGAGATGAAGGATAGGGGGATGCCTCTCACATAATTAATATATGCATTACTCATGATTGCTCTAAAGGACTCCTCTACTTATCATAAAAAGAGTACATCCATAAAGTCCTTAAGTGGTTCCATATGTAGGGTGGTTAGCCCATTACCTTGTCATGTGAAGGTTAGTCAAGTAGATTATCCCGAGTTAGATGATGAGAAGGCCAATATCTTATATGAATTTGTGGTAGTGGACAGCTTGATGTATGCCATGATAGCCACTAGACTTGACATAACATTTGTTGTGGGAGTTGTGGCTTGTTATATGGAAATACCTTGTAGGTGACATTGAGATGCAGTGAAGGGTATCATGAGATACCTTAAGGGAACTATAAATATGTTCATTTGTTATGGTGACCACGACACTAGAGTCATGGGCTACATAGACTCTGATTATGCATGACATGTCAATAGTAGGAAGTCCACCACCTCTGGCTATGTCTTCACATTTATTTGGACATGCTATTTCTTAGATGTCCATGGTGCATAAATGCATAGTTGAGGTTGAATATATTGCATTCCTGAGGCTTGCACAAGGAGACCTTATGGTTAGGCCATCTAGTGGTAGACCTTGGTGTGCCTATGACTCCTACATTGCATTCAAAGTCTATGAGTGCTATTCAATTGCCTTGTTGTCAATGGATAAAAAGATGAAAGTCGAAACCACATGGATTTCAGAGATAATGATACAAAGAGTTGTGGTTGAAGAGAAAAAGAAGAAAGAAAGAATAAATAAATCACACACCAAATGAGTCTGAGCCAAGCCTGTTATTACTATCAGCACAAAAGTGGAAGATCAATACAACCCTTATTAAGACAATTGATCAACTCAAAATTAATTGCCCAACATAAACATTGACTTTAAATAATAAAATATTGGAATTCCACTATAGGTAAGCCTATGAAATAGGTGAAAGTATCAAATCTCAATACAAGTGCATGCATTTTTCATGGAAAAGGTTAATCCCATCACCTAGAAGCAATGTTAATTATTTATAGACATGGGTAAAGAATGCATCAGATCCTATGTAAAAAATATTGGCACCATGCAATTTGAACCAACCCATAGAATCCCATCTTGAGTGCATACAAATGCAAATATCACTTTGGCCATTAAATAGTTTCATCTCTTGCTTTACACCTTGCAAAGATTTTACCATAGTTGACTCTAATTTTGCAAAAACATGCATCTTTTGTTGCTCTTGTTGTGCCTGCAAAATCATATTCATATTTTTCATCAACTCCCAAATAGTATCACTTGAACCCAATCTTGATATATCTCCCATCTTGCACCTTGTTAACAACTTTTATATCATACTCACCAAATGTTGGGGGATAAAAAGATGAAAGCCAAAACCGTGGGGATTTTAGAAATAAGGTGCAAAGAGTGGTGGTTGAAGAGAAGAAGAAGAAGAAAGGAAGAAGAAATTAATCTCATACCAAATGATTCTGAAACCAAGCCTTTGTATTACTATTAAAAATAACACTCCATCAATACAACCATTGTTTAGACAACTGATCAACTCAAAATCGATTGACTAACATAAACCCTAATTTTCAATAAGAAAAGATTGAGATGCTACTACACATAAGCCTATGCAACAAAAAAAAGCATCAAATCTTAGTACAAATGCATGAATGTTTGATGGGGAGAGGTCAATCCCATCACCTAAAAGGACCATCAATTGATAGACATGGGTAAAGATATGTCAAACCCTATATGGACCTTATTTTTGTACTTCAAACCTATTTTTCCTATATATTATACTAGCACTAAATAGCACTTAAGGTGCTCCAAAATTTCTCCAAACTATTTCCTTAACATGTGCAAAGCATTCCCCTAATCACATGGAAGGAATATAATTAGTAGAAATGGTTGAAAAATGAGGTAATGTTGTATGGGCCTTATTTTTATACTTCAACCCTATTTTCCTTCTATATTATAATAGCAAAATAACTCCTTTATGTGCCCCCAAAAGTTCCCTAAAGATAGTTCTTTGAATTATTCAAGCTTTACTAGTTGTAACCAAGCATATCCATCAAGATCTGATCCCCGTATTTTCTCCCCATAAATGCTTCAGTCTCCTCCTAGATAGTTTGTGTTGATTTTTACCCTCTCTTTGCTTCTCCAAACTCCCTCTTTTTCCCCAGTTTCCTCTTCTCTACTCAAGTCTCCTAAATCCCCACTTATTGTCTACACAAGGTCATATGCCAACAACTCCTAGTCCGTGACATAGCTGACTTCCCTTTTAGTCCTCTTGTTCCCAGTTTTAACATTTATCAAGAGACATGCAAACAAGCCATCACAATAGCTCTCCATCTCTAGAACTAGTCTTCCACATGCATATCATTGAAAGCATAAAGCTATAGCTTCTCTTACAATTTCATAGCATAGACATAAAGTCTCATGACAATGTAATCTAGTATTTCATGAAAAGACCAAGCACATTTAGATCCATTATCAATTCATGTGAGAGATGATTGGGGGCAACTAGGTAGAACTTGTCAAGATTTCAAGATTGAATCTTGTAGATTGGCTTACTCTCTCTCAATGGAATGTTATGCCTTCCTTAGGAAGATAATGGGCATAGGATGAGGTGACATCTATTCCTCATCCAACTATATGTATATGCACACATTCTAATTTGTTACTTTTTCTTGTTTTCTATACACTCGGGCACATTCACCTTTAAGTCAGAGGTTGTTAGGGGTTAAAGGTCACCTAGGCCTACTTGCCTCTATTTACTTGTACTTAATAAAATAAGGGAAGGTAGGTCACACATTGTGACTGCTAGAGTTTTCACATAGCATTTTGATGTCTCTTGATTGAGCCTCCATAGCTCTTGCATCTTTCGCTTGTGCTTCCACTCTTGCTTCACCTTTTAACTCTCAAATATGTGGTACTCAAGGCATGGACATATTAATGCTTTGAGACTTTAGAGTGGTTTGGGATACAAATATCCTTGCTACAAGATCGATGCATGCATTTCTTTGAGGTATTTGAACTTTCAAATGCCTTTGTCTACATATTTCCATGTGACTTTAAATGTTGAATATTTATTCTATTATGGGTTGTTGATTTATTTCCTTCAAACAACTCATATGAATCCTCCCTTATTTGGTGGAAAAGGGAGGTATTTGAACCAGCATGTGAGAGATATAATAACATCCATGTGAGGTGTGAATTGGATTCCCATGCAACTATGAAGCACTAATGATGTGAGAAAAAGTAACTTGTATCATACATAATTGGCTCATTCTCATTGTAATAAGATAAATCTTGATGCTCTCTATCAATATGAAGATCATTCTATTTTGAAAATAGCTTGTATCCACCTTGCTCTCTTCTTCTCCCCACACAAACACTCTCACATACATACACACATTATAACATCATGAGCACTCTAAGTTACCGTCCTCCATAGCTAACCTCTAAAGCTTGTGAACATGTGTGGATCTAAAAATCAAACATGGTTTTAAAGCATATGATCCTAGGCCTTTGCACATTAGCTCACAAAAAGACTCCCTAATAATCACTATTAAAAAGTTTTTTTAAAAAAATTCTCTTTATTTCTTACAAGCACACTCACATAATCACTTTAGTCCCACTCATCCTTAGTAGCAATCTTTGGTGTTTAGGAATCTAACTCTTCTAATTAGTTTTCTCATTCTTCACCTACCTCTCTTAAAGCTTATCATCAACACCTCTTTTTTCTTTTCATCTATTATTCTTTAATAAGTAAGAGAGTTTGGAACTCTATCTTAAAGTAGGGTCAAAGAGAGATTCCTTCTTACTTTGTCTTACTTTTAAAGGGTGCAACTAACTCCCCATCATCATCGTCACTATCTTTAAAGTAATCAACACCAATCTAAAACCAACAAATCCATGTGCAAACATGCCAAAGCCAATGACATTCATCATAAGGCTATAAATCAATATGTAATAAATTTGCAAGCTCCCAAGTGCCATTGATAATGTCATTAATGATAGCATAAGCATGCAATAGACATAAGCAATAGTTCAAGCAAAAACCTACACACATAATCTTCATGATCTAGATGAAAGATGGTAGTCAAACAAACAAAATGACATGATAGATTTACTAGATAAGCTCCACGTCAATTCTATGTCCTCATGAGGTCAAGGAAACTATAAAGCTTTATATAAAACCCTATCTATTGAGGTTCAAAACCTTATGATATTTTTCTTCATTCATACGTGTCTTAATACCAATTCCTTGTTTCTCTATTAACACTACATTGAATTAGAACCAATTTAAAGAAAAGGCTTGTTCACATTGTGTTGCAATGTCTTTCTTCCTTTCCATGATAGATATTGCTCAAAAGAAACTATATGACTTTAGAAAGATCTACTTAATGAAAAAACTACTCAATAAGCTTTTGCAAAGAAAACAATACATAGAGTCAATAAGGAGAAAGATTTTGGATTGAGTGCTTTATGTGTCTTCCATGAAGACAGTGCTATATATACATGCTACATGCAATGGAGGATCTTTTACCAAGGTGATTGGAAAAATTTCTCATGTACATGTTATGAGGACACAATTTTTTCCCTTAAGGAAGATCAATGTACATTGTCAAGATGCTTTTGCATCATCTAGACTTCAAATTTCATTGTCCAACAATAAGCTTTTGCATTGAAAAATCCTTCAATCACGCCAAAAGAATATGGCAAAGCCTTCCTAGTTCACTAAAGAGTTATGAAATAATATATTTAACTTTAAAATCATTTGTTAATGGATAGGTTTATCCTATGGAAAACTCCTCCATTTTTTAATCTTGGAACATACTTCTAGATGTCTCTTTGATTATTTTAGTTCTTTTGTTGTCCAAACTTTGAAGATAACAATGAAACCTCCAAATTCTAGATGTTTGACTCTACTTTGTAATTCTAGATTTTTGTGGAGAACCTTAAAACTCCAAATATTTTATCTTTTTGCTTTATTTACTTTTATATGGGGAGCGAGTGCCACCTAGCCTAATATATTTGTTTTCTAGCTTATTTTTAAGCAACAAGGAGGGTGTTGAAATATGCCCCTTCAAACATGCTCATATGAATCCTCCCTTATTAGGTGGAAAAGAGAGATGCATTTGGACCCATGCAAGCTATAATTATATCTATATGAGGTGTGAGTTGGACCACCATGTTAACTACGAAGTTACCAATTATGTAAGAAAAAGTAACTTGTATCAATCTATATAAGATGCTCATTCTCATGATAGCAAGATGATCAATCTTGATATTCTCTAGTAATATGAAGATAATTCTATTTTTCATTTGTTATGGGTTCATGATTTAGAGTCAAAGTTGGATTTTTTATTGTTATTTCTTAGAGAAGAAAAGGAAGAAAAATACTCAAAGATATAGTTATGTATGTTTCTTTTGATGTTTGGTTGGGTTTCTTTAGGGTGGGTAGGCAATGATTATGGAGGATACATGCTTAGTTGGAAGTGCCATTGTGTTTTACAATGTGGCCATTTGAAATCAACCAACAAGCTTTATAGGGTAGCATGCTATTCTACAAAGTGTTCTAGTAAGTTTGCTCTGAGTATAACTAAATGGAATTAAGCTACTCATTGAAATTCCAAAGAGCAACATGGTACTAATGATGCTAGGCTTGCAAGTGCCAGTTATTTTACATGTGGATCAAGGTGGGTCACAATCTTCTAGCTAATCAACTGAAGTAGTTGCACTTGCACTTGTACGTGGAGGCTATTGCAAATCAAAATGCTTAGTTAAATTAAGCCTAATTAATCACTTTGGGCCAAGTAAAAATATGTTTTTTCATGATTTGTATGGTTTGACATACACATGCTGACATCTTAAGGTTGATGCATTTTTTGTTAGACATCAATTGAAACCCCCTGCCATCGGTTCTTTACTTGCTTGGCCACGAGGAAGGCTTGGTCACTACAATTGGCCATTTGGTTACGAGTGGTTGGGCAACTAATGCTCTGAATCTTTGGGCATTCCATGTTTGTGGACCCTATGGAGGTGGATATGGAAGTGCTCTTCCCTTTCTTGCACTTTTAAGGTTGTTGGCATATATGGACCATGAGGAATGCATTCATATTTGATGCTTCATTAGATGTGCATAGTCATATAGCCTTCTTGAAGGGGCTTATTCATTGGTAGTTGTACTTGGTTAACATATATCCTCCCTAGAAAGGATATGCTTGCATGGCACAATGTAGTTTCTTCTACCCCCTTTAGTCATTCTACTTTCTTTGTACCTTCACTATAATATCTCCAAGTTTACACACCATGGCCTAGAGGCATAATGTATATTGTAATCTTATCTTTTTTTGTAATTAATACAATTATATTTTACAAAAGAAATTAGTATCCTTATCTCTAATTATAGACTTTGATTAGACATGCATTTAGTCCATTTTGAAAATAAGTTATGTAAGTGCATATATATTTATATATTTATAAAAAGTTTTAATCCAAAATTTACGAATACTTATAATCTATTGTACTAGGGTATTGTCCTTATATATTAGAAAGATTTTAAAATTTGTTTCATATATTTAGCTTCTATTTTAGCTCATTTATATAGTAAGCCTCCTAGAAATTCTATAATTCATAATACATGCCCTCATGGACTAGTAAGTTAGTCCCAATCACTTAGGCTAGATAATTTTATATTGAGTGAATATAATTTATCTTAGCCAACTTTTAGGACATAAATATTAAAGACTCACAATCCTATATAGCTTTTAAGATAATTTAGCATAACAATGTATTGATGAAAAGAGGAGAGCATCCAAAGAAATATTATCACAAAGAAGTTATAAATGAGATAAATGATAATGGTTTTACATTGGGTGAGATTCCTCCTGATTGGCACTATAGGTATTTATTAGTAAAATATAGAAATCACTATGTAGAAGAGTCGTAGTGGATTTAAGAGTCAATACTAATTCCAACTTATGACTGCCTAATAAATACCTACCCCCTATAGTCGCACTAAATATCCCACAAGCACAGATTCACCACATGAGGAAACACTAGCATATGGCTAAACACCTATGTAGTTATGTTTGTTTTTATCAACAAGTGGGGGCAATTACTTTTTAACCCCTAGAAAATGTTATGGAGTTATGGTATTTCACCAAAATTCACTATGAAAAAAATATTATTTTTATTTATTTTTATGATTTTTTCTATTTGTCACATGATCTTTGACGTATTGCACGATCACGTGTATGTGACACTGGTCGCATTATGTTTGGTAGATAGATGGAAGGATATTAATATGTTTTGTATGAGAAATCACATTTTAATGTATAGGAATTAATTATAATTGAGCACTTCATAGTGTGAGATCATTGTATTTTTGTGCACTTCATAGTACAAGAAAATTGTAGACACACATGCATAATTTATGTATTTAGACATACTTATTTTGTAAGACTTAGAAGGGTAGATTATTATTTATGTAAACCTTAGTTTAGGTTTATTAGACATGAGTTAGAGAATATTGGAGCCAAAGGATGCCATTCATATAAGAAAAGCAAGTGCCCAAAAAGGAGATGCTTTTCAATGTTATTTCTAAGCACAAAATTTTAATATAATTTATAAATATATGCATGGAGGAGTGCTCACCCATGCATGTGAAAGAGTGAACCCAATCTTGTGTTGCACATGCTCTCTCTATTTCTCTTCTCTTTTGTCTCTATTTGTCTTTCTTCTTCAATTTATATTTCTTTCAATTCTCTCTACCAGTCAAGCACATGTCAGTATCACAATGACTACACAAATGACACACATTTTACTCATTGCAAACTTGTAGTTTAAGATTGCTTTATTAATGACTTCTAGCTAAGACTTACCGTAGCATCACACATGCTCTATGGACAAACGATATTTTTGGTAAATTATCTACTTACACTAAGTGCAATGACATGGGACATACTAATTGAGATATTCTCTCAATGTCTAATAGGTTGATTGATATCACTACTAATTTTCTTAATATTGCCAATATGGTCAAAAATTTCATTACTCTACTACTCTCTTATGTATTTAATAGATCATTCATAATGCATTGCACACTTGGGATACTTAATATGTAGCTTGCTATTTTGATACTTACATTTATGCATGGCCATTGAAATATCACATCTAAATAAAATTGATATAATCCATTACTTCACTACATAACAAATCACACATAGTTTGATAATAAGACATAGCAAGACTTAATGATCTATAAAGAAGATGACCACTTATAGAATGGAAATAATAAATATACTAGAGTATCGCAAGGAGAATACACTAGTGTATTCACTCAGTAAATCCAACAATTTTATTTCCCCTTCAAGCGTTGATTATTAGTGCTCACAAGCTAGGATTTTCATTCTCTTCAATGATGCATTAGGGGAGTTTTGAGGTCTCGAAAATGCCTTTTAAGAGATAGAAAGAGAGTGCTCTAGACCAATAGAAGAAAAGTCTTCATAACGGAACTTTTACTTTAAAAAAGGCAAAAAATTATTTTACAAAAAGATACATATATAATAATATTACGAATTTGCATTATTAATATATATTTTTAGCCTCTTATATTCGTGATTATGACATTCTTTGCATTAATGATATACAGTCCTGGCCTCTTTTATTTAATGATAAGTCTGAATTAATGATAATGACATGTTTACTCTAAATTAAAATTAGTAAAAATCTTGGCACATATTTTTTCTCCTTTCTTTTGTCCCTCTTGTGAATTTTTTCCTCATTTCCTTTGTCCCTCTTGTGGTAGCCTAGTCTTCTTATCTGTGTGTGTGTATGTGTGTGTGTGTGTGTGTTATGGATACATAAATTTGACCTTCAATAAGGTGTCCAAGCTCCTAAATCACATCCATATCAATATTTAACTCATTCCATAAAGATGGAAGATGGATTCCTACAATCCTTAGCAAAGGCAATTGGATCGCCATGCAATAGGCAAAACGTGGGAAAAGGTGAAGATATGAGAGCTCGTTCATCTCTGCTTGGAAGGGTAGAATCACAAAGATTTCAAGCTTGGAGTAAATAAGAATAGCATAAAAGAGGTTTTGGTGCAACATGTGTTTATGCATAGAGAGCTACATTTGGAACCTGGAAGTTCAAATCTTCCAATGCATAAACCAAATTGTAAGTATTTAATTCTTAAAGTTTTTTTTTTTTGAACTTGGTTTAAGGTTTTCCATTATAACATTTGTTCATTTGTCTTGTAGATGTCTATCCCTCTAATCTTGAGGAAAGGCAACCAGTCGAGTCTATTGTTGATGTGATTGATGTGATGCATGGCTTGATTCGAGAAGATATGTACAAAGGTAGAAAGAAGACAGAGCTTGCAAAGAATGGAATATTCATCTATGACAATTCTTATATTGTCCCCATGCAGCGTAGCCATTGGGGATCAATATCCCCCCTTCCTTTGCTATATTTTTCAAGCTTTGAGTGGCCTTTGCCAAGTCCAGCTACTAGTGAGGGCTATAGATGTAAAATATTTTTTGAGATACAAAGATCATTAAAGCCTAGTATCTCAAGTAGGCTAAGCAAAGTTACTTTGTTCATGCCTATTAATATATTTGTTGACTTCTTTTCTAATGATGAGATAAGAAAATCAAAGGCTATGCTTTCAGTGAAGAGACTAACACATGATCATGTTATACATTTTGTTGATAAGGGATGGGACACTACGACATAAGGAAAAATTATATGTAAAATAGATCAAGGCTCTATAGCTTGTAAATATATGATTGCTACTCAAAATTTCATACTTAGCTTTTATTACAGTAGATGGCATTATGTTGGCAGTAGTCTGGTTGCTTTAGACCAAAATGTTGATAATTTTAGCAAATATCCTATAGTGGATCTTGATGTTTGGTACAATGAGGACATTATTACAATCCTAAAGGTTAGATCATCATGTACACTACATCAAGTGAGGATGGATTTATAGAATGAAGATATTGAACTACCATACTCATTTGTGTTCCAACTTAATAACAAACGAGTAAGTTTTTATTTCATATTATATTCATTTAGATGTATATTTGATTTCACTTCCTGATTAATAAACATTTGTAACATATTTTTTTACAGATATCAACAAGGAGAGATAAGAATATACAATGCAAGGATATTGAAGAAAAGATCTCTTTAATATCAATATAAAATACATGTAAAAAATTTTGTTAGCCATCTCCATGACTTATACACAAAGGCTTACAATCTGAGGCAAAGCTTTTTTTTTTAATTAGAAGGAACATCCTTTCTAGGAGTCCTTTTGCCTATCTTTAATACTTTAGTTGTTGAAGGTAGCTACATGCATCTCCTCTCCTTCAATGTCCAAGTCCCCACTTCTTGTCGGTTGTATACAATTGGTCATTTTGTACTTCAAGAGCTTTTCTCTTATATACCAAACATGCTCACTTGTAAATCAATCTCTTGTAAATTGTCATACATTTGTAAAAAAATATTTTTAGTTCATTGTTATTTTTTACAATGGACTATTTTGCAATAAAACTCTATCTTAAAGTTTAGTATGTTTCACATTACCTTTATAAGTTTATCATCATTGAGATAAATAAATTGAACCAATCTTCTGGCATTTACAATTACTCTCCAGCCAAGAGTAACTATTATCCTGATGAGGACATTGCAATCAACAAGAGTAACTTGTTTATGGTAGTTTTTAGAATAAATTTTCTTAGTATATTCCAACCATGTTAATCAAGAACTTATCGCAACTTGTCTATATTGCACTGTTGCAAGTAAGTCAGAAGGCACGGGAGGCCTTTTCTCTAGCACTTCAATCAGTATTTTGCAACCTCTGTACTAAAAAGGCAATAAAATTTAGAGTTATTACAAAAGAAAGATCAAAATATTTAGATTACTTGCAACAAAAAGATCAAAATATCAAGGAGACCCTAGATTATATAACTCATAACTTGTCATTTCCATGGCTTCCTTTTATAGAATTGATGAGGAAACATTGCCTCTCCACACATCTATTCCAATTAGGCTCCAATGAGAACTTAAAACCAAATTATTTCAATAATCTAGCAAAACAAGATCTCATAAAATCTTAAAAAATATCAAATTACTTACTTTTCATTGTATGGAATTAGAAGCTCCAAAGATTCAAAGTCAATTGAATTGAACCAATGGTCAAAAGCACTTACATCGAGCTCACTCCTCATATAGTATGAGATGGATGGATCAAGAACCTCAATCTTTTGTTGTATATCAAAGGGGAGCTCATGCATTACATATCTAGCAAAGGAATGGAGATAGTAAGCATCAACATGAAAGTCTATTGCTATAAAAATATGGCGAGTTAAACAAATTTTGGTAAACTATACCTCATCCCAACAAGAAGAATCGAGTCATTTACTTCTCTCACTTTATTTTGGAGAATTTGAACACAATTAGAGTCCAAAAATATCATATAAGATCTCTTGTTAATGTCAACAGGTAAAAGGCAAGAAACATTGGAGCTCTTAGGGTTAGCCCTTTGAAGAAGGTTAGATAACTCCTCTTCAAAAGATGGGAGATTTTCTTCTTCCTTTTCTTCTTCCTTCTTCCTTTTAAATTCCCTCGATTTATCTCCCTACTCTGATGTGGCCTTTTCCCCTTTCTCATGTTGTCTTGTGTTCTTTTCATGCGTAACATCTTCAACCTTCAGACCAGTATATTTTTTCTTCTTTCTACATGGAGGCACATTTAAAATATTGAAAGCCTTAACATCACAAAGAGAGACTGGCTCAAGGACCTTTGAAAACCTATATCTCAATCTCTTGAGAATAATCATGTCTTTATCCATAAGCGTAAGCCTATGTGCATGAGCCGCACATATATAAGAATCTTGGAAAAACTCAATAAAAAAATCCTATGTAGCCTCCTGAATATAGTTGAGACCTACCCTAGTCCATCTATATCTCTATAGACTATGCTTGTCACAGATTTCTCTGACAAGCCTCTGAAAAGACAGCTTTGGAATTGCATTATTTAGAGCCTTCATTGCATTTCTAATCTCCTTAAGACACCTCACATGCTGTGAGAACCTTCTTTTTGGCTTTGATTTCCTTGAAAGTTATGAAAGGCTATTTGATTTTCTTCATGCAACTGAAAATTCATCTAGATTTATTTACATCAGAGATATGCTCAATGTTCCCTTTGATTTGCAAGAGCTTTTGGGGATCTTGAAGATAAACTGAAGGATTTTAAGGTGTTTTATGATAGATATGTGGAAGGCCTAGAGATTGAGGGATTTGTCCATTATAGCGATGTAATGGAAGCTTCTAATGCTACTAGAACAACTTTGCAAACAAGGTTTAGCCTTATTGATGAATAATTCAAGAAGTGGAAAGGGGATTTCCCTTTCCATCAAAATTAACAATAATGTCTTCTTGTATAGAAGGATGTTGGATTTCTTATATATCTTCAATATATGGATAGTTGTTCTTCAGATACAATACAAGAGAAGAAGATGGAGGATATTGTATGCAAAGAGAAAGAAGTTGAAGAGAAGGGTGAAATGTTTCAGGAGGATATTGAGAACTAGTTAGTGCAGGGATTTGATATTGCTTTGTTTAAAGTTGAGAACATTACAAAAGTGGAAGAAAATAAGATAGAGTTGAGTGCAGAGATTGAAATAGGTCCTCTTGAATGTGTCTCAACATTTCCCAGTTATTTTATTAACAAAAAGAAATGTGTATTGCTAAATGATAGTCAACACCTTTTTGATCTTAGAGAAGATTACTGCTTGGCAATCCTTGCTGCATGGGGTTAAAATGATAAGAATTTTATAGGTTATGAAGAGGAATTGCTAGCAACTCTTGATGTTGAGGGAGAGAATTTTCAAAACAGTTATGTAGCCTTGCATTCTTGTATTAATCAAATCGTGGAATATGAAAAGGGGGGGATACCTTCAGAGGAAGGGTACTTAAAAATTCAACAAGGACTTGGTATTGATAACATGGGCTATGAAGAGAAAGTGAAGTCTCCATTAGAGGAGAAATCAAAAAGTTCAATAAATCTATATGATGATAGTCTTATTGAAGAAGATGAAAACCATAAGATATGAAAGATAATTCTAAGATATCCATTGTGATGTATATTAGAGTATGTTATGCATTATACACAAATATTTTTGGATATTTATCTACTACTGACATCTTATACTATTGTGGTTTATTATGTAGATAGAAATTGAAGATGCAGGAAACTTTCTTGAAAGAGCCAAGGGCTCAAGGCCATTGAAGCTTGGCAAATTTCAAGGCCTTGGTCCTTATATTGGAAGCTTAAATAATCAAACAGTTGCAATTTATCATAGTAGGTTGTCAAGCTCTCCAAGCTTACCAGTAATGGCTTTGAAAGCTATCTCCAAGGTGATTGGATCCCAAGCTTTCAATAGAGGTTCAGATAAGATAATTTTGGTGGAGAAGGAAGAAGCTATAAGAGTGTTTGTATTCATGCCTGGATTCAGTGGATCTAGGGCAAGATACTTTGGAGTTCTTGCCTCTTATTTGCTCTCCCATGTAGAAGAGGCCAAGAATTTGAAGGTCCTTCTAGGTTATAGGAAATAAGAATTCCTGAAATGTAGAGGTCTCATCGAGTGGCACGAAAAAAAAGATTTCCTTAGAGGACCTAGTGAATTCCCAAAAACTAAAGACTCTTCTGCAACATAGTTGGACTAAAAGATGTTAACGGTTTCTTGAAACCCATCTTTTCCCATCTCTTTGTCTAGTTTGTAACCATTCTTTGCTTTGCACAAGAGTTTAAATATCCCTCTTTTCTTCTTTGGGTAATAGTGGATATAGTCCTTGCTAAAGATGATGTATTACATGATGCGATTGTGGCTTTGAGCTTAAATTTGTGTCAGATTTGTCTATAGAACCATTGAAAGACCTCTAATAAATTGTTTGCTTTGTATTTTCCACCTTCATGTCTTATGTGTCTAAAGTATTTTGTTATTGCTTGATAATGTGATTTTTCCATACCTTGGGTTGACCAAATAGATAGAGATCCATATTTCTTGATAAAATATGGATCATGGTTGTATAAAATATGATGCATAGTTAACAAATAAAGAAATTCAATTAGAAAACCCTATATGAGTCAGACAATAAAGAGACATACATATGCAAACTTCTTACCATATAGTGAGTGAAGTGTTGATTACCCCAAGCTTTTGTCATTGCCTTTTTAAAAAGGTTCAATCATTAGGAAAAAAATGAACTCACAAATGGGCCTTTTAGCCCCCCCTCTCTCCTCCTTAAAACAAGGAAAAGAGGAGAGAAGAATAGTAAAATAATCCTCCTCTCTCTCCACTTTTGCAATGTCATTTTGCCTTTTTAATATTATCTACAAAGATATACTCAGATTCCTTCTCTCTCCTCATTCAAGAAGTCTTTTTCAACCAAATTTTATATGCAAAAAGGAGTTAGTTACGGGAGTGTTGTACTTTGTTTTCAATACAAAATAATTAGTAGATATGAGGTAATTGATTTTTTAATCGAGAACAAGGAAAATAAAATTTTGGAAGTCCCTTTTAAGATATTTTGGGGAATTTTTATTTTCTAGCTTTTGGTAAAAAAACAAACCAACTAGTCAAATTTCGTGTTTTTTGGAGGCAAAATAGAAATATCTAAAATACGAAAAGTCTTGGACATCCCTATGAGCTATTTCCCCCCATATCTATACTCTCTCATGGATCTATTGTGACCTCTTCTCTGTGTTTATGCAACCTTCATTAACAGAGTAAATTACTTACATCCTCCTTTCCCTTGGCACCTTTGTGTGCCTCTTTGTGCATCTCCACTCTACCTCTTGTGACAACCAAGTAGGCTCCCCGTTTCTATTAATAGTAAAATGAATACAGGAAAGTAGGAGTTGCATATTGAGGTAGAGATTGAATATACCCCATTATTCAAAAGAACCCAGTGACGCATTTTAAAATAAAAAGGCGCACCTTGAAATCTTGTAAAAGAGCGCCGGGCTCTCACCCGTGCAATTTGTAAATGTAGACGGGCGGTGGAAAGGAATCTAGAAAGATAGAAGGACAATGGGAAAAAGGGCCTAGGCTATGGCCGGCCATGTAAAAAAGAGGAAAAGGGGATGACCGCCCAAAAGGGATTTAGGGTTTTGTATATAAAGTTGAAAAGTGAATGAGAAGCTCATTTTTGTGTGTGGCCAAAGCTTCTTCTTCTTCTTCTCTTGTTTCTTGCCTTCTTGCTTGTGCTTGAGAGAGTGAGAGGGAGTGAGGGAGTGATTGTGTGAGAGTGAGGGATCTTGGAGAAGAAGCTCTCCATCTTCTCTCTTCATCTTCCCCTCCTCTCTTCTCTTCTCTTGTCTCGCGCATGGCTATGGAGGATGAAGCTCATGGGAGAGGGATTGAGGTTGCTTGAGCTTGCCTCAAGGATCGTGGAGCTACCGGTGTGCAAGAAAGAGGAGGATACTTGATCGAGCATCAAGGTAAGCTCACTACACCCGTAAGGTAGGCATTGTGCGTCGGCTATGTGAGAGGTAGCCATGGCCGCTCGGTTCGAAACACTTGAGCAATAAGTGGTCCATAGGTCTCGGGGTAGAGCTTGTAGCTCCCCTTCATTTTGGTTCCGTTGTCGGGACCGACGGAATCGAGCCTTGAGCACTGCGCGCATCAAATCGAGCATAGAAGTAGGGTTTGCAACCCGAACCGATGCTCGAGATAGCTAGGAGATTTAGGAGGTTTTAATCCGTGAAACAAGTAAGTGTTTTGGTTTGTTGGAAGAATTAGTGTAGGACTACCATTCTGCATCTCTGTTTTGCATTTTGGCTGCACTAGATTAAGGTTAGATTAGATTAAGAAAAGAGAAAACAGAAGGTTTTGGCTACTACTGGAAACAGGGAAACAGGGGACCAGATTCAAATTTCTGGGTAAAACAGGGAGAAGGGAACTGGCTTTAAGGTTTTGCAGTGCTAGGAAAGGACCTTAAGATGCTTGGGAGGCCAAGACCAACCTCATTTCACTGGTTAGCTTTGAGAGAGAGAGAGAGAGAGAGAGCTTCTGGTTGCCAGGAAGAGGGAGCGCTATCACGATTCTGGGTGCCATCAATTTGTGCTACTCCAGGTGAGTCTGGTGCTTCTTAGTAGTGCCCTAATCAGATCTGGAAAGTCTCTTGTGGTTGTATGTAGCAGGCGTCAAGTGGGATCGAAAGGCGTCGAAATTGCGCATGTCGCCAGACACAGTCAGACCATGTCTTAGTCGGACCACCCGAGTCCTGGAGTCAGACCGTCCGATTGCAAGAATCTGACCACTCTGTTTGATTGCAAGAATCAGACCACTCTGTCCGACTGCAAGAATCGGACCGTCCGACTATTAGAGTCGGACCAGCCCTATCCTGTTGCTAGAGTCGGACCAGCCCTGTCCGATTTCTAGAATCGGACAGTCTGATTCTGGGAATCGGACCATCCTGCCAGAAGGAAAAATAAGCATCTTCAGTTGACCCTGCCACATACCTGACCCCTAGGACACAACCCTGAACATCCCCAAGACCCAGTTTGACCATTAGAACCTCAGAGACCAATCGAACTTAGAGTAGAATAGAAAACGCAGCACAGACCTTCAGAAAGACCATAGAATAGCCGGTAACCGAGCTTAGAACTCAAATCAGGCTAAGAATGTGGAGAGAAACAGAGTGGAGTTCGCATTAAATGCTTTCTACATCAGCACTTCACTCTTGTGTTCCATTAAGTTTGCACTGCAAGAAAAGAGAAAAGCCTATTTTCGCACCAAGCACCACAAAAGCACTAAGCATAATGTGTGAATAAGGATTACAGTTGCTTTCAAATAACAAGGAACACATCAGGATATCTAATAACATTAAGAAACCCACTAGTAGGAGAAGACCCCAAGGCTTAGACAGGTGCCTGAGTGCCCTACTAGTAGGACTTGGAGAAGACACGAAGACACGGAAAGCAACAATATAGAGGATTGGATGCTGTCGGAGCTGCTTGGATTTATTGACAACCTCGTGGAGCTGGAAGCAGAAACAATGTCGGGATCAAGAGGCGAATGAGGAGAGGACCAATTAGACTTAGGAGATTTCCCAACCTCAGTCCAGGAACTAGTCCACAACTACGGTCAACTCACTAGGACCGTGATCCAGGGCAGACCTGTAGAGGAAGTGGTAGCAAACCTGGAAGAAGAGAGAAGAGCAATCAAGAGAGCGCTAGAAGGCATAATTGCCTACAACCATGAGCAAAGGGCTAGAAGGCTACAGCAAGTCGTAGATATGTACGAGGCTAGACGAGTGCTAGACCTAGCTGAAGCGGCCAAATCTGGACCGAATGTAGAGAGGGAACGGGCAGCAGAGGCTGACATGAAATTGAGCGAATTGGTAGCAAAGCGACTCTTGGACAATACGTCCGTTGAACAGAGCGCTACTACCCTAGCCACCGCGCTACTATTGGGATTGGGAGTCATGCAAGGGGCTAAAGGGCAGGCTAGAATCCCCATCGTAGCAAAACAACTAGCTAGATACGAACCTAGCAGTGACCCATACAGCTTCATGGAGCAGTTCGAGCAAGTATGTGAGGCAAATGGTCTTACTGACCCTGCGCAACGAGCTCAAGCTTTCGGTATGTGCTTAGGCGATAAGGGGAGGACCTGGTATTCTAGTCTAGATGATGCAGAACGTACAAACTTTGTTCCCCTTAAGGGCCTCTTCATCAAGAGGTTTTTGGAGGTAGGGTATTCGGATAACCTCATCATTAGGTTGATGAATATCAGTCAAAGGGAGAAGGAAGACATTAGGGATTACGTCACTCAGGTGCGTAGCCTCTACAAGAGAATCCCTGCCAATGAGCGACCTACCGAGAGGGCATTGTCTATAGTGTTCATAAACGGGATTCGGAGTGAGGAGCTCTACAAGGCTTTGGCCAGTAACTCCACCTTGCAACGAGACATGCTAGCTAGAGTTTTTGAGGAGGCAATACGCGTAGATTATCAAATCAGGGAACGTAGCATGAGGACTACCAACCGAGAGAGTGCAAGCTAGAGGGACCTTGAGAGATCAACTACTTCGGGGGAAAAAGCAACTGCTAGTGTGCAGGATAAGGGAAAGAGTGTAGACACGACCAGGGGATGGCAGAAATGAGAATGGAGATTGCACGGGTGCAAGAGCTGGTAAGGAAGCCTGTGAGATCGCATGTACAATGTATATATTGTTGCGGCAATCACCTCCTAGTTGAGTGCCAAGATCCTAGATCTTGGCTGTGCTCAAATTGTGATAGATTCGGGCATGATGCAGTGCATTGCAGAATGCCGAGGAGATTCCCATACGTGCAACAATACAACCCTCCATACTTAGGTAATAGGCCACCCAATTTCTTTGGGAGGGGAGCCCAGTTAGCTCTCCCAGCACTGACTGACTCAAGACCTGCCGTACCTAGGCTGGAGATGAACCCAATTGGTATACCCAGACCACCAGGGCCTTTTGTAACCCACCCATCTAGCGATGCTCCTGTTCACTTTGTGGAGGAGCCTAATGAGGAAGAAACATATATCAACCAGTACATATCCTATGACGAGGAGGGCAACCCAGTCCTGATGGACTATCGGTCGGTGCCGGTGATGGCTTTAAGAAGAGGAAGAGGCAGAGGCTTTGGAGGGCCAAGCCAAGATCCAATCACATATTGGACTTGCGGCCACCCAGGCCACATTTCATCATGCTGCCCAGAACGAGAACAAGCTAACAAGGATAAAGTAGATCTCTGATGCACAGAGTGTGATCACACATCTGTTTCCTGATTGTCCTAGGCGGAAGCCATCAACCAGCTCTGCCAACATGCCATCGATGCCTTTGGGGCTTTTTGGAGTGGAAACCTTTGACAGTGAGGATACACCCATCCCACTACATGTTATGATGCGAGCTCAAACAAAACAGGCAGGCATCTCTTTGCCAGGTCCAAGCAACCTTGATGCAACCTCAATAGGAAAGAAAAGCCGGAGGAGACGGAAAAAGAGAACCGATGCAAAGATAACTCTTAAAACCGAGGAAGTGACTACGTTAGTAACGGAAAAGAGGGTCACAGATGTAGAGGCGGAGACCTCAGCTCCTAAGACAGCCGAGCTAGGGAGTGCCAAGGTAGGGGAATATCCCCATCCCAAACGGTAGCTTGAGCCTATAGCTAAGGTCAAGGAGTGGGTCAAGGATGCCCAAAAGCACCTCAAGGATACTGAACCCATATTAGAAGATCCTATTGACGATTTCTCCAGCGTGAGCACACCAGTCTCACTTTCAAAAGCACAAGCTGCGAGCATACCTACACCATTGGGGGCAACTCAGCAGCAAGGCCAAGGGGAAACTTGCCAGGGCAGACAGAACGCATGGCCTAGAAATGCTAGCCTCAGGGGAAGACAAGAGCCCAGTAGCCTCCTCACAACCTTGTTGTCTACTCTAGTAACTCTAAGCTTGGAAGACCTGCTTAGGTAGAATCATTCCTTATGGCAGGAGTTAAAAGACTTGATGGAGGGACACACAGGACTTGTGGATGCTAATCCGCAAGATCATGATGCGATTACATAGATCCCAAGTCTAACTCTACACTCAACTCCTAAGTCTTTGCACATCAATGCTTTTTGGGAAGGCACTGGAATGCATGCAGTTTTACTCGTCCTAGCCTTAGGAGATATGATGCGAAAAGGAATTGTAGACACAGGCGCCGATTGACCTACTATTCTCGGATGAGGAAGAACTATATCGGCAGGCTGCTAAAGCCGCAACCATGCCAATTGAGGAGCCAATTGTGCCGTTCTGCATGATGGCAAGAAGCTCACTCAACCAGGCAAACCAGCCTCGTTCCATATCCCCAACAACAAACTAGAGCTTCAGGAAATCGTAGAGTATCTGACCAATAAACTGGAAGGCAAATTGGCTGCTAACTTAAAACCTCTACGTGTTCTATTAGCTAAGCTAGAATGGAAATGGACCAAGGTCCACGACCTGAATTTGGCATATAACTGGGCTTTAGTTACTGATGACAAGGAGATTGGAGAGGAAAGCTTAGGTGATGATGAGGAGTCAGAAGGACAGGACTCTGATGACGAGGAGTATGAGGACTATCGCTATATGGGAGAGGAGAGTGAAGAAGAGATAGATACAATAGAGTATGACACGGAAGGAAAAGCGATAGAACAAATCAGGGCAAACTCGAGGCCTAGGAGAGGAAGGACCAGTCAGAACGAAAAAGGATTCATGCGAATGGAGTGTGACAGATCCTGGCTAGAACACATAGGAGCCGTGGATTACGAGCTAGCCGGAGTGGCACGACCAAGGGTAATCCCAGTGCTCAAGCCAGATGCATCTACTGAACTACGACCCCCCTGGGGAAACACCTTCCTCAAGTGAGGGCTGCGAGTTTAACTCAGAGTTGGAAGTTAGCACTGAGAGTGATCCCGAGACACCACAACCTTCTAAAGTCAAATGCACCAAGGGAGACTTGCCAGTCCACCTAAGGCGCAGGAGGCTAAAGGAGGAGGCCAGGAAGCAAGCAAAGGACTTAGAAGCAGAAAGGCAAAAGAAATCGCAGGATCTACCCAAACGGTTTACAAAATTTAAAAAGGGTGACAGAGTGGTGATTCTGTTAGGTGCAAAAAGACAAGGCCAAACTAGTGAACTGATCGAGGGACCCGCCAAAGTCAAGGAAGTTAACTTGGCTGGGGAAGGTGAAAAGCCAAGGCTTATATTCATTGCAGATGACTTGACGGAGGATGAGGAGACCAAACTTGTTGCACTCTTGCAAGAGTACATTGATGTATTTGCCTGGACATTGGATGAACTTAAGGGAGCCGACCCTAGGGTTGTGACTCATAATATCCCAATGGTCCCTGATGCAGTGCCAATGAAACAATGACCTTACCCCATGAATCCCAAACACGCCCATGCAGTAAAAGAGGAGATTGATAAACTCATGAGGGCAGGATTCATATATGAGATCGAGCACACGGACTGGGCATCACCTATCGTGATTGTCATGAAGAAAAACGAAAAAATCCGAGTGTGCGTGAACTACAAGAAAGTGAATGCCGCTACAAAGAGGGATAACTATCCTTTATCTTACACCAAGCACATGCTTAAGAGGGTAGCAGGTAAAGAAGCCTACAGTTTTCTGGATGGTTTCTCGGGCTATAATCAAGTGCAAGTGCACCCTGACGACAGGCATAAGACTGCCTTTGCCACGGAATGGGGTGTATTTGCCTACATTGTCATGCCTTTTGGGCTGATGAACGCACCTGCGACTTTTCAACGCCTAATGTGCACTATCTTTAAGGACATGCTTAGGCACAAACTGGAAGTGTTTGTAGACGACTTATGCGTACACTCTAGTTGGGCCGAACACTTAGAGAAATTGAGAGCTGTCTTTGAAAGGTATAGGTTGTACCACCTCTCGTTGAACCCCTTAAAGTGCTAGTTTTGGGTGAAACACAGATGCATATTAGGCCACATAGTGTTAAGGAACGACATTGCCACTGACTTTTCTAAAGTCAGAGTCATTGTTGACTTACCGCCACCCAATAACTACAAGGGAGTTCAGTGCTTCTTAGGACACACTGGATATTATCGACGCTTTGTACTAAATTACACACTAATTGCTAGACCATTGTACAAGTTGTTGATAGTGTTCGAGTGGACTGAGGAATGCCACCGCGCATATGAGGAGTTGAAAAAGGCTCTTACTACTGCACCAATCTTACGAGCCCCAGACTGGAACATAACGTTTCATGTACACATAGATGCCTCTAAGTTTGCTATTGGAGCCGTGCTATGCCAGCCTGGTGAAATAACTTAGATTACCCAGTGAATTTTGCTAGCAGGCAGCTCACAGAGATCAAGATGAACTATTCCACGACAGAAAGGGAGGGGTTGGCCATGGTATTTGCGGTAAAGAAATTTAGACATTACCTGTTGGCCACTTCCTTTGTCTTCTTTGTTGACCATCAAGCCTTGCTATATCTTGTGAACAAGCCTTGCACTATGGGACGCATAGCTAGATGGTTACTCCTTCTACTGGAGTTTGACTTCTCTGTGGTTGTACGCAAAGGAAAGCAGCACTACATGGCTGACCACATGTCCCGCATACCCATAGGAGAAGCCGCTGGAAAAGGCATACCTGACGATTTACCGGATGCTCATCTCTTTAACTTGTCTAGCGAGAGAGAATTGTTTAAAGTTGATCTGACGCTGTACTGGGCCGATGACATAGTGCAAGTGCTAGAGAGTGGACTACCTGAGAGACCCATTGAGAAGGCCAGGCTGAGAAGACTTATCCTGAAAATTCAGCCATACAAACTGATAGCCGGCCAACTCTACAGGTTGGGACAAGACGGTTTATTAGGCAGATGCGTATGTGAGCACGAGATGCACGATGCATTGAAAGAAGCACATGGCGAAATCGCTGGAGGATACTTTAGCGGGGACACAACAGCCCGAAAGGTGCTACAATCCCATCTATGGTGGCCCACCCTTTTCTGCGATATAGCTAAATTCATAAAGCACTATGATGAGTGCCAAAGAACCAAAGTGCCTATGTGGAAAGACAACAAGCTAATGGCAGCCTTGTGGGCCTATCGCACAACTTATAAAACGGCTGTAGGACAGACGCCTTTTAGGCTGACGTACTGAATAGAAGCCATTTTACCCTTAGAATTCTTCATCCCTAGCTTAAGGATAGCAGTCCAGGAGCGTTGGGAGGGAAGAGAGGCTTCGACCAATCGCTTAGTGGAGTTAGAGCGCCTAACGGAGACCCGACTCCTCGCCACTCACTCTCTGATTTGTGAAAAGGCTCGACGAAAGTTGTGGTTTGACAAGCATGTCAAACAACGAGACTTTGAACAAGGGGACCTTGTTTTGATATACTCTATAAAAGGACATAAATAGAAGATGAAGTTTCGGGGGCTAGGGGCTTTCAGAGTACGCATGATTGGTAGAACAAGGAATGTTGAGTTAGAGACACTTGAAGGCGAAGGAATATGCTTTTTTAATGGCAGTCGCATAAAGAAGTACTATCCTCCTTCCCATCCATTACATGAAACACCCATGCTAGAACCCCCAATGAACGTATGCATGGCTACTATAACCGACCTTACAGATCAGGACGAAGAAGCAGTGGCACCGACATATCTATGAATCACAGTCACAGCAGGAGCGACATATTCTTTCGATGCCTTGATTGATGAACGTGCCGACTACATCATCTTGACGCATGACCATTGGACACACATTGGTCAACCGAAACTATAACCCACTAATGCCAAACTCACCCCATTTGGGGGTAATGCTTATTCACTCCTAGGGAAGTGCAAGGTAGTCGTTTCTATCGAGTCTGAAAGTTTACCAACTTTCTTCCATTTGCATGACACTAAAGGAGCCGATAACATGTCACTATTAGGTCGTACTTTCAAGAAGCAAACGAACTGTAATGTGGATTACAACCTAAACCGCATTCATCTTGCTATAGGCAATGTGCGTATAGTGACAACTTTCAGCAAGGGTTGTCCTGACTCCTCCACCATTACCAAGCCATCGGTAGAAACCCCTACGACCACGCTTCAGCCCAAGTCTAAACAGAAGAAAACTAAGGCCTCATGCCAGGCTCTCGACCCTAGGCCCAAACCCACCAAGAGTGCTCACAAGGTCAAGGAGTCCAAGCTTATATGGGTGCCAAAATGGCAAAGACCACATCCAGGTAGACCATCCAAATGTGATTCTAAACGTCAAAATAATAAGCCATCACGTCCTAAGAGGCAGTCTAGACGCTGACGTAGACACACAACCACGCCGCGATGGATCCCCAAAGAGTGCAAGCACAAGGATACTTTCAATCAAAAAAGGCTATTTCTTGTTGAGATCCAAAGCCAAGAGCAGCTAGTGCAGGAAAAATCAAAAGAACTGGCCGAGGTGCACCAAAGGCTCAGCATTGTAGATCAAGCCAAAGGGATTGCTGAAGAGCAGCTGGCTCGGAATTCAAGAGAAATGAACCAGTTGTAGTTTTTAACAAATGAGCAGCAACAAGTAGTGACCACCCTGGCGAGCCAACTGGAGGAAGAGAGAAAAAGGATGGAAGAAAGAGCTATGGACTGGGAAAGGAATAATTTTGACAGGGTGAGAGACTTGACTGAACGCTTGGCAGTGGCAGAATGTGAAAGGGTGCTTGCAGAAGCCAAGGTTGAAGCTGCCGAAATAACTACTAAAACACAGCCAACAGGCCTTCCTCAACACGGTACTCCATGTCACACAAGCTGAGGGCGATGATTAAGTGGAAAAGGTGAAAAGAAAGTTGGAGCTGACTACCTGAGCTCTAAGATATGGTCTTCAAGAGTGGGAGATCCCAACGAGTACAGGGACCACTAAGGAGCAACAATTCCATTACTTACGCCGTACGGGCCTTTCCACTGCTGAGCTCAAGGAGCTAGGTTTTGAGGAGCATGAACAACCACCACCACCACCGCTGCCAGTCATCCCATCTGTGGTTGAGCGACATGTCGAAGAGGATTCGGATTTCGAGCAAGGTGATGAAGAAGAGCAACAAAGAATGCCGAGTCCGCCTCAACCCAATCTCCCACAGGAAGAACCTGCAGATGCCCATCTGCCTGAGCGTATAGTTGCAGCAAGGAGGAGAATACAAGAATTAGTTGAGGAGGCCCAACGCCGAGCACGCATAATTCCAAGACAACTTCCTGAAGAGCCCATGCCACTGAGAGCTGATGCACATCCTGTAGACTGGCCCTAGGAGTTGGTCATCTGGCGTCAGCAAGAGCTCCACAAAAGGCCATTTGAGCTCTCATTTGCTTTCCCATGCTCTCTGGACCGGGCCCTACCTCTAGGAGTCTTGGCCAAGATCAAGGATTTGGCTAATGAGCTTGCAAACAGGTGGATTGAAGAAAGGAGCCTGATAATGACTAGGTGGCGACAAGAACCACAGGATTACTGGGAAGATAAGGTCAATATGGTTCCCAAAACTGTCCAAGGCTACGAGGCACAGCCGAAATGGCGGAGGAGGATTTGGGACACCAATTTTGATGCATGGACCGCCTTTTGCACTTCACTCCCCGAAGAGCGCAATGATCCTATCTACATGCCCTACCCCCGTAGGCATGGAGTGGACTATGATAGAGACTTGCATGGGGATTACGACTTTCCAAAAATATATAATGTAAATGCTAGGAGCCCTGAGGAATGCTTAGTGTTTAGGTTAGAAGATATACTTCCTTCTATAAATCGTTTCCTTGCAGACTTCTCTTCCTGCCCAGATCCAATGTTTTTGACCACTTGTAATTACCTCAGACTCATCAAATTCCCGCTACTCCAAAAACCCACAACAGAGGAAGCCCATCTCCCCCCACTCTTCTTTGATATCAACCTAGGAATAGATAGTAGAGCTATGACTAGGTTAATGATGCGGGCTACTCTCCTTCCTTCCTTCTGTCTTATAGCTCTTAGAAAATATGAGTGACACCTACTTCACAAGGTGTAATCACCCTTTCTTGTCAACCACTCCTCTGAAAGCTAAGGCCGTTATTAAAGAATACCTACAAAGTCGCACATTCTTATCTCAATGCCTGCGACTGCCCCATGATTAAATGGGTATGATATGGCTTGACAATTGTACTCCCTCTCTCATTCTCAAAAAAAAAAAAAAGGAAAGAAAAGAAAGCAAAGAGAGAAAAAGCCACAAGGAAAGAAAGACAAGGTGACTGGAGAGAAAGACAAGAGCAAAAAATAGCAAAGGTGAAAGATGAATCCACTACTAAGCAAGTTAACAAGGAGAACACTTCACATGTGCTTGCAGTCTCCCTTCATTGTTATTGTGCACCACACTCACTGCATCTAGGGTTCTCCCTAGCCCCTTCCCCATTTCATACTTAGGGCACATCAAGGGCAGGACTTTCAGACCTGTCATCCTAAGTTTTGCACTGCACCTCCAATGACGCACGAACTGGGTCCTCAAGTGTGGGACATTCCCAAGGGCTTGCCCAAGGTTAGACCCATTTCCCAGTTCCACTGGCACGGGCACCATGCACTACACAGTGAGACAGACACACCCCCTAAGAAGTGCACAACTTTTCTTGTAGGTTATGTTCGTGTTTCAAGAACTGGCTGGTTGGCTGAAGAAGATCATCCACTACATCTTCCAATGACAAGGAATTTTTCCATGAATCGGACATGACTCCATTACTGCAACTTCAGGAGCTTCGCTGCTAAGGTTTAAATGGCTCAACAGATTTCATGTTGCTAGCCACCTGCCTGTTGATGGCTACCATGATTGAACCAAGTCAAGGTAGAATTGCCATTGCCATAGATGTTGGAACCTCATCGTCCAATGATCCATGCCCAACGCCTCAAGATCTATGAATCGCTTATTGATTCCACAAGCCTGAAGACCTTCAACTCAAAATTGAAGACTTTCAACTCAAAGACAAGGATCTTCAATCAAAGCAATGGATTTTCAAGGCAAACAGCATTTGGGGGGTTTCTCCAGAATAAATCCCTCCAATACCACCCTCCTAAGGGATTGCTTATTGCTTCAAGCGTTTCTGATACTCAAAAGACGATCGGCTACATAAGGGGCGCCACAACAGTGTGAAAGATGCCGAGTATCTTCATGAAGCCTAAAGCACGCCGGAATCTTTCCTGGTCATCGTCCTTAAACCCCATCACCTATCATTCACCCAACCACATTGGAAGCAGTGTCATCCACCTACCTGTTCCACCTAGCAGCGGACCTAACTAGCCACTACGTCCTTGTCACCCACATCTTCGGTGCATGCTACAGCCTGCTACCTACGACGGTGAGTGCCATGGGACTGGCACTCGTCTAGGAGGGGGTAATGTTAACCCCAACATGAAGAAAGCAAAAGGAAATAAAAAAGACGCAGGGCAAAGGCAGAAAAAAGGTAGCCCGACTGAAGAAAGAATAGGAGAAAAGGCCAAAAGTGCAAGGGCAACCTTAAAAGACCAAGGCAAATGCAAAAGGGAAAAGGTGCATTTTAAAATAAAAAGGCGCACCCTAAAATCTTGTAAAAGAGTGCCGGGCTCTCACCCATGCAATTTGTAAATGTAGACGGGCAGTGGAAAGGAATCTAGGAAGATAGAAGGACAATGGGAAAAAGGGCCTAGGCTACGGGGCCGGCCATGTAAAAAAGAGGAAAAGGGGATGACCGCCCAAAAGGGATTTAGGGTTTTGTATATAAAGTTGAAAAGTGAATGAGAAGCTCATTCTTGTGTGTGGCCAAAGCTTCTTCTTCTTCTTGTCTTGTTTCTTGCCTTCTTGCTTGTGCTTGAGAGAGGGATTGAGAGAGTGAGAGGGAGTGAGGGAGTGATTGTGTGAGAGTGAGGGATCTTGGAGAAGAAGCTCTCCATCTTCTCTCTTCATCTTCCCCTCCTCTCTTCTCTTCTCTTGTCTCGCGCGTGGCTATGGAGGATGAAGCTCATGGGAGAGGGATTGAGGTTGTTTGAGCTTGCCTCAAGGATTGTGGAGCTATCGGTGTGCAAGAAAGAGGAGGGTACTCGATCGAGCATCAAGGTAAGCTCACTACACCCGTAAGGTAGGCATTGTGCATCGGCTATGTGAGAGGTAGCCATGGCCGCTCGGTTCGAAACACTTGAGCAATAAGTGGTCCGTAGGTCTCAGGGTAGAGCTTGTAGCTCCCCTTCATTCAGCCCAAGAGTATTCAGTATGCATTTACTGTTATAAACTGTGTATTTTCAGCTCCAAAATTAGGCCAAAATCATAGCATTACATGTAGCTTCAATCCCCCAATCAATCGGGATGCAATAGGCATCAAACCGGTTATGTAGTCATGCCCAAACAAGCATAGGCATACAAATACATACTATCTCAGACCTGAAATCTATTGCAGAAGATTCTGTCATCAAAATTTGGCAAATCCGACATCACCATCGCGTTTGGAGCGTGTCAAAACCCCAACTTAGACTCTTACCTTGCCTGAATCGGGTTCTGAATGCCCGAGATATGACAAAAAGAGTGATTTTTAGGTCAGATTTTGAAACAGGTGCAAAAAAAACGTGAGTTGAGTGGGGGGTCTGTTGTCGCACGTGTCAACAATGGGGCTCAAAGGGGGCACAAATGAGGGCCAAAGCAGGCCTACACCAAGCCTCAGCAAGCCTTGATAGGTTGGAAGCAAGATCCAGGTGAAGGAAGCTCCAAGAGGTGTGAGCTATGGCTGCCCACAACTTGTTTACAGCCTGTGAGACCTGTGAACTAAAGTAAAACTTTGAAATAATGAAGCAATACCTCAATATCAATGCCCTGATGGTGCCTCAATAGGCCAGGAAGAAGTTCGGGAAGCTGGGGAGTGACAGGAGCTCAAGAGAATGAGCTATTGCTGCCAGGAAGGAGACCCAATGTGAGTGGAGAGTCGATGGGAAGATGCTTCAAAGAGAAGATATAACTGAATCATGGCACGCATATCAAAGCACTCGATTCTTACATATATAAACATAGATGAATTGGAAAGGTTGTGCCTACATTGTAATGAGTGCTTAATGCATTTATGCAAACATAGTTCCTTGATTAACTTTGGGTCCTCTACACTCTAGAACCTCACTTTTCATTGAAGGAAAATAACTCGACTCCAGCCCCTCTCTCACCAACACTCTTAACTATGAGGATATTAATCATCAAAATCCTAACTTAAGTTGAGCTAATTACTCGTAGCCTCACCTCCCTTAACACTAGTCTTGTAATTTTCCACGAAAGTGGCTGCAAGCCATTTAACTAGCTTAGGTCCTAGTTTACTATATTTGAAATAACACGTGCATATGATACCCAAATTGGATGGGAGCTTACTAATATTGTAAAATGGTATAGTAAAAGGTTTTGAACAAGTTTCAAGTGAAATTTAATCATCTACAAAAATTGGATTTTCAAAAGTGCATGAAAATTTGTAAAAATAGCACATATAGCAATGCTATTTTGAACTCTTTAAAAAACTTTACATTTCTTATCTTATTGTTATTCTCTTAGTGGAAATGCATGCTATGTACTAAATTATTTTCATGGAAGTTTTGGCTTGGTTTTAATTTTTTTTGAGATATTTTAAATTAGAAGCACTAGAAGTTTATTAAAAGGTTGCGGTATAAAAGTCCCAATATAGTGTTCTAAAACAATTTGCAATGTAGTGTTTGTGATTCTTGTCCCCTTTTATGTACATAACTTAAAGCTCAAGAAAACATATATTCTCTACTTTTGCTTAGCTCTTTGCATGCAGCTCCTTCTATTCATGTATATACAACATTCAATCTCGACAAAGAGTTATATACATTAGGAAATATCAAAGTAAAACAGAGATCCAAACTCCTAGTATATCAAGAGATTGAGTTTTATTTCATTATTTAAAAAAATGTGTAAACAATAAGAACACACATGTAGAAGGTCCCAAAACCTAGATTCTTAATAGTGTTTGTTGAGGCCTATTACATGTTTGTGATGCCTTGAGAATATGTAAATAATGTAAAATTGGAATATATTATGAGTTGGTTCTAGTGTGATCATGTGTTAGAAAACAGTGTATGATGAGTATCATTAGATTGAGAGTTTTATACAAGTATATTTACATATTCATTCTTGAATTTGCTCTGACTCTGAATGTGTACTTATACAAATTTGCACTTGTGTTTCCTTGTTTCTATTTATGTGTACTTGTATGTGTGGAGAAGTTTTATCCTTGATAATGTATAAATGTATGTAAAAAGGAATATTGTCCACTAACAACGGTATCTAGCCTTTCTTCTTTTGTCTCCTTAATGTTGCATGAGCCTTATAGCCTAGACCAACACATCCACAATGTCACTATTGATATTATCATCCTCATGATCGAGATGGTAGCCCACTCTCAAGATCAAGCAGCACTTGCACGGGTGAGATGGCAACCAAGATCCGTATCCATGACAAAAAAAATTCAATAATAGCATATAGACTTTATTATAAGAGCCTTTATTATATATTTTTTGACATTAGCCTCTCGAGCTATTTCACATGCCATCATCAACTTGCAGATTATTTATCTACATGCATGGGGTCCTATTATCATGAGGATTCACACGAGATTGCTATGTAAGCATCACAATATACCTCGATTTATGATAGATATACTTAATCTCATATCGTCAATATTCCACAGATATTGTAAGTGAAGCTCAAGCATTTATGATATCTCATCAACCTTCATGACAATGCCCCTACTCTTCAACCCCAACGTCTCACACTCCATAATAATATTCACAACTCCAAGGAAAATGCATACTACTTAAAGCGCAAAACCCTAGATAACTATACGAAATAAGAAAAAATCATTGCAAGTACCATTCGATTTTTGTTTGCCTTAAAGACACAAAACCATTTCCATTATCCCACACCTTGGCTAAGTTCATGAGTTAGCTCCACATCCATAGTCCTAGTCAAGTATTTTGGAAAGACCTTTACAATGATAGTCCTAAGTGCATGAGTCAATTCGACATCCATCGTTCTAGTCAAGAATTTTTGGAAAGCCCTTTATAATGGTAGTAGATGTGATGATGACATTATTCAATTGAAAGTTTGGGACATCTAGTTATTTCTTGGACAATGATAGTCCTGAGTGCATGAGTGAGTTCTACATCCATAATCCTAGTTAAGAATTTTGGAAAGCCCTTGATAATGGTATTGGATGTGATAATGACATTATTCAATTGAAAGTTTATGATATCTAGTTATTTCTTGGAAGGGATGGAGGTGCATTATAATCCAACTAATATGCCACATGAGCATACCAATAGACACATGTGAACTACAAAAGGGATTATCTAATTGATTACTACAAATAGTTTAGTATACAATAAGAAAATATGATATTATTATTTATAAAAGAAAGTGCACTATAAGGGGATTTCAAAATCCATTTGAACATGCATAATATAATATCATATTAGTGCAGTGAATACACCCATATCTCAAGCTTACTTCACAAAGATAGTCTCAAGCTTGGTTCACAAATCCAATTAGTCAAGTGAAACTTCTTTGTTACATTATAAAATGAGAAATCTTATAATATTACATGACAAATATAATATACCAAGCACTACCTATAAGGAAATGAATGGCCATATCCTTAAAGAAGAGCACATAAAAGGTAAGGAAAGAGCTTGTCCTTGATTAAAAAGTAAGGTATTGCATTAATCTTATTGCATTCAACTTCAATATGTTAAGAAACCTTATAACTAAATTTTTATGGCATATTTTGAGGCAGATTTTGTTCCGCAAGTTTTATGGAGAATCCATTGATTGGGTAGGGACTTGTTGCATATGATATATCCTCAAAAGGATTGACAAATATCAATTTGAATTTTCTCACAAGATGGTGAAAAAATAAAAGCATCACCATCCGTGCAAAATCAATTCCAGCACATTTGTGTAAACCACCACCAAATGGGATGAAAGTGTATGGTTTGATGTTTGATCCATCAAAACGAGATGGTTGAAAGCTTGTAGGATTTGAGAAGTAACTCTCATCCATGTGGCACCGAGTGATACTAAGAAAAATCTGCAAGTAAGCACATCCATGTAAGAAAAGAATCCAAGACTTGATGATGGTGGAATTTTCAAGCTATTTTTAAAACCTTGATGTTGTGATTTATGGTATTATGATAACTTTTCCAACAATAATAAATGAGTATCATTGTTTACTGAAGAATATAGTTGTGATAGAATGATTACCACCCAACCACATGGAATCTGAAATCCTTTATATTCAAAGTCTTGAAGAGCAATATAAAAGACACCAAATGCTGGAGGTGCAATCTCATAGTTTCTTGGATGGCATTCCAGGTATACCTCATCGTGTTCAGATCATTCCATGTCAATTGTTCACCATATCTTTTAGATTGTGATATTGCTAGTTGCTCTATTTGGAAGAATAAGAATTTATGTGTGAGTGAGTAACAAAAAACAATATGATATACACTCTCATTGCAAAAACATAGTTCTTCATGTGATGAATAAATCATCTCATAAACCAAAGCCAAAATATTAATGTACTCTATTATGTGGCTTGAAATATTGTTCTTGTAAACACCCATAATGTAGAAAAGTGGTCTTATTACATGCAATGGATTAATTTGCTACTCTCCTTTGTTGGTACACTACTAGAAGTATGCCAGAGGTAGGGTAATTCATACTATAACGAGTATATTCTTACCCAAAAAAGTGGTTTTATACTAATAAAATAATGTTACTCATATTTGAAGAAACAATTAATGGTAGAATGGTTAGAAAAGTGCATTAATCTCTTTTTCATAATCACACATTCAAATAGCAAAATGACATTTGAATTTTAATCATGCACAAAAATCATCAAACCATCAAAATTTCTACGTGTTTTTAATAGCAACACAAGTTTGACAACTCTTTGGGGGCAAACACAAGTTTTTAATAGCAACACAAAATTTCTACGTCTTTTTAATAGCAACACAAGTTTGACAACTCTTTGGGGGCAACACTTAAAGTTGGTCAAGCATAGAAAAAATGTTTATGGCCACTTAGATGACTAAAACTCTATAGTAATGGTAAGTAGCATAAATGAGGTATCCTATATCCCTTTCATGAAGGATCTGAGAAGTACTTTAGGGTATTCATTCATTCAAAAAATATTCATGTGATGTGCATTCAAGCATATGTAACCAAAATGCTTATATACCTTTTTTTGTTGGGGGGAATTTCATTGCTTTTATTAGTGGATGTATTTATACGTATAGTTTGATATCTTTTGAGTTCATTAGCCACAAAAGAATGCTTATGGATGCACCCTTACCCATGGCTCATGCATGCTTAGATACATACAACATATGCACATTATAATTGGCCGTGCTAAGAGATAGGATGATCTTTGATCTTGATGTAGTAATTTGTGATAGTTTAAGGCAACATGGCTAATAATAGGAAAATCAAAGTCAAGGAGAATGGGGGATCTAAAAATATTCTTACACCCAATTAAGGATGAGTTGAAGATCGAAGCTGAATACTAAAGTATTATGCTATTGTGTGGGCTTGGACAAAACACTTTTCATTTTTCAATATCTATGTAGGCTTGAAAGAGAGTCATGTTATTTGTGGAAATGTTATCTCGGCTTCTCATCCTTGGTTACTATAAATGGCTTATTATCATAAGCTTCTGTTAGAAGGCATATTCGAAAATTGAGTAGCTTTTTTCCCAAAAGTCCAAAAATTCCCACAAATTCCAAATTAGAGTTCCAAATTTTAGTAAGCTCGATAAAAACTTTCAAGCTACACGAAAGCTGCTGTACTTTCTAGAAGTCACTCCACATCTATGACCATATCTAAGGATAACTTTTGAGCTATGACCTTCCACATCTTTTGTCTAGAGTTGGTTAGAATTTTCCCAAATATTAATGAACAACCTAACAATCCCACACTTTTGGTTGAGGTAGTTCACAACTTGGACTCTAATACATGTGAGATATGAACACCTCTCCTCTTGAGGAGGTCACTTATCTCCCCCTTTTTTTTACCACTACTACGAGTTGAAACGGAAGGTTTCCACAGCATTCAAACACCACAAGCCGAAGGTGATGGAGAAGAACCTTTGGCCCAACAACCCTCTTGGGAAAAACTTCGTCGGAGAGTTTGTATTCAGAGATGGTGAGCTGAACGTGAGTCGGATCGGATGGGTTATCTCTCTTATATGTAGAAATCTAGATTTTTGATTTCTTTTCCCCACAAGTTTCGATTGCATTTTGCGCACGTCTATGTTCTTTCCGGGCATATGAAGGATTACCATTTGCATGCATCAATTTATCGAACAGTATATACATCACAAATTTTGGTACCTTTTAGAACCTCTCGGAGGTACTCGGGATGCTGCCATAAGTATTTGCAAGTGAAGACGATGGGCGAGTTGATGGTGTCTTGGCTTGCGAACAGGAGGGACAGCAGAATGTCGACGATTTCCTTGGTCGTGAAGGCTCTTCCGTTCTCGTCCTTAAAGGCGAGGAGAGAGGAGACAAAGTCAGGGCGCAAACGGGCGTCATCATCAGCACTCTGGCCGGCTTGTCGCTGGTGCACCATCTGGCCGAGGAGCTGGTGAAGGCGGGTGCGTGCGACATGAGCTCGGTAGTAGGCAGTGAAGGGGAGGTAGAGAGGGAGGCTGATGAGGCCGGCGCTGAGGGTGTGGAAGAGGCGGGCGACGGCGGTACTGGAGTGTGTATTACGGATGCGGTCAAGGCCAGCCAGGAGGGTGCCGCCGACATCAAGGGTCAGCGAGCGCACCATAGTGTAGAGAACCCCAGCCGGCCGGCCCGCCCAGTGGAGTGCCAGGTGTCGCTCCATGAGGGCGTCCGCACGGGCGACGGCACCCGTCCTGGAGAGGGCGTCGCTGCCAATGCCGGCCATGAAAAGGCGGCGGAGACGGCGGTGGTGGGCCGGATCGCCGGTGGCCACGAAGGAGCTGTCGCCCAGCAGCTTCACCAGTGTGGGCGGCCAGTAGGGCCCGACCAGCCGGCCGTCGTTGCCGAAGAGGAAGCGGTTTGCCTCCTGCCCGTGCATCACCACCGTCGACCTCCCGAACAGCGACGTCCGGAAGACCGTCGATCCATGCCGCCGCGCGCGCTCGTTGATGAACTCGTTCAGCTTGTTGCGCCTCATGCAGCGCAGGAACTGCAGCGTCTCGCCGAGCACGGGCAGTCCGGAGCTACCAGGAGGAGGCCGTGGGGGTGCATTGGCCTCATTAGAGCGCCAAGCCTGACGTGGATGCAGCTTAATGCGACGACCAAATAGCATAAGGATACGATAAACAAGCGGCAACAGAAGCACTGCCGTGATCAGCATCGTGCTGCTAACGTCGACGCCGAAAATCGCCGACTTGCTCACATCCATATTCGTTGGGTATGCCAGAAACCGATCAACGGGAGACGCACCTTTCTTCTTTCCTAGTCGGGGCTACCTAGAGCTTACAATCACCATAGCGCCCTGCCCTCCTTTAAATAGCACAAAACAAAGCTCAGTAGATCCAATTACATCAAAGACACGAAAATAGCAAATAGGAAGGACCTTGGAGTACACGAATGATCTTGTAAAAAAGTTTTTCTTCACGTAATAGTACACGTAGCAAGGTTGAGAGCAATTGTTTGTCGTGAAAGCTTGCATAAAACTTGGCATATTAACATTAGAGAGACATTTCACAAACCTACAAGTTGCTTAGAGCAAAGATTAAGTTCACACAAATTCAAATACCTCACTACCTTGCAAATGGGCATCAACTTCTTGGCCCACATGCATAATTACACAATTGTGCCTTTGTGCAACAATAATACAGCCTTTGTTCTGCACGATCATAATTTTCGATTTGCTATGCTTGATGGTATAGTCCATAATTTTCTCATAATTATCATTATAGATCCCTCTTAACATACACAAGCCACCTTTTACATGGCTTCAACACCACATGAAAGTCTGTTGGATACTATCAATCACACTTGGAGAGATGAAGTAGCTCAAAATACATACCTCCACATCAAAACATTCTATCTTGCACACATCACTTGCTTGCACACTTACAGAGTATTATAATAATTCCAACTTGTTCAATGCCTTGGAAAGAGCCCTTCTTCTCCTTTACAATGCCCTCATTGACCTTGATTCTATAATGATGCCTTGATTGAGTCTTAGATAATAACATATCTTCTATACATATTACTTAAAGGTTTTGATGGGGTGCCCTGTGTCACCTGTAACGGCACCCCATCAAGTTTTGCAAGGGTGCTCTAGGGGTGACACGTGGTACCCTGCCGCTTCTCTTTCTCAAATGTAATGAAACTCTGTCATATTAGAAAAAAAAATTGCTTTTCTTTCTTTATCTCACTCAACCTATGTGACATGTTCTACTCCTCCTTTGTCACACTATGAAGTAGGCTAACTCTTTCTTCTTCTTCTCCTTTTTTCTCTAAGAGATCCCTCCCCCCAATCTCCCCTCTCTCTCTCCCCACCATAGGCTATGTAGGACATCCCAGCTCTCTCTCTCCACAAGTGCACTACGAATCCAAATACACACACATGCTTCTCTCTCTCTCTCTCTCTCTCTCTCTCTCTCTCATCTAGTGTGGAAGAGAGAGAGAGAGAGAGAGAGAGAGAGAGAGAGCCACCTATTATCACTATTAGTGCGTCCCCCTCCAAAAGCCAACCATGGGACCTTGTGTGAGTGTTTTTAACAAAAGAACTTACCTTCATGAAAGTACAATTCCAAACTCCCTTCAATATACTATCATTGAAGTCATCATGCTCAAGTTCTTAATTTGGACAATATGTACATTCATGCTACATTGAAATTTTCATGATACAATGTTGGACTTCTTGTGATTCTCTTGAGTCTTGCGAAAGAACCCATTTAGGTTCAGTTAAAGAAATCAATAAAACCTTCCTACTCAAAACTTATAATATAAGGGTACATGCTCTTGACAAGAGATGTCACTGATGTCATGGAGTATGCCTCATAACAAAATTTGATCTACATGGGTTATGCCAAAAATTTATTGTACAAAATTGATGCCACTCACAAAAAGCCTATAGCTTCTACCAGTTAATTAAAAGTGATCAATTATAATAGTTTATTATAAGTATAATAAATTAATTAATGATTGTAATTACAATTATAATATCTTATTCAATTATAGCCCATTATAATTATAATATTTGATTAACTTCTTTTAATTTAATTAGTCACCTAGTTGGTTGCCAACGATGATAGGTGTTAGCAGTATTAATGGAACAACAATTGAAGGGGTGGAAGATGTGTAGGTAGGTACATGGTGTCGAAAAAGACTAATGCGCATAGTAGTTTGTGAACTGCTATACATTGTCACGATCTTTTGCCCACCTAGCACTTTGTTATGCTAACCCCTTCATGGCCTCCTAGGTCCTCAAACCTATTTGTTAAGCTAAGGACCCCTTCATGTTTCATTCCATGGGCCTCACCCTCACTCCTTCCACCTTCACCAACCTCTTCTAAATTATGAGCCTTGCCACATGCACCAATAAGTCCTTAATGGGTGAATGAGGAGGATATCACAACCATCTTATAAGAGGGCACGATAGTGACTCATTTTGTTATACCTATAACCTATAAAGGAGTGAGGCTTAATATGTGATGGATATTGTTTCAAAAGATGTAAACACATAGCAAAACTAAGCAACTTTTGAACACATGAAATCTTTGGTGGCTATATGTAAAAAGATTTCATGCTAATGTTAGGTCTTTTAGAAACATACATATGTTGATTGACAAATATGGCATGCATTCAATTCAACATAGAGTAATGTTCATGAAATGGCTCACACGTACATAGAAGTATCCTTATAATACCAAATCCCTTTTCAACTCCACTTCAATAGGCACATATTGGAATATGGATCCTCAAATGCATATGGGAGGCTATTGACCATCAATCATTAATCCACTTTGCATTATTGCCAACTCCTCAATGTGAATGGCCTCATAGAGTCACACACTCCAACCACCAATAGTAGCTGATTGAAAATGTTGTGGGATAGCAACCTTCAATTCTTAACATTGAGCAAGATCTTAGTTGGCAGACATGGCCAAACATCAGATCACATTGACTCTCTAGATCAATAAAGAAGTCAGATGATGATGCATTTCATACTTTTTCACACTGTGTCCTCATAACATCATGATATCCACCCCCTCTGAACTTGCACATCCTCCGGTATGTGCCAAAATCCTAGTTGTCACTAGATTTTGAGTCCTCCTCATCATTTGCAACCATATCCTTTGCTTCTTCATCTTCCATATCTTCCTAGCTAGCCCCTGTATCATGGCCACTATTTTCTTCCAATTCTGGCAACTCATAGGCAGTAGATTCCTGCCTTTTGAATAATTTGATTATTTTCCTTGCTACCGAAAGTTTTATGGCTATTCCATCCAGCTTATTTAATGCATAAGTAGCATTATCAAACACCTATCTTACTACATAGGGTCCAAACCATATTTTGGAAACTTTACGCATGGAACTATGCTGGTTATCTAAACTGCTATCATAAACCAATACCCAATCCCCATCTTGTATGGTTGTTGGTCTCAGTCTATGTCTTTTGTCAAACCGTTTCTCGTTTTGTATCCTTGCTACCCTTAACTTTGCAATTGCTGCCTCTATGTCTTCTAACTTTCTTTCCAATTGTCTAATGCGTAAGGCCAACAACTCCTCTCGATTCAACTCCTCCTCCCAAGGTAACACACTCCATGTGATTGTCATCTCTTCTATCAGCATGATAGGTTTTTGACCATACATCAACTCTACAAGCATATATCCTGTAACAACACTATGAGTTGTTCTGTTGGCCCACAAAGCATAAGGGAGCAATCGTGGCCACTCTTTTACCTTCTCTCCATATGCTTTTGCCAATGCCTTCACAATAGGTGGATGACCTCTTTCACTTTTTCCATTTCCTTTAGGGTTATAAACTGAAGTTAAAGCAAGCTTTATCCCTAACCGTGCAAAGAAATCATGAGCTTCATCTGCATCTAGCTCACCCCTATCTACTGTTATTTTTCCCACACAGCCATATCGACAAAAGATCTCTTATAAGAGAAAAGTACATACGACATTTGTCGTCTTAGTACATAGAGCTCTCCCTTCCACTTGATTACTCAAGTCTTCACGAGCAAGCACAAGATACCTCATTTGCCAAAGACCTGTAAGCATTGTAACCAAATCCACCACCCACTTAAAATGAAGAGGCAATGGATATGTGGGTTGCAATCCATCCCGATGTCTCACAGCTGAATACATTTGACATGTCGTACATGTTTCCACAAAGTGAGCAACATCCTTATACATACCCTGCCACCAATATATTTCTTTGATCTTTGTAAAAGTACCCCAAACACCTCTATGACTAGCCCACAAGCTTTCATGAAATTCTTGCATTACTTTTCCTTGTGAAGCTCAGTCACCCAAAACTCGCAATGGCATGGCCTATTTCTTTTTAGCATGTTTCCATAAGTATCCATCTTTTAAAAAAAACCCATAGGCTTTCCTCTTGATATTCTTAAACTCCTCATCTAACCATTCATCTCTCTTTGTTAATGTACTGAGATATTGACCAATTCTCAGCCACTCTCCTATATTTTTGTCTTCCAAAAACACTTCTACACAAGATACAAAACATCTAAAGTGTCTTCTCTTTGATGTCCAAGCTTCTGTTAATGCTGTAGCAACACCTTGCATTGCTAAATTCACTCTCGCAACATCATTTTCAGCCATAAGAAAGTCATCTTCTTCCTCCTCATCCATCATCCCATCTTCATTCTCATAGTGTGCTCGAGATAACATGTCTACCACTGGGTTATCTCTTCCTGCAATATGCTAAAATTCAAGGTTCAAAGATTTGATGTATGCAATCCATGGGAGCATAGAAATGCCTGGAGTAGCACAATTAGTAATCATACCCAATACCGGCAAACAATTGGTCTCAATGACTATATGAGCACCCATAAAATACTCCTTATCACATTTAAGGGCTGTCACAATTTCCCATAATTCTCTTTTAACCTATGGATATCTTCTCTGTTGTTCAATCAATACTTTAGCACAAAAGAAAATTGCATATCTTTGCCCTTCCTCATCATCTTGCCCAATTGCCCATCCAATCCCGATTGGGCTTGTATCAACAGTAGTAATGATAGGCTTTCCATGTGAATAGTCAGTCTTTCTCAATGTAGGAGCAGATTTTAAGAGTTGCTTCAATTTCTTCATTGCTTTCTGATGCTTCCTTTCCCACTGAAATTTTTGACCTTTCCTTAGAAGCTGATAAAGAGCATCGGCTGCATGTGCAAAGTGAGGAATCCATATCAAATAGAACACACATGCACCCAAGAATCTACGCACCTTTGATACATTCATGCACACATCTTGCATTCTATCAATCCCATCTATTTTTTCTGGTGATGGCCTTCGCCCATAAGGCCCACACATATGCCCAACAATCAAAACCTCTTCAACTCCAAAGACATACTTTTGTCCAGAAAGAGTTAAATGCACCTCTTCTAGACGTGTCAAATCCTCTTACAATCCACAATATGGTCTGCAACAAACTATCTACATCCATGAGCATCCATCTCTTCATTCTTTTCATTCAATGCACACCCTTTGATTGGAACACCATCCAAGAAGGGCATTGTTAATTGTGGTATAAAATCCCTGAGTACCCTGTTCATAACATTTGTCATGTGTGCCACTGAGTTTGTTGCACCCTGTGGGAGAGTTCACATCCGTACTAACCCCAAAGGAGTCTTCATGGTTGTGATATCCCTGCTTTCAATTGCAAGCTGAAATTGATCATAACCCAAGTAAAGATCACCCAAAGAATAGATCGCTCTGCCTGCAAAAGCCTATGCAAATTCATCAACCACAGGACCTGCACCCACATTTCTTATGGTCACTTTATTGACCGGTTGCATGTCTTGAATAAATCTCAAAGCCCCATTCTTTTTGGGCATAATAAACCAACGATTTGAGTATGGGGCTGAAGAAGGCTCCAAGATCTTCATGCGAATCTTTTCATTTAGCAAATCCATCAGCTTTGGCAAGTAAGCTTTAGGCACTGGATTAGGCCTCAAGTTCCATGGTACATGTGGCACAATAAATATGACCATAGGAGAGACAACATTTGGATCCACACAACCTATTTCACTTGGCTGAAATGCAAATGCCTTCCCATGTCTAGCCAACATCCGCATAAAACAGTCTCTCTTAGCATGCAAAAGAAACCCTTCTGCACCAACTTTCAATTCTTGTAATGTTTCAGATGTAAACTGATGACCTATATTTTTAGGATCCCATAAGCTTGGCTGCCTTGACACTTTTTCATACATACCCTCACTCTGTGGTGGAAGTGGCAAAGCAATTGGTTTCACTTTTTTGTCAACTGTCTTGTACTTTGTCTCCACAAGTGCTTCATCCCATTGTAATCCTTCCTGCTGAGCAAACAATGCTATAACATCATACATATCCAAAGAACATACCGACAACACTCTGTTTTAGCCTCATTTTCTGCATGTATAGTTGCTGAAATTTCAGCCATAGTGTCAGTAATATTCAGCCCATAAAAGATGCCTGAAATGCCATCATTTTCAGCTAACATCCCCAATGCTCTCAGTCTCTTAATAGCCCATTTCATAGATATGGGTTCAGCCCTACATATAGCTTCCATAGGCTTAAACCAACATGAACTGTTTGCTGTAAACTGAGAATGACCACTAGTAAATACATGCTTCATTCTATCAAGAGGCGAGTACACCCTTTGAACAGCACTACTGTAGCCCTGCATTACAGTAGTGCTTAATGAAAATCCAGGTCTTTGAATTCCCTTGCATTTGGAACCAAAGGAAACTCTCGAAGCGTATCACAATTTCTAGGATGATTAACACAAACAGTAATAAATTGGACTACTTTCCTCCCATCTTTGCTTCTGACTCTTGCATAAGCAAAACCATCATCAAGCCCCTTTGTTTCCATACACACTCCTGTAATATAGGGCTGCCCCAAAATCACTGCATATGAGAAATTATCTTGCACAAAGAAGTGTTGCTCTTCATATACATTACCAATCGTCATGTTTACATTAGGACATGTAGCATAGAGCTCCCTTGAAGAATTATTTGCAGCCCTCATTCACCAACCATGATCAGTGTCTACATGCCATGCACCATTTTCATACAATCCACGCTCGATGACATTTATCTCAGACCCATGGTCAAGTAAAGCAACACAAGGAGTTTCATGCTCCCCTATTTTCACTACCGTTTCAGTGGTAGCTCTAGCCCAATGATTTCTTGTGTAGTGACTTCGAGGAATAAATCCTAGAGTCTCTTCTCCATATTTGTAATATATTAAATATATATTTAAAAAAAATTACACCTTCGTGGCGGCGCATTGGGCTGGATATTCGAGGGGGGATAGAGGGGGTCAGCAAGCTCCTTGCTGGAGCTTGCTCAGGCCCCTCGCCATGCAAGCGGATAGGCAAGGGGGGGAGGATTCCCTCCCCTCCCCTATATAAAGAGGGAGGGGCCGTAGGTACAGGGACACACGAGAGAGGAGGCGGGGAGATTAAGCCTCTTGCTGCTGCCACCGACATCTGCAGTGAGGAAGGACGGAAGGAGATACGCCGCTGCCCAGCTTCGTGTGCTGCCGCCTGATGCTGTCGCCATCACTGCTGCCTGCAGTCCATTTTCCCCCCAGTTCAACACCGCCACGATTCTTCCCTCGCCCCACGTGGCTCCTAAAACCCCCACAGAAGCTTCAAGAAGCTTCTAAGGGGTACCACCTCAAGCCCCCCTTCCTGTGCTTTTTCCCTTTCACACCACCCCCCCCCCCCCCCCCCTGTTTTTCTTAAAACCCATTCACCCCCTCATATCCCTTCCACTCCATAAATTCTTTCCCCCTCCCCCAGGTTTTTGAAACCCTCAAGTTCCCCTTCCTATACCCTTCCTTACCCTTTCATTCCCTCCCGGTTCTAACCTTTAGAAACCCTTTGCCCCCCTAGCATCCCTCGAAAGCCACCTTAGCCCATTTCCCTTGACCTCAAAAACCCTTAATCCCCGTGCCTAAATCCATAAGTCCCATCTTGTGTTTGAAACCCCGTGTTTTACCCCTCATGTTTCTTTTTTTTAATACACCCCTAAGCCTTTCTAAACCCCGTGTTCCCTTTTACTTACACGCCTTTTTCCCCATACTATAAACCCTCATGTTATCTTTCAAAATTTTCCCCTAGGTTTGAAAAACCCCTAAGTCCTTTCACTCCAGTGCCCAAAAGATCTCCCAAGGGCTTTCATAGATGTTGTGAAGCCACACTCACACATAACCTTTCACCATGAATTATATCCTATAAACCCTTTTTCTCTAAAGCTTTATAAAACCTTTCCCTCTACGAAGAAGTTAAGATTTTAGAGGTCTTATTATCCCTCCTCGTGGTCAACCTTTTTAAACGACTCCTTGCCTCGAAAGAGAGACGGTGGAAATCCGAAAGAAAGAGTAAAAGCTGCCTTCACATTCGAACTGCGATGCCGCCTAAGAAAGTCCAAGGAATAGCTACGGGAGGGCCATCTCCCGGTATCCATGTGGATATCTCACCCCAAAACCAGGTTTTTCCTTCTTGGTTTTTAATTGATTTTAAGTCAATCATGCAAAGATGAATTGTTAGGGATAGGATATATTCTTTCGAGTTTATTTACGATGAAGGAGTTTAGTTTAATTGAACAAATGATAATTTATAGAACATAGTTTCCTTCGAGTAGCATCATGCATTATAACAAATTATGAACAAGATTATCTACTTACTATAGTAGTATATTTCAGTTAAATCTTGAAGGTATAAAAATTGCATCTTGCACCATTAACCCTATTCTTTTTGCAACGAATCATCATGAAATTCATGAAAGGTTTTTTTACGTTGCTCGAATTACTAGGAAGTTATCATTGCTAATTGCATATCTTAGCAAGGAAAAGATTGTTATTTGGCATGAGTTTCGTTTGCAAGGAAAAATGAAGATTAAATTGAAATTACCTACCTCAAAGCAATAAAGTTTAGGATTGAAAAATCAATCACAAGGATAACAAATCGTGCTGAGGTGATCTCAATATTACCTTTCAAAAGATAACCAAATCAATCTAAACTTAGAAATACCATGCTGCAAAATATGCCTTGGGAATGATTTAAAGACCAAAGAAACATTTATACCTTAAGCACTTGATTGCCTTCCTTGATTGTAGGGTCAATTAATTCGTAAAGGTAAAAGAACTAGGGTTGTCCCTAAGGTTCTTAAAAAGAGACCCTAGGTCCGACATACGCCAGCTTAAAGAAACTAAAATGGATTATTTCATCGCAGGACTTGCGCAGCAAGTACGAAGTCATATAGTCTTGTGATTGATTCACAAGAAGAAAGGGTAAATACCCTCAACAAGGAAAGCAGATCCTTACGCAAGTTATCTTGCAAAAGAATGTTATTTTTTGATATCCTTCTAAATAAGGAAAGTTAAAAACGGAATCTAAAGTATCCAATGAACTTTAGGGTTGACCAAGCTGGGTTAATAAGGTATGCCCTAACCCAGAATATAAGGGATCTTGCCAAGTTGCAAGACACCTTGGAACGAGTACTGATGCATTCGAAAGGAAAGAATCATTCCTTAGCAGTTTGCCAACAACAAGATCGGTTAATGAAAGTGTTTGTGCTTGCTAGAGAATTTAGAGCATTGTTTGATTTATGAGTTATAAATTAAACGAATATATACGCTTCAGGTTGAAGGCCTGAAGGGAGAGGCAGTTTCAAGAGGAAAAAATAAGGGCAAGCAACCAGGATATAAGTTGCAATCTGACATTGAGACAGCCCCACAGATCTTAAGAAGGTTCTTGAAGAATGGATCTTAAATAGTCGAGTGGAATTTACCTTCGGAGAGGTGCTTGGCATTGCCAAGCGAGAATTTCATGATGAGATCATTGATATAATTAAAAGGAAGCATCAGTTTCTTGGTGATACCACTAGTGCATTACTGCAATTTGGAGAGGAAACTGGTTTGTTGGGTATTCAAGCTGAATATGAGCATGAAGTAAGTATTGGATTACCTATGCAGGATGCTACTCATCACTGGACAGCATGTGGAAAAGAGAAGAAAGTGGTTGAAAATGCATTGTCTTGTAGTAATATGCATGGTGGAGTAAGGCAAATGCAACAATATTGTAACGTGTCCACTAGGTATCATCCAGGACACGTCTTAGCAGTCCATCGGAAAGAATGTCTAGAAAACTCCGCCCGGCACTCCCATGGAATGTTACGGGATTTGGGATCTAGGTCTTTCCGCATCTGCCACATAGCGAAATTATCCTGGCCGTTCCCACTTAGGATCGACCGGAATTAGGGTTTTCTTGATTGGTCATTATCTATCGGCAACTAGCTCGGGCCCAAGCAAACTACTTTACGCAGAAACGCCAGGTCCGAAGCGGATTCACGCTGCACTTGGTTCAAGGAGAATGGGAAATGAGAGGGATGCAAAGCTCAACCTCTCTGCCATAAGGCATAGTCCCATTCCGTTCCCCTAAAACAACGTAAATCGGTTAAGACATAACTATAGGTCATCGCTTTCGTTATTCATTTTCTTTGACGATCATCCCGCTGTTCTTTGCGATTTTGAGAAAAGTTTCGGCTAACCGGGACCACCCATCCATAGGACGGACCCATGGCCCATCCTCCGCACTTTCCTCGGTTTGTTTTAGTTATGTAATTATCTAACACATTAATTTGACATGTAACAATCAGCTTCTTTAATTAATCTATTAAGCACTGGTTCCTTTACGTAATCTTATCACGTGACATAGAAAAACAATATCAAACAAGTTCTTTATTAACATATCATCATTTTTATCTTTGGAATACAAGGAGTTTCCGCTCGTAGGCTTGTCCATAATCCGCCCGAAGGCTATCCAGTAATCCACAGGGATCACTATTCCAAGCTTCCGCCCGTAAACTAGTATGCGGGCCTCGAGATCCAATCCCGAGTCACGTTAGCCTCTTATGTAGGACCCGAAAGGCAATGGATTTACGGCCAGACCCCCCTAGCACCCAAGCGTCCTCCTGCTCCAAGTAGAGCTCAACGGAGAGACCTCTCGCAGGGGTTCGGTCCACGTTCTCAGTGTAGTCAACAACCCCCTTGGTTAGGGTCAGGCAGTCGGGAGGTAGCTGATTTGCAGCTTTAGGCTGATCCACACTTCTTCTTGTCATTCTTTTAGATGTCCCTACAATATCTTCATCTCTTTTTCGTTTTTCTTGCACAAGTACATCCGTGTTTTGTACCTTTGCTAAATATGCATACACTGAATATGCATCTACTGGTGATTCCCAACCAGTTATGCCACGAATGTCTTGCCCTGCATGAGACATTTCACTATCAATGGCCTTTCTCTTTTCAGATGCATGTAAAGCATGTGTCCATATTTTAGCCTTTGGATCAACCATCACTTGGCCATGCATTCTATCCAATTGTAGACCAAAAGTAGAAGCATGTACCGCCGCATAAGCATTTGGACAGCCAAGTCTTCCAACAACTTCTGCATACCTCCCTTTCCAAAATTCAAAGCAAGAGGCAATCCCATTTCTTATGCATGGATCTTGCCATCTTTCCAAAAGATAAGCTGTCATGCCAAGGCCTCTTGATAGGCAGTACAATCCTTTCTCTTGTGCTGCAAACTGTCACACCACATACATCTTTTTCCGGGCTTAGGGGCTACTGCCCGTCCCCTTTCCTCTTGCCCTTTTTTGTCCAATTTTGCAACCTTCAATTGAAGATCCCACATCCCTTTGACCAATTCATCCAAGACATCTTCCCTAACAGAGGGAACAATAGCAGGGTCAGCCATAGGGTTAGCCACAGAAGCGGGTGGCTTACTATATACTTCAACTGTTTTGCCTGTAACAATGGGCAAGCTAGAGACATGCAATCTTTCTCTTCTTCTATGCTTCTTCACAAGTGCAGTAATAGCTTCCTTGACATGTCTCCACTCTGTTTTCAAACCTGTCTCTGTAGTCTGATCCTCTCAAGCTTCTCTTGAAGCTCAGGATCAGCTGCCTGTAGAAACAATTCAATTTTTTGACTTGCAAGAGCTTGTTGTTCTGCGAGATCCAACTGCTCAAATCAACTTTCAAATTCTCTTAACAATTCCGTAGCCACAAGACCCTTATTGGGTTGTAAAACCCACTCTTGAAAAGTCTTGCGCATAATCAAACTGGTGTCCTCAATGTAAAATTCTTCCCTGAGTGTCTTCTTGAAGGCTACCCAATCTGCATCCTGCAAGTATAATTCAGTAATATGTGCTTTCAGTCTATGAATAGTAACATGTACAAAATACCGGCTCCATGCAGATTGAGCCACTCCAAAGAATTCCATCTTCTGAGCATAGGTATATACATATGCAGATAGATTCCTGCCATTGAATAACTTTACCTCACGCTCAACTGTTTGCAAAGCATTCATCATAATACTTTCTGTTTGAGCTGAAGCTTGCATCACCTGTTGTTGTTGTTGTACCTGCATAAGCATATTCATATTTTTCACCAATTGTTGCAAAACATCACTAGAGAATGTATTCGAAGATTCTTCCATCTTGTATTTTCTTCTTCTGACGACCTTTCACGTCGGGTTCACCAATGTCGGAGGGGTTTTTGTCGAAAGGTGGAATCCACTGGGGATCAAAAGTAGAAGAAAGTAGAGATAGGAGATGGAAGAGAAGATAGATAATACCCAAGTGGTAAACACGACAAAAACAAATCACAATGAATTGAATCAATATCTATTGAAAGAACCTGGAATCTTCGCACTACTCAGAAGCCATCTCCAAGCATTTGTTCTCCTGGAGCTCCTTCGTAGACCAAAAACGTGGTTCAAAAAAATCAGCTCTTTCTCTATTGTCCAAAACCCAAATCTGATGGCTCCATTGACTTCGAAAGGGGGATAAAACCATAGGACACCTGCTCACGGATCTCCCAGTTCTTCTTCTTTCAGTTCAATCCGCAGTTTTTAGCCTATTTACAGCGATCGCGACGCGTGCGATTTTGTTAATCTATTTTTTTAATGAAAAATATCCTAATTGGCTGAAAAAGCCACTAGCTTTTTGCATGCCATCCTAATTTAGAAGATTTTTCTAACTTTTTCAGATTTTTACAATATATAAACTAAAATTATCCAAAAATCTAGTATTTTTGGATAATCCATGCAACTCACACTAGTACTAATGGCTTAGATCACAGTGACTATCTAGATCAATAAAGAAGTCGGATGATGATGCATTCCATACTTTTTCAAACTGTGTCCTCATAACATCACGACAACGCAGACATAGTCAACCTCTTGGCAACCCAATAGTATCCCCTTAGTATCTCTAGCTGTGAGAAGAAGAAGCTTCTATTGTAATCAACCCCCTACGCCCTATTAGGTGGTGCTCTATCCAAGAAAGGCAAATATGAAGTATTGCGTAGATGTGTTGTAGGAGAAGAGATTGGAATACTGCTAAAATCATGCCATGATGAGCCCTGTGGTGGTCAGTTTGTAGGAGAAGCGACAACCAGAAAGGCTTCACTTGTTGTAGGATATTAGTGGGGCGGACCCTCCGTAAGGATGCCTATGACTACACAAATGTTGTGATGCTTGCCAAAACAGATGGGAAAGCCTACCAAACCTAGCACCATGCCACTACAACCCATTATTCTCTTAAAGCCATTTGAGAAGCATGGAATTGACTTTGTGGGCCCTATTGATCTACCAATTAGAAAGAAACAAAACAAATACATCTTGGTCTATACAGACTACATGACAAAGTGGTGTGAAGCCAAAGCTCTCAAGCGGGATGATGGCAAAATCGTGGCTCTGTTCCCGTATGAGAATATCATCACCCATTTTGGTAGTCCCCTAGAGCTCATAAGTGATAGAGGTACTCACTTCCTTAACAGGATTATGGAATAATTGCCAGAGTTGTACAAGATATGCCATTTTAAGTTCACACCATATTACCCGAGAGCCAACAACCAAGTCGAAGTTACCAATCGCATCCTCTGCAACGATCTTGAAAAGGACGATTGTCGCACATCCTCGTGATTGGGATGATCGGCTTACAGAGCCCCTCTGAGTGTACAAAATCTCCCATAAGACTGTTATAGGACAGACCCCTTTCCATTTTAAGAATGTATGTACATATATAATTTTTTTAATGTATGTTGAAACATATAAAATTTTGATGTTTAAAAGGATTCGTTTTCTCTCTTCCTCTCTCTTTCTCTTAAATTTTAAGTAGCTATTGATTAGTTCATTTATGTATTTATATGATCCTTTTTTATGGTCTCTCTCTACATACATACATACATACATACATACATACATACATACATACATACATACATACATATTTATTAATTTACAATTATTAATATTTTATATATGAATATACTTAAAGTATAATATTAACATGCATTTTAATTATTTAATAACTTGCACTTGGCCCTTATGAGAGTAACAGAGAGAGATCAATATCCCTATACATAGCTCCTTTATGTACACATACATACACATATATACATTTAAAGAATTATTAGTTAAAAACTCATACAAGAATATATATATATACCTTAGGTTTAACATAATACATACATTAATATACATGTGAGCGATAAAAAATTATGAATTATATTGTAAGTATGTAAAAATGATGTATAATAATAATAATAATACATAATTCATTAGCATAATAATTATAATATAATATACAATTACATTCTATATATGTGTGTATATGTGTGTGTGTTAATATACATATATATGCCAATATAATTACATTAATATACCTTAATAACGTGTATGCATACCTTAATATATGATATTTTATATATTACTTACAATTATGACATGCATATATCATATATATAATTATGTATATAGTAAGTATATTAATATTAATAACATACATAACTGGCTAATGCTATCGAAGCATTTGCGGTTGAAAGTCTACCGTGAGGGTAAGAGACAACAGGGTGAAGGGAGATTCAAGGAGTGGAGTAGATTGAAGAGAAGGGGTTGAAAGAAAGAGAAGATATGAAATAATACTCACATAAAGAAATAGAAGATGTAGAATAATACTCATAGAATTGAAGCCTGCTGTCAGTTTATTTCTCCATTATGAGGAGACAAATCTCTTGTACACAAAATAATACCTTCATCTATGTTGCTCAAATCGCCAATTTGATGCCTCCATTGGCTCTAAAAGGAAGGTAAAATACCAGCATGCCCGGTCAAAATTTTGCCAGATCACTCCTTCTTCATCTCCCACTTCGGAGTGTTGTTCACTGCTTGAAAATAGCGATCGCGATGCACACGATTTTGTCCATCTCTCTTTTTACATAGAATCCTCACATATGGCTAAAATCTACATGCTTTCTTTTGCATGTCATGCTAATCTAGAAGTTGTCTACAGTTTTTGGATTTTTACAAGAGATAATATCTAAAATATCATAAATTGGCTACACTTGTCCAAAAAAACTAATATGTTTGAACCATGGACACTAACACTAATGTCTAAAATGGCATTGGCTCTCTAGATCAATAAGAAAGATGCACTTTAGAGTTTTTCACATGGTGTGTACATAGCGGGACGTCATCCACCCCCTCCTAACCTGCACATCCTCTAACATGTGCCAAAGTCTTATGGATCTGCAGTGTTAGAAGAAGTATCCTTTGCCATGTCAATGTCTTCATCTTCTACCTCTTCTTCTTCCATATTCTCATGTTCATGCTGAGTATCTGGCTCCTTCAACTCATATGCTGAAGACTCCCTATGTTTAAAGAGTTTGATACGTTTTCCAGCCACTGGAATCCTTAGAGTTGTCCCATCCATCTCATTTAATGCATAGGTAGCATTGTAAAAAACAAACCTTACCACATATGGACCAAACCACCACTTTGTTATCTTCCAACTTGCACTATGCTGATTTTCTAAGCTACTGCCATAAATTAGCATCCACTCTCCTTCTTGTATAGCTCGTGGTTGAAGTCTATGTCGCTTGTCAAACCTCTTCTTGTTCTTGATCCTTGCAGTCTTTAGCTTTTTCATGGCTGTCTCAATGTCTTCAGGCCTTCTTTCTAACTTTCTAATGCGTAGGACCAACAACTTTTCTCTATTGAAACCCTCTTCCCATGGTAGAACACTCCAAGTAGCAATAGTCTCCTCAATACACATGAGATTGGTTGTTGTTCATACATTAATTCAGCAGGCATATACCCTGTAACTGCTCTATGAGTGGTCCTATTAGCCAACAAAGCAAAGGGTAACATTCTTGGCCGTTCTTTCATCCTGCCCTTGCATGACTTTGCTAATGCCTTAGTGATAGGCTGATGACCTCTTTCACTTTTTCCATTTGCTTCAGGATTGTAGGATGAAGTTAAATCCAGCTTGATACCCAATCGTGAAAAGAAGTCACGACCCTCATCCACATCCAATTCTCCTCTACCAGCAACCACTTTACCAACACAACCATACCCGCAAAAGACTTCTTCCAATAAGAACCTGCAAACTGCTTGAATAGTCTTTGTACTAAGAGCTTGACCTTCCACTTGATTTGTCAAGTCTTCTCGTGCAAGCACAAGATATCTCATATTCCATAAACCTGTAGGCATGGTAACCAAAACAACTACCCATTTTTAATGCATAGACAATGGATAGGTCGGTTGCAACCCATCTCTATACTTTACCATGGAATACATCTAACAGACATTGCATGATTCCACATAATGTTCCACATCTTTATACATGTTTTGCCACCAATACTTCTCTTTGGTCTTGGCAAATGTGCCCCAAACTCCTCTATGTCTAGCCCATAAGCTTTCATGAAACTCTTGCATCACCTCTTGTTGAGAAGCCCTATCTCCCAAAACACGTATTGGAGCTCCTCTCTTTTTCTTTGCATGCTTCCATAAACATCCATCTTTTAAGAAAAACCCATAATCTTTTCTTTTAATCCTTTCGAATTCAGCTTCAAACCATTCAGCCTTCTTTGTCATGAGGCTAATATATTGACCTATTTTCAGTCAATCATCCTCATACAACTCTTCCAAAAATAATGTTCTCACTGAAGCATAACACTGATGATGCTTTCTCTCTACTACCCATTTCTTCTCCATGGCTGTAAGCTCTTTTCTTAATGCTGAAATCCCTGTTACAACAGTTGTACACTTGCAGTAACAACATCTGCATACTCATTCCATATTGTCTTAAAGTTATTTTCAGCACCTATCACATCATCCTCTTCATCTTCCATCAACTCCTCTTCATCTTCAAACCTCGCTCGTGAAAGCATGTCAACCACGAGGTTTTCTCTACCTGCAATATGCTGAAAATTAGGGCTAAGTGACTTTATATATGCAATCCATCGTAACATGGCAATATCAAGAGTAGAGCAATTTGCTATCATGCCCAATAGAGGTAGGCAATCAATCTCTACCACTACATGAGCTCCCATAAAATACTCCCTATCACACTTAAGGACTGTCATACACCCCAAAGCTCTCTTTTGACTTGAGAATACCGTCATTGGCATTCATTGAGGACCTTTGCTTCAAACCGAATGGCATATCTATTCCCATCAGCATCATCCTGACCCACTGCCCAATCAATGCCAATTGGGCTTGTATCCACAGTGAGAATAATAGGTTGCCCATTCTCATAATTTTCTCTCTTTAGTGTTGGGACTGAAATCAATAAGCTCTTTAACTTTTGAAGTGCTTTTGTATGATGTTTTTCCCAACAAAACTTTTGCCCTTTTCTCAAGAATTGATATAGACTTTTAGCCACATAAGAAAAATGAAGAATCCATATCAAGTAAAAGACACATGCACCCAAAAATCTTTTTACCTCGAATATATTCGAACATGTCTCCCACATCCTACTTATGGCATCAATCTTTACTCGTGAGGGCTTTCTTCCATATGGTCCACACATGTGCCCAACAACCAATACTTCCTTTACTCAAAAAACTAAATTTTCTCCTAACAGAGTCCAATGAACTTCTTTAAGATGACTCAAAATCCTGTCACAATCAGCAATATGATCAGCCACAAATACTCTACATCCGTGATCGTTCAACTCTTCATTCTTCTCATGAATATCGCACCCTTTTATCGATACATCATCAAGAAAGGGTAAGGTCAACTGAGGAATATACTCCCTCAAAACTTTATGCATAGCATTCATTATATGCACCACTAAATTGGTTGCCCCCTATGGAAGCGTACACATCCTAACCAATCCAAGTGGTGTCTTCATGGTAGTTATATCCCAGCTTTCTAATGCAAGCTGGAACTAATTATATCCTGAATATAAATCTCCCAAAGAGTAAATTGCCTTGCCTAAAAATGCTTCTGCAAATTCATCCACTATTGGGCCTGATCCAACATTCCTTATGGTGACTTTATTAACTGGTTACAAATCCTATATAAACCTCAAAAAACCATTCTTCTTTAGAACAATAAACCACCGATTTGAATATGGAGCTGAAGAGGGCTCCAAAATCCGCATCTTGATCTTCTCGTTCAAAAGCTTTAGCAACTTAGGCAAATATGTCGGAGGTACTAAAATAGGCCTTAAATTCCATGGCACATGAGGTATCGTAAAGATCACCATAGGTGCAACTATGGTCAAATCAACACATTCAATTTTATCTAGTTGAAATGCAAAGGCTTTCCCATGCCTTGCCAACATCTGCAAGAAACAAGATCTTTCTGCAGGTAAAAGAAAGCTTGTATTACCAATTTTCATCTTTTGTAAAAATTCAGTTGTAAATTTATGTCCCACTCCATGTGGATCCCATAAACTAGGTTGTTGAGTCACTTTTTCAGCCAATTCATCACTTTGAGGTGGTAAAGACAAAGCCATAGGCTTAACCTTTTTTGCAACTTTTTTGCACTTTGTATTCACCCTTGCTTCAGCCGTGTTTTTCAGCCCATAACATTCATGCTTAGCAAACTCTTGAATGACTTCATACATTTCTAAAGTGTCAACATAAATAACCTCTTTTTCTGCCATACTTTCAGCATTAATTTCTACAGAAATTTCAGCCACTGTATCAACATCAATTAGCCCTGAAAACAACCCTAAAATACCTTCATTTGCAGCCATCAAACCATATGTCTTTAGCTATTTTTCAGCCCATCCTACATATTTCTTTTCAGCCCTGCACATGGCTAAAACATTCTTAAAATTGCCAAGACTACATGCTATCCATTCTTGCAATTGAGACACAAACACAGTTTCCCCCTTTCTTGGAGGCATAATTATCTTCCTAAAGGCACTGCCATAGCCTCCCCTTACAACAGTGCTATCTAAAAACCCTTACACTCTCATGCATTAGTTGGCATGGGATTATCCGGCAGCTTATCCCAATTGTGGGGATGATTCACACAAACAGTGAGAAACTATACTGCCTTTGTATTATCTTTACTCCAAACCCGAGCATATGAAGAACCATCATCCAAGGCTTTTGTTTCTAGCCTTGATTCTGAAATATAGGGTTGTCCTAGAATCATTGGATAACTACATGAATCTTGCACAAAAAAATGATATTCATCCCTAACATCTCCAATAGTCACGAGTACATTCGGACAAGCTGCATAAAGATCCCCTGATGCATTGTTTGCTGCCCGCATGTGCCATCCTGAATCTACATCAATTGGCCAGCCTCCATTCTCATAGAAACTGCGTGCCATAACATTGATTTCAAAACCATGATCCAAGAGAGCTATGCAAGGCGTCTCTATTTCTCCCACTTTAACAATTGTCTCTGTTGTAGCACGAGCCCAATGCATTCGTGAATAATGACTGCTTGGAATAAAATGAGAATCTTCTTCTTCATGTGCTTGTTGATGGACATCCCTATTATACATAGCCTTTTCTCTATGCTTAGTGCTGACCATAATACCATTTTCAGCCACAAGCTTGCTGTCTATACTTCCATCTAACCCATTTTCAGTATCAGCCTATTCCAAAACAACATTACATACATCATCATATTCCCTCTAAAGATGTTTCTCTATGTCTTTGTCAACCTGCATCAATGCTTGAAAAACTTCACCATCAAACTGTCTTTTTCGTTTCAGCATATCAATGATTGCATCATGAAATTCACGCTTTGCGATTCCAAGAACTTCGCCAAGTGTGAATCCCACTCTACTGCCAAGTATGCAATCTTTCAAGACTTTTTTAAGATTTTTGGCAGTCTCAAGATCTACTTGTAACCTGTAACAGGGTTGCTTGCTCCTTTTCTTCCCTTCTTGTTTCTTCTCTTGAGATGCATCATCCATAACATGCTCAAGTATGGCTTTTTCAGTCTCTTTTTGTTACTCCATTTTACTTCGTGTTATGCATTTAGATGGGCCTGAAGAGGAAGGACCAGCAGTATCCTCATCTCTTCTTCTCTTTTCTTCCACAAGAGCTTCTTGATTATAAACCTCAGCCAAATAAGCATAGGCTGAAATGAGTCCACTACTGCACTCCATCCTCTTCTCCCTCGTATATTCTGACTTGCATCAGCCAATTTAGACATTGTTGTTTTGCCAGTTTCCATGCAATCTAATGCTTGCATCCAAACACGAGATTTTTCTTCAGCCATGCTTCCTTTATGAGCTTCATCAGTCCTTTTAATTCTCAACCCATATGTGGCTGCATCTATGGCAGCAAATGTTGTCCTTGCAGCCATATCTTCCAAATTTTTCTACATGCTACCATTTCCAAAATTGGCCTCTATTGGAAGACCAGTTTCTGTTGATGTATTTTTCCATCTTTCCAAAATATTAACATTTTTGCTTCTACTTCACGGTAAGCTGTACAATCTCACTTTTCATGTTGTAAACTATCACACCAAATGCATTTCCTCTTGTATCCTTCTTTGTACAGTCTTTGGGTTGTTGTTCGAGCCTTCTCTTCTACCTTAACATCCAACTTTTCAACCTTTGCATAGATCTCTGTCAAATTCAGCCTCAAATCACGCATGCCTTTGATTAATTCATCAACAACATCACCTTTAAGAGCTAGACCAACAGGTATAGCCGGTTATTCTGCCATAGCTATAGGCGCCTTGGCTGCAATTTTAGCCTTCTTCTAAGCACTGGCAGTTGTGATGCATGTACCCCATCTTAATTTCATCCGCTCTCTCTTTACCAACATATGCGTTGCTTCAATTACATTAGCCCAATCTGATTTCAGCCCTGTTTCAGAAGAGGCATCTTCTAAACGATCAGTCAGCTTCTCTTGTAAGGCAAGATCTACAGCCTTCAGAAACAAATCAATTTTCTGACTCTCCAATGATTGCTACTCATCAGGCATCCAATTGCGCATATCGACTTTCAAATTCACGGAGCAAAGCTATAGCAGCCAACCTTTTACTGGGCTTTTCAATCCAATCTATAAATGTCTTTTTAGTTACCAATCCTGCATCTTCCAAGAAAAACTCTTCTCTCAAAGCTTTCTTAAAAGCTGCCCAATCAGGATCTCTTTTATGTAACTCATCAATTCGATCATGCAAAGCATGCATAGCCAAACGGGAGAAATACCGACTCCATGTATACTGTGGTACCCCATGAAACAACATCTTTTCTTCATACAATTGAATGAAGGCCGAAACATTTTGACCTTTAAATTGCTTCAATTCTTGTCCCACTACTTGCAATGCATTTACGACTAAGGAATCAAATCTTTCTGCTTCCTACCAAGTTTGCATCTGTTGTTGTAACAACAACTACTGTTGTTGTTGTTGCTGCAACAAAGCAATCATTTTTTGTAAAGCATCACCACCAGTACTTGAAGCTGTAGAATCTCCCATCTTTACACACCTCTGCTACCGGCTTTCATGTCAGGTTCACCATTGTCGGAGCGTTTGCGGTCGAAAGTCCACCGCGGGGGTAAGAGACAACAAGGTGAAGGGAGATTCAAGGAGTGGAGTAGATGGAAGAGAAGGGGTTGAAAGAAAGAGAAGATATGAAAGAATACTCACAGAAAGAAATAGAAGATGTAGAATAATACTCACAGAATTGAAGCCTGTAAGTTTATTTCTCCGTTATGAGAAGAGAAATCTCTTGTACACAAAAATATACACAAAATAATACCTTCCTCTATGTTGCTAAGACTGCCAATCTGATACCTCCATTGGCTCCAAAAGGGGGATAAAATACCAGCACACCTGGCCAGAATTTTGCCAGATCACTCCTTCTTCATCTCCCGCTTCGGAGTGCTGTTCACTGCCTGAAAATAGCAATCGCAATGCGCGCAATTTCGTCTATCTCTCTTTTTACATAAAATCCTCATAGATGGTTGAAAGCTACATGATTTCTTTTGCATGTCATCCTAAGATGGAAGTTGACTATAGTTTTTGGATTTTTACAAGAGATAACATCTAAAATATCATAAATTGGCTACACTTGTCCAAAAAAACTAATATGGCTGAACCATGGACACTAACACTAATGTCTAAAATTGGCTACACTTGTTCAAAAAAACTAATATGGCTGAACCATGGACACTAAGACTAATGTCTAAAATGGCATTGGCTCTCTAGATCAATAAGAAAGAAGCACTTTAGAGTTTTTCACATGGTGTGTGCGATCAATAAGAAAGCCGCACTTTAGAGTTTTTCACATGGTGTGCGCATAGAGGCATGACAATGCGTCACATGATGTGCAACATATCCATAAGAAATGGATTAAGAAGAATAATCCTTCCTTCAATAGTGTTTCTTGCCACCGTAATCCACCCCTCGCATGAGAAGATGACGACGATGCACCCAGCGAACAACCACGAATTCGGCAGCTCAAATAGAACTCAAAAGGTTCCTGTTATGTGATGTTCTTGGATGCATCCTCGGAAGACGAGTCCTCGAGCCAAGAAGCAACTCATCCTTAAATCCAATTTGAAACCGCTCTCATACCCTTTGAACTTCCCAAGGAGCAAGCTAAGTCTCCATTGAACAAGGAAGTTGGTTCCAGTGAATCATCAAAAGAGAAGACCACTCTCTTGAAGGATTCGGATCTATACGTAGGATCTATACCCAGAAGCAATCCGTGGGACTTTCATCCATGAACTGGAAGGAGAAAAGCAATTAACTTTTGTGGATGCTGAAGGTATTGAATGTCACCTGAAGGTGGGTATTCATCTTCTAGAAGAAGAACTATTGGTCTTGCATGACATACTAAAGGAGAACTTAGATGTGTTTCCATGGTCATACAAATTTATGAAGGGAATTGATCCTAGGGTGTGCCAACATCACATCAACCTAGATCCTGATGCCAAGCATGTGAGGCAAAGACATAGGTGCATAAATCCAGATTACTCTGGCACCCTAGTGAAGGCCGAATTACTAAAGGTCCTTGAAGTTGGGTTCATCTATCCAATGGTCAATAGTGAACGAGTTTTTGCCAGTTTTTGCCCATTGTGATAGTACCCAAGAGAAATGGGAATATGCAAATGTGTGTGGACTTCCAAAAGTTGAATTCCAAGACGAAGAAGAATCATTTCCTTAACCTTTCACATACCAACTATTGGACACAGTAGTAGGCCATAATCTTTATTTTCTCTTGGATGGATTCAATGGATATAATCAAGTCTAGATCACCGAATAAGATCAATCTAAAACAACCTTCACAACAAAATGGGGAACTTATGCTTATAAAGTGATGATGTTTGGGCTCTATATAACACCCCTACTACCTTCCAATGAGTGATGATGGCCACATTCCAATACCATCTACATGACTTCATTGAGGTATATTTAGATGACTTCTATGTCTATAGCCTAATTCATGAGCATTGGGGACACCTAGAGTAGTGTTTTGATAGATGTCGAGAGTATGGGATCTCTCTAAACCTTGACACATGTGTCTTTGGAGTCTCTTTAGGAGTTCTTTTGGGTCATATTGTCTCTGCACAAGGGATAGTGACAGACCCTGCCAAGATTGAGAAGATTGCAACTTTAATAGTGCCAACCAACCTCAAAAAATTGAGGAGATTCCTTGGCCATGTGGGCTATTATAGAAGGTTTATTGCACACTTTGCAACAAATACAATCCCCCGTGCATAAGCTGCTAAGTAAAGATGTAGAGTTTACATGGACCAGTGATTATGACAAGGCATTCAATACCTTAAATAGCGTCTTCTTGAAGTAGCTATTCTGCAGCCTCCTGATTGGATGAAGAAGTTTCATGTGTATATATTGATGCATCAGTTGAAGTCCTAGGTGCAGTCTTATATCAAAAGGGCCCCTCAAAGTTAAATCAACCTATCTACACCCCTCAAAGTTAAATCAACCTATCTATTATCCAAGCCGAAAAGTAACCAACAAAGAATAAAACTACACAGTGACGAAGCTTGAGTGCTTGGCAGTGGTGTTTGCCTTGGAGAAGTTTTGACACTACCTACTATCGATGCATTTTAAACTCTACAGGGATCATGAAGCCCTGTCCTTCCTGATGAATAAGGTTGATGTGAAGGGAAGAATGATGTGATTGATCCGAGTCAACTGGTCCAAGCGGTAGTGGGTCGAGGCCATGCAATTCGAGAGCTAAATGGCCGAGCGGTCCGAGGGCCAATTCTAGGACTCGACCCAGAATCACCGTTACTTAGATGGGCCGAACACGACACGATTTTTGTCAGACTTCAAAGAATTCATCGCGCGAGCAATCGCGCGCTTCCTACCTACTGAGCACCTCTAGATCTAACCTACTCATGTAGGGGAAGGTGTAGAATTACTTGGGCTAGGCAAGTAACTCTTGGATGGCCAGATCGAAGTGGATCCACGCGATGAAGCTTTCTCCCTCTCTCCTGCTCTCCTAAAACCTTGCAATGCAAAATGTGGCCTTTCTTGCCACTCTTGGCCCCTTATCACCCTGCCTAGGCCTGCACTCACCTTATTCTTGGTCCCTTCACCAACATTTAACCCAAAATTTCACTTTATGCCCTTCTTTTCCCTGTTTTAGCCTGTTATACGATAACAGAAAACCGTACTGCTTGCTCCAATGTTTTTCTCCTATCCTTCCTAAATGCAAGAAAGAATCATAAGGGAAATACCTACACTACATCATACTTTCCCCAAGTCCGAAAACAACAAAAACCTACTTGCTAAGGAGATTGAATACCTCTTCAAACTTCCTCGCTTCCTACCTATCTACCTCAAGCACCAATTCGGGGAAAACCCTACTTCAATGCTCAATTCGAAGCGCACAAGTGCTCAAGGCTTGAACTCGTTGGTCCCGGCAAAATAGAACCAAAATGTGGGAGCTTTCGCTCAACTGCCAAGACCCACGAACCGCTTATTGCTTCAAGCGTTCCAAGCCAAGTACTAATGGCTACCTCTCACATAGTCGACACGCTATCCATATCTACAAGTGTAGTGAGCTTACCTCCATGCCGATCGAGTTACCTCCTCTCCTGCGCACTGCGATAGCTCTACGATCCAAGTGTAAGCTTCAAGCAAGCTCCATCCTCAAGCTCCACGCTCCAAGCTCCATAGTCACGAGAAAGAGAAGAGAAGAGAAGAAGAGAGGAGAAGATGGAGAGCTTCTCCTCCCCAGTCCCTCACCCTCACACGCTCACTCCCTCACACTCTCACACTCCCTCTCTCAAGCACAAGCTCGAGTAAGTAAGAAGAACAAGGAAAAGAAGAAGAAGAAGAGACCCACTTTTGGCCACACAAAAGAATGAGCTTCCCATTCACTTTTCAACTTTATATACAAAACCCTAAATCCCTTTTGGGTGGTCATCCCCTTATCCCCTTTTTTACATGGCCGCATGTGGCTAGGCCCTTTTTCCCATTGTCCTCTATCTTCTTAGTTTCCTTCCTACCGCCCATCTACCTTTACAAATTACACGAGTGAGAGCCCAATGCTCTTTAAATTAAACCATGATGCGCCTGCGCTCTTTTACAAAAGTATTGACTTTCTCTTTTCCTTGTACGCATTTTTCCCTTATTTCCACACTTCTTGTGTATCCAGATTTTTCTTGGTGCGCCTTCATCTTCTATTTACCACGAGAACACAAAGACATTGTGTTCAGACCATGTCTAGTCAGAGCGAAATGCAACATCAGCAAGCTACAAATGGCAAGATGACTAGACATGACACTCTTGACGAGAGATGTACCTTGAGCAACACTACATAGACGACCCAAGACATCAGTGAAGAATCCACATCTGGTTGTGCAGTTGAGGACTCAAGGGAATTTATCAAAAAGCTTAAATTTACAAGCCAAGACCCGAAAGACGAAGACACAGTACCACCTGCTTATCTTAGGGTCAAACTCACCACAAAAAGAGACCATACTATCGATGATATGATTGATGAAGGAGCAGATTTTAATATCTTGGCCTATGAATCATGGACCCCTACTAGGCCAGCAAGAGCTCACACCGACTAGTGCAACTCTTAGCCCTTATGGGGGACAACCATGAGCACTCATAGGGAAGTGCAAAATCCTTGCGAAAATTGAAACGGAAAGCTTGTCTATCCTATTTCATGTTCCTCCAAATAGTGCTAGCTGCGGGAAAGAAACCCTCCTAGGAAGACCCTTCAAAAGGGCGACCAACTGTGAGGCTGACTATGTAGCACAAAGGATACACCTCACACTACTGGGTGTGAGGATAGTCACAACCTTTAGCAAGGGTGACCTCATCGAACCTCGAGGGAAAGTCAAGGAAGGTGCTGACATAACAGTCAAGCCTACTAACGAGAGCAAGGACTTGTTGGAAAAACTGATACAAGCACAGGTCTAACAACGAGAACCAGTGAGTGAGGCCATGCCTAAAACAAGAAGGTCAAGAGACAATGCCAAGGACGGGCTTTGGACTTGCAAATATCATAGAAGACCCCAAAAGAAGCCCAAGCCTTATAGATGAAGGCATCGATGGAGGGTCAGCACAACGCCGCGATGGATATCCAAACTGTTGCTACATGCTCAAGGGTATTACGCAAGTAACCGATGGATTTGAATACCAAAACCCCCTACTAAACCACCTCTATTAGCTGAAGGCCAGATTGGAGAAAAAGCAATGAGGCACAGGAGGAAACCTAAGAGAAACTCCAGGTCTCGAGGCAAGAAACAAAACATGAGTGTTCAAAAGAAAGAGCCAAGGCCTAGCATGCTTAATAAGCATAGGTCATATGTAACCATTGAGCGTGCACAAAGACCATTAGTGCTCAAGGAGATCTTGACTTCCCAAGAGGATAATGAGCACCAAAGGCACAATACTACTCATAAGAAGGTTGATTGTTCAACAAAGCAAATAGCACAATCGTCTAATGGCCTCGAGAAAATCAATCAGGTAGTGCCAAGTCCACCTAAGAGTCCTAGATCTCCTACACCCTCTTTTTCCAAACGGACACAGGAAGCACTACAATAGTCGTCAAAGGAAACTGCTCAATCCCAATCTCTATCTCTATCTAAGCTTCCAAATGTCCAAGAGGTGGAACATGACACCATCTGTAGCTCTCAGCCCAAGGATATGCCTGAGCAACCTAATGTTACTAGATCAATCATGCTCGATCTACATAGATGAATGGTCAATGGGCGACAAAAGACACGACCACTTCTGATCGCCCTAGGAACTTGACACCGCAATCCGCCAAGGATAGCCAGCCCACGGAACTAGCTGCTACTACTTCCAATCAGGGATCACAGCAGTCACAGCCCTTGTCCGTGACAATGCCCCTTGTGGAATGTGTCCTTAGTAGTTTACCTATGGAGGAGGTGTCACAGCTTCCTTGACAACTCATGCAAAGTGCCTAAAGCCTAGGATGGAGGAGTTAAACACAAGGGAATTGGCTGAAGAGCTGGACTCTCTGAAAAGGGAGACAGTTGTACCCACACAACCTGGCGAGGCTATTCAACAGGCCAGGGCTATGTCCCATAAGGACACACTACAGAGAGAGAATGTTGAGGCCCAACCAAGCACATCAACGGTTGACCTAGTCTAGGGTCCTAATTCATTGAGAGATGCACCTTCACTGACCAAGAAAAAGAGGAGAAAACAACGAAGACAACAACAGTCACATAGGTGGTTGGGGATCCCAAGAACATTGAGACGAAGAACACTAGAGAGCTAAGAAATAAAGCATCGAGTCCATCCACCACTGAACCAATTGATGCCTCTCCTAATAGCGGTGAAACCTCAGACACATACGTGTGCTCTGAAAAATCAAAGCAGTCATTGCCATCAATGGCTACTTGCAACACTCAATCCATTGACAACAGAACTCGCATTGACTAATTAAGAGTGGATACAATGCTATCACTACAGGGTGACAAATTTATACCAGTCACATCAAAGGAGAACCATGATGCAATGACAAAGCCTCAAGAGGAATATGAAAACCCCAAGAGCATAACAAATCCTAGCGTTGGCCAAACTTGCTCGTCTAGGCCTGAGCCCCCAACTATGCTAAAGCCCAGGAAATCTCCTAGAACCTTGCATGAGATAGCGACCGAGCAAGCCCTCGTTGAACGTAGAAGTGTCACAGAATGCTTAACTGAGTTGGATGCTAAGCCCAAAGTGTTTACATGTGTCTATGTCCTCGCACACATGGGCATATTCCCTAAAGAGCAACTTGAAGAATACTTGCCATTTTCCCTATCCTGGGAAGAGCAAGAACATCTTGACGAGCACTATAATAGGCTCCTGTATGAACGCATGTGACTCATCTCAGATGAGAAAGCCGACAAACTACGCTTAACTGTCACATTCAATGATGTGCTCTGCCAACCAAACCTCTTAGTGATAAAGAAACTAAAGCGACTATTAGAGGGTTGAAGTCAATTTGAACAACATTGGTGTGAAAACTACGTTGCAATGGACAAACTAGGAGCCCAGATCATGGCAGTCTCAGAGGAGCAATTGGCCAAATGATGATCTCAAAGAGACCCAACCTATGTCGCACCAACTTCCTTTCGAGTGCTGACTGCCATTCGGGGTACGGACTTAGCTGAAACTAGCCAAGAGAACTCTTTGTCTGATAAGGTTCTCACTGAGCAGGAGTTACATGTTGCCAGTAGACTCGGACAAGGTTCCATGCTACTCGATGTTGCAAAATATCTATCGGTATTGAGTAAGCTACCACGAGTACTAGATGCATGTGCCACGCTCGAGTACAATCCGAAGTTCTACAATTGGCTTTTATCCTCGTAAAGTGACATGGATTCATAGATATGTATATAAATAAACAATGACTTTTGTGACCCTGTATAGACAATTTCAACACACACAAGCAATGATAGTCAAGCATAGGGAGAAGAGTTGGGTTCAACATGCTAAGCTCCTCAGGTCCTCCTTTCATCACACATTCAGAAGTTGTGTGACCATTCCTGCCTCCAGGTGGAGGGCATGCAACCCTCATTACCACCATAGGAAGCCTTGACCAACATCTCTAAGGTTGTAGAGAGGGTATTGTCCCTTTCTATACACTTTTTTCCCTTTTCGGTCTATCCTTCCAAGGATGTGCCCTGCCTCATTCCATGACAACCAGTCCACATAACTTAGCATGAGCCAAGATCTGCTAATGGCTGGAGGCCAAATGAACATCATCATGGGGGCCATCCCTCTACAAAAAACATTGCATGCCTCACCCCTCCTCTTCGTGTCATATGCACTTGATAACCCACGCTATAATCCCTTTCATGCGAATGGTTTTATCTGATATCAAGGCCTAATCCTTAGTTTGCATTTTGCAGGTTCCCCTACGTGGAAGATATGGAGCGCCAGGGCTTGCAAAGACACTCTCCGCCGTCGAAGGGAATATGCAGCACAAGCTCTTCCGCTGGTGCGCTATGCGCCTATCCTCAAAAGGTATGCAAAGAAATGAGGTCCCAAGCGACACCGCCCCGGACGTAGGCTGAAGAATCCCTAGGCCAAGGGAGTAGAAGATCCAAGAAGCACACAAGGTATGGCAATGCTAGCTGTGCAAGCCCCCAACAGACGCTCAAGCACCAAGTGCTCGAAGGAAGAAAGGGCAGCTCGAGACAAGGAAGAATTCGGTGCATTGTTGAAAAGCATCTTGGAAACGGTTGCGGCCAGAGACTACACCATTCAGGTCCGGGCCGACATCTTCCCTACCCAACCTCACAAAGAACCCCTCACCAGTAGAGCCTCAGTCGCTTGACCACCTGGACTCACCCCACCTTGTGAAAATCGAGTAGCCCCTATGATATGCAAGCAACTTAACAAGTCATCCTGCCATAACTTTTTGTGTTTTGATGATTAAAGGGGCAGGCTTCCCATTGTACACACTCCCCTTACCTATTGTTAATATATGCCATGTCTTTACCAAGCATTGGAATAGGCATTGCAATTAGCATCATAAGATTTTGAGAAAAGTTACATCTTGACATGATTGCATTTTTTTGTTATACTTGACGCATGCCACTTGCATATACTCTCATGAAGTGACAAGTGGATGCAGGATCATACAGGTCTTCGTGCAAATGTGTTCAATGCCCAAGTCAGTGCAACACCACCAACCTCACAAAGAACCGCGACAAAGCCACACTTCCGAACACAAAAAATCACCCTTGTGAGTGCCCACATCACACGAACCAAAGCATAGTCATGGGCTATGCTCTGAGGGAGCTGAGCGTAGTGACCCAAGGAGAACAGGGCATCGGCCTCAGGTCCTGTCTCGCTATCCAAGAACCTACCAAGCCCTCGCAAGGCGACACTTAATCCTTTTTGACGCTCACTTTTATTTTTGCTCCAACCTTCCTTATTTTTTTTTTCCAGCAAGACGCCACCCCTAGGAAGACAAGGCATCGGCCCCGGGTCTGACTAGTCCCCAAGAACCTACCATGCCTTCGCAAGGCGATGATCAATTGCTTATAAATTTTCATTTCATTTCTTTTCTAGTTTTAGAGGGGTTAGAACCCCTTTTTACACACCTTCATATATATTTATTTTCTTTAGGATATTCAAGGTTTTATTTCCCCTAACCGACATCGCATGTTGCAAAGAGGTTTACAGTATCTCAAGTGTATCTCCCCATCTCAACAACTGCTTCTTTAACAACGAGGCTAGGGCACAATCATCATTGTAATATCCATTTCCTGAGCCTTCGAAGCTTGATATTTCCCAACTCATTCAAAGGCTGATAGCCTCAACATATTGCAATGGTTGTACTCAGGTAAAGTCAAAAGAAAAAAAGAGAGAAAGAAAGAAAGAAAAAAAAAAGCATAAGAAAGAGAAACAAAAAAGAAAACAGAAAAAGAAAAGAAAAGAAAAGAAAAGAAAAAAAGAACGAAACGATAAGAAGCACCCACGATCACAGCACCACACCTAGGGGTCCTCAAATTAGGTGCATCCAATGACCTTGGTCGGCTGGCTCTGTCCCTAGTTCCCCAACCCCGTAGCATCACCCACAATAGTTCAGGGCACATCAAGGGTAGGACATATCTAGGGAGCTTGTCTCGCCTTTGGTTAGACCTGTCACCTGACCCACTCACACGATTCCCTCTTGCACTCTGCCTTAATACCATTGCAATCAATTGTGGTAAGCACTGCACGAATGGCCATGAAAAGTACACTGTCCTCATCACATAGGTCCAATAGCTACCAGCTAATCGATATAGTGTAGTGTCGCTGTGTTCGATTATGTTACGTCGTGCAGTCACAATGCAAAGGATGTCGCATACACCTTCACATATACTTCTTCTCAATATGGACAACTTTGCTTCATCCACATTATTATGAGAAACCAGGCTGCGGCCTTCTAACTAGGTAATATCTAAGTATGCACAAGCACTCACATAATACCTACACCAAAATATATACACAGTTTGGGTCCTGAAGTGCAGGACAATACTCTCAGCTTGCTTAGAGTTCGACCTGTCTCCCAAACTAATTAAACTATGTCTTGTGTACGATAGAGAAGACTAGCACTATCCCTAGGGAGAGACCACCTATGAGAGGTTCTCAATTGCAGGCTTTGAAGACTCTAATGAAGGTGTCGTTTGCTCTTCATCGACAATCGACTCTAAATTCCTATCCTTTATCATCCTACAAGCCCGCCAAGAATCGTCTCTTGTACTCCATCAGTGCAATCCCCACAAAGAATAGCCCTACCACCAGCCACCTAAACCACCAACGTGCCCCCAACAACCTTCCTCCCCACCACTACCAACACTCTGCCATGGCAACCACAGACGTCCTTGCCACCCATGTCCTCGGTGCATGCTAAAGCCTGCTACCTACGATGGTGAGTGCCATGGGACTCGCACTCGTCTAGGAGGGGGTAATGTTAACGCTGAAACGAACGAAGGTGGAAAATCCAGAAAAGCTAAAGCAGAAGACAAAGACAAAGATCAAGGCAAAGAGAAACGGAAGACAAAGACGCACAAGGAGAAAAGTCCTAAATAAGGGAGAAAGACGCGCAAGGAAAAGTGCAAGTCAATACTTTAGTAAAAGCACAAGCGCATCATGGTTTAATTCAAGGAGTGCCGGGCTCTCACCTGTGCAATTTGTAAATGTAGATGGGCGGTGGAAAGGAAGCTAGGAACATAGAAGGACAATGGGAAAAAGGACCTAGGCCATGGTGGGCCATGTTAAAAAGGGAATAAGGGGATGACCACCCAAAAGGGATTCAGGGTTCTGTATATAAAGTTGAAAAGTGAATGAGAAGCTCATTCTTGTGTGTGGCTAAAAGTAGCTCTCCTCCTCTTCTTCTTCTTCTTGTTCTTGCTTGCTTGATCTTGTGCTTGAGAGAGGGAGTGTGAGAGTGTGAGGGAGTGAGTGTGTGAGGGTGAGGGACCGGGAAAGAGAAGCTCTCCATCTTCTCCTCTCTTCTTTTCTTCTCTTCTCTTCTACTATCTTGCTCGCGGCAATGGAGCTTGGAGTGTGGAGCTTGAGGATAGAGCTTGCTTGAAGCTTGCACTTGGATTGTGGAGCTACCGGAGTGCATGGGAGAGGAGATAACTCGATTGGCATGGAGGTAAGCTCACTAGACCCGTAGATATAGATGGCACGTCTGTAACGTGTCCATCTGTTATCTTCAGGACACTCTTAGTAGTCCATCAGAAAGGATGTCTAGAAAGCTCTGCCCGGTACTCCCATGGAATGTTACGGGGTTTGCGATCTAGGACATTCTGCGTTTGCCATGTAGCGGAAGTATTCCGACCATTCCCACTTTGGACCGACCTGAATTAGGGTTTTCCCTATTGGTCATTTCCTAACGGCAATTAGCATCGAACCCCAGCGAACTACTTTACGCAAAAACGCCAGGTCCGAAGCGGATTCACACTGCACATGGTTCAAGGAGAATGAAAAACGAGAGGGATGCGAAGCTCAACCTCTCTGCCATAAGGCATAGTCCCATTCCGTTCCCCTAAGACAGCATAAATTGGGATCATTTATAACTTAGAATCTAGGTCAGTGCCCTTTTTCTATTCGTATCCTTTGAAACGATCTTCTCGCTATCCATCATGATTGAGAAAAGTTCCCGGCCAACCGAGACTACCCATCCATAGGACGGACCTATGGCCACATCCTCAGCACTTTCCTCAGGTTGTTTTAGTTATTTAATTACCTAACACATTTAGTTGTACATGTATCAATCAACTTCCTTAATTAGCCTGTTAGGCACTAGTTCCTTCACGTAATCATAGCACTTGACATAGAAAGCAATATCAAACAAGTTCCTTTTCAACAGGTTATCATATTTATCTTTGAAATACATAAAGTCCAGCTTGTAGGCTTATCCATAATTTGCACAAAGGCTATCTAGCAATCCACAGGGATTACTAATCCAAGATTCCGCACATAGACTAGTATGCAGGCCTCGAGATCCAATCCCGAGTCACGTTGGCCTCTTGTGCAGGGTTTGGAAGGCGAGGGATTTATGGCCAGAGCCCCCTCTGGCACCCAAGTGTCCTCCTGCTCCAAGTAGCGCTCAACAGAGAGACCTCTCGTGGTGGGTTCGGTCCACCTTTCCGGCGCGGTTAACAACCCCCTTGGTTAGGGTCAGGCATGCAGTCAAGGGTAATTGAAGTTGCCTCTCCCTTCACGCCTTCAACCTGAAGCATTAGATATCTTTTCATCCTTTAATTCTTTGAGCAAACAAAGCAAAACAACGCTCTTAAAACTGTTACAAGCACAATCATTTCCATTGGTCGTTATTTGCCCAACTGCTAAGGAGCGAATCCTTCTTTCCAAATGCATCGAGCACTCGATCCGGGATCAATTGTGACTTGGCAAGATCCGCAAGGGTTTTTTTGTTAACCCTATATCCTTGGGTTAGTACCCGACTTAATCAAAATCTTAGTTTCTATTAGTAGTGAATATGTTATTCTAATTCACTGATTCGTCTTTTGCTTTCAAGCAAATATCTAATCCCCGTATCTTGGTCACTTTACCTAAGAAAAGTACCATATCAGGACAATTATTCATTCTCTCGCAAGATAAACTTGCGTAAGAATCTGCCAATCTCATTCCGAGGAATTGGCCATTCCCTTGTGATCAAATCACAAGATCGTGCGACTCTATAACTTGTTGCACAAGTGTCACATCAAACTATGGGACTATTTACCCATCGAATGGAGTCACGAAATCATGATTAGGTATAACAATCCGTTCCTGATTGCACTAGGCCGACACTGTCGGTCCTAGCGTTCCAAGTTTAAACCGAGTTTCATCTTTTTAGCGAGAGATTCTTAGGGTAAAAACCCTAGATCATTTCTCGCAAGTATGTCCTACTATCCCTACATTCCGTGAATGTGGGCAAGTCTTTAGGGTATAGGAGTTTCAGCTTTGGCAATACGAGCAACTACGTCACGTCCACAACCTGTTAAATCCTACTTAGCTCTTTGGGATATGTTGCATTGAATTAACCCTTCCTAAACGAGTACCTCGCGGTTTTAGGTGTTTAGGTTTAAACCAATGTAACTTGTCTATTCTTGAAGATAATTACGCTACCATGTCCGTAACCACATGACTCATTGTCTACGTATAAGTTGATTTACAAACCCTAACTTTTTGGGTTAAGATCAAAGCATAGGTTAAGTTATAGCATAATTCCAATTGATCATCCTATAACATGCAAACAAGATTCATGCTACTAAGCTTTAGGATTTTATGTTTAAACATGCAGCCTTTTTCTACTTTGTTTTTCGAATGAATTTGTCATATGTTGAACTTACACAATCTTTCATTGATTTGAGTTTTTTTTTTAAAGGCCACTTGCCTAGAGTTACATCTTCTTCATGCATCCCTAGTAATTTCCTACGGTTGCTAGTAACTTTCTTTAAGAATCAATTCGAAAGAAGATGTTCAATAATGCAATATGCGGTTTATTCCTTCCATGCTTAATCGACGTGTACTATCATGATTCTGTTTTGTAAAGATGGCCATTAATTAATCTAATTTCATTACTTTTCAATGCATAAAAACCACTTGCTAGAAATGCATAGAAATCTTATGCTCGCTTTATTTTGTTCGTTTTATTGAAAAATACTAATGACTGAATCCCTCAATTGTGATCTATTAGCCAAAGTATTTTCAATCAAAAAAACATGCATCCTTATTCCTCAAATGATCCATGCATCATTGAAATATTACGATGTTAATCAAATTTAGGAAGAAGAACCTGGACTTGTGGTGAAATGTCCACATGGATGTTAGGTGACGATCCTCCAATGGTTGCGCCTTGTGCTTTCTTAGGAGCCATCGCGAATGTGGCCTTTCCGTCTTGGATGCAGATTTATGATCTTGGCCGATCTTTTTCGAATGCGAAACTCCCTTTGTGACTGATTGCATCGTCTTTCAGAGTCGGCTTTAGAAGGCTTTATAGGTTTCCTCCTTAAATTTGACTAATGGGAACTTGTGGGGAACCTAAGGGGGAAAAGGGTGTTTGTGAAGGCCAATAGAAAGGGGGTTCTAAGGGACCCCGAGGTTAAGATGAAGCTTTGTGTAAGAACGCGAGGGGGAAAGAAAAACTTAATGGGCTTATAAAAGCTTGGATGGGACAACACGGAAAAGCAAGCTTTGAAGGAGGCCCACAAGAAAGGATTTTTTTGGGCTTGCAATATGAAAGGGGCTTAAAGGACCCTAAAGCATTTTATGGGGGAAAAAACCCATGGGGAGGGTTTTAAATCCCGGGGAGGGGAGTTTTAAAATCTTTCGAGAGTAAGGCTTATTAAATCCACGAGAAGGGGGCTTTTTTTTTGGATCCCGAGGGGGGGTACAAAACCCACTTAGAGAAGGCTTGTGGAAGCCCACAAGGAGGGGTGCTTCCTTAGGGGGCTTTAGAAGCTTCCGAAGAAGATTCTAAAGCTTCTAGGAACTTCCTGGAGATCCCACATGGTGGGAGAGGAATTGACTAAGGGCTTGCATGCGGCAGCTGGCGGTTCGATGGCAGCAGGGGGAGCTGATGAATGGCAGCGGCAGGTGGCGGTTCTCCTGTCCCCTTGAACGACGACAGTGACACTGATTGCTCACGACCCTCTCCCCTCAACAACAGCGTGATGGCTTCTCCTAGTTCTCCCTTAGCAGCGTGCCACTCCTAACTCTCTCTTAACAGTGTGCCAGTCCTATCTCACAGCCTTTTCTCTCTATCTTTCACGATGCCCTGGTTTTATAGCTGTGAGGGAGAGGTACCTCCCTCCCTCCACGCGGCCATTGTCATGGGGTTCATGCCCCCCTCTGGCATCTAGCAGGGATGCTCATTCCACTCCTTTGCTCATCCATGACTTCCTTTGCAAGGCCTACGTGCATGCGCTTTACTCTCCCACCTCTAGCAAAGCCTTCGGCTGGGGAGGATAAAAAAGATTTAAAAGAAAGATTTCTCCATTGTGGGAGCTTTCACTCAACCGCCAAGACCCTCGCACCGCTTATTGTTTCAAGAGTTCCAAGCCGAGCACTAATGGCTACCTCTCACATAACCGACGCGCCATCCATATCTACGGGTGTAGTGAGCTTACCTTCGTGCCGTTCAAGTTACCTCCTCTCCCGCGCACTCTGGTAGCTCCACGATCCAAGTGCAAGCTTCAAGCAAGCTCCATCCTCAAGCTCCATGCTCCAAGCTCCATTGCCGCGAGCAAGAGAAGAGAAGAGAAGAGAAGAGAAGAAGAGAGGAGAAGATGGAGAGCTTCTTTTCCTCAGTCTGTCACCCTCACACACTCACTCCCTCACACTCTCACACACTCTCTCTCAAGCACAAGCTCAAGCAATCAAGAAGAAGAAGAAGAAGAAGAAGAAGAAGAGAGCTACTTTTGGCCACACATAAGAATGAGCTTCTCATTCACTTTTCAACTTTATATACAAAACCCTAAATCCCTTTTCCCCTTGTTTACATGGCCGGCCATAGCCTAGGCCCTTTTTCCCATTGCCCTTCTATCTTTCTAGCTTCCTTTCCACCGCCCGTCTACATTTACAAATTGTACGGGTGAGAGCCCCGCACTCATTGAATTAAACCATGATGCGCTTGCACTCTTTTACAAAATTTGACTTGCGCTTTTCCTTGTGCACCTTTCTTCCTTATTAGGACTCTTATCCTTGTGCGTCCTTGTCTTCCGTTTCTCTTTGCCTTGGCCTTTGTCTTTGTCTTCTTCTTTAGCTTTTCCGAATTTTCCACCTTCGTTCATTTGAGGGTTAACATCCATAAATCTTCTCAATTTCCTCTTGACCTCCTTCCAAGTGGAGGTTCACATGGAAATATGCAGTTGTTTCATTAACCATAGTTTCGGTTCTACCAATGATACATCGTGTTTTAAATTCGCACCGTCCGTGACTCAATGCCGGCATTGTCTTTTGCCCGAGAATTCATACGGCTTCGTAATAGCTGAAAAATTACATTCTCTCCCCCTTGGAGGAATCGAGATGTCCTCATCTCAAGATAAAATGGGGATAGTGATGGTTGAGAGTGCTTTCATCTATCCACATGGCATCCTCCTCGGGATAATCTTTCCACTAGACGAGGCATTCTCTCAAGGTTTTGGATCTCAGTTGTCTCTCCCTAACATCTAGGATTTTGTCAGGCCGTAGTTCAAGGACTCCTTGACTAGGCATTACAACTTGTTGGTCATCAAGTACATGGTTAGAATTAGGTACATACTTCTTCAATAGGCTAATATGGAATACATTATGAACTTTTAAGTTCTCAGGGAGTTGCAGTCTATAAGCATTAGGTCCTAGACACTTAAGGATCTTGTATGGTCCATAATACCTTGGACTTGGCTTCTTGCAATCTTCTAAGGATAGGGAACTCTTCTTTGGATGTACGCAAATGAAGACCATGTCTCCTTTCTCAAAGATTCTATCTTGATGCTTCAAATCCGTGTATGCCTTCTGTCTATCCTTGGCAGCTTTGATGTCCTGTCTTATTGACTTTATTTGGTCATCCATCTCTTCCAACATCTACCTTAAAGCTTCAACCCTCAAGGTTGGATCTGAGAAGGAGGGGACTTCGACAGTCATGACCATATAATGCTTGAAAAGGGGTCATGTGAATGCTTTGTTGGTAAGAAGCATTATAGGCAAATTCAACCAAAGGCAAGTATTGAATCCACCTTTTTGGTTCACAACAGTAGTATGCCCTAAGCATATCCTCGATGACTTGATTGACTCACTCTGTTTGGCCATCCGTTTGGGGATGGTAAGCTGTGCTAAAACAGAGTTGAGTCCCAATGGCTTCAAAAATAGCTCTCTAGAAGTGTGATGTGAAGAGAGAATCACGGTCACTAATGATTCTTCAGGGTAACCCATGTAGCTTGAATATCTCCTTGATAAACAACCTTGCAATGTTTGAGGCTTTATAGTTTGTCTTTATTGGAATAAGGTGTGCAACCTTAGTAAGCATGTCAACCACAACCATGATGGAGTTGTATCCTCCGTGAACTTGGGGTAGGCCAACAACAAAGTCCATACTGATGAATTCCCATTTCATTTGGGGAATGTCAAGTGGTTGTAACTTCCCTGGCATCTTGACATGCTCGGCTTTGATACGTTGATAAGACAAACACTCAGTGACATATTTAAGAATGTCACCTTTAAGCCTCTCCCAATAGTAGATCTTCCTAACTGCATTGAGAGTCTTGGCATAGCCAGGATGTCTTGAGAAAGGGGAATCATGAGCTTCCCACAATATCTTCTGCTTAAGTGGCTGGTTTGTTGGTATGCATAGCCTCGTTCTATAGTAGACAAGTCCACTATTGATAGAGAATTCATGATACTTAGCCTGGAGCTTTTGGTCCTGATCCATGATAGAGATCTCCCTTAGCATCTTTTGATAGGCTGGATCATGGCATGCTTCCTCTCTAGCTAGCTCAAGTATTGGGTTGTTCGGCATGGATACCTTTGTAGCTAGAGATCTAGTTGTTGATGGATTTTGCAAGATTAGAGAATTAAGGAATGCCTTCTAACTAAGTGCATCGGCAACTACATTCTCTTTTCCTGGTTGGTACTTGCTTTCAAATTCATACTCCTCCAGCACTTCAATCCACGGACATTGCCTCATGTTGAGCTCGTTCTGGGTAAAGATCCACTTGAAACTCTTATGATCAGTTCACTAGAGTAAACTTGTTACCCAACAGGTAGTGTCTCCAAAGCTTTAGAGCATGGATGACAACTAACAATTCTAGATCATGGGTAGCATAATACTTCTCATGACTCTTCAATTTCCTTGAAGAGTATGCTACAGGATGACCTTCCTGCATGAGTACACATCCTAAGGCAAGTGTGCTAGCATGAGTTACTACCTCGAACTCCTTACTGAGGTTTGGAAGCTTTAGGATAGGTGCTGATACCAAATTTTGCTTCAATTTGTCAAAGCTAGTTTGTTCGGGAGTTGACCATGCAATGGAAGTTTCCTTCTTCAGTATGTCCGTCAAAGGTGCTGCAATCAAAGCATATTTTTATGAAGCACCTGTCATAATCAAATCTTCAACATAAATGACAAGCAGCATAATACCTTTCTCTATTTTTCTCACATAAAGTGAGAAATCTGCCTTGGAAATCTGAAAGCCAATAGTGACAAGATACTGTCCTATCTTGTCAGACCATGCTCTAGGTGCTTGCTTCAAGCCATACGAGGCTTTCTTCAACCTGCAAACAAACTCAAGATGAACAGCATGCACATAACCTGGCGGCTGCTCCATATAGACCTCTTCTTGCAAATCACCATGCAAGAAGGCATTCTTTACATCCATCTGATGTAAAGACCATCCCTTTGATGCAGCCATAGCAATGACTGCTCTTACGGTTGCCATCCTTGCAACCAGACTGAATGTTTCTTCATAATCAATGCCATATGTTTATACATACCCCTTGACTACTAATCTTGCCTTGTATCTATTCACAGAACCATCTGCATTGTGTTTCACCTTATAAACCCACTTACAACCAATTGCATGCTTATCTTTAGGCAAAGGTACCAATTCCCTTGTAGCATTTGCTTCCAAGGCATCCATTTCTTCATCCATGGCTTTCTCCCATTTTTCTTTTCCCATGGCTTGCTCAAAAAAAGTGGGTTCTGGTTCCTGTATCACTTTGACCATATATGCATAGTGAATGGCTGTAAATCCATCATATTTCAGCCTATCCACAGGATACCTAGCTCTGGTAGACCTATGCAAAATAGGCTTACTTCCAGGTGCTCTCAAAACATCCCTGGTCTTCCTTACTCTAGGTGTAACAATAGAAGGAATACCCAACTCATCATCAATGCTCCGTTCTGAGCCACTGGATTCACCATCCACATAAGAGTGACCTACATTCACGTCAAACATGGGCTGATCTACCTTCTCTTTTCCTTTTCTTGAAACCTGCATACCACTATCTGCATTGATTTGAGGAGATTCTCCTGATCTCAATCTGCCTGTCCATGGCGAATAATATGAACCACTGCTAGAGGACACTCGAGGTCCACTAATACTTTGTGACTGCTGCTGTGAATTCTGTGCAACATTACCATTTTGTGCATCTACATCATCAATCACATTTATTGGTTTATACCAGCTACTCATCTCATCAAAAACAACATCTCTGCTCACTGTAAACTTACGAGTAGAAGGGTTATAGCATCTATACCCTTTCTGCTGTAGAGAGTAACCAATAAAGATGCACTTCTCAACTTTTGGATCCAACTTGGATCTCAACTCATCTGGCACATGAACATAGGCAATGCAACTAAAAATTTTCAAATGAGAAATATCTGGTTTCCTACCAGTATACCTCTCCTCTAGAGTCATCCCATGTATTGCTGCAGTGGGAGTCCTGTTCATTATATAGACTGCTGTAGCAACTGCCTCAGCCCAATAAAAATCTGGCAGGTCTTTTTCATTGAGCATGGCATGAGATACCTCTCCAATATGCTTGTTTTTCCTTTCTGCAATTCCATTTTGTTGTGGGGTATGACTGCATGAATATTGCTGCTTTATGCCATGCTCCTGCAGGAACCTTGCAAACTCATTTGAGAGGTACTCTCCCCCTCCATCTGACCTTAGGCATTTTATTTGCAGGCCTGTTTCTTTTTCAACCATAGCTTTAAGAGTTTTGAAATGCCCAAAAACTTCACTTTTCTTTTTCATAAAATACATCCAAACTTTTCTGCTATAGTCATCAATAAAAGTGACAAAATAATGACAGCCTCCAAGAGATGCAGCTTTAGTAGTCCACACATCAGAGTGGATTAATTCCAAGGGCTTCTCACTCTCTTGAACATGTCTAGAAAATGGTTTCCTTGCCTGTTTTCCAAATTGGCAGGCTTCACATACCTTATGCATTTCTACAACCTTGAATTTAGGCAATCCTGCAACAATATTTTGTGACTGCATTGATTTAAGTTGTTGTACATTAACATGACCAATGCGTTTATACCAGATATCAATATCTGCAACTACACTGGTCCCATGTGCAAACATTGCTGCACTCAATTCAGACATGTCTGCATCCAACGTAAACATTCTGCCCTTCTTTTTTCCTTTTGCTATCAAACGACCTTTATTTTTCATATCCTCAACAAAGCATCCATGAGGATTAAATCTGACCTGCAAGCCCTGCTCAACCATTTGACCAACAGAAACCAGATTCTTGGTGATATTCGGGACATGAAATACATCGGACATGTATTTCTTTTTCCCATCCTGCATAGACAAGGGAATTTTTCCAATCTGCACAATAGGATGTGCAATATCATCACCAGTCTCCACAAATTCTGGTTTTTCCATTTTCCTTGCATCCTCCATCCATTCTGCATGACTTGTCATGTGGTTTGATACACCTGAGTCAACATACCATACATCGTTGCTTTCTTCTGCACTTGTCACAGAATTGTTCATGTGCTGCACGATAAACAAATGCTCATTTCTGTCATCACCCTGTCTACTAGAAGATGCATAATTTCCTTGTTGCAGTTTTCCATTCATGATGTCATTCTGCTTTTTATAGCAGTCTTTAGCCATATGACCCATTTTACCACACTAGTAGCATTCAACATTGCTGTTTGCATTTTGCCCTCTTTGCCATCCACCACGACCTCTTTGGCTCCCCCTGCCTCTAGAGTTACCACGTCCTCCTCCATAGGACATGTTTTCTTGAGTTTGCTGCATATTCTGATTTCTACCACGGCCTCCAGATCGGCCTCCTCTACCTCTACCTCTACCTCTTCCAGGATTTGAGTAGAAGACAACTTCTTTTGAAGTTTCTCCTGAAGAAGATGCACCACCATTTCTCTGCTCCTCAGAAATTAGAAGAGCAATCAACTCCTCAAAATCAGGAAATCTTTCACGGACGGAAATGGATGTTCGAAACTGTGCATAATCCTTTCCTAGACCATTCAAGGTCATAGAAACTAAATCATCATCTTCCACTGGCGACCCAATGGAAGCAAGTGCATCTGCAATCTTCTTCACCTTCATGTGGTAGTCATTGATGCTCATACTTTCTCTTTGCACATTATGCAACTCTTGCTTGAGCTGCATTTTCCTGGCTTGCGTATTTGTGCTATACATTTTTGACAAAGTATCCCATACCTCCTTTGGCATACTTGCATCCTGAATATGCACAATCATAGTGTCTGAAATACTGATAGACAGCAAGTACATAACTTTCCTAGCTCTCTCATGCCATGCTTTGAATGCCTGCATTTGCTGTTGATTGGGAACATCAAGAAGAACTGTTTCTTCTTCATTTCCTGCAACAAATTCCCAATATCCTTTTTCCATAAGGAAATTCGTTGTTCTAAACTTCCATGCTTGGAAGTTGTTCTTGTCAAGATTTTCAGTTACAATCTGTGAAAGAGAATCAGATGCCATTACAGAATATTGCAAAAAATTCTATCACTGCAAAGAACACAGCTTCAGCCTCACAAGGGCAAATCTGCAAAACTGACGAAAGTGGTATTTAACCACACAGTCACTTCCTAGTGACGATTTTGCATCAACAGGCAACAAGGAAGATTCTGTAACTCCCAATGTCTCTGCGCACAGGCATACGATGCTCCCAAAACAGAAAATGAAAGCAACACTGCTCCTCTTACCAAAACCCCACGAGCTTGGCTTGCTTTCTTGAGCTCCTTACCACGAACAAGGCTTTGATACCATGTCAAGATTGTGGGAGAGAAGGAAGGAGTCTCACTTGTAGCTTTCTTGCTTGCACAATGGGGGAATACACACAAAGGTGGAGGCTGAAAACAGTTTTCCTCTTCTTAGTTGTGTAAGCCAAAAAGAACTCTCATACAAAGAAATAGAAGAACCCTATATATGGGCCTCAAACCAAACTCAAATAACTAAGGTGACATACTAACTGAGCCACAAACTAGAGTAGATAAGGATAGCTGTCATCTAGCTATTATTCATGGGCGGTGTACCAACCGCATCTGCAACTGACACGTCGGTGACATAAATGCACAATGATCATCCTGGCATATCACGAGTGGAGCTCAATCTCAACATGCTGATGTTGGGGATGAGATAGAAGACCCTACTATGTTCAGGAGGATAGTGGGGAGTTTGATCTACATGACCATTACAAGGCCAGACTTGAGCTACGCTGTTGGTCTTGTGAGTCAGTTTATGCAAGTACCTAGAAAGCCACATCGAGTTACCCTACTATGTCTGATAGAAGATCTACTAGTGGATACATGTTCTCTCTTGGTAGTGCAGCAGTTGCTTGGAGCAGCAAAAAGCAATCTACAGTTGCTTTGTCGAGTACAGAGGCTGAGTATAGAGGTGCTGCTGTTGTAGCATGTGAGGTAGTATGGCTGCAAAAGTTATTGGCTAATTTGGATGTGCAGGTGGAATGTCCAGTTGTCATTTATTGTGACAACATGAGCAGTATACAGTTGGCTAGGAACCTTGTGTTCCATGCCAGGACAAAACATATTGCGGTACACTACCACTTTGTGAGAGAGAATGTACTAGCAGGTGAGATTGACTTGGTGTATGTCAGCACACAGGATCAGATAGCTGACATCTTCACGAAGGCATTGGGTATAGAGAAGCTTCAAAAGTTTTGAAGCTTGGAGTTGCAGAGATGCAGTTGAGCTTGAGGGGGAGTGTTGAGATGGCAAGCTCAACACATGTGGACATGGATGATGGACTACTTGGTTAGATGGGTCCACACGTCTACACTTAGCACGTCGGTGGTCATTATGACTCACACATGGCCACTGACTCATTACTTATTATATTCAGGTTGTTACACCTATTTACAGCTGGCATAGTTATAGTGCCAGTCAACTAGTGTAGTCGGTTATGCATTGTTTGACTTAGTAGGCCACTTTTCTTTATGTTGCATCTTATCTATACTTTGTGTACATTGTAAAGAATGTGGAAGAAGAAGAAGAAATCAACAAGAAAACGTTTTGTCCTCCATCTCTCTTCTTGTCTCTTGAGTGAGCTTCTCCTTGTGCATTTTGTGTGTGTTCGGCACAGCATCTTGAGCAACTCCCCCCACCACGCGATTCTTGACAAGGAAGATAGAAGGACAATGGAAAAAAGGGCCTAGGCCACGGTCGGCCATGTTTAAAAGGGGATAAGGGGATGACCGCCCAAAAGGGATTCAGGAGTTTGTATATAAAGTTGAAAAGTGAATGAGAAGCTTATTCTTGTGTGTGGCCAAAAGTAGCTCTCTTCCTCCTCCTCTTCTTCTTCTTCTTCTTGCTTGCTTGAGCTTGTGCTTGAGAGAGGGAGTGTGAGAGTGTGAGGGAGTGAGTGTGTGAGGGTGAGGGACTGGGAAAGAGAAGCTTTCCATCTTCTCCTCTCTTCTTTTCTTCTCTTCTCTTCTCTTGTCTTGCTTGTGGCAATGGAGCTTGGAGCGTGGAGCTTGAGGATGGAGCTTGCTTGAAGCTTGCACTTGGATTGTGGAGCTACCGGAGTGCGTGGGAGAGGAGGTAACTCGATCGGCATGGAGGTAAGCTCACTACACCCGTAGATATGGATGGCACGTCTGTAACGTGTCCATTTGTTATCTTCAGGACACTCTTAGGAGTCCATCAGAAAGGATGTCTAGAAAGCTCCGCCCGGCACTCCCATGGAATGTTACAGGATTTGCGATCCAGGAATTTTCGTATCTGCCACGTAGCGGAAGTATTCTGACCATTCCCACTTTGGACCGACCTAAATTAGGGTTTTTCCTATTGGTCATTTCCTAACAGCAACTAGCGTCGAACCCCGGCAAACTACTTTACACAGAAACGCCATGTCCGAAGCGGATTCAGACTGCACATGGTTTAAGGAGAATGGAAAATAAGAGGGATGTGAAGCTCAACCTCTCTACCATAAGGCATAGTCCCATTCCGTTCCCCTAAAACAACGTAAATTGGGATCATTTATAACTGAGACTCTAGGTCAGCGCACTTTTTGTGTTCGTATCCTTTGAAACTATCTTCTCGCTGTCCATCATGATTGAGAAAAGTTTTCGGCCAACCGGGACCACCCATTCGTAGGGCGGACCTATGGCCACATCTTTTGCACTTTCTGCAAGTTGTTTTAGTTGTTTAATTACCTAACACATTTAGTTGTATATGTATCAATAAACTTCCTTAATTAGCCTGTTAGGCACTAGTTCATTCACGTAATCATAGCACTTGACATAGAAAATCAATCTCAAACAAGTTCTTTTTCAACAGGTTATTATATTTATCTTTGAAATACATAAAGTCCAGCCTATAGGCTTATCCATAATCCACACAAAGGCTATCTAGCAATCCACAGGGATTACTAATCCAAGATTCCGCCCGTAGACTATTATGCTGGCCTCGAGACCCAATCCCAAGTCACGTTGGCCTCTTGTGCAGGGCCCGGAAGGCGAGGAATTTACGGCCTACCACAGCTCCCTCTCGCATCCAAGGGTCCTCTTGCACCAAGTAGCGCTCAACGAAGAGGCCTCTGGCGGCGGGTTTAGTCCACCTTCCTAGCGCGGTTAACAACCTTCTTGGTTAAGGTCAGGCAGGGAGTCGGGGGTAACTGAAGCTGCCTCTCCCTTCAGGCCTTCAACTTGAAGCATTAGATGTCTTTTCGTCCTTTAATTCTTTGAGCAAACAAAGCAAAACAATGCTCTTAAAACTGTTATAAGCACAATCATTTCCATTGATCGTTATTTGGCCAACTGCTAAGGAGCGAATCCTTCTTTCCGAATGCATCCACCACTCGATCGGGGATCAATTGTGACTTGGCAAGATCCCCAAGGGTTTTTTTGTTAACCCTATATCCTTGGATTAGGGCTGTACTCGACTTAATCAAAATCTTAAGTTCTATTAGTAGTGAATATGTTATTTTAATTCACTGATTGGTCTTTTGCTTCCAAGTAAATATCTAATCCCCATATCTTGGTCACTTTACCCAAGAAATGTACTATATTAGGATAATTATTCATCCTCTCGCAAGATAAACTTGCGTAAGAATCTGCCAATCTCATTCCGAGGAATTGGCCATTCCCTTGTGATCAAATCACAAGATCATGCGACTCTACAACTTGTTGCACAAGTGTCGCATCAAACTATGGGACTATTTACCCATCGAATGGAGTCAAGAAATCATGATTAGATATAACAATCCGTTCCTGATTGCATTAGGCCGACACTATCGGTCCTAGCGTTCCAAGTTCAAACCAAGTTTTATCTTTTTAGCGAGAGATTCTTTGGGTAAAAACCCTAGATCATTTCTCGCATGTATGTCCTACTATCCCTACATTCCGTGAATGTGGGCAAGTCTTTAGGGTATAGGAGTTTCAGCTTTGGCAATACGAGCAACTACGTCACGTCCACAACATGTTAAATCCTAGTTAGCTCTTTGGGATATGTTGCATTGAATTAACCCTTCCTAAACGAGTACCTCGCGGTTTTAGGTGTTTAGCTTTAAACCAATGTAACTTGTCTATTCTTGAAGATAATTATGCTACCATTTCTGTAACCACATGACTCATTGTCTATGTATAAGTTGATTTACAAATCCTAACTTTTCGGGTTAAGATCAAAGCATAGGTTAAGTTATAGCATAATTCCAATTGATCATCCTATAACATGCAAACAAGATTCATGCTACTAAGCTTTATGATTTTATGTTTAAACATGCAGCCTTTTTCTACTTTCTTTTTCGAATGAATTTGTCATATGTTGAACTTACACAACCTTTCATTGATTTGAGTTTTTTTTTTAGGCCACTTGCCTATAGTTACATCTTCTTCATGCAGCCCTAGTAATTTCCTACGGTTGCTAGTAACTTTATTTAAGAATGAATTCGAAAGAAGATGTTCAATAATGCAATATGCGGTTTATTCCTTCCATGCTTAATCAAAGTGTACTATCATAATTCCGTTTTGTAAAGATAGCCATTAATTAATCTAATTTCATTACTTTTCAATGCATAAAAACCACTTGCTAGAAATGCATAGAAATCTTATGCTCACTTTATTTTGTTCGTTTTATTGAAAAATACTAATGACCGAATCCCTCAATTGTGATCTATTAGCCAAAGTATTTTCAATCAAAAAAACATGCATCTGTATTCCTCAAATGATCCATGCATACTTGAAATATTACGATGTTAATCAAATTTAGGAAGAAGAACCTGGACTTGTGGTGAAATGTCCACATGGATGTTAGCAGACAATTCTCCAACCGTTGCGCCTTGTGCTTTCTTAGGAGCCATCGCGAATGCAGCCTTTCCGTCTTGGATGCTGATTTATGATCTTGGACGATCTTTTTTAAACATGAAACTCCCTTTGTGAGACTGATTGCACCGTCTTTCACAGTCGGCTTTAGAAGGCTTTATAGGTTTCCTCCTTAAATTTGGCTAATGGGAACTTGTGGGGAACCTAAGGGGGAAAAGGGTGTTTGTGAAGGACAATAGAAAGGGGATTCTAAGGGACCCCGAGGTTAAGATGAACCTTTGTGTAAGAACGCGAGGGTGAAAAAAAAAACTCAATGGGCTTATAAAAGCTTTGATGGGACAACACCGAAAAGTTGGCTTTGAAGGAGGCCCACAAGAAAGGATTTTTTTGGGCTTGCAATATGAAAGGGGCTTAAAGGACCCTAAAGCATTTTATGGGGGGAAAAACCCACGGGGAGGGTTTTAAATCCCGGGGAAGGGGGTTTTAAAATCTTTCGAGAGTAAGGCTTATTAAAGCCACGGGAAGGGGGCTTTTTTTTTTTTGGATCTCGAGGGGGGGGTACAAAACCCACTTAGAGAAGGCTTGTAGAATCCCACAAGGAGGGTTGCTTCCTAGGGGGCTTTATGAGCCTCCTAAGAAGCTTCTAAGGCTTCTGGGATCTTCCTGGAGATCCCACATGGTGGGAGAGGAATTGACTAAGGGCTTGCAAGGGGCAGCTGGCGGTTCGATGCCAGCAGGGCGAGCTGACGAATGGCAGCGCAGCTGGCGGTTCTCCTGTCCCCTTGAATGACGACAACGACACTGATTGCTCACGACCCTCTCCCCTCCTCAACAATAGTGTGATGTCTTCTACTAGTTCTTCCTTAGCAGTATGCCACTCCTAACTCTCTCTTAACAGTGTGCCAGTCCTATCTCACAGCCTTTTCTCTCTATCTTTCATGACGCCCTAGTTTTATAGCCGTAAGGGAGAGGTACCTCCCTCCCTCCACATAGCCATTGGCATGGGGTTCACCCCCCCCTCTGGCATCCAGCAGGGATGCTCATTCGACCCCTTTTCTCATCCATGACTTCCTTTGCAAGGCCTACGTGCCCGCACTTTACTCTCCCACCTCTAGCACAACCTTCGGCTGGGGAGGATAAAAACATTTAAAAGAAAGATTTCTCCATAAATCTTCTCAATTTCCTCTTGACCTCCTCCCAAGAGGAGGTTCAGACGAAAATATGCAATTGTTTCATTAACCATAGTTTTGTTTCTACCAATGATACATCGTGTTTTAAATTCACACCATCCCTGACCCAATGCCGGCATTGTCTTTTTCCCCCGAGAATTCACATAGCTTCGTAATAGCTGAAAATTTACATTCTCTCCCCCTTGGAGGAATTGAGATGTCCTCATCTCGAGATAAACTGGGGATAGTGATGCTTGAGAGTGCTTTCATCTATCCAAGTGGCATCCTCCTTGGGATAATCTTTCCACTAGACGAGGCATTCTCTCAAGGTTCTGGATCTCAGTTGTCTCTCCCTAACATCTAGGATCTTGTCACGCCGTAGTTCAAGGACTCCTTGACTAGGCATTACAACTTGTTGGTCATCAAGTACATGGTTAGGATTAGGTACATACTTCTTCAATAGGCTAATATGGAATACATTATGAACTTTTAGGTTCTCAGGGAGTTACAGTCTATAAGCATTAGGTCCTAGACACTTAAGGATCTTGTATGGTCCACAATACCTTGGACTTGGCTTCTTGCAATCTTCTAAGGATAGGGAACTCTTCTTTGGATGTACTCGAGTGAAGACCATGTCTCCTTCCTCAAAGATTCTATCTTGATGCTTCAAATCCGCGTATGCCTTCTGTCTATCCTTGGTAGCTTGGATGTCCTGTCTTATTGACTTTATTTGGTCATCCATCTCTTCCAACATCTGCCTTAAAGCTTCAACCCTCAAGGTTGGATTTGAGAAGTTTAGGGGACTTCGACAGTCATGACCATATAATGCTTGAAAAGGGGTCATGTGAATGCTTTGCTGGTAAGAAGCATTATAGGCAAATTCAACCAAAGGCAAGTATTGAATCCACCTTTTTGGTTCACAACAGTAGTATGCCCTAAGCATATCCTCGATGACTTGATTGACTCACTCTGTTTGTCCATCCATTTGGGGATGGTAAGCTGTGCTAAAATAGAGTTGAGTTCCAATGGTTTCAAAAATAACTCTCTAGAACTGTGATGTGAAGAGAGAATCACGATCACTAGTGATTCTTCAGGGTAACCCATGTAGCTTGAATATCTCCTTGATAAAAAACCTTGCAATGTCTGAGGCTTTATAGTTTGTCTTTACTGGAATAAGGTGTGCAACCTTAGTAAGCATGTCAACCACAACCATGATGGAGTTGTATCCTCCGTGAACTTGGGGTAGGCCAACAACAAAGTCCATACTGATGAATTTCCATTTCATTTGGGGAATGTCAAGTGGTTGTAACTTCCCTGGCATCTTGACATGCTCGGCTTTGATACGTCGACAAGACAAACACTCAGTGATATATTTAAGAATGTCACCTTTAAGCCTCTTCCAATAGTAGATCTTTCTAACTGCATTGAGAGTCTTGGCATAGCCAGGATGTCCTGAGAAAGGGGAATCATGAGATTCCCACAATATCTTCTGCTTAAGCAACTGGCTTGTCGGTATGCATAGCCTCATTCTATAGTAGAGAAGTCCACTATTGATAGAGAATTCATGATACTTAGCCTGTAGCTTTTGGTCCTGATCCATGATAAAGATCTCCCTAAGCATCTTTTGATAGGCTGGATCATGGCATGCTTCCTCTCTAGCTAGCTCAAGTATTGGGTTGTTCGGCATGGATACCTTTGTAGCTAGAGATCTAGCTGTTGATGGATTTTGCAAGATTAGAGAATTAAGGAATGCCTTGCGACTAAGTGCGTCAGCAGCTACATTCTCTTTTCTTGGTCGGTACTTGATTTCAAAGTCAGACTCCTCCAGCACTTCAATCCACCGACGTTGCCTCATGTTGAGCTCGTTCTGGGTAAAGTTCCACTTGAGACTCTTATGATCAGTCACTAGAGTAAACTTGTTACCCAACAGGTAGTGTCTCCAAGGCTTTAGAGCATGGATGATAGCTAACAGTTCTAGATCATGGGTAGCATAATTCTTCTCATGACTCTTCAGTTTCCTTGAAGAGTATGCTACAGGATGACCTTCCTGCATGAGTACACATCCTAAGGCAAGTGTGCTAGCATGAGTTACTACCTCGAACTCCTTACTAAGGCCCGGAAGCTTTAGGATAGGTGCTGATACCAAACTTTGCTTCAATTTATCAAAGCTATTTTGTTCGGTAGTTGACCATGCAATGGAAGTTTGCTTCTTCAGTAAGTCCGTCAAAGGTGCCACAATCAAAGCATAATTTTTTATGAAGACCCTATACCATCCTGTCAATCCAAGAAAACTGCGTATTTGTTTGACAGTTGTTGGTATTGGCCATTCTAGCACATCTCTGACCTTGGCTAGGTCCATTGAGATTCCTTCCACTGATACGATGAATCCCAGATATTCAATCTGATGTTTGAAGAATGCACACTTCCTCATCTTAGCATACAGATTATGTGACCTCATTGTCTCAAGGACAATCCAAAGTTGGGGTTCATGATCTTCTTCCTATTTGGAATAGACTAAAGTGTCGTCAAAGAAGACGAACACAAAGTCATCAAGATATGGCCTAAAAATATCATGCATTAACCTGTTGAAGGTGGCAGGCGCATTCGTAAGCCCGAATGACATAACTAGGAACTCAAAGTGTCCATATCTTGTGGTGTTGAAGGCCGTCTTTGGGATATCTTCTTCCTTGATTCTTATCTGATAGTAACAAGACCTGAGATCAATCTTTGAGAATATCTTTGCACCCTGAAGATGATCAAGAAGTTCATCTATTCTAGGAATAGGGTACTTGTTCTTGACAATTGATTGATTCAACCCTCTGTAATCAATACACAGTCGAAGTGTTTCATCTTTCTTTTTCTAGAACAGTACTGGAGCTCCCCATGGTGAACTACTAGGATGGATGTAGCCCTGATCTAGCAGTTGCTTGAGTTGTTCCTTCAGCTCAATTGCTTCCAGTATGGACATTCTATAGGGTCTTTTTGCAATTGGCACAACTCTTGGCACTAGCTTGATCTCATGATCCACTTCTCTTTGAGGTGGGAGTTTTGTCAACTCTTTAGGAAATACATCCACGTATTCCTTTAGTCATGAAGGTCCTTCACTAGACTCCTGCTTTTGATCTAACTTGTTGAGCTTAATCAAGTAGACAGGTAGTCCCTTTCTGACTCCCTTTATAATTCGAGATGCTTTGGCCAATTGAATTTTTGGCTTCCCAGCTTCCCCTTGAGTTGAGACCAATTCCTCTTCAGAGTTTTGGAAGGAAATTTGGCCCTTTCCACAATGAATGTAGGCGTCATTAGGTTTAAGCCAATCCATTCCGAGTAGACACTCATGGATACCTAAATTCGTGACTCTGAATCTGATCGAAGTCGTCTTTCCTCCCAGAAAGAATTCCACCTTAGTAGTTTGCCTGATACAAGTAACCTCACGACCATTTGCCAATTCCACAAGCAAGATAGGTGCTTCTATTGTGGCTATTCCTAATATTTTTGCACAAACTGGTGAGATAAAGGAATGTGTACTACCACAGTCAATCAAGGTCTTGAAACCTTAACCTTGGTAGTCTGACGGTGTCTGAATCACCGAGAACTAGCGATTCGGGCCTTTCTTATGAAGAGTGGCATGGACTGTTGCCCTTTCAAACTCTGCTTCCATGGTTGGATCTTCTTCTTCTTCACACATTTGCCTATTGGCAATGCAGGCAGTTTTTCCTCTGCCTCGCGTAGCGGCTCCCTGACCATGGCCAGTACCTTAGAAAGGTGTTTGGCGATGTCCTCCTCCAAGCTTGGGACATTGCCTTTTGAAATGATCGGGATCGTTGCAGTGGAAACAACGGAGGTTTCGGCCATTGCTTTGAGTAGGAACAAAGTTGTTGACATTATTAGTCCTTGATTTTTTTCTTTGTCCTTGATTTTGAACTTGAATTCTCTTCATTTGAGGCCTAAATTCTCCTCTGTTCGGGTCATTATAAGACTAAGTTTTGTTACCTCTTGGTCAAGCCTGCACCTCTTGAATTATAAGGGTAGCTCGAATGAGTGCGTCCTAAAGATTTGATGGGCATAGATTCGAGATGGGTATTCACTGGTTGATTTAAATCAACAAAAATTTTCGACACCTGCTGTGTCATGTCCATCTGTGGTGCATACTTAAGAAGTGAGACAAATTTAGAGTAGTATGCATCAAGAGTGAGCCCCAGCTATTTTAGCTCGTAGAACTCATTCATTTTCTGCATGCGATATGCAGGTGGTAAGTATCTTACCTGCACGGCTTTCTTCAGCTTCTCCCAGGTAATGGATCCTTTCGCGATCCCTTGATCTCTGCACCATTGCTTCCACTAAAGCCTGACTTCAGCTTGGCGAGCATAGCCTAATTGGTGGGTGCAGTACCGACTGCTTCAAAGTAATCCTGCATGGATTCTATCCAAATTTAAGTATCTGCTTGGACGGACCTACCTCTCCCGTCAAATTCGGGCGGCTTAATATGCTTGAGAAGAAACTCCTTCTCCTGGATTACAACAGTACTTGATGTAGGAGGCGAACTGGGATTCTGTACCTGGGGTTGTGCCTAGATAAAGGTTTCTTAATGTTATTACTCGTTAATCGTTATGATTTATATTTCATCTCCATTTCAGCTATCAACCAAGAAATCTAACCACTTAACTTCTTATCAATTCTCATGCACAGATAGACATTGATAAAAATAAGTCTTATTGTATTTATATGGGCATAGCCCTTTCGGAATACAACATTTCTTGGGATGATAGGGCAACTGTTTACATTTAGTTTGGGGAGAATAATGTTGTATTACATTTATCTATGGGAATTGGATAATAATATGGTTTTAGATCATGGATCTTCAAGAATCAGTAAGTCATTGGAAGATCAGGGTATCCTTTCCTTTGGAACCCATTCTTCTCATGGCACCCCAATACATTGATCCTGTCGGCGAGGATTACACAGGCCACTTCGTCATATACATATGAGTTCAGCTCAACCCTCCAACCTTGAATATGTAAAGTTGAATTTACGTGAGCCTCCACAAAAATGAACAGCTTCACGACTTTCAGGTCTTCCAACCACTTGATCCTCTTTAGGTTGGTTGGAAGGTATGCAAACCGGTGGGCAGCTATATAGTAGATTCTTGAGGCACCCATCCATCTTCGTTCCATGTACAAAGGTGATGGATTATAAATATGCTCTAGGATGTTCATCATCCCAACCCTTTGTTGATAGTCTGGTGGTGCGCAGATCGGACGCAGGTAGCTCACGTAGTGAATTCCCAAAGGTCCCCAAGAACAAAGCACTCTACTTTTTAGCACAAAGACCAATGTAAAAACAAGCACGACATGAGACAAGAGATAAATTGGGTTGAATCTCCCCCATGCCTTGTGTGAGCGCTTCACAAAGCATGTATTTAATATATATTTTCAATCTTTTTGCTCAAAAATAGCCCAATTACAAAAATATACAAGCTTTTAGCTTTTGAGTTTGCTTTCTACCAAAAATAGGAAAATAAAGCTAATGGACGGTGCCCAAAGAGTCTGGCACGCCCAATCTCAATGTCCAAATAAAAATAACATATCCAGGCGCATAAGCGCATACAAAATAATAATAAATAGTCGATGTCTCTATAGACATAATCAAAATATAGGCGTGGCGCCTATCAAAATATATCCAAAGGTCGGAAACCCGCTAGACTCCAATGCTTTCCTCCGCCACTCCTGCTATCTCTACACATCAACTGAAGCATTCACAATTGTTAGTAAAATAACACAATTAAACCGACAAAAGTGAATACCTAGCAGTCTTCAGCTACATAAATAAATCAACTGGTTAGAAATAAATCCTAACCTTAATTTATTACGAGTGCGCACTCTAAACTCATAAACGTTTATTAATTTAATATGCATTTTGCGGAATCACCCGCTATGGAATCACCCATGTACACACTAAATTAATGAAACGCCCGAAAAGGACAGGCGTCCCCATCAACTTCTCGCACAAAGAATCCTCTTTGCGTATGAGCCCCGGTCATCTAAGTTTACGGAATCCACCGTAAAACCTCACGGAATCCACCGTGGAATATGCCTCCTGGCATCATACCCCCGGGGTGGGATAGCAATTGACCTCAATTGCTATTAGCTCAATGTGGAGCTAACAGAGTGGGGAAAGCATTTAAGTCTCTAGCGTGCATCCATTGTGCTTCTTCTACAGGATGGTTCTTAAATTTCACGAGATATCTAGAGTACCTTCGGCCAGTTCTAGTGGTCATGTAATCAGTGTCTATGATGGCTTCTGGTTCAAGTATTTCAGTTTCTTCTTCTAGTAAAGGTGGGTTTTCATAGACAGGGTGGATAGGTAATTGTCCTCTAAATGGTCTCAATAAACTAATATGAAATGTATTATGAATTTTCCAATGAGATGGTAGTTCTAACTTGAATGCATTGTCATTAATTTTATGAATGATTCTAAATGGTCCGTAGAATCTAGGGGCTAATTTGACAACTGGATGTCTATCTACACTTTGCAGTCTACGCTTTTCTATTCTAAGCCAAACATAATCATCAACTTTGAAATTCATGGCTTGTCTTTTCTTGTTGGCTTGTTTGGTATATGATTGTTGGGCTTTAGCAATCATATCCTTTACTTCATCAAAAATAGTGTTATGCATAACAGCAATATCATCGGCACTTTGTATTCTATTAGACAAAGATGCAACAGGTGTAGATAATCTATGTCCATAAATAACTTCAAAAGGTGCTTTCTTTGTAGATGTGTGCGGTGTATTATTGTAAGCAAACTGTAATAAATGCAAATGAGTATCCCATGTCTGAGGTTTAGAGATAGTGTATGCACGTAAAAGATCTAAAATAGTGCTATTTGTGGCTTCTGTTTGTCCATTTGTTTCTGGATGAAATGCAGATGAGAAATCAATCTTTGTGCCTAGATTTGCAAACAGTGTAATCCAGAAATTATTACAAAATCTAGAATCTCTATCTGAAATAATCACTTTCGGCAATCCATGGTTAGTAAAAACAGTTTTCAAAAATAACTGTGCTGCTTGTGATGCTGTTAAAGTTTTCTTACATGCAATGAAATATGCTTGCTTACTAAATCTATCTACAATTGTCCAAATCATGTCATGATTAGATTTAGTATTTGGTAAGCCAGTAATGAAATCCATAGATATATGTTCCCAAGGTTTAGATGGAATAGATAAAGGCATTAATAACCCATACTGTTTACCATGATGTCTCTTTATTCTTTGACAAATCAGACATTCAGAAACAAAATTAGACACATCTGCATCCATATGCGGCCAATAAAAATCTTCAGTTAACATGCGTAATGTAGAAATGATACCTCTATGACCTTGATATGGGGGACAATGAATTTCATTTAAAATAAAAGATCGGAATGGAATAGTAACACACAGTCTCTTTTCAAAGAACATGAATCCATCATTATATGACAATGAATCAACAGGAATGAAATTATTTTGAACTAATTTTTGCCAATCAGAATGAAAAGTAATATCCTGGTGATATGTGTCTTTCATAGCAATCAAAGAATCAAAAGATATGATAGAAATGTTATGAATTGCAGGTCTTCTACTTAATGCATCGGCAACTACATTTTCTTTTCCAGGTTGGTATTGAATGATAGGATGGAAACTTTGAATGAATGAAGCCCATTTGATATGACGGTCAGAAATTTGGGGTTGGCTAAGTAGATGTCTAATGCTTTGCTGGTCGGTCTTTATCATGAATTCTGAACCCATTAAATAATGCTTCCATTGTTTCAATGCTTGTACAACTGCTAAGAGTTCCTTGTCATAAGTGGAATATTTGAGCTCAGAGGGTTTCAGCTTAGAACTAGAATATGCTATTGGATGGTTATCTTGCATTAACACAGCTCCTATTCCTGATCCGCTAGCATCGGTCACAACTAAAAAGAATGGTCTGTTAAAGTCAGGCAATTGTAGGACAGGGGCATTGGTCAATGCACGTTTAAGTAAATCAAAGGATTTCTGCTGGTTTTCAGTCCATTGATAAACAATGCCTTTCTTAAGAAGTTTGGTCAGTGGTAAAGCAAGTAATGAGAAATTACGTACAAACTTCCTATAGAAACTAGCAAGACCAAGGAATGAGCGTAATTCATGTACATTTTTAGGAATAGGCCAATGCAATATTGCGTCAATTTTCTTAGGATCAACTTTTATTCCTTCTTTTGATACAATATGACCTAGATATTCTATTTCTGTCTTAAAGAATTCACTCTTGTCAGGATTTGCAAACAATTGATTTTCTTTCAGTAATTGAAAAACTAATGATAAATGTTCATAATGCTCTTTTTCACTTTGACTGAATACTAAAATATCATCAAAGAAAACAATCACACAATATTGATATTTTAGAAAAATACGATTCATCATTCTACTGAAAGTGGCAGGTGCATTAGTTAATCCGAATGGCATAACTAAGAATTCGTAATGGCCAAACTGTGTTCTGAATGCAGTCTTAAATATGTCGGATCTATCTAACCTCACCTGATGATATCCAGATTTAAGGTCAATTTTACTAAATATAGAAGATCCTTGCAGTTTGTCCATAAGGTCGTCAACTCTAGGTATAGGATACCTATTCTTTACAGTGATCTTATTTAATGCTCGGTAGTCAATACACATCCGATAAGTATTATTCTTTTTCTTGACTAGGAGCACAGGTGCACCAAATGGGGAACTGCTAGGTCGAATTAAACCTCTATTTAGTAATTCTTCTACTTGAGTCTGGATTTCTTTTTGCTCTATTTGATTGTGCCTATATGGGGCTTTGCAAGGTGGTTGTGTGCCAGGTATTAGGTCAATCTTATGGTCTTCTTGACGTGATGGAGGTAAACCTGGTGGTAGGTCTTCTGCAAAACAGTCCTTAAAATATGCAAGAAATTCCTTATGCCTAGGGTGCATATGAGTTTCTTTTGCGTGCAATTCATTCACCCAAATGAGATATGATTTAGTATTCTTGCGTAGTGCACGTTTTGCTTGAGTATGCGAAAGCAGTGGAAACATATGAGATCCATGCATACCAAATAATGTAATAGATTTTCCTTGAAAATTAATATTCATTGTGTGTGTGGAATAATCTATATTGGGATTATGTTGGTGTCTCCATGGCATTCCTAGAATAATGTCGCTAGACTGTAATGGGACAACTAAGAAATTTCTTCTTTCAATATATGGACCAATTTGAATTTCTAAATTTTGAACTTCTTGTGTGCCATTGTACCTAGTGCCTAAAAATGCAGCTTTTATGCGATAGTGCGTAGGTACTGTATGCAATTTCAATTCCTTTACCAATTTTGCTGAAATAAAATCATGCGTACTACCGTCATCATGCAATACAGTTCTTTCTTTTCCATGCACCATACATTTCATAGTCAACAATGAATGTAAAGTAGGCATACCTGGTAAAGTGTCGGAAGTAGTAGTAGGATCATCTTCTTCTTCAGTGAAGTCCGGCATATCCTCATGCTCGTCTTCGTCCATAGCTCCAAGGTAGTTGATATGTGCTGATGGCTTCTTTGCATGACAATTTGCTGCGAGATGGCCTGGCTGGTGACACTTGTAGCATACGATGGGCTTGGCTTTGGTCACATTATTTGCAATGGCTGGGAGTCTGGGTATATTTGGATTTGCTTGTTGGATAGGCTTAGGATTTGGATTGACAGTGGATGGTAATGCAGGTGGTTTAGACCAATTCTTGCGGAAAGATGGTGATGAAAAACGACCTGGATTAAACCTTCTGAAATTTGAATTGAATTGTTTAGATCCATAATTACCGTTTGCTTGGAATGGCTGTGGTCGTCGATCTCTTCCACGTAACTTATCTTCAGTGTCGTGAGCTAAGGAGATGGCATCTTCAAGGGTAGCAGGCTTGAACATATTCACCTCAGCGTAGTAATGTCCAAGAAGTCCAGACATGTACTTCCGCTTATGGGTCGTCTCTGGTACGTCTTCAAGCATGCGTAGCTGTAGGAGTGCATTCCAAAAACGCTCTGTATACTGTGGAATAGGCTCACGGTCGCGTTGTTGCAGTAAATCCCATTGCTTGATTGCCTTCTCATGAAATTGCGGTGGAAGGAAATTTTGCATGAACTTCTTCTTAAAATCTTCCCATGTAGCAGGACATTCTATGCTCTTGCGGACGACAGTCCACCAAAGTGAAGCTCTATCTATCAGATGATTAGTAACACACTTGATTTTATCTTTCTCAGGATAAGTTTCCTCATGGAAATAGTCATCAAACTGGCTAATGAATGATAAAACAGTCTTTCCCTCTCTTATGCCATTGAAAGTGCGAAACTTGAAACTTCGTTTACTTATCTTGGATTCCTTGCGAATGGTTTGTGCTTCAAGAGTGGCGTCGATGGTACGGCGTATCAAATCTTCAGCTTGAGGTTCTTCTTTATCAGTGGACGCTCCTTGTAGCTTTGTCAATTGCGCTTGCAAGGCTTGCCTAGCTCTTCGCTCTTCGTCCAATTCAAGCATGATAAGATCCAGCTTTTGCTCCATGGTAGGCTCAGGTAGGTCGTCTTCAGCCATAGGATCATCCATATGTGGGGTAGTCATCCTGTAAAACTCAACAAACCTTTCTCACTCAAAATCAGTTAGCGGGATGAGCGTAGCTCAAATTTGGGGTTACAAGGCTATGTATTTTTGGGTATTTTCTTCTTCAATTTTCAGAAATTCTGAAATATTTCTGTCTCCGTTTGCTGAAAGTACTTCAACGAAGTTGCAGATAGGTAAACCAACTTGCTGCGAACAACTTTCCAGTTCAGAGTTTTTATAAACGAACAAGTCTTCTAGGAGTTTTAAGCAATAGTCAGTTCTGATTTAGTCTGACTTGCAGAGTTGCAGACTTAACAGACTTGCAGGGTTGTGAACTTGCTGGACTTAGCCGATTTGCAGGACTTGCAGTACTTGATTAGTGTCGACTTGCGAAACTTGTCTTCAGGAGTGCGTGACCCGGAGTTTGCAGACTTGTCTGCCTTAGCTGACTTGCAGAAAGCTTAGAAGCTTTGTTGGACTTAGTGGATTAAGAAGCTTAAGCTTCTTAATCCGTCGTGGATTTTGAGGACAAGAATATGTCCTTGACGGATTTGCGCCGCCCAGAACAGCCTCACGCCGCCGATAATCGAATCGTTGTTTTTTTAAGCTTTCTTAAGCTTATACTAAGCTTAGTAAGTGATAACTTTAAGCTTTGAAGCTTAATGAAGAAAAAGAATTACTCTTTTTGTCTGTTAACCACGATTTGATGAAGAGAATTGATGAGTGGTCCTCCGCCGACAGAGAGTGGTCCTTCGCGATCTGAGAGTGGAAACAGGGGTTCTTGATCGCCAGAAGTCTGCCTATTTCGACGGTTCGCGACGAGATTGACTGTAGAGGCCGTTTGTTCCTGGAGCTCCGCCTTCGCCCGAGATTGGTAGCGATTGGAAGCCCTTGATCTCTGCTACGCTCTGATACCACTGGTGCGCAGATCGGACGCAGGTAGCTCACGTAGTGAATTCCCAAAGGTCCCCAAGAACAAAGCACTCTACTTTTTAGCACAAAGACCAATGTAAAAACAAGCACGACATGAGACAAGAGACAAATTGGGTTGAATCTCCCCCATGCCTTGTGTGAGCGCTTCACAAAGCATGTATTTAATATATATTTTCAATCTTTTTGCTCAAAAATAGCCCAATTACAAAAATATACAAGCTTTTAGCTTTTGAGTTTGCTTTCTACCAAAAATAGGAAAATAAAGCTAATGGACGGTGCCCAAAGAGTCTGGCACGCCCAATCTCAATGTCCAAATAAAAATAACATATCCAGGCGCATAAGCGCATACAAAATAATAATAAATAGTCGATGTCTCTATAGACATAATCAAAATATAGGCGTGGCGCCTATCAAAATATATCCAAAGGTCGGAAACCCGCTAGACTCCAATGCTTTCCTCCGCCACTCCTGCTATCTCTACACATCAACTGAAGCATTCACAATCGTTAGTAAAATAACACAATTAAACCGACAAAAGTGAATACCTAGCAGTCTTCAGCTACATAAATAAATCAACTGGTTAGAAATAAATCCTAACCTTAATTTATTACGAGTGCGCACTCTAAACTCATAAACGTTTATTAATTTAATATGCATTTTGCGGAATCACCCGCTATGGAATCACCCATGTACACACTAAATTAATGAAACGCCCGAAAAGGACAGGCGTCCCCATCAACTTCTCGCACAAAGAATCCTCTTTGCGTATGAGCCCCGGTCATCTAAGTTTACGGAATCCACCGTAAAACCTCACGGAATCCACCGTGGAATATGCCTCCTGGCATCATCTGGGGAATGTATCGCAGTCATAAACATGACTCGGAATACTAAGAACCTGTTCCATGCTTCGTAATTCTACAAGACAGCATTGAAAGTAAGGAAATGTTTGGAACATCAACATTTGCTTTACTTTATCTTATTAAGATTTCATTTAAGAAAATCCTTTGTTGGTTGGCTCTGATACCAATTGTAACGTATCCACCTATTATCTTCAGGACATGTCTTAGCAGTCCATCGGAAAGGATGTCTAGAAAGCTCCGCCCGGCACTCCCATGGAATGTTACGGGGTTTGCGATCTAGGACTTTCCACGCCTGCCACCTAGTGGAAGTATTCGGGCCGTTCCCACTTAGGACCAACCTGAATTAGGGTTTTCCCTATTGGTCATTTCCTAACGGCAACTAGCGTCGAACCCCAGCGAACTACTTTACGCAGAAACGCTAGGTCCGAAGCGGATTCACGTTGCACTTGGTTCAAGGAGAATGGAAAACGAGAGGGATGTGAAGCTCAACCTCTCTACCATAATGCATAATCCCATTCCATTCCCCTAAAACATCGTAAATTGGGATCATTTATAACTTAGACTCTAGGTCAGTGCCCTTTTTCTGTTCGTATCCTTTGAAATGATCTTCTTGTTGTCCATCATGATTGAGAAAAGTTCTTGGCCAACCGGGACCACCCATCCGTAGGACGACCTATGGCCAACGTGACTTGGGATTGGATCTCTCCGTTGCACTCCTGCTCCAAGTGTCCTCCTGCTCCAAGTTGCGCTCAATGGAGAGACCTCTCGCGGCGGGTTCAGTCCACCTTCCCGGCGCAGTTAACAACCCCCTTGGTTAGGGTCAGGCAGGCAGTCGGGGGTAACTGAAGCTGCCTCTCCCTTCAGGCCTTCAACCTGAAGCATTAGATATCTTTTCATCCTTTCATTCTTTGAGCAAACAAAGCAAAACAACGCTCTTAAAGCTGTTACAAGCACAATCATTTCCATTGGTCGTTATTTGGCCAACTGCTAAGGAGGGAATCCTTCTTTCCAAATGCATCCAACACTTGATCCGGGATCAATTGTGCTGGTAAGATCCCCAAGGGTTTGTTTGTTAACCCTATATCCTTGGGTTAGGGCCGTACCCAACTTAATCAAAATCTTACGTTCTATTAGTAGTGAATATGTTATTCTAATTCACTGATTGGTCTTTTGCTTCGAAGCAAATCTCTAATCCCCGTATCTTGGTCACTTTACCCAAGAAAGGTACTATATCAGGACAATTATTCATCCTCTCGCAAGATAAACTTGCATAAGAATCTGCCAATCTCATTCCGAGGAATTGGCCATTCCCTTGTGATCAAATCACAAGATCGTGCAACTCTACAACTTGTTGCATAAGTGTCGCATAAAACTATGGGACTATGTACCCATCGAATGGAGTCACGAAATCATGTAGATATAACAATCCGTTCCTAATTGCATAAGGCTGACACTATCGGTCCTAGGGTTCCAAGTTCAAACCGAGTTTCATCTTTTTAGTGAGAGGTTCTTAGGATAAAAACCCTAGATCATTTCTCCCAAGTATATCCTACTATCCCTACATTCCGTGAATGTGTGCAAGTCTTTAGGATATAGGAGTTTCAGCTTTGAGCGACTAGGTCACGTCCGTCCTTCTATGGCTGATCATCTGTCGTGAATCCATCAGAGTGATGATGAAGAGCAGGATGATCCAAACCTTCTGAATGCTTCCCTTTTTCTAGTTGAAATTGTTACCCCTTGGTACGTAGACATAGCCAACCTCTTGGCAACCAAGATTATCCCCCTGGTATCTCTAGTCGTGAGAAGAAGAAGCTTCTTGTTGAATCAGTCCCCTATACCCTATTAGGTGGTGCTCTGTCCAAGAAGAAGCTTCTATTGGAATCAGTCCCCTACACCCTATTAGGTGGTGCTCTGTCCAAGAAAGGCAAATATGAAGTATTGCGTAGATGTGTCGTAGGAGAAGAGATCGGAATAGTGTTGAAATCAGGCCACGATGAGCCTTGTGGTGGACACTTTGTAGGAGAAGTAAAAACTAGAAAGGCTTTACTCGTCGCAGAATATTGGTGGCGGACCCTCCATAAGGATGCGTATGACTATTGCAAATGTTATGATGCCTGCCAAAATGGATGGGAAAGCTACCAAACCTAGCACCATGCCATACAACCCATTATTCTCCTAAATCCATTCGAGAAGTGGGGAATTGACTTTGTGGTCCCTATTGATCCACCAACCAGAAAGAAACAAAACAAATACATCTTGGTCTATACAGACTACGTGATAAAGTGGTGAGAAGTCAAAGCTCTCAAGCGGGATGATGGCAACATCGTGGCTCTATTCCTGTACGAGTCCCCTAGAGCTCATAAGTGATAGAGGTACTCCCTTCCTTAACAAGATTATGGTAGAATTGACAGAGCTTTACAAGATATGCCATTGTAAGTTCACACCATATTACTGAGAGCGGAATTTTGGTGCCGGGAATTGCTTAAAAATAGCTAAAAATTATGAATATCAAGGGAAAAATATCCAATTTCAAAAGCGGCGGCTCGACCTAGGATGATTTTAAGCGTCAAAATGCTTTAAGGACGCCCATGCAACACTTGCAAATTTTTAGTAATTTTTCTATGTGCTTGTACAAGTCAGGGAAGTTGCAGACCAGTCCAGGATGCCGAGACGAGCTCATACAAATTTTCAGAACTGGATTTGGACACCGTATGCGAGAGAGGCGGGGAAAGGGGCCAAAAGGCCGATCAAAATTAGGGAGGTGCCCAAAAGGAGAAGTGAAGGGGTGCCTTTGGGGAGGGGCATCCCCTCCCTCAAAAAAAAAATGAAGAATAGGGGGGGCGGCGTGCAGCAGCAGCCGTCGCGAAAAAAACGGCTCCCCTCTCAATGCAAAAAATTGCTGAAGAAGAAGCCATGGAACCAATCACAGCAGGCAATTACCTTGACTCTTCGCTCCACATCGCTCCGTCCCGCGTGAGATATGGCAGCCTGTAGAGGGAGAGAGAAAATTAGTCTTTCTCTCTCCTCTAAGGGGGGATTCATGCGGGAAGAGAAAGGAAGAAGAAAGAATGGTGGAGGCTTGTCCGGCATCGATCGGATCGCTCCACGGGTTGAAAATGGTGACATGTGATCGCCATGAGCATGAAGTGCTGCTGATTTTCAGATTTGCAGCCATGGACATGAAACCCGAGATACGCAAATAAGCGGTAATTCAATTTTTTCAAAGGAAATTTGAGATTTCATGGCTTTTGATTGATAAAATGTTGTTCATGTGGGCTAAAAATTGTTTATGTTGCGGTTTTCCATGGGTATTTGTTGATCATAACCAGAAAATCAGAAAAACATGCATCTTGTGGCCCAAAATAATACACTAAAACACGTAAAATATGAAAAATCAAGGGAAAATGATGTTTTTGAGCATAAAAATGGAAGAATAAATAGGAACACCTACTAAATTTTCATTTTTGTTGCAAGAAGGAACTAAGGGCCAGCCCATAACCTATTTTGAATTTTTAGTAATTAAATAATGCAAAAAAAGGGGAAAATACAAGGAAAATAGAGAAAAACTACTAAAAATAGGGGAAAAATGCATTTTGGGTGTGGAAAATTAATGGAAATTAAGAACAATGTTCGTGAATGTTTGTGGGGACTGAAGCATGAGGGTTTTCCTCAATTCAGCCCCACCTTCTTATTCTAGTGTGTCTTTTTCCACTTTTTACACATAAAATGATGGCAAAATGCCTTATAAATCTATACAACAATGTAACATTTGATCGATGGGAGGGTAGAGTGGTTAAAATGTGTCTAAATGCGGAGTAAAATGATGAAAGCTTGCTGGTTTTTTTTTGCATGCCATATAGGTCGGTGAATAATTATAGAATGAGAGCCTAGTAGTACGAGGGTTTCCTCGGTGCTAGGTTCGTGCAACGCCGCATAAGAACGGTAGTTGAAAACCATTAAAAGGATGTTTTCCACATGTGCACAATATTGATTTTATAATTGTTTGAGCACTTAGCATCCACACTATGCATAAACCATGGAAATATTTAAAGGTGTCAGAAATCCTGGATGCACAGCAATTGCTTTCATTAGGACCTTGACCCACGTTGAGTGAGAGACGGGACACCCTAAGCCATAGGCTAGGCATGGGGTCTAGGGGAAAGAGAATTAAGGACAATGGTACATTCCTGTATACAATTAAATGGTACCTTGAGTGGATTTTGTGCGAAATGTTTATATGTTGAGCGACACACCGAGGGGCCAATCCCCAAGGTGTAGGAGAGTCGCAGAGGGGTAGCGGCACTCAGCCGTTGGAGGACCCCCTGTGTCTGTGCTTCGTGCCATTAGGAAATATGTAAGGGACTCCCTCTGAGGAGTAGTGGGTGAGAGAAGAGTGGACTACAAGCGACATAATACAAACGCAAGATGTCTAGGAAGGCAATGTATGTGTCATCAACGCTCCTGGCCGCGAGGCTGTGGGGTTGTTGAGCGCGTGAGATAGAGGTCCGCCGGCTAGTGCACGAGCCAGTGCCGGCCCGTTCTAGGTTCCATCAGTGGTGCGTCTGCCGGGAGCCGCTTAAAAGTGGCGGTCCTTGAATCCTGGTTGTCTAGGGACCAACTAGCAGTTTATGCCAAAGGATACTGTGATTGATCCTGGTTGTCTAGGAACCAACTAGCAGTTTATGCCAAAGCATCGTCTAGCAGAAATCCAAAAGCAAGAGAGAGACGAAAGAGCTAGGCGACATGCTGAAATTTTTAGGAGATATTCCCCTAAGCGTAGCGGTGCTGAACCCTTACGAGGGAGTGGATCTAGTGGTCTTGGTTCCACAAGCAGTAGGTTAGGAGAAGGTGGAAGCTCTAGTGCTCCCCTTCCTTCCATAAGCTAGTCTACATCAAGTGCGGGAGGTGCAACCCCACCGTCCCCTATTCCTAGTGCGAATCCAATTCTCGTCATGGCACAGCCTATTGCAATTCCAGCAGGAACGACGGATTTGCCGGCTCTAGGTTACCCACTACCCATTTTTAATGGGTTAGTTGAGGAAGACGCGGAACTCCACATTAGGGAGTTTCAAAAGCTGATGTTTAACTGTCGCATCCAAGAAGAAGGAAATTTAATGATGTTCTTCAACATGACTCTCAAAGGAAGAGCTGCCATATGGTATCATGGTTTAGAAGCCGGAACCATATTGAATATTGCTTCATTTTATGGAGCTTTTCGAAGGGAGTTTGCCCCTGAAAGGGGTGGGCAATATTGGTTGCGTGTGCTCAACGTGACCCTCCAAGAACCACACGAGGATATTCGTGCTTATGCGAAGAAAATAAAAGAGGTTTTTCGTAAGTTGGACACCTCTATTCCTATCCCCACAGCTGCCCAATTGCAATATTTCCTACATGGTTTGGACTTTAACATCCAATTGCAGTTGAGTAGTGTCCCCTTGGGGGATATAGATACTGCCATTACACGAGCACAAGAGGTGGAATCCCAACTACAAGAAGCCTATGCTTCTCGAGGCAATTTGAATATGGGTTTAGTATTGGGAAACAATATGGCGATGGCCAATGGTAATAGTGGCCAAGGGATAGCAATGGCTAACCCTAATGGGAGAGGGAACATGATGCAGAATGTCCCTTTATTACCAGCTCCCCCTAGCATGTCGATGCCTATGGGCAGTCAAATGGCTCCAAATGGTGGAGGCCAGGTGGCCAATTCTAATACCATGCCTGTGGCTCGACAACCAGTGCCTAATCGAATTGTTAGGCCGATGGAACGACATGGTAATGACCAAGGCTATGAGTCGAGCGCTTCCAATGTTCTTGGCGAGGTTAAGGACATGATGAAGCATTATACCGACATGATTATGGAGCAGTATTGGCAAATAGCCGTTGATGTCAACTTCCTTAAAAAACAACAAAATTTGATAGGAAGTAAATACCCAGATGAGGATGCACCTTCGAGGTTTAGCTGCAAATGGTGTGGTGGGCAATACTATCTAAGAAATTGCCCAAATGTTAAGTGCGACATCTGTGGAAAATCCGGCCATTTAGCAGCTACTTGCTGGAGTAAGATCAGTTCCCTCTAGCGAGGTAGTCGGCAACCAGGGCCTCTTAATCATCGTGTGCCAAGAAATGATTCCCAGCGAGAAGACGGGCCGAAACAAATACTTCAACGACCAAAGACTACAGTGGAGGAGCTACCTAGTGGTAGAGGGGTTAGTTTGATTGAGGCTGTACGCGTTAATGATGCTGAAACCTCTAATTTGCGAGCTGTTCTTACAAGAGGTCAAAAGGGTAGAGAAGCCGACAAGGATAAGCCTGTCGACGGAAACCCTAAATAAGGCGACAAAGGAACGCAAGTTTTGGATCCTGCCATGGAAGGGGGACCTTTGAAGCCCGTGGAAAGTAAAGCCGATAAGGAATCACCAAAGAAGAAGGTGAAAGTTAAAAAAGAGACAATAAAGCCGGTTCAGTGACCTAAAGAGCAGATGGTTTGGCGTGAAAAGCAAGCTCTATCGAACTATCATGAATTCGATTTGGCGAGCTCTCTTTGTGAAGTCAAGCCGGATGTGAATCTTTTGCAGCTTATTAAGCTTTCTCCAGGAGTACGCAAGGAATTTAGAAAGATCCTCCGTACCGGGTATATCGTAGATTCTTTGGGTATTGTGTGAGTTGGTGATGATTGGTTCGAGCATGTTGAGAAGCATTGCCCAAGGGTTGCAGCCTATGTTGATGGGATATTAGTAGATTATGCCATTGTCGACACGGGATCATCTGTTAATATTATGAGTTCTGAACTGATGGAAAGGTTGGTCTTGCGATCCAGAAAGATATCTCCATAATTCTCAGAATGGCAGATGATAGTTTGAGGCAACCGAAAGGCTGCATTACTAAGGTCCATGTCACTGTTGCCAATGTAGAATGCCTGTTGGACTTTAGGGTGATTCGTTTTGCAGGGCGTCCAAGTTACCAAGTATTACTTGGACGACCTTGGATCTTGCAAGCGGATTGGCAAGTAGATATACCCGCCGGTCGACTAATATTCGGCAGAGGTGCCCAACGTGTGGTGATTGATGCTTATCCTGAGTCCCCGCAGAGTGAGAGAGCTCCTCTATCCTCTACAGAATTGGAGACATTAGAAGATTTATCTGCTAATGAGACATCATCGAGTGATGAGTCCAAAGAGGGATTCACCACGGAAGACATCTATCAGATCACTTTGAACGAGCCGATAGAGGCCCAAGATCATATAAGAGATGCAGATGTTATCGAGCTAGACCTTGGTACGCCTGATGATTCGCGGCCAATTAAATTAGATTCTATGCTCAGCACAGCAGAAAGGGAGGACTATGTGGCCTTGATTCAGGAATTCCGTGATATCTTTGCCTAGAGTTATGATGAGTTGAGAGGCATTCCTCCTAGTCTTGCTGTTCATACAATTCTGTTGAAAGAGGACAGTCGTCCTGTATGACAGAAAGTAAGGCATATGCCTTTCGAACTGAGGGACGGGCTGTTTGAAGAGTTACAGAAGCTTCGAAAAGCGGGTTTGATTTTTCCTGTGCAACACACGGAATGGTGTTCGCTAGTTGTGATCAGAAAGAAGAAAAATAATCAAATTCGATTATGTGTAGACTTTAGGGAGCTGAATAAGCAGACAGTTAAGGACTACTACCCGTTGCCATTTATTGACCAGATTTTGGATCAATTAGCGGGTAAGGAGATATATTCGTTCATGGATTGCTTTGCAGGATATAACCAGATGGCAATTGCAGAAGAGGACAAGTTGAAAACAACTTTTATTACTGTCTTTGGTACTTTTGCATACCATGTGATGGCCTTTGGTTTATGCAATGCGCCTGGTTCGTGGCAACGAACAGCAAATAAGACATTCGGTGACATATCCCCTGAAGAGTTGAAGGTGTTTATTGATGACTTAGGGGCTGCCACCGTGAGAGGAAGGTAGTTGATCATTTTAAGAAAATGCTTTGAGCGCTGTAGACAATTTTGTATCGCCCTAAACCCACGGAAGTGTGTTTTTGGAGTACCTTATGGGCTATTGCTGGGTCATGTGGTCAGTTTGGTAGGAATTGCGACAGACCCCGAGAAGGTCAAAGTTATAGTTGCCATGGGTTCACCACGCACTCCGAAAGAAGTTCATAGCTTTCTGTCTTCGGTTGGTTATTACTGTAGATTCATAAACGCCTTGGCAGAAAGAACGTTGCCACTTACAAATTTATTATCCTTTAGTTGTTTGTTTGTATGGGGTGACCCTTGCAAGGTAGCATTTGAGGATGTGAAATAGGAGCTAGCAAGAGCTCCCGTTTTAAAAGCACCTAAAAGAGGTGAGGTGTTCTATATATTCTCAGCAACCACCATGTATAGTATCAGCTGTTGTTTAGCCCAAATTTGGGAAGAGAAGTGGTATCATCCGATAGCCTTTGCTAGTCAGAAATTGGGCATTTCAGAGATCAATTATACCTACATGGAGAAGTTGTGTCTAGCGATGGTCTTTGGGACCAAGAAATTCAGGCATTATATTCTCTATGAGAAAGTCGTGCTTTATACGAAGGCGGAGGGGCTTCGACTATTGATGAATAAGCTACAGCCGCCTGATCGTCTAGCGAAGTGGTTAATCACTTTGCAGGAGTTTGATTATGAAATCAGGAGTAAGCCACCAAGGTTGCAAGGCATCGTGGAATGTCTTGTGGACTTTGGGGAGCCGAAAGAATCTGTGGCTGAAGGTAGTGACATGGAGTTGTTATTTAAAATAGATACGGCATCTATTCCCTCCTGGTACGCTGCAATAACGCATTATTTATCGACGGGAGAGGCGGGATCCGAATTATCTAAAGCTGAGAGAAGGAAAATTAGGCAGCAAACGTTAAAATTTGCCTTGATCGCAGGTACATTATATCGGCAAGGGGTTGATGACATCTATCGCTGATGTGTGATGCCTGACGAGGTGCCATTCATTTTAGAAGAGTGCCATGATTCTGCTTGCGGCAGCCATTTTGCTGGACGGCTTATAGCACAAAAGGCTTAAAGAGCAGGTTATTGGTGGCCTACCATCTTCCAGGATGCGTTTGCGTATGTTAAGAGATGCGATATTTGTCAACGACATGATAGTCGAGAGAATAAGAAACGACCACTCACCCCTATTATGGCGATACTTCCATTTGAGAAGTGGGGAATAGAATTTGTGGGTCCTATTACTGCGTCGTCGATTGCGCAAAAGAGGTATATCATTGTAGCAACTGACTACTTCACAAAGTGGTCAGAAGCATGTGCAACAAGGAAAGATGATGCTAAAGAAACTGCTAGTTTCCTTTTAGAGCAGATAATATACCGTTTTGGTCCGCCGAAAGAATTAGTGTCGGACCGCGGAACCCATTTCCTGAATAAGGTGATCAAAAGTTTGACAGAGACTTGGCAAATCAAGCATAACAAGACAACCCCATATAACCCGCAAGCCAATGGGCAAGTTGAAAGCACCAACAAGCAGCTTGTGGGCATCCTGTCCAAAATTGTGTCGAAAAAGAAACGGGATTGGGATAAAAAGTTATACGTGGTAGTGTGGGCCTATAATACGACCTTTAAACGAGCCACTAGTCATACCCCGTTCAAGTTAGTATATGGGGAGGAGTGTGTCTTGCCTTTAGAGATTGAGCTGCCGACTATTCGGTTTGCCATCAATCATTCTTTGAGTGATGAAGACGCACTTTTTGAGCGCTTGACGACACTGGCACATTTAGATGAGCTTAAGCTGCAGAGCTTATTGCACCAAGAAGTGGCGAAGCGCCGAATGAAGCAGTTACACGACCTCAAAGCCAAGAAATATACCTTCAAGAAAGGATAGCTTGTTCTGTATTATGACGCACGACGTGAATTATTTCTAGGCAAGCTAGAGCCCAAATGGGACGGGCCCTATAGGATTGTTAGAATAGGAAAGAATAAATCCACAGTCTTGTTAGCTGACCTTGAGGGGATAGAATTTAAAAATAAGGTTAATCTTAATAAGATTAAACCTTATTATTTCTGATTGCACTAATACTATGATTGCCTTGCAGGTCTTGGCGAGATCGATCAAATATCTGAAAGGAAATCGTGATAGAGGTTGATGGGTCATTTGATCCCTTATATTTAGAACACCCATATTTAGAACAGAGGTATCATCAGGGAAAGCTCATTTGGTGGAGCAAAGGATATAAGGTGACTGAGCAAGAAGGTGGGACATTTATTTGGGAGATCAAGGTCTTCTGCCATCACTGCCTACAAATTTTGACAATCATCCCTGTTGAATTCAATGATGATGGAGGCCCATTGAATATGCTGAATTTCGATTACCATAATTACGAGTAGAGTTCCGGATGGCGGGATATGTAAACCCTTTATGGACGTACACCTTGTACTTTGATGGGGCGTCCAGGGGTGCATGCAAAAAAGGAAGTGTAGGAGTTGTCATCCGAGACCCCCGACGATGCATTGTCATGAAGTTAGCTGCTTATCTCGGGGTGAATTTTACCAATAATATGGCAGAATACAAAGCCCTGATTATGGGTTTGAATATTGCAAAGAAGGGTGGTATCCGCCAGTTATTGGTGAAAGGGGACTCTCAGTTGGTTTTAAATCAACTCAATGGGACGTACATGGTACGAAACCCCATCCTTTGCATGTACCATCATAGTGCCATAGCCCTGCTAGATGAATTTGATAGAGTGTCTTTTCAGCTGATTCCACGAGATTGGAATCAATTTGCCGATTCATTGGCTAATTTTGCGTATGAAGAAGACCTCTTCTTTAATTGTGGCCCTTGTCCCGATATATCTATTGACGATGAGATAGGAACTGGTCGTTTGTGGGCTATGCTTTCTGAACATGCCCTCTTTGGCAGACGATGGTTGATCTGGGTGATGCAGAGGGTAGGCGAGACTCATCTGCCTTTATTATCTTGGACCCACAGACTGATTAGACGACATGTGATGCGAACACCTCTTGCGATATACGCAGGAGGGATGGGTCATAATTTAATGCACCTAGTTTAGGGCTACGAGCCTCTGTTCCCCTGGGAATGGTATGCTTTGATGTCTATCATAGTTGTTTCCAGGAGGATGTTATGCGAAGTCATGTTTGATTTCATTAGGCCAAGAGGGCCATTTCCGTGTCTAGTGCAGGTGCGTTTAATTGGGTTTTTTGTTTTAAGTGTTGTGCTGGACAGGTTTTGTGAATCGTGGAATTTCGTGGAGCCTGGAGGAGCCTTTGATGCGATGGAAGCTTCTTGTGGCCAATCCAGGTGATACCTCTCCTTTACGAGTACCTTTCTTTCCTGTTATATGTGTACTTGTACTTGTCAAGGGGGTATATTTTTGTTGGGGACTGGCAACCAAGGCATGAAGTCCCAGGTTTAGGAAAAGTATGTTTGAGGGAGGTCGGAGTAGTCAGTGCCTCCTGTAAAGACATTGTTAGGCATCGAAAGACCTATTTTAGAAGAAAGTCCTAGTGGCCCTGTTCTGCTAGCCTACTAGGCAGCCATTCTAGGAGTTCTTGTTAGTAGTGAGGCAGTTAGAGAAGCCTGCCAGAAGATAATAATGATGATGCCAAGAAACCCTGAACACCCAAAAGATGAATATAAATAAGAAGGTGTGTAAAAATGGGTTCTAACCCCTATCAAAGAAAAGAAAATGAATGAAAATGTATAGGCAGTTGATCATCGCCTTGCGAAGGCCTGGTAGGTTCTTGGGGACGAGTCAAACCCGGGGCCGATATCTTGTCTTCCTAGGGGTGGCTTCTTGCTGGGGAACAAAACAAGGAAGGTTGGAGTGAAAATAAAAGTGAGCATTAGAAAAGGATTAAGTGTCGCCTTGCGAGGGCTTGGTAGGTTCTTGGGTGCCGAGACATGTCCTGAGGCCGATGCCCTGTTCTCCTTGGGTAGCTTTGAGATGAAGGATAGGGGGATGCCTCTCACATAATTAATATATGCATTACTCATGATTGCTCTAAAGGACTCCTCTACTTATCATAAAAAGAGTACATCCATAAAGTCCTTAAGTGGTTCCATATGTAGGGTGGTTAGCCCATTACCTTGTCATGTGAAGGTTAGTCAAGTAGATTATCCCGAGTCAGATGATGAGAAGGACAATATCTTATATGAATTTGTGGCAGTGGACAGCTTGATGTATGCCATGATAGCCACTAGACTTGACATAACATTTGTTGTGGGAGTTGTGGCTTGTTATATGGAAATACCTTGTAGGTGACATTGAGATGCAGTGAAGGGTATCATGAGATACCTTAAGGGAACTATAAATATGTTCATTTGTTATGGTGACCACACACTAGAGTCATGGGCTACATAGACTCTGATTATGCATGACATGTCAATAGTAGGAAGTCCACCACCTCTGGCTATGTCTTCACATTTATTTGGACATGCTATTTCTTATATGTCCATGGTGCATAAATGCATAGTTGAGGTTGAATATATTGCATTCTTGAGGCTTGCACAAGGAGACCTTATGGTTAGGCCATCTAGTGGTAGACCTTGGTGTGCCTATGACTCCTACATTGCATTCAAAGTCTATGAGTGCTATTCAATTGCCTTGTTGTCAATGGATAAAAAGATGAAAGTTGAAACCACATGGATTTCAGAGATAATGATACAAAGAGTTGTGGTTGAAGAGAAAAAGAAGAAAGAAAGAATAAATAAATCACACACCAAAAGAGTCTGAGCCAAGCCTGTTATTACTATCAGCACAAAAGTGGAAGATCAATACAACCCTTATTAAGACAATTGATCAACTCAAAATTAATTTCCCAACATAAACATTGACTTTAAATAATAAAATATTGGAATTCCACTATAGGTAAGCCTATGAAATAGGCGAAAGTATCAAATCTCAATACAAGTGCATGCATTTTTCATGGAAAAGGTTAATCCCATCACCTAGAAGCAATGTTAATTATTTATAGACATGGGTAAAGAATGCATCAGATCCTATGTAAAAAATATTGGCACCATGCAATTTGAACCACCCCATAGAATCCCATCTTGAGTGCATACAAATGCAAATATCACTTTGGCCATTAAATAGTTTCATCTCTTGCTTTACACCTTGCAAAGATTTTACCATAGTTGACTCTAATTTTGCAAAAACATGCATCTTTTGTTGCTCTTGTTGTGCCTGCAAAATCATATTCATATTTTGCATCAACTCCCAAATAGTATCACTTGAACCCAATCTTGATATATCTCCCATCTTGCACCTTGTTAACAACTTTTATATCATACTCACCAAATGTTGGGGGATAAAAAGATGAAAGCCAAAGCCGTGGGGATTTTAGAAATAAGGTGCAAAGAGTGGTGGTTGAAGAGAAGAAGAAGAAGAAAGGAAGAAGAAATTAATCTCATACCAAATGATTCTGAAACCAAGCCTTTGTATTACTATTAAAAATAACACTCCATCAATACAACCATTGTTTAGACAACTGATCAACTCAAAATCGATTGACTAACATAAACCCTAATTTTCAATAAGAAAAGATTGGGATGCTACTACACATAAGCCTATGCAACAAAAAAAAGCATCAAATCTTAGTACAAATGCATGAATGTTTGATGGGGAGAGGTCAATCCCATCACCTAAAAGGACCATCAATTGATAGACATGGGTAAAGATATGTCAAACCCTATATGGACCTTATTTTTGTACTTCAAACCTATTTTTCCTATATATTATACTAGCACTAAATAGCACTTAAGTTGCTCCAAAATTTCTCCAAACTATTTCCTTAACACGTGCAAAGCATTCCCCTAATCACATGGAAGGAATATAATTAGTAGAAATGGTTGAAAAATGAGGTAATGTTGTATGGGCCTTATTTTTATACTTCAACCCTATTTTCCCTCTATATTATAATAGCAAAATAACTCCTTTATGTGCCCCCAAAAGTTCCCTAAAGATAGTTCTTTGAATTATTCAAGCTTTACTAGTTGTAACCAAGCATATCCATCAAGATCTGATCCCCATATTTTCTCCCCATAAATGCTTCAGTCTCCTCCTAGATAGTTTGTGTTGATTTTCACCCTCTCTTTGCTTCTCCAAACTCCCTCTTTTTCCCCAGTTTCCTCTTCTCTACTCAAGTCTCCTAAATCCCCACTTATTGTCTACACAAGGTCATATGCCAACAACTCCTAGTCCGTGACATAGTTGACTTCCCTTTTAGTCCTCTTGTTCTCAGTTTTAACATTTATCAAGAGACATGCAAACAAGCCATCACAATAGCTCTCCATCTCTAGAACTAGTCTTCCACATGCATATCATTGAAAGCATAAAGCTATAGCTTCTCTTACAATTTCATAGCATAGACATAAAGTCTCATGACAATGTAATCTAGTATTTCATGAAAAGACCAAGCACATTTAGATCCATTATCAATTCATGTGAGAGATGATTGGGGACAACTAGGTAGAACTTGTCAAGATTTCAAGATTGAATCTTGTAGATTGGCTTACTCTCTCTCAATGGAATGTTATGCCTTCCTTAGGAAGATAATGGGCATAGGATGAGGTGACATCTATTCCTCATCCAACTATATGTATATGCACACATTCTAATTTGTTACTTTTTCTTGTTTTCTCTACACTCGGGCACATTCACCTTTAAGTCAGAGGTTGTTAGGGGTTAAAGGTCACCTAGGCCTACTTGCCTCTATTTACTTGTACTTAATAAAATAAGGGAAGGTAGGTCACACATTGTGACTGCTAGAGTTTTCACGTAGCATTTTGATGTCTCTTGATTGAGCCTCCATAGCTCTTGCATCTTTTGCTTGTGCTTCCACTCTTGCTTCACCTTTTAACTCTCAAATGTGTGGTACTCAAGGCATGGAAATATTAATGCTTTGAGACTTTAGAGTGGTTTGGGATACAAATATCCTTGCTACAAGATCGATGCATGCATTTCTTTGAGGTATTTGAACTTTCAAATGCCTTTGTCTACATATTTCCATGTGACTTTAAATGTTGAATATTTATTCTATTATGGGTTGTTGATTTATTTCCTTCAAACAACTCATATGAATCCTCCCTTATTTGGTGGAAAAGGGAGGTATTTGAACCAGCATGTGAGAGATATAATAACATCCATGTGAGGTGTGAATTGGATTCCCATGCAACTATGAAGCACTAATGATGTGAGAAAAAGTAACTTGTATCATACATAATTGGCTCATTCTCATTGTAATAAGATAAATCTTGATGCTCTCTATCAATATGAAGATCATTCTATTTTGAAAATAGCTTGTATCCACCTTGCTCTCTTCTTCTCCCCACACAAACACTCTCACATACATACACACATTATAACATCATGAGCACTCTAAGTTACCGTCCTCCATAGCTAACCTCTAAAGCTTGTGAACATGTGTGGATCTAAAAATCAAACATGGTTTTAAAGCATATGATCCTAGGCCTTTGCACATTAGCTCACAAAAAGACTCCCTAATAATCACTATTAAAAAGTTTTTTTAAAAAAATTCTCTTTATTTCTTACAAGCACACTCACATAATCACTTTAGTCCCACTCATCCTTAGTAGCAATCTTTGGTGTTTAGGAATCTAACTCTTCTAATTAGTTTTCTCATTCTTCACCTACCTCTCTTAAAGCTTATCATCAACACCTCTTTTTTCTTTTCATCTATTATTCTTTAATAAGTAAGAGAGTTTGGAACTCTATCTTAAAGTAGGGTCAAAGAGAGATTCCTTCTTACTTTGTCTTACTTTTAAAGGGTGCAACTAACTCCCCATCATCATCGTCATATCTTTAAAGTAATCAACACCAATCTAAAACCAACAAATCCATGTGCAAACATGCCAAAGCCAATGACATTCATCATAAGGCTATAAATCAATATGTAATAAATTTGCAAGCTCCCAAGTGCCATTGATAATGTCATTAATGATAGCATAAGCATGCAATAGACATAAGCAATAGTTCAAGCAAAAACCTACACACATAATCTTCATGATCTAGATGAAAGATGGTAGTCAAACAAACAAAATGACATGATAGATTTACTAGATAAGCTCCACGTCAATTCTATGTCCTCATGAGGTCAAGGAAACTATAAAGCTTTATATAAAACCCTATCTATTGAGGTTCAAAACCTTATGATATTTTTCTTCATTCATATGTGTCTTAATACCAATTCCTTGTTTCTCTATTAACACTACATTGAATTAGAACCAATTTAAAGAAAAGGCTTGTTCACATTGTGTTGCAATGTCTTTCTTCCTTTCCATGATAGATATTGCTCAAAAGAAACTATATGACTTTAGAAAGATCTACTTAATGAAAAAACTACTCAATAAGCTTTTGCAAAGAAAACAATACATAGAGTCAATAAGGAGAAAGATTTTGGATTGAGTGCTTTATGTGTCTTCCATGAAGACAGTGCTATATATACATGCTACATGCAATGGAGGATCTTTTACCAAGGTGATTGGAAAAATTTCTCATGTAGATGTTATGAGGACACAATTTTTTCCCTTAAGGAAGATCAATGTACATTGTCAAGATGCTTTTGCATCATCTAGACTTCAAATTTCATTGTCCAACAATAAGCTTTTGCATTGAAAAATCCTTCAATCACGTCAAAAGAATATGGCAAAGCCTTCCTAGTTCACTAAAGAGTTATGAAATAATATATTTAACTTTAAAATCATTTATTAATGGATAGGTTTATCCTATGGAAAACTCCTCCATTTTTTAAACTTGGAACATACTTCTAGATGTCTCTTTGATTATTTTAGTTCTTTTGTTGTCCAAACTTTGAAGATAACAATGAAACCTCCAAATTCTAGATGTTTGACTCTACTTTGTAATTCTAGATTTTTGTGGAGAACCTTAAAACTCCAAATATTTTATCTTTTTGCTTTATTTACTTTTATATGGGGAGCGAGTGCCACCTAGCCTAATATATTTGTTTTCTAGCTTATTTTTAAGCAACAAGGAGGGTGTTGAAATATGCCCCTTCAAACATGCTCATATGAATCCTCCCTTATTAGGTGGAAAAGAGAGATGCATTTGGACCCATGCAAGCTATAATTATATCTATATGAGGTGTGAGTTGGACCACCATGTTAACTACGAAGTTACCAATTATGTAAGAAAAAGTAACTTGTATCAATCTATATAAGATGCTCATTCTCATGATAGCAAGATGATCAATCTTGATATTCTCTAGTAATATGAAGATAATTCTATTTTTCATTTGTTATGGGTTCATGATTTAGAGTCAAAGTTGGATTTTTTATTGTTTTTTCTTAGAGAAGAAAAGGAAGAAAAATACTCAAAGATATAGTTATGTATGTTTCTTTTGATGTTTGGTTGGGTTTCTTTAGGGTGGGTAGGCAATGATTATGGAGGATACATGCTTAGTTGGAAGTGCCATTGTGTTTTACAATGTGGCCATTTGAAATCAACCAACAAGCTTTATAGGGTAGCATGCTATTCTACAAAGTGTTCTAGTAAGTTTGCTCTGAGTATAACTAAATGGAATTAAGCTACTCATTGAAATTCCAAAGAGCAACATGGTACTAATGATGCTAGGCTTGCAAGTGCCAGTTATTTTACATGTGGATCAAGGTGGGTCACAATCTTCTAGCTAATCAACTGAAGTAGTTGCACTTGCACTTGTACGTGGAGGCTATTGCAAATCAAAATGCTTAGTTAAATTAAGCCTAATTAATCACTTTGGGCCAAGTAAAAATATGTTTTTTCATGATTTGTATGGTTTGACATACACATGTTGACATCTTAAGGTTGATGCATTTTTTGTTAGACATCAATTGAAACCCCCTGCCATCGGTTCTTTACTTGCTTGGCCATGAGGAAGGCTTGGTCACTACAATTGGCCATTTGGTTACGAGTGGTTGGGCAACTAATGCTCTGAATCTTTGGGCATTCCATGTTTGTGGACCCTATGGAGGTGGATATGGAAGTGCTCTTCCCTTTCTTGCACTTTTAAGGTTGTTGGCATATATGGACCATGAGGAATGCATTCATCTTTGATGCTTCATTAGATGTGCATAGTCATATAGCCTGCTTGAAGGGGCTTATTCATTGGTAGTTGGACTTGGTTAACATATATCCTCCCTAGAAAGGATATGCTTGCATGGCACAATGTAGTTTCTTCTACCCCCTTTAGTCATTCTACTTTCTTTGTACCTTCACTATAATATCTCCAAGTTTACACACGATGGCCTAGAGGCATAATGTATATTGTAATCTTATCTTTTTTTGTAATTAATACAATTATATTTTACAAAAGAAATTAGTATCCTTATCTCTAATTATAGACTTTGATTAGACATGCATTTAGTCCATTTTGAAAATAAGTTATGTAAGTGCATATATATTTATATATCTATAAAAAGTTTTAATCCAAAATTTACGAATACTTATAATCTATTGTACTAGGGTATTGTCCTTATATATTAGAAAGATTTTAAAATTTGTTTCATATATTTAGCTTCTATTTTAGCTCATTTATATAGTAAGCCTCCTAGAAATTCTATAATTCATAATACATGCCCTCATGGACTAGTAAGTTAGTCCCAATCACTTAGGCTAGATAATTTTATATTGAGTGAATATAATTTATCTTAGCCAACTTTTAGGACATAAATATTAAAGACTCACAATCCTATATAGCTTTTAAGATAATTTAGCATAACAATGTATTGATGAAAAGAGGAGAGCATCCAAAGAAATATTATCACAAAGAAGTTATAAATGAGATAAATGATAATGGTTTTACATTGGGTGAGATTCCTTCTCATTGGCACTATAGGTATTTATTAGTAAAATATAGAAATCACTATGTAGAAGAGCCGTAGTGGATTTAAGAGTCAGTACTAATTCCAACTTATGACTGCCTAATAAATACCTACCCCCTATAGTCGCACTAAATATCCCACAAGCACAGATTCACCACATGAGGAAACACTAGCATATGGCTAAACACCTATGTAGTTATGTTTGTTTTTATCAACAAGTGGGGGCAATTACTTCTTAACCCCTAGAAAATGTTATGGAGTTATGGTATTTCACCAAAATTCACTATGAAAAAAAGATTATTTTTATGATTTTTTCTATTTGTCACATGATCTTTGACATATTGCACGATCACGTGTATGTGACACTGGTCGCATTATGTTTGGTAGATAGATGGAAGGATATTAATATGTTTTGTATGAGAAATCACATTTTAATATATAGGAATTAATTATAATTGAGCACTTCATAGTGTGAGATCATTGTATTTTTGTGCACTTCATAGTACAAGAAAATTGTAGACACACATGCGTAATTTATGTATTTAGACATACTTATTTTGTAAGACTTAGAAGGGTAGATTATTATTTATGTAAACCTTAGTTTAGGTTTATTAGACATGAGTTAGAGAATATTGGAGCCAAAGGATGCCATTCATATAAGAAAAGCAAGTGCCCAAAAAGGAGATGCTTTTCAATGTTATTTCTAAGCACAAAATTTTAATATAATTTATAAATATATGCATGGAGGAGTGCTCACCCATGCATGTGAAAGAGTGAACCCAATCTTGTGTTGCACATGCTCTCTCTATTTCTCTTCTCTTTTGTCTCTATTTGTCTTTCTTCTTCAATTTATATTTCTTTCAATTCTCTCTACCAGTCAAGCACATGTCAGTATCACAATGACTACACAAATGACACACATTTTACTCATTGCAAACTTGTAGTTTAAGATTGCTTTATTAATGACTTCTAGCTAAGACTTACCGTAGCATCACACATGCTCTATGGACAAACGATATTTTTGGTAAATTATCTACTTACACTAAGTGCAATGACATGGGACATACTAATTGAGATATTCTCTCAATGTCTAATAGGTTGATCGATATCACTACTAATTTTCTTAATATTGCCAATATGGTCAAAAATTTCATTACTCTACTACTCTCTTATGTATTTAATAGATCATTCATAATGCATTGCACACTTGGGATACTTAATATGTAGCTTGCTATTTTGATACTTACATTTATGCATGGCTATTGAAATATCACATCGAAATAAAATTGATATAATCCATTACTTCACTACATAACAAATCACACATAGTTTGATAATAAGACATAGCAAGACTTAATGATCTATAAAGAAGATGACCACTTATAGAATGGAAATAATAAATATACTAGAGTATCGCAAGGAGAATACACTAGTGTATTCACTCAGTAAATCCAACAATTTTATTTCCCCTTCAAGCGTTGATTATTAGTGCTCACAAGCTAGGATTTTCATTCTCTTCAATGATGCATTAGGGGAGTTTTGAGGTCTCGAAAATGCCTTTTAAGAGATAGAAAGAGAGTGCTCTAGACCAATAGAAGAAAAGTCTTCATAACGGAACTTTTACTTTAAAAAAGGCAAAAAATTATTTTACAAAAAGATACATATATAATAATATTACGAATTTGCATTATTAATATATATTTTTAGCCTCTTATATTCGTGATTATGACATTCTTTGCATTAATGATATACAGTCCTGGCCTCTTTTATTTAATGATAAGTCTGAATTAATGATAATGACATGTTTACTCTAAATTAAAATTAGTAAAAATCTTGGCACATATTTTTTCTCCTTGCTTTTGTCCCTCTTGTGAATTTTTTCCTCATTTCCTTTGTCCCTCTTGTGGTAGCCTAGTCTTCTTATCTGTGTGTGTGTGTGTGTGTGTGTGTCTGCTATGGATACATAAATTTGACCTTCAATAAGGTGTCCAAGCTCCTAAATCACATCCATATCAGTATTTAACTCATTCCATAAAGATGGAAGATGGATTCCTACAATCCTTAGCAAAGGCAATTGGATCGCCATGCAATAGGCAAAACGTGGGAAAAGGTGAAGATATGAGAGCTCGTTCATCTCTGCTTGGAAGAGTAGAATCACAAAGATTTCAAGCTTGGAGTAAATAAGAATAGCATAAAAGAGGTTTTGGTGCAACATGTGTTTATGCATAGAGAGCTACATTTGGAACCTGGAAGCTCAAATCTTCCAATGCATAAACCAAATTGTAAGTATTTAATTCTTAAAGTTTTTTTTTTTTTGAACTTGGTTTAAAGTTTTCCATTATAACATTTGTTCATTTGTCTTGTAGATGTCTATCCCTCTAATCTTGAGGAATGGCAACCAGTCGAGTCTATTGTTGATGTGATTGATGTGATGCATGGCTTGATTCGAGAAGATATGTACAAAGGTAGAAAGAAGACAGAGCTTGCAAAGAATGGAATATTCATCTATGACAATTCTTATATTGTCCCCATGTAGCGTAGCCATTGGGGATCAATATCCCCCCTTCCTTTGCTATATTTTTCAAGCTTTGAGTGGCCTTTGCCAAGTCCAGCTACTAGTGAGGGCTATAGATGTAAAATATTTTTTGAGATACAAAGATCATTAAAACCTAGTATCTCAAGTAGGCTAAGCAAAGTTACTTTGTTCATGCCTATTAATATATTTGTTGACTTCTTTTCTAATGATGAGATAAGAAAATCAAAGGCTATGCTTTCAGTGAAGAGACTAACACATTATCATGTTATACATTTTGTTGATAAGGGATGGGACACTATGACATAAGGAAAAATTATATGTAAAATAGATCAAGACTCTATAGCTTGTAAATATATGATTGCTACTCAAAATTTTATACTTAGCTTTTATTACAGTAGATGGCATTATGTTGGCAGTAGTCTGGTTGCTTTAGACCAAAATGTTGATAATTTTAGCAAAGATCCTATAGTGGATCTTGATGTTTGGTACAATGAGGACATTATTACAATCCTAAAGGTTAGATCATCATGTACACTACATCAAGTGAGGATGGATTTATAGAATGAAGATATTGAACTACCATACTCATTTGTGTTCCAACTTAATAACAAACGAGTAAGTTTTTATTTCATATTATATTCATTTAGATGTATATTTGATTTCACTTCTTGATTAATAAATATTTGTAACATATTTTTTTATAGATATCAACAAGGAGAGATAAGAATATACAATGCAAGGATATTGAAGAAAAGATCTCTTTAATATCAATATAAAATACATGTAAAAAAATTTGTTAGCCATCTCCATGACTTATACACAAAGGCTTACAATCTGAGGCAAAGCTTTTTTTTTTTTTGAGAAGGAACATCCTTTCTAGGAGTCCTTTTGCCTATCTTTAATACTTTAGTTGTTGAAGGTAGCTACATGCATCTCCTCTCCTTCAATGTCCAAGTCCCCACTTCTTGTCGGTTGTATACAATTGGTCATTTTGTACTTCAAGAGCTTTTCTCTTATATACCAAACATGCTCACTTGTAAATCAATCCCTTGTAAATTGTCATACATTTGTAAAAAAATATTTTTAGTTCATTGTTATTTTTTACAATGGACTATTTTGCAATAAAACTCTATCTTAAAGTTTAGTATGTTTCACATTACCTTTATAAGTTTATCATCATTGAGATAAATAAATTGAGCCAATCTTCTGGCATTTACAATTACTCTCCAGCCAAGAGTAACTATTATCCTGATGAGGACATTGCAATCAACAAGAGTAACTTGTTTATGGTAGTTTTTAGAATAAATTTTCTTAGTATGTTCCAACCATGTTAATCAAGAACTTATCGCAACTTGTCTATATTGCACTGTTGCAAGTAAGTCAGAAGGCACGGGAGGCCTTTTCTCTAGCACTTCAATCAATATTTTGCAACCTCTCTACTAAAAAGGCAATAAAATTTAGAGTTATTACAAAAGAAAGATCAAAATATTTAGATTACTTGCAACAAAAAGATCAAAATATCAAGGAGACCCTAGATTATATAACTCATAACTTGGCATTTCCATGGCTTCCTTTTATAGAATTGATGAGGAAACATTGCCTCTCCACACATCTATTCCAATTAGGCTCCAATGAGAACTGAAAACCAAATTATTTCAATAATCTAGCAAAACAAGATCTCATAAAATCTTAAAAAATATCAAATTACTTACTTTTCATTGTATGGAATTAGAAGAAGCTCCAAAGATTCAAAGTCAATTGAATTGAACCAATGGTCAAAAGCACTTACATCGAGCTCACTCCTCATATAGTATGAGATGGATGGATCAAGAACCTCAATCTTTTGTTGTATATCAAAGGGGAGCTCATGCATTACATATCTAGCAAAGGAATGGAGATAGTAAGCATCAACATGAAAGTCTATTGCTATAAAAATATGGCGAGTTAAACAAATTTTGGTAAACTATACCTCATCCCAACAAGAAGAATCGAGTAATTTACTTCTCTCACTTTATTTTGGAGAATTTGAACACAATTAGAGTCCAAAAATATCATATAAGATCTCTTGTTAATATCAACAGGTAAAAGGCAAGAAACATTGGAGCTCTTAGGGTTAGCCCTTTGAAGAAGGTTAGATAACTCCTGTTCAAAAGATGGGAGATTTTCTTCTTCCTTTTCTTCTTCCTTCTTCCTTTTAAATTCCCTCGATTTATCTCCCTACTCTGATGTGGCCTTTTCCCCTTTCTCATGTTGTCTTGTGTTCTTTTCATGCGTAACATCTTCAACCTTCAGACCAGTATATTTTTTCTTCTTTCTACATGGAGGCACATTTAAAATATTGAAAGCCTTAACATCACAAAGAGAGACTGGCTCAAGGACCTTTGAAAACCTATATCTCAATCTCTTGAGAATAATCATGTCTTTATCCATAAGCGTAAGCCTATGTGCATGAGCCGCACATATATAAGAATCTTGGAAAAACTCAATAAAAAAATCCTATGTAGCCTCCTGAATATAGTTGAGACCTACCCTAGTCCATCTATATCTCTATAGACTATACTTGTCACAGATTTCTCTGACAAGCCTCTGAAAAGACAGCTTTGGAATTGCATTATTTAGAGCCTTCATTGCATTTCTAATCTCCTTAAGACACCTCACATGCTATGAGAACCTTCTTTTTGGCTTTGATTTCCTTGAAAGTTATGAAAGGCTATTTGATTTTCTTCATGCAACTGAAAATTCATCTAGATTTATTTACATCAGAGATATGCTCAATGTTCCCTTTGATTTGCAAGAGATTTTGGGGATCTTGAAGATAAACTGAAGGATTTTAAGGTGTTTTATGATAGATATGTGGAAGGCCTAGAGATTGAGGGATTTGTCCATTATAGCGATGTAATGGAAGCTTCTAATGCTACTAGAACAACTTTGCAAACAAGGTTTAGACTTATTGATGAATAATTCAAGAAGTGGAAAGGGGATTTCCCTTTCCATCAGAATTAACAATAATGTCTTCTTGTATAGAAGGATGTTGGATTTCTTATATATCTTCAATATATGGATAGTTGTTCTTCAGATACAATACAAGAGAAGAAGATGGAGGATATTGTATGCAAAGAGAAAGAAGTTGAAGAGAAGGGTGAAATGTTTCAGGAGGATATTGAGAACCAGTTAGTGCAGGGATTTGATGTTGCTTTTTTTAAAGTTGAGAACATTACAAAAGTGGAAGAAAATAAGATAGAGTTGAGTGCAGAGATTGAAATAGGTCCTCTTGAATGTGTCTCAACATTTCCCAGTTATTTCATTAACAAAAAGAAATGTGTATTGCTAAATGATAGTCAACACCTTTTTGATCTTAGAGAAGATTACTGCTTGGCAATCCTTGCTGCATGGGGTCAAAATGATAAGAATTTTATAGGTTATGAAGAGAAATTGCTAGCAACTCTTGATGTTGAGGGAGAGAATTTTCAAAACAGTTATGTAGCCTTGCATTCTTGTATTAATCAAATCGTGGAATATGAAAAGGGGGGGATACCTTCAGAGGAAGGGTACTTAAAAATTCCACAAGGACTTGGTATTGATAACATGGGCTATGAAGAGAAACTGAAGTCTCCATTAGAGGAGAAATCAAAAAGTTCAATAAATCTATATGATGATAGTCTTATTGAAGAAGATGAAAACCATAAGATATGAAAGATAATTCTAAGATATCCATTGTGATGTATATTAGAGTATGTTATGCATTATACACAAATATTTTTGGATATTTATCTACTACTGACATCTTATACTATTGTGGTTTATTATGTAGATAGAAATTGAAGATGCAGGAAACTTTCTTGAAAGAGCCAAGGGCTCAAGGCCATTGAAGCTTGGCAAATGTCAAGGCCTTGGTCCTTATATTGGAAGCTTAAATAATCAAACAGTTGCAATTTATCATAGTAGGTTGTCAAGCTCTCCAAGCTTACCAGTAATGGCTTTGAAAGCTATCTCCAAGGTGATTGGATCCCAAGCTTTCAATAGAGGTTCAGACAATATAATTTTGGTGGAGAAGGAAGAAGCTATAAGAGTGTTTGTATTCATGCCTGGATTTAGTGGATCTAGGGCAAGATACTTTGGAGTTCTTGCCTCTTATTTTCTCTCCCATGTAGAAGAGGCCAAGAATTTGAAGGTCCTTCTAGGTTATAGGAAATAAGAATTCCTGAAATGTAGAGGTCTCATCGAGTGGGACGAAAAAAAAGATTTCCTTAGAGGACCTAGTGAATTCCCAAAAACTAAAGACTCTTCTGCAACATAGTTGGACTAAAAGATGTTAAGGGTTTCTTGAAACCCATCTTTTCCCATCTCTTTGTCTAGTTTGTAACCATTCTTTGCTTTGCACAAGAGTTTAAATATCCCTCTTTTCTTCTTTGGGTAATAGTGGATATAGTCCTTGCTAAAGATGATGTATTACATGATGCGATTGTGGCTTTGAGCTTGAATTTGTGTCAAATTTGTCTATAGAACCATTGAAAGACCTCTAATAAATTGTTTGCTTTGTATTTTCCACCTTCATGTCTTATGTGTCTAAAGTATTTTGTTATTGCTTGATAATGTGATTTTTCCATACCTTGGGTTGACCAAATAGATAGAGATCCATATTTCTTGATAAAATATGGATCATGGTTGTATAAAATATGATGCATAGTTAACAAATAAAGAAATTCAATTAGAAAACCCTATATGAGTCAGACAATAAAGAGACATACATATGCAAACTTCTTACCATATAGTGAGTGAAGTGTTGATTACCCCAAGCTTTTGTCATTGCCTTTTTAAAAAGGTTCAATCATTAGGAAAAAAATGAACTCACAAATGGGCCTTTTAGCCCCCCCTCTCTCCTCCTTAAAACAAGGAAAAGAGGAGAGAAGAATAGTAAAATAATCCTCCTCTCTCTCCACTTTTGCAATGTCATTTTGCCTTTTTAATATTATCTACAAAGATATACTCAGATTCCTTCTCTCTCCTCATTCAAGAAGTCTTTTTCAACCAAATTTTATATGCAAAAAGGAGTTAGTTACGGGAGTGTGGTACTTTGTTTTCAATACAAAATAATTAGTAGATATGAGGTAATTGATTTTTTAATCGAGAACAAGGAAAATAAAATTTTGAAAGTCCCTTTTAAGATATTTTGGGGAATTCTCATTTTCTAGCTTTTGGTAAAAAAACAAACCAACTAGTCAAATTTCGTGTTTTTTGGAGGTAAAATAGAAATATCTAAAATACGAAAAGTCTTGGACATCCCTATGAGCTATTTCCCCCCATATCTATACTCTCTCATGGATCTATTGTGACCTCTTCTCTGTGTTTATGCAACCTTCATTAACAGAGTAAATTACTTACATCCTCCTTTCCCTTGGCACCTTTGTGTGCCTCTTTGTGCATCTCCACTCTACCTCTTGTGACAACCAAGTAGGCCCCCCGTTTCTATTAATAGTAAAATGAATACAGGAAAGTAGGAGTTGCATATTGAGGTAGAGATTGAATATACCCCATTATTCAAAAGAACCCAGTGACGCATTTTAAAATAAAAAGGCGCACCTTGAAATCTTGTAAAAGAGCGCCGGGCTCTCACCCGTGCAATTTGTAAATGTAGACGGGCGGTGGAAAGGAATCTAGAAAGATAGAAGGACAATGGGAAAAAGGGCCTAGGCTATGGCCGGCCATGTAAAAAAGAGGAAAAGGGGATGACCGCCCAAAAGGGATTTAGGGTTTTGTATATAAAGTTGAAAAGTGAATGAGAAGCTCATTTTTGTGTGTGGCCAAAGCTTCTTCTTCTTCTTCTCTTATTTCTTGCCTTCTTGCTTGTGCTTGAGAGAGGGATTGAGAGAGTGAGAGGGAGTGAGGGAGTGATTGTGTGAGAGTGAGGGATCTTGGGGAAGAAGCTCTCCATCTTCTCTCTTCATCTTCCCCTCCTCTCTTCTCTTCTCTTGTCTCGTGCATGGCTATGGAGGATGAAGCTCATGGGAGAGGGATTGAGGTTGCTTGAGCTTGCCTCAAGGATCGTGGAGCTACCGGTGTGCAAGAAAGAGGAGGATACTCGATCGAGCATCAAGGTAAGCTCACTACACCCGTAAGATAGGCATTGTGCGTCGGCTATGTGAGAGGTAGCCATGGCCACTCGGTTCGAAACACTTGAGCAATTAGTGGTCCGTAGGTCTCGGGGTAGAGCTTGTAGCTCCCCTTCATTTTGGTTCCGTTGTCGGGACCGACGGAATCGAGCCTTGAGCACCGCGGGCATCAAATCGAGCATAGAAGTAGGGTTTGCAACCCGAATCGATGCTCGAGATAGCTAGGAGATTTAGGAGGTTTTAATCCGTGAAACAAGTAAGTGTTTTGGTTTGTTGGAAGAATTAGTGTAGGACTACCATTCTGCATCTCTGTTTTGCATTTTGGCTGCACTAGATTAAGGTTAGATTAGATTAAGAAAAGAGAAAACAGAAGGCTTTGGCTGCTACTGGAAATAGGGAAACAGGGGACCAGATTCAAATTTTTGGGTAAAACAGGGAGAAGGGAACTGGCTTTAAGGTTTTGCAGTGCTAGGAAAGGACCTTAAGATGCTTGGGAGGCCAAGACAAACCTCATTTCACTGGTTAGCTTTGAGAGAGAGAGAGAGAGAGAGCTTCTGGTTGCCAGGAAGAGGGAGCGCTATCACGATTCTGGGTGCCATCAATTTGTGCTACTCCAGGTGAGTCTGGTGCTTCTTAGTAGTGCCCTAATCAGATCTGGAAAGTCTCTTGTGGTTGTATGTAGCAGGCGTCAAGTGGGATCGAAAGGCGTCGAAATTGCGCATGTCGCCAGACGTAGTCGGACCACCCGAGTCCTGGAGTCAGACCGTCCGACTGCAAGAATCTGACCACTTTGTTTGACTGCAAGAATCGGACCACTTTGTCCGACTGCAAGAATCGGTCCGACTATTAGAGTCGGACCAGCCCTGTCCTGTCGCTAGAGTCAGACCAGCCCTGTCCGATTTCTAGAATCGGACAGTCTGATTCTGGGAATCGGACCATCCTGCCAGAAGGAAAAATAAGTATCTTCAGTTGACCCTGCCACATACCTGACCCCTAGGACACAACCCTGAACACCCCCAAGACCCAGTTTGACCATTAGAACCTCAGAGACCAATCGAACTTAGAGTAGAATAGAAAACACAGCACAGACCTTCAGAAAGACCATAGAATAGCCGGTAACCGAGCTTAGAACTCAAATCAGGCTAAGAATGTGGAGTTCGCATTAAATGCTTTCTGCATCAGCACTTCACTCTTGTGTTCCATTAAGTTTGCACTGCAAGAAAAGAGAAAAGCCTATTTTCGCACCAAGCACCACAAAAGCACTAAGCATAATGTGTGAATAAGGATTACAACTGCTTTCAAATAACAAGGAACACATCAGGATATCTAATAACATTAAGAAACCCACTAGTAGGAGAAGACCCCAAGGCTTAGACAGGTGCCTGAGTGCCCTACTAGTAGGACTTGGAGAAGACACGAAGACACGGAAAGCAACAATATAGAGGATTGGACTCTGTCGGAGCTGCTTGGATTTATTGACAACCTCGTGGAGCTGGAAGCAGAAACAATGTCGGGATCAAGAGGCGAATGAGGAGAGGACCAATTAGACTTAGGAGAATTCCCAACCTCAGTCCAGGAACTAGTCCACAACTACGGTCAACTCACTAGGACCGTGATCCAGGGCAGACCTGTAGAGGAAGTGGTAGCAAACCTGGAAGAAGAGAGAAGAGCAATCAAGAGAGCGCTAGAAGGCATAATTGCCTACAACCATGAGCAAAGGGCTAGAAGGCTACAGCAAGTCGTAGATATGTACGAGGCTAGACGAGTGCTAGACCTAGCTGAAGCGGCCAAATCTAGACCGAATGTAGAGAGGGAACGGGCAGCAGAGGCTGACATGAAATTGAGCGAACTGGTAGCAAAGGGACTCTTGGACAATACGTCCGTTGAACAGAGCGCTACTACCCTAGCCACCACGCTACTATTGGGATTGGGAGTCATGCAAGGGGCTAAAGGGCAGGCTAGAATCCCCATCGTAGCAAAACAACTAGCTAGATACGAACCTAGCAGTGACCCATACAGCTTCATGGAGCAGTTCGAGCAAGTATGTGAGGCAAATGGTCTTACTGACCCTGCGCAATGAGCTCAAGCTTTCGGTATGTGCTTAGGCGATAAGGGGAGGACCTGGTATTCTAGTCTAGATGACGCAGAACGTACAAACTTTGTTCCCCTTAAGGGCCTCTTCATCAAGAGGTTTTCGAAGGTAGGGTATTCGGATAACCTCATCATTAGGTTGATGAATATCAGTCAAAGGGAGAAGGAAGACGTTAGGGATTATGTCACTCAGGTGTGTAGCCTCTACAAGAGAATCCCTGCCAATGAGCGACCTACCGAGAGGGCATTGTCTATAGTGTTCATAAACGAGATTCGGAGTGAGGAGCTCTACAAGGCTTTGGCCAATAACTCCACCTTGCAACGAGACATGCTAGCTAGAGTTTTCGAGGAGGCAATACGCGTAGATGATCAAATCAGGGAACGCAGCATGAAGACTACCAACCGAGAGAGTGCAAGCTAGAGGGACCTTGAGAGATCAACTACTTCGGGGGAAAAAGTAACTGCTAGTGTGCAGGATAAGGGAAAGAGTGTAGACACGACCAGGGGATGGCAGAAATGAGAATGGAGATTGCACGGGTGCAAGTGCTGGTAAGGAAGCCTGTGAGATCGCATGTACAATGTATATACTGTTGCGGCAATCACCTCCTAGTTGAGTGCCAAGATCCTAGATCTCGGCTGTGCTCAAATTGTGATAGATTCGGGCATGATGCAGTGCATTGCAGAATGCCGAGGAGATTCCCATACGCGCAACAATACAACCCTCCATACTTAGGTAATAGGCCACCCAATTTCTTTGGGAGGGGAGCCCAGTTAGCTCTCCCAGCACTGACCGACTCAAGACCTGCCGTACCTAGGCTGGAGATGAACCCAATTGGTATACCCAGACCACCAGGGCCTTTTGTAACCCACCCATCTAGCGATGCTCCTGTTCACTTTGTGGAGGAGCCTAATGAGGAAGAAACATATGTCAACCCATACATATCCTATGACGAGGAGGGCAACCCAGTCCTGATGGACTATCGGTCAGTGCCGGTGATGGCTTTAGGAAGAGGAAGAGGCAGAGGCTTTGGAGGGCCAAGCCAAGATCCAATCACATGCTGGACTTGTGGCCACCCAGGCCACATTTCATCATGCTGCCCAGAACGAGAACAAGCTAACAAGGACAAAGCAGATCTCTGATGCACAGAGTGTGGAATCACACATCTGTTTCCTGACTGTCCTAGGCGGAAGCCATCAACCAGCTCTGCCAACATGCCATCGATGCCTTTGGGGCTTTTTGGAGTGGAAACCTTTGACAGTGAGGATACACCCATCCCATTACATGTTATGACGCGAGCTCAAACAAAATAGGCAGGCATCTCTTTGCCAGGTCCAAGCAACCTTGACGCAACCTCAATAGGAAAGAAAAGCCGGAGGAGACGGAAAAAGAGAACCGATGCAAAGATAACTCTTAAAATCGAGGAAGTGACTACGTTAGTAACGGAAAAGAGGGTCACAGATGTAGAGGCGGAGACCTCAGCTCCTAAGACAGCCGAGCTAGGGAGTGCCAAGGTAGGGGAATATCCCCATCCCAAACGGTAGCTCGAGGCTATAGCTAAGGTCAAGGAGTGGGTCAAGGATGCCCAAAAGCACCTCAAGGATGCTGAACCCATATTAGAAGATCCTATTGACAATTTCTCCAGCGTGAGCACACCAGTCTCACTTTCAAAACCACAAGCTGCGAGCATACCTACACCACTGGGGGCAACTCAGCAGCAAGGCCAAGGGAAAACTTGCCAGGGCAGACAGAACGCATGGCCTAGAAATGCTAGCCTCAGGGGAAGACAAGAGCCCAGTAGCCTCCTCACAACCTTGTTGTCTACTCTAGTAACTCTAAGCTTGGAAGACCTGCTTAGGTAGAATCATTCCTTATGGCAGGAGTTAAAAGACTTGATGAAGGGACACACAGGACTTTTGGATGCTAATCCGCAAGATCATGATGCGATTACACAGATCCCAAGTCTAACTCTACACTCAACTCCTAAGTCTTTGCACATCAATGCTTTTTGGGAAGGCACTGGAATGCATGCAGTTTTACTCGTCCAAGCCTTAGGAGATATGATGCGAAAAGGAATTGTAGACACAGGCGCCGATTGACCTACCATTCTCGGATGAGGAAGAACTATATCAGCAGGCTCCTAAAGCCGCAACCATGCCAATTGAGGAGCCAATTGTGCCGTTCTGCATGATGGCAGGAAGCTCACTCAACCAGGCAAACCAGCCTCGTTCCATATCCCCAACAACAAACTAGAGCTTCAGGAAATCGTAGAGTATCTGACCAATAAACTGGAAGGCAACTTGGCTACTAACTTAAAACCTCTACGTGTTCTATTAGCTAAGCTAGAATGGAAATGGACCAAGGTCCACGACCTGAATTTGGCATATAACTGGGCTTTAGTTACTGATGACAAGGAGACTGGAGAGGAAAGCTTAGGTGATGATGAGGAGTCAGAAGGACAGGACTCTGATGACGAGGAGTATGAGGACTATCGCTATATGGGAGAGGAGAGTAAAGAAGAGATAGATACAATAGAGTATGACACGGAAGGAAAAGCGATAGAACAAATCAGGGCAAACTCGAGGCCTAGGAGAGGAAGGACCAGTAAGAACGAAAAAGGAGTCATGCGAATGGAGTGTGACAGATCCTGGCTAGAACACATAGGAGCCGTGGATTACGAGCTAGCCGGAGTGGCACAACCAAGGGTAATCCCAGTGCTCAAGCCAGATGCATCTACTGAACTACGACCCCCCTGGGGAAACACCTTCCTTAAGTGAGGGCTGCGAGTTTAACTCAGAGTTGGAAGTTAGCACTGAGAGTGATCCCGAGATACCACAACCTTCTAAAGTCAAAGGCACCAAGGGAGACTTGCCAGTCCACCTAAGGCGCAGGAGGCTAAAGGAGGAGGCCAGGAAGCAAGCAAACGACTTAGAAGCAGAAAGGCAAAAGAAATCGCAGGATCTACCCAAACGGTTTACAAAATTTAAAAAGGGTGACAGAGTGGTGATTCTATTAGGTGCAAAAAGACAAGGCCAAACTAGTGAACTGATCGAGGGACCCGCCAAAGTCAAGGAAGTTAACTTGGTTGGGGAAGGTGAAAAGCCAAGGCTTATATTCATTGCAGATGACTTGACGGAGGATGAGGAGACCAAACTTGTTGCACTCTTGCAAGAGTACATTGATGTATTTGCCTGGACATTGGATGAACTTAAGGGAGTCGACCCTAGGGTTGTGACTCATAATATCCCAATGGTCCCTGATGCAGTGCCAACGAAACAACAACCTTACCCCATGAATCCCAAACACGCCCATGCAGTAAAAGAGGAGATTGATAAACTCATGAGGGCAGGATTCATATATGAGTTCGAGCACACGGACTGGGCATCACCTATCGTGATTGTCATGAAGAAAAACAAAAAAATCCGAGTGTGCGTGAACTACAAGAAAGTGAATGCCGCTACAAAGAGGGATAACTATCCTTTACCTTACACCAAGCACATGCTTAAGAGGGTAGCAGGTAAAGAAGCCTACAGTTTTCTAGATGGTTTCTCGGGCTATAATCAAGTGCAAGTGCACCCTAACGACAGGCATAAGACTGCCTTTGCCATGGAATGGGGTGTATTTGCCTACATTGTCATGCCTTTTGGGCTGATGAACGCACCTGCGACTTTTCAACGCCTAATGTGCACTATCTTTAAGGACATGCTTAGGCACAAACTGGAAGTGTTTGTAGACGACTTATGCGTACACTAGTTGGGCCGAACACTTAGAGAAATTGAGAGCTGTCTTTGAAAGGTGTAGGTTGTACCACCTCTCGTTGAACCCCTTAAAGTGCCAGTTCTGGGTGAAACACAGATGCATATTAGGCCATGTAGTGTTAAGGAATGACATTGCCACTGACTTTTCTAAAGTCAGAGTCATTGTTGACTTACCGCCACCCGATAACTACAAGGGAGTTCAGTGCTTCTTAGGACACAGTGGATATTATTGACGCTTTGTACTAAATTACACACTAATTGCTAGACCATTGTACAAGTTGTTGATAGTGTTCGAGTGGACTGAGGAATGCCACCGCACATATGAGGAGTTGAAAAAGGCTCTTACTACTGCACCAATCTTACGAGCCCCAGACTGGAACATAACGTCTCATGTACACATAGATGCCTCTAAGTTTGCTATTGGAGCCGTGCTATGCCAGCCTGGTGAAATAACTTAGATTACCCGGTGAGTTTTGCCAGCAGGCAGCTCACAGAGATCAAGATAAACTATTCCACGACAGAAAGGGAGGGGTTGGCCATGGTATTTGCGGTAAAGAAATTTAGACATTACCTGTTGGCCACTTCCTTTGTCTTATTTGTTGACCATCAAGCCTTGCACTATGGGACGCATAGCTAGATGGTTACTCCTTCTACTGGAGTTTGATTTCTCTGTGGTTGTACGCAAAGGAAAGCAGCACTACATGGCTGACCACATGTCCCGCATACCCATAGGAGAAGCCACTGGAAAAGGCATACCTGACGATTTACCGGATGCTCATCTCTTTAACTTGTCTAGCGAGAGAGAATTGTTTAAAGTTGATCTGACGCTGTACTGGGCCGATGACATAGTGCAAATGCTAGAGAGCCTACCTGAGAGACCCATTGAGAAGGCCAGGCTGAGAAGACTTATCTTGAAAATTCAGCCATACAAACTGATAGCCGGCCAACTCTACAGGTTGGGACAAGACGGTTTATTATGCAGATGCGTATGTGAGCACGAGATGTACGATGCATTGAAAGAAGCACATGGCGAAATCGCTGGAAGATACTTTAGCGGGGACACAACAGCCCGAAAGGTGCTACAATCCCAACTATGGTGGCCCACCCTTTTCTGTGATATAGCTAAATTCATAAAGCACTATGATGAGTGCCAAAGAACCAACGTGCCTATGTGGAAAGACAACAAGCTAATGGCAGCCTTGTGGGCCTATCGCACAACTTATAAAACGGCTGTAGGACAGACGCCTTTTAGGGTGACGTACTGAATTGAAGCCATTTTACCCTTAGAATTCTTCATCCCTAGCTTAAGGATAGCAGTCCAGGAGCGTTGGGAGGGAAGAGAGGCTTGGACAAATCGCTTAGTGGAGTTAGAGCGCCTAATGGAGACCCGACTCCTCGCCACTCACTCTCTGATTTGTGAAAAGGCTCGACAAAAGTTGTGGTTTGACAAGCATGTCAAACAGCGAGACTTTGAACAAGGGGACCTTGTTTTGATATACTCTATAAAAGGACATAAACAGAAGATGAAGTTTCGGGGGCTAGGGGCTTTCAGAGTACGCATGATTGGTAGAACAAGGAATGTTGAGTTAGAGACACTTGAAGGCGAAGGAATATGCTTTTTTAATGGCAGTCGCATAAAGAAGTACTATCCTCCTTCCCATCCATTACATGAAACACCCATGCTAGAACCCCCAATGAACGTATGCATGGCTACTATAACCGACCTTACAGATCAGGACGAAGAAGCATGGCACCGACATATCTATGAATCACAGTCACAGCAGGAGCGACATATTCTTTTGATGCCTTGATTGATGAACGTGCCGACTACATCATCTTGACGCATGACCATTGGACACACATTGGTCAACCGAAACTATAACCCACTAATGCCAAACTCACCCCATTTGGGGGTAATGCTTATTCACTCCTAGGGAAGTGCAAGGTAGTCGTTTCTATCGAGTCTGAAAGTTTACCAACTTTCTTCCATTTGCATGACACTAAAGGAGCCGGTAACATGTCACTATTAGGTCGTACTTTCAAGAAGCAAACGAACTATAATATGGATTACAACCTAAACCGCATTCATCTTACTATAGGCAATGTGCGTATAGTGACAACTTTCAGCAAGGGCTGTCCTGACTCCTCCACCATTACCAAGCCATCGGTAGAAACCCCTACGACCACGCTTCAGCCCAAGTCTAAACAGAAGAAAACTAAGGCCTCATGCCAGGCTCTCGACCCTAGGCCCAAACCCACCAAGAGTGCTCACAAGGTCAAGGAGTCCAAGCTTATATGGGTGCCAAAACGGCAAAGACCACATCCGAGTAGACCATCCAAATGTGATTCTAAACGTCAAAATAATAAGCCATCACGTCCTAAGAGGCAGTCTAGACGCTGACATAGACACACAACCACGCCGCGATGGATCCCCAAAGAGTGCAAGCACAAGGATACTTTCAATCAAAAAAGGCTATTTCTTGTTGAGATCCAAAGCCAAGAGCAACTAGTGCAGGAAAAATCAGAAGTACTGGCCGAGGTGCACCAAAGGCTCAGCATTGTAGATCAAGCCAAAGGGATTGCTGAAGAGCAGCTGGCTTGGAATTCAAGAGAAATGAACCAGTTGTAGTTTTTAACAAATGAGCAGCAACAAGTAGTGACCACCCTGGCGAGCCAACTGGAGGAAGAGAGAAAAAGGATGGAAGAAAGAGCTATGGACTGGGAAAGGAATAATTTTGACAGGGTGAGAGACTTGACTGAACGCTTGGCAGTGGCAGAATGTGAAAGGGTGCTTGCAGAAGCCAAGGTTGAAGCTGCCGAAATAACTACTAAAACACAGCCAACATGCCTTCCTCAACACGGTACTCCATGTCACACAAGCTGAGGGCGATGATCAAGTGGAAAAGGTGAAAAGAAAGTTGGAGTTGACTACCTGAGCTCTAAGATATGGTCTTCAAGAGTGGGAGATCCCAACGAGTACAGGGACCACTAAGGAGAAACAATTCCATTACTTACGCCGTACGGGCCTTTCCACTGCTGAGCTCAAGGAGCTAGGTTTTGAGGAGCATGAACAACCACCACCACCACCGCCGCCAGTCATCCCATCTATGGTTGAGCGACATGTCGAAGAGGATCCGGATTTCGAGCAAGGTGATGAAGAAGAGCAACAAAGAATGCCGAGTCCGCCTCAACCCGATCTCCCACAGGAAGAACCTGCAGATGCCCATCTGCCTGAGCGTATAGTTGCAGCAAGGAGGAGAAGACAAGAATTAGTTGAGGAGGCCCAACGCCGAGCATGCATAATTCCAAGACAACTTCTTGAAGAGCCCATGCCACTGAGAGCTGATGCACATCTTGTAGACTGGCCCTAGGAGTTGGTCATCTGGCGTCAGCAAGAGCTCCACAAAAGGCCATTTGAGCTCTCATTTGCTTTCCCACGCTCTCTGGACCGGGCCCTACCTCTAGGAGTCTTGGCCAAGATCAAGGATTTGGCTAATGAGCTTGCAAACAGGTGGATTGAAGAAAGGAGCCTGATAATGACTAGGTGGCGACAAGAACCACAGGATTACTGGGAAGATAAGGTCAATATGGTTCCCAAAACCGTCCAAGGCTACGAGGCACAGCCGAAATGGCGGAGGAGGATTTGGGACACCAATTTTGATGCATGGACCACCTTTTGCAGTTCACTCCCCGAAGAGCGCAATGATCCTATCTACATGCCCTACCCCCGTAGGCATGGAGTGGACTATGAAAGAGACTTGCATGGGGATTACGACTTCCCAAAAATATATAATGTAAATGCTAGGAGCCCTGAGGAATGCTTAGTGTTTAGGTTAGAAGATATACTTCCTTCTATAAATCGTTTCCTTGCAGACTTCTCTTCCTGCCCAGATCCAATGTTTTTGACCACTTGTAATTACCTCAGACTCATCAAATTTCCGCTACTCCAAAAACCCACAACAGAGGAAGCCCATCTCCCCCCACTCTTCTTTGATATCAACCTAGGAATAGATAGTAGAGCTATGACTAGGTTAATGATGCGGGCCACTCTCCTTCCTTCCTTCTGTCTTATAGCTCTTAGAAAATATGAGTGACACCTGCTTCACAAGGTGTAATCACCCTTTCTTGTCAACCACTCCTCTGAAAGCTAAGGCCGTTATTAAAGAATACCTACAAAGTCGCACATTCTTATCTCAATGCCTGCGACCGCCCCATGATTAAATGGGTATGATATGCCTTGACAATTGTACTCCCTCTCTCATTCTCAAAAAAAAAAAAAAAGGAAAGAAAAGAAAGCAAAGAGAGAAAAAGCCACAAGGAAAGAAAGACAAGGTGACTGGAGAGAAAGACAAGAGCAAAAAGTAGCAAAAATGAAAGATGAATCCACTACTAAGCAAGTTAACAAGGAGAACACTTCACATGTGCTTGCAGTCTCCCTTCATTGTTATTGTGCACCACACTCACTGCATCTAGGGTTCTCCCTAGCCCCTTCCCCATTTCATACTTAGGGCACATCAAGGGCAGGACTTTCAGACCTGTCACCCTAAGTTTTGCACTGCACCTCCAATGACGCACGAACTGGGTCCTCAAGTGTGGGACATTCCCAAGGGCTTGCCCAAGGTTAGACCCATCTCCCAGTTCCACTGGCACGGGCACCATGCACTACGCAGTGAGACAGACACACCCCCTAGGAAGTGCACAACTTTTCTTGTAGGTTATGTTCGTGTTTCAAGAACTGGCTGCTTGGCTGAAGAAGATCATCCACTACATCTTCCAATGACAATGAATTTTTCCATGAATCGGACATGACTCCATTACTGCAACTTCAGGAGCTTCGCTGCTAAGGTTTAAATGGCTCAACAGATTTCATGTTGCTAGCCATCTGCCTGTTGATGGCTACCATGATTGAACCAAGTCAAGGTAGAACTGCCATTGCCATAGATGTTGGAACCTCATCGTCCAATGATCCATGCCCAATGCCTCAAGATCTACGAATCGCTTATTGATTCCACAAGCCTGAAGACCTTCAACTCAAAATTGAAAACTTTCAACTCAAAGACAAGGATCTTCAATCAAAGCAACGGATTTTCAAGGCAAACAGCATTCGGGGGGTTTCTCCAGAATAAATCCCTCCAATACCACCCTCCTAAGGGATTGCTTATTGCTTCAAGCGTTTTTGATACTCAAAAGACGATTGGCTACATAAGGGGCGCCACAACAGTGTGAAAGATGCCGAGTATCTTCATGAAGCCTAAAGCACGCCGGAATCTTTCCTGGTCATCGTCCTTAAACCCCATCACCTATCATTTACCCAACCACATTGGAAGCAGTGTCATCCACCTACCTGTTCCACCTAGCAGCCGACCTAACTAGCCACTACGTCCTTGTCACCCACATCTTCGGTGCATGCTACAGCCTGCTACCTACGACGGTGAGTGCCATGGGACTGGCACTCGTCTAGGAGGGGGTAATGTTAACCCCAGCATGAAGAAAGCAAAAGGAAATAAAAAAGGCGCAGGGCAAAGGCAGAAAAAAGGTAGCCCGACTGAAGAAAGAATAGGAGAAAAAGCCAAAAGTGCAAGGGCAACCTTAAAAGACCAAGGCAAATGCAAAAGGGGAAAGGTGCATTTTAAAATAAAAAGGCGCACCCTGAAATCTTGTAAAAGAGTGCCGGGCTCTCACCCATGCAATTTGTAAATGTAGACGGGCAGTGGAAAGGAATCTAGGAAGATAGAAGGACAATGGGAAAAAGGGCCTAGGCTACGGGGCCGGCCATGTAAAAAAGAGGAAAAGGGGATGACCGTCCAAAAGGGATTTAGGGTTTTGTATATAAAGTTGAAAAGTGAATGAGAAGCTCATTCTTGTGTGTGGCCAAAGCTTCTTCTTCTTCTTGTCTTGTTTCTTGCCTTCTTGCTTGTGCTTGAGAGAGGGATTGAGAGAGTGAGAGGGAGTGATTGTGTGAGAGTGAGGGATCTTGGAGAAGAAGCTCTCCATCTTCTCTCTTCATCTTCCCCTCCTCTCTTCTCTTCTCTTGTCTCGTGCGTGGCTATGGAGGATGAAGCTCATGGGAGAGGGATTGAGGTTGTTTGAGCTTGCCTCAAGGATCGTGGAGCTACCGGTGTGCAAGAAAGAGGAGGGTACTCGATCGAGCATCAAGGTAAGCTCACTACACCCGTAAGGTAGGCATTGTGCATCGGCTATGTGAGAGGTAGCCATGGCCGCTCGGTTCAAACACTTGAGCAATAAGTGGTCCGTAGGTCTCAGGGTAGAGCTTGTAGCTCCCCTTCATTCAACCCAAGAGTATTTAGTATGCATTTACTGTTATAAACTGTGTACTTTCAGCTCCAAAATTAGGCCAAAATCATAGCATTACATGTAGCTTCAATCCCCCAATCAATCGGGATGCAATAGGCATCAAACCGGTTATGTAGTCATGCCCAAACAAGCATAGGCATACAAATACATACTGTCTCAGACCTGAAATCTGTTGCAGAAGATTTTGTCATCAAAATTTGGCAAATCCGACATCACCATCGCGTTCGGAGCGTGTCAAAACCCCAACTTAGACTCTTACCTTGCTTGAATCGGATTCTGAATGCCCGAGATATGACAAAAAGAGTGATTTTTAGGTCAGATTTTGAAACAGGTGCAAAAAAAACGTGAGCTGAGTGGGGGGTCTGTTGTCCCACGTGTCAACAATGGGGCTCAAAGGGGGCACAAATGAGGGCCAAAGCAGGCCTACACCAAGCCTCAGCAAGCCTTAATAGGCTGGAAGCAAGATCCAGGTGAAGGAAGCTCCAAGAGGTGTGAGCTATGGCTGCCCACAACTTGTTTACAGCCTGTGAGACCTGTGAACTAAAGTAAAACTCTGAAATAATGAAGCAATACCTCAATGTCAATGCCCTGATGGTGCCTCAATAGGCCAGGAAGAAGTTCGGGAAGCTGGGGAGTGACAGGAGCTCAAGAGAATGAGCTATGGCTGCCGGGAAGGAGACCCAATGTGAGTGGGGAGTCGATGGGAAGTTGAGAATGCCATGAACCAAGCCCAAGAGTCGGGAAGCCGAGCTTTGATACCAGTTGAAAGGGAGAGAAGGACCAAAGCTTGGAATCGAGAGCTATGGCGGGAGAGCAAGAGCAAGAGAGAGAGAGACAAGAAATGAGAACTCCAACAGTCACGATGTGTGACCGGGCCTTCCTTTATTCAAACTGTCACTAAAAGAATAAAGAATAAAGTGATGGTGATGGGCGCCTGCCACTTGCAATGTGCAGTGGCGGTGACTGTCAGTGTAGTAATACACGGGAGGCTAGGCACAGGCGCCTTTACCCCCAACAATGAACATTTCGGCCATTTGACAACATTTACAGCCCCATGATGAGCTCATGCACCTTCTTTCCATCTTGGATCACTAATCTATGTTTTGTCTGGATGTGCCGTTGGAAAGATATTTGATTCCCCAAGTCGTTTTTATTATCCACAATTGTATCACAATCTCTACACGATCCACAAAGGGCTCTAAGATAGAGCTCTTGGAAGGAACAAAGAGTGCAATACCACCAATATAGATAAATCGGTTGCTTAAGTCAGAAAGTTGCAACTCTAAAGAGGTGCAACAATAAACCGAAGGAAGCAGACTTGGGCTCCTGATTTTAAGACATGAGCGATCATGAAGATTCAGTCCACCCTTGGATTGTTGTAAATCAGAGCAACAACCCACCTCTTATGGTGTAGATGAAGGGACTATTTCTTGTAACTAATCCATCACTTATCCAGTTACAGTTTTGTCTATGGCTTGCACTCTGGTCCTATTTGTTGAAGCTTACACCTCTCTTTCAGCAAGTCAGGCATTCTCTTGTAGATCTTCCCTCTTTCTTCCTTTAGTAGGCCAATGCTCTCTCAATGCCAATTTTCTATTATGAACATTGCATTCTCTTTGCTTCGTGAATCAACAAAGAACCAACCAAGCTACTCACACCCTTTTTAATCCTCTCTCCATCTTCCTCATGCAATCATGGCTATGGCCACCTCCATATCAACTTCATTTTTTTCTCCTTTTCACAATAGTAGGCTTCCTCCTCAAAAATCCATCCCCCCCCGGCACCTTCTATCTCCTTCTTATCCCTTCTTTTTTCAAATGCTTGGGATACTCTTTCTTTTGTAGGGTTCTTTTTGGATAAGCATCCTTCCAAGTTCTCTATTCGCACACTAGCCATGCATAGGCAAGAATATATATGTACATAAAATATGTATGTGTAGAAAAAATGTATGCACACACAAACAAAGATACACAATCACATATTTATGTGCTTATGCAGACACATGCCTATACAACTCTAACATACATCATTGAAAACACGTACATTTCAGAAACTTGCACACTAAGCATGTTATTAGAAATGTATATACATAACATCACATAAACATTGCTATATATATAAGAAAGCAAGTACATGCATTCCAACATGTAAGAAGCCTTATAATACACAAGTGCACATATCTACATAAATACATATACATAAGAGGCCATAGACCAAAGTATAGTCACATACATACATAAAAAATAATGGTCCTCTCTTTTCACCTCTCAATTTGTTGAAGGAAAGCATACACTCACCCTTTTCCCTCACAATCATCTCGTTACCATGTGAAGTTTGGTAGGAAACTCAAACCTCTCACTATCGCCCATTGCATGGGCTCCTACATGACCCTTGAATGTTCTAGGAGAAAATTATGCTTATGCACTGAAGAACAACATGCTCAAGCATAGATGCTTCAAAGAGAAGATATAACTGAATCATGGCACGCATATCAAAGCACTCGATTCTTACATATATATAAACATAGATGAATTGGAAAGGTTGTGCCTACATTGTAATGAGTGCTTAATGCATTTATGCAAACATAGTTCCTTGATTAACTTTGGGTCCTCTACACTCTAGAACCTCACTTTTCATTGAAGGAAAATAACTCGACTCCAGCCCCTCTCTCACCAACACTCTTAACTATGAGGATATTAATCATCAAAATCCTAACTTAAGTTGAGCTAATTACTCGTAGCCTCACCTCCCTTAACACTAGTCTTGTAATTTTCCACGAAAGTGGTTGCAAGCCATTTAACAAGCTTAGGTCCTAGTTTACTATATTTGAAATAACACGTGCATATGATACCCAAATTGGATGGGAGCTTACTAATATTGTAAGATGGTATAATAAAAGGTTTTGAACAAGTTTCAAGTGAAATTTAATCATCTACAAAAATTGGATTTTCAAAAGTGCATGAAAATTTGTAAAAATAGCACATATAGCAATGCTATTTTGAACTCTTTAAAAAACTTTACATTTCTTATCTTATTGTTATTCTCTTAGTGGAAATGCATGCTATGTACTAAATTATTTTCATGGAAGTTTTGGCTTGGTTTTAAAATTTTTTGAGATTTTTTAAATTAGAAGCACTAGAAGTTTATTAAAAGGTTGCGGTATAAAAGTCCCAATATAGTGTTCTAAAACAATTTGCAATGTAGTGTTTGTGATTCTTGTCCCCTTTTATGTGCATAACTTAAAGCTCAAGAAAACATATATTCTCTACTTTTGCTTAGCTCTTTGCATGCAGCTCCTTCTATTCATGTATATACAACATTCAATCTCAACAAAGAGTTATATACATTAGGAAATATCAAAGTAAAACAGAGATCCAAACTCCTAGTATATCAAGAGATTGAGTTTTATTTCATTATTTAAAAAAATGTGTAAACAATAAGAACACACATGTAGAAGGTCCCAAAACCTAGATTCTTAATAGTGTTTGTTGAGGCTTGTTACATGTTTGTGATGCCTTGAGAATATGTAAATAATGTAAAATTGGAATATATTATGAGTTGGTTCTAGTGTGATCATGTGTTAGAAAATAGTGTATGATGAGTATCATTAGATTGAGAGTTTTATACAGGTATATTTACATCTTCATTCTTGAATTTGCTCTGACTCTGAATGTGTACTTATACAAATTTGCACTTGTGTTTCCTTGTTTCTATTTATGTGTACTTGTATGTGTGGAGAAGTTTTATCCTTGATAATGTATAAATGTATGTAAAAAGGAATATTGTCCACTAACAACGGTATCTAGCCCTTCTTCTTTTGTCTCCTTAATGTTGCATGAGCCTTATAGCCTAGACCAACACATCCACAATGTCAGTATTGATATTATCATCCTCATGATCGAGATGGTAGCCCACTCTCAAGATCAAGCAGCACTTGCATGGGTGAGATGGCAACCAAGATCCATATCCATGACAAAAAAAATTCAATAATAGCATATAGACTTTATTATAAGAGCCTTTATTATATATTTTTTGACATTAGCCTCTCGAGCTATTTCACATGCCATCATCAACTTGTAGATTATTTATCTACATGCATGGGGTCCTATTATCATGAGGATTCACACGAGATTGCTATGTAAGCATCACAATATACCTCGATTTATGATAGATATACTTAATCTCATATCGTCAATATTCCACAGATATTGTAAGTGAAGCTCAAGCATTTATGATATCTCATCAACCTTCATGACAATGCCCCTACTCTTCAACCCCAACGTCTCACACTCCATAATAATATTCACAACTCCAAGGAAAATGCATACTACTTAAAGAGCAAAACCCTAGATAACTATACGAAATAAGAAAAAATCATTGCAAGTACCATTCGATTTTTGTTTGCCTTAAAGACACAAAACCATTTCCATTATCCCACACCTTGGCTAAGTTCACGAGTTAGCTCCACATCCATAGTCCTAGTCAAGTCTTTTGGAAAGACCTTTACAATGATAGTCCTAAGTGCATGAGTCAATTCGACATCCATCGTTCTAGTCAAGAATTTTTGGAAAGCCCTTTATAACGGTAGTAGATGTGATGATGACATTATTCAATTGAAAGTTTGGGACATCTAGTTATTTCTTGGACAATGATAGTCCTGAGTGCATGAGTGAGTTCTACATCCATAATCCTAGTTAAGAATTTTGGAAAGCCCTTGATAATGGTATTGGATGTGATAATGACATTATTCAATTGAAAGTTTATGATATCTAGTTATTTCTTGGAAGGGATGGAGGTGCATTATAATCCAACTAATATGCCACATGAGCATACCAATAGACACATGTGAACTACAAAAGGGATTATCTAATTGATTACTACAAATAGTTTAGTATACAATAAGAAAATATGATATTATTATTTATAAAAGAAAGTGCACTATAAGGGGATTTCAAAATCCATTTGAACATGCATAATATAATATCATATTAGTGCAGTGAATACACCCATATCTCAAGCTTACTTCACAAAGATAGTCTCAAGCTTGGTTCACAAATCCAATTAGTCAAGTGAAACTTCTTTGTTACATTATAAAATGAGAAATCTTATAATATTACATGACAAATATAATATACCAAGCACTACCTATAAGGAAATGAATGGCCATATCCTTAAAGAAGAGCACATAAAAGGTAAGGAAAGAGCTTGTCCTTGATTAAAAAGTAAGGTATTGCATTAATCTTATTGCATTCAACTTCAATATGTTAAGAATCCTTATAAATAAATTTTTATGGCATATTTTGAGGCAGATTTTGTTCCGCAAGTTTTATGGAGAATCCATTGATTGGGTAGGGACTTGTTGCATATGATATATCCTCAAAAGGATTGACAAATATCAATTTGAATTTTCTCACAAGATGGTGAAAAAATAAAAGCATCACCATCCGTGCAAAATCAATTCCAGCACATTTGTGTAAACCACCACCAAATGGGATGAAAGTGTATGGTTTGATGTTTGATCCATCAAAACGAGATGGTTGAAAGCTTGTAGGATTTGAGAAGTAACTCTCATCCATGTGGCACCGAGTGATACTAAGAAAAATCTGCAATTAAGCACATCCATGTAAGAAAAGAATCCAAGACTTGATGATGGTGGAATTTTCAAGCTATTTTTAAAACCTTGATGTTGTGATTTATGGTATTATGATAACTTTTCCAACAATAATAAATGAGTATCATTGTTTACTGAAGAATATAGTTGTGATAGAATGATTACCACCCAACCACATGGAATCTGAAATCCTTTGTATTCAAAGTCTTGAAGAGCAATATAAAAGACACCAAATGCTGGAGGGTGCAATCTCATAGTTTCTTGGATGGCATTCCAGGTATACCTCATCTTGTTCAGATCATTCCATGTCAATTGTTCACCATATCTTTTAGATTGTGATATTGCTAGTTGCTCTATTTGGAAGAATAAGAATTTATGTGTGAGTGAGTAACAAAAAACAATATGATATACACTCTCATTGCAAAAACATAGTTCTTCATGTGATGAATAAATCATCTCATAAACCAAAGCCAAAATATTAATGTACTCTATTATGTGGCTTGAAATATTGTTCTTGTAAACACCCATAATGTAGAAAAGTGGTCTTATTACATGCAATGGATTAATTTGCTACTCTCCTTTGTTGGTACACTACTAGAAGTATGCCAAAGGTAGGGTAATTCATACTAGAACGAGTATATTCTTACCCAAAAAAGTGGTTTTATACTAATAAAATAATGTTACTCATATTTGAAGAAACAATTAATGATAGAATGGTTAGAAAAGTGCATTAATCTCTTTTTCATAATCACACATTCAAATAGCAAAACGACATTTGAATTTTAATCATGCACAAAAATCATCAAACCATCAAAATTTCTACGTGTTTTTAATAGCAACACAAGTTTGACAACTCTTTGGGGGCAAACACAAGTTTGTAATAGCAACACAAAATTTCTACGTCTTTTTAATAGCAACACAAGTTTGACAACTCTTTGGGGGCAACACTTAAAGCTGGTCAAGCATAGAAAAAATGTTTATGGCCACTTAGATGACTAAAACTCTATAGTAATGGTAAGTAGCATAAATGAGGTATCCTATATCCCTTTCATGAAGGATCTGAGAAGTACTTTAGGGTATTCATTCATTCAAAAAATATTCATGTGATGTGCATTCAAGCATATGTAACCAAAATGCTTATATACCTTTTTTTGTTGGGGGGAATTTCATTGCTTTTATTAGTGGATGTATTTATACGTATAGTTTGATATCTTTTGAGTTCATTAGCCACAAAAGAATGCTTATGGATGCACCCTTACCCATGGCTCATGCATGCTTAGATACGTACAACATATGCACATTATAATTGGCCGTGCTAAGAGATAGGATGATCTTTGATCTTGATGTAGTAATTTGTGATAGTTTAAGGCAACATGGCTAATAATAGGAAAATCAAAGTCAAGGAGAATGGGGGATCTAAAAATATTCTTACACCCAATTAAGGATGAGTTGAAGATCGAAGCTGAATACTAAAGTATTATGCTATTGTGTGGGCTTGGACAAAACACTTTTCATTTTTCAATATCTATGTAGGCTTGAAAGAGAGTCATGTTATTTGTGGAAATGTTATCTCGGCTTCTCATCCTTGGTTACTATAAATGGCTTATTATCATAAGCTTCTGTTAGAAGGCATATTCGAAAATTGAGTAGCTTTTTTCCCAAAAGTCCAAAAATTCCCACAAATTCCAAATTAGAGTTCCAAATTTTAGTAAGCTCGATAAAAACTTTCAAGCTACACGAAAGCTGCTGTACTTTCTAGAAGTCACTCCACATCTATGACCATATCTAAGGATAACTTTTGAGCTATGACCTTCCACATCTTTTGTCTAGAGTTGGTTAGAATTTTCCCAAATATTAATGAACAACCTAACAATCCCACACTTTTGGTTGAGGTAGTTCACAACTTGGACTCTAATACATGTGAGATATGAACACCTCTCCTCTTGAGGAGGTCACTTATCTCCCCCTTTTTTTACCACTACTACGAGTTGAAACGGAAGGTTTCCACAGCGTTCAAACACCACAAGCCGAAGGTGATGGAGAAGAACCTTTGGCCCAACAACCCTCTTGGGAAAAACTTCGTCGGAGAGTTTGTATTCAGAGATGGTGAGCTGAACGTGAGTCGGATCGGATGGGTTATCTCTCTTATATGTAGAAATATAGATTTTTGATTTCTTTTCCCCACAAGTTTCGATTGCATTTTGCGCACGTCTATGTTCTTTCCGGGCATATGAAGGATTACCATTTGCATGCATCAATTTATCGAACAGTATATACATCACAAATTTTGGTACCTTTTAGAACCTCTCGGAGGTACTCGGGATGCTGCCATAAGTATTTGCAAGTGAAGACGATGGGCGAGTTGATGGTGTCTTGGCTTGCGAACAGGAGGGACAGCAGAATGTCGACGATTTCCTTGGTCGTGAAGGCTCTTCCGTTCTCGTCCTTAAAGGCGAGGAGAGAGGAGACAAAGTCAGGGCGCAAACGGGCGTCATCATCAGCACTCTGGCCGGCTTGTCGCTGGTGCACCATCTGGCCGAGGAGCTGGTGAAGGCGGGTGCGTGCGACATGAGCTCGGTAGTAGGCAGTGAAGGGGAGGTAGAGAGGGAGGCTGATGAGGCCGGCGCTGAGGGTGTGGAAGAGGCGGGCGACGGCGGTACTGGAGTGTGTATTACGGATGCGGTCAAGGCCAGCCAGGAGGGTCCCGCCGACATCAAGGGTCAGCGAGCGCACCATAGTGTAGAGAACCCCAGCCGGCCGGCCCGCCCAGTGGAGTGCCAGGTGTCGCTCCATGAGGGCGTCCGCACGGGCGACGGCACCCGTCCTGGAGAGGGCGTCGCTGCCGATGCCGGCCATGAAAAGGCGGCGGAGACGGCGGTGGTGGGCCGGATCGCCGGTGGCCACGAAGGAGCTGTCGCCCAGCAGCTTCACCAGTGTGGGCGGCCAGTAGGGCCCGACCAGCCGACCGTCGTTGCCGAAGAGGAAGCGGTTTGCCTCCTGCCCGTGCATCACCACCGTCGACCTCCCGAACAGCGACGTCCGGAAGACCGTCGATCCATGCCGCCGCACGCGCTCGTTGATGAACTCGTTCAGCTTGTTGCGCCTCATGCAGCGCAGGAACTGCAGCGTCTCGCCGAGCACGGGCAGTCCGGAGCTACCAGGAGGAGGCCGTGGGGGTGCATTGGCCTCATTAGAGCGCCAAGCCTGACGTGGATGCAGCTTAATGCGACGACCAAATAGCATAAGGATACGATAAACAAGCGGCAACAGAAGCACTGCCGTGATCAGCATCGTGCTGCTAACGTCGACGCCGAAAATCGCCGACTTGCTCACATCCATATTCGTTGGGTATGCCAGAAACCGATCAACGGGAGACGCACCTTTCTTCTTTCCTAGTCGGGGCTACCTAGAGCTTACAATCACCATAGCGCCCTGCCCTCCTTTAAATAGCACAAAACAAAGCTCAGTAGATCCAATTACATCAAAGACACGAAAATAGCAAATAGGAAGGACCTTGGAGTACACGAATGATCTTGTAAAAAAGTTTTTCTTCACGTAATAGTACACGTAGCAAGGTTGAGAGCAATTGTTTGTCGTGAAAGCTTGCATAAAACTTGGCATATTAACATTAGAGAGACATTTCACAAACCTACAAGTTGCTTAGAGCAAAGATTAAGTTCACACAAATTCAAATACCTCACTACCTTGCAAATGGGCATCAACTTCTTGGCCCACATGCATAATTACACAATTGTGCCTTTGTGCAACAATAATACAGCCTTTGTTCTGCACGATCATAATTTTCGATTTGCTATGCTTGATGGTATAGTCCATAATTTTCTCATAATTATCATTATAGATCCCTCTTAACATACACAAGCCACCTTTTACATGGCTTCAACACCACATGAAAGTCTGTTGGATACTATCAATCACACTTGGAGAGATGAAGTAGCTCAAAATACATACCTCCACATCAAAACATTCTATCTTGCACACATCACTTGCTTGCACACTTACATAGTATTATAATAATTCCAACTTGTTCAATGCCTTGGAAAGAGCCCTTCTTCTCCTTTACAATGCCCTCATTGACCTTGATTCTATAATGATGCCTTGATTGAGTCTTAGATAATAACATATCTTCTATACATATTACTTAAAGGTTTTGATGGGGTGCCCTGTGTCACCTGTAACGGCACCCCATCAAGTTTTGCAAGGGTGCTCTAGGGGTGACACGTGGTACCCTGCCGCTTCTCTTTCTCAAATGTAATGAAACTCTGTCATATTAGAAAAAAAAATTGCTTTTCTTTCTTTATCTCACTCAACCTATGTGACATGTTCTACTCCTCCTTTGTCACACTATGAAGTAGGCTAACTCTTTCTTCTTCTTCTCCTTTTTTCTCTAAGAGATCCCTCCCCCCAATCTCCCCTCTCTCTCTCCCCACCATAGGCTGTGTAGGACATCCCAGCTCTCTCTCTCCACAAGTGCACTACGAATCCAAATACACACACATGCTTCTCTCTCTCTCTCTCTCTCTCTCATCTAGTGTGGAAGAGAGAGAGAGAGAGAGAGAGAGAGAGAGAGCCACCTATTATCACTATTAGTGCGTCCCCCTCCAAAAGCCAACCATGGGACCTTGTGTGAGTGTTTTTAACAAAAGAACTTACCTTCATGAAAGTACAATTCCAAACTCCCTTCAATATACTATCATTGAAGTCATCATGCTCAAGTTCTTAATTTGGACAATATGTACATTCATGCTACATTGAAATTTTCATGATACAATGTTGGACTTCTTGTGATTCTCTTGAGTCTTGCGAAAGAACCCATTTAGGTTCAGTTAAAGAAATCAATAAAACCTTCCTACTCAAAACTTATAATATAAGGGTACATGCTCTTGACAAGAGATGTCACTGATGTCATGGAGTATGCCTCATAACAAAATTTGATCTACATGGGTTATGCCAAAAATTTATTGTACAAAATTGATGCCACTCACAAAAAGCCTATAGCTTCTACCAGTTAATTAAAAGTGATCAATTATAATAGTTTATTATAAGTATAATAAATTAATTAATGATTGTAATTATAATTATAATATCTTATTCAATTATAGCCCATTATAATTATAATATTTGATTAACTTCTTTTAATTTAATTAGTCACCTAGTTGGTTGCCAACGATGATAGGTGTTAGCAGTATTAATGGAACAACAATTCAAGGGTTGGAAGATGTGTAGGTAGGTACATGGTGTCGAAAAAGACTAATGCGCATAGTAGTTTGTGAACTGCTATACATTGTCATGATCTTTTGCCCACCTAGCGCTTTGTTATGCTAACCCCTTCATGGCCTCCTAGGTCCTCAAACCTATTTTTTAAGCTAAGGACCCCTTCATGTTTCATTCCATGGGCCTCACCCTCACTCCTTCCACCTTCACCAACCTCTTCTAAATTATGAGCCTTGCCACACGCACCAATAAGTCCTTAATGGGTGAATGAGGAGGACATCACAACCATCTTATAAGAGGGCACGATAGTGACTCATTTTGTTATACCTATAACCTATAAAGGAGTGAGGCTTAATATGTGATGGATATTGTTTCAAAAGGTGTAAACACATAGCAAAACTAAGCAACTTTTGAACACATGAAATCTTTGGTGGCTATATGTAAAAAGATTTCATGCTAATGTTAGGTCTTTTAGAAACATACATATGTTGATTGACAAATATGGCATGCATTCAATTCAACATAGAGTAATGTTCATGAAATGGCTCACACGTACATAGAAGTATCCTTATAATACCAAATCCCTTTTCAACTCCACTTCAATAGGCACATATTGGAATATGGACCCTCAAATGCATATGGGAGGCATTAATCCACTTTGCATTATTGCCAACTCCTCAATGTGAATGGCCTCATAGAGTCACACACTCCAACCAATAGTAGCTCATTGAAAATGTTGTGGGATAGCAACCTTCAATTCTTAACATTGAGCAAGATCTTAGTTGGCAGACATGGCCAAACATTCTATTAAAGATGTTACAATGATTGGAGGTTTTCACAAGATGAAATATTAAATATTTTTTTGAACATCTCTCTCTCTCTCTCTCTCTCTCTCTCAAAACATTTACTCAGTTAGTTTTTTATGTAGTTGATAATAAGTTAGTTAATCTTGAACCTAGTTGCTCAATTATAATATATTAACTAGTTAATTAATGTAGCTATTAATAAGTATGTATTTTCTAACTTTATATATTTTTAATCTCTTAAAATATATACACTTTTTAATAATATTTTTATGTGTTCTCTGTACTCTTGTACACTCCCTAAAATTTCAAGAAGTTTTTAATTTAATCTAGGTTATTTTTAATGGTGTGTTGACTTATTTATTTTCTTTTTAAAAGTTCGTTGGCTATCATTTATACATATATATACTCCTTTTAATTTTAAGAATGTATGTAAATATATAAATTTTTTAATGTATCTTGAAACATATAAAATTTTGATGTTGAAAAGGATTTGTTTTCTCTCTTCCTCTCTCTTTCTCTCAATTTTTAAGTAGCTATTGATTAGTTCATTTATGTATTTATATGTTCCTTTTTTATGGTCTCTCTACAAAAATCTAGTATTTTTGGATAATCCATGCAACTCACACTAGTACTAATGGCTCAGATCACATTGACTCTCTAGATCAATAAAGAAGTCAGATGATGATGCATTCCATACTTTTTCACACTGTGTCCTCATAACATCATGATATCCACCCCCTCTGAACTTGCACATCCTCCGGTATGTGCCAAAATCCTAGTTGTCACTAGATTTTGAGTCCTCATCATTTGCAACCTTATCCTTTGCTTCTTCATCTTCCATATCTTCCTAGCTAGCCCCTGTATCATGGCCACTATTTTCTTCCAATTCTGGCAACTCATAGGCAGTAGATTCCTGCCTTTTGAATAATTTGATTCTTTTCCCTGCTACCAGAAGTTTTATGGCTATCCCATCCAGCTTATTTAATGCATAAGTAGCATTATCAAACACCTATCTTACTACATAGGGTCCAAACCATCTTTTGGAAACTTTACGCATGGCACTATGCTGGTTATCTAAACTGCTATCATAAACCAATACCCAATCCCCATCTTGTATGGTTCTTGGTCTCAGTCTATGTCTTTTGTCAAACCGTTTCTCGTTCTGTATCCTTGCTACCCTTAACTTTGCAATTGCTGCCTCTATGTCTTCTGACTTTCTTTCCAATTGTCTAATGCGTAAGGCCAACAACTCCTCTCGATTCAACTCCTCCTCCCAAGGTAACACACTCCATGTGATTGTCATCTCTTCTATCAGCATGATAGCTTTTTGACCATACATCAACTCTACAAGCATATATCCTGTAAAAGCACTATGAGTTGTTCTGTTGGCCCACAAAGCATAAGGGAGCAATCATGGCCACTCTTTTACCTTCTCTCCATATGCTTTTGCCAATGCCTTCACAATAGGTGGATGACCTCTTTCACTTTTTCCATTTCCTTTAGGGTTATAAGCTGAAGTTAAAGCAAGCTTTATCCCTAACCGTGCAAAGAAATCATGAGCTTCATCTGCATCCAGCTCACCCCTATCTACTGTAATTTTTCCCACACAGCCATGTCGACAAAAGATCTCTTCTAAGAGAAAAGTACATACGACATTTGTCGTCTTAGTACATAGAGCTCTCCCTTCCACTTGATTACTCAAGTCTTCACGAGCAAGCACAAGGTACCTCATTTGCCAAAGACCTATAAGCATTGTAACCAAATCCACCACCCACTTAAAATGAAGAGGCAATGGATATGTGGGTTGCAATCCATCCCGATGTCTCACAACTGAATACATTTGACATGTCGTACATGTTTCCACAAAGTGAGCAACATCCTTATACATACCCTGCCACCAATATATTTCTTTGATCTTTGTAAAAGTACCCCAAACACCTCTATGACTAGCCCACAAGCTTTCATGAAATTCTTGCATTACTTTTCCTTATGAAGCTCAGTCACCCAAAACTCGCAATGGCATGCCCTATTTCTTTTTAGCATGTTTTCATAAGTATCCATCTTTAAAAAAAAATCCATAGGCTTTCCTCTTGATATTCTTAAACTCCTCATCTAACCATTCATCTCTCTTTGTTAATGTACTGAGATATTGACCAATTCTCAGCCACTCTTCTGCATTTTTGTCTTCCAAAAACACTTCTACACAAGATACAAAACATCTAAAGTGTCTTCTCTTTGTTGTCCAAGCTTCTATTAATGCTGTAGCAACACCTTGCATTGCTAAATTCACTCTCGCAACATCATTTTCAGCCATAAGAAAGTCATCTTCTTCCTCCTCATCCATCATCCCATCTTCATTCTCATAGTGTGCTCGAGATAACATATCTACCACTGGGTTATCTCTTCCTGCAATATGCTAAAATTCAAGGTTCAAAGATTTGATGTATGCAATCCACCGGAGCATAGCAATGCCTGGAGTAGCACAATTAGTAATCATACCCAATACCGGCAAACAATTGGTCTCAATGACTATATGAGCACCCATAAAATACTCCTTATCACATTTAAGGGCTGTCACAATTTCCCATAATTCTCTTTTAACCTATGGATATCTTCTCTGTTGTTCAATCAATACTTTAGCACAAAAGAAAATTGCATATCTTTGCCCTTCCTCATCATCTTGCCCAATTGCCCATCCAATCCCGATTGGGCTTGTATCAACAGTAGTAATGATAGGCTTTCCATGTGAATAGTCAGTCTTCCTCAATGTAGGAGCAGATTTTAAGAGTTGCTTCAATTTCTTCATTGCTTTCTGATGATTCCTTTCCCACTGAAATTTCTGACCTTTCCTTAGAAGCTGATAAAGAGCATCGGCTGCATGTGCAAAGTGAGGAATCCATATCAAATAGAACACACATGCACCCAAGAATCTACGCACCTCTGATACATTCATGCATACATCTTGCATTCTATCAATCCCATCTATTTTTTCTGGTGATGGCCTTTGCCCATAAGGCCCACACATATGCCCAACAATCAAAACCTCTTCAACTCCAAAGACAGACTTTTGTCCAGAAAGAGTTAAATGCACCTCTTCTAGACGTGTCAAATCCTCTTACAATCCACAATATGGTCTGCAAAAAACTGTCTACATCCATGAGCATCCATCTCTTCATTCTTTTCATTCACTGCACACCCTTTGATTGGAACACCATCCAAGAAGGGCATTGTCAATTGTGGTATAAAATCCCTGAGTACCTTATTCATAGCATTTGTCATGTCTGCCACTGAGTTTGTTGCACCCTGTGGGAGAGTACACATCCGTACTAACCCCAAAGGAGTCTTCATGGTTGTGATATTCCTGCTTTCAATTGCAAGCTGAAATTGATCATAACCCAAGTAAAGATCACCCAAAGAATAGATCGCTCTGCCTGCAAAAGCCTCTGCAAATTCATCAACCACAGGACCTGCACCCACATTTCTTATGGTCACTTTATTGACCGGTTGCATGTCTTGAATAAATCTCAAAGCCCCATTCTTTTTGGGCATAATAAACCAACGATTTGAGTAAGGGGCTGAAGAAGGCTCCAAGATCTTCATGCGAATCTTTTCATTTAGCAAATCCATCAGCTTTGGCAAGTAAGCTTTAGGCACTGGATTAGGCCTCAAGTTCCATGGTACATGTGGCACAATAAATATAACCATAGGAGAGACAACATTTGGATCCACACAACCTATTTCACTTGGCTGAAATGCAAATGCCTTCCCATGTCTAGCCAACATCCGCATAAAACAGTCTCTCTTAGCATGTAAAAGAAACCCTTCTGCACCAACTTTCAATTCCTGTAATGTTTCAGATGTAAACTGATGACCTATATTTTTAGGATCCCATAAGCTTGGCTGCCTTGACACTTTTTCATACATACCCTCACTCTGTGGTGGAAGTGGCAAAGCAATTGGTTTCACTTTTTTGTCAACTGTCTTGTACTTTGTCTCCACAAGTGCTTCATCCCATTGTAATCCTTCCTGCTGAGCAAACAATGCTATAACATCATACATATCCAAAGAACATACCGACAACACTCTGTTTTAGCCTCATTTTCTGCATGTATAGTTGCTGAAATTTCAGCCATAGTGTCAGTAATATTCAGCCCATAAAAGATGCCTGAGATGCCATCATTTTCAGCTAACATCCCCAATGCTCTCAGTCTCTTAATAGCCCATTTCATAGATATGGGTTCAGCCCTACATATAGCTTCCATAGGCTTAAACCAACATGAACTGTTTGCTGTAAACTGAGAATGACCACTAGTAAATACATGCTTCATTCCATCAAGAGGAGAGTACACCCTTTGAACAACACTACTGTAGCCCTGCATTACAGCAGTGCTTAATAAAAATCAAGGTCTTTGAATTCCCTTCCATTTGGAACCAAAGGAAACTCTCGAAGCATATCACAATTTCTAGGATGATTAACACAAACAGTAAGAAATTGGACTGCTTTCCTCCCATCTTTGCTTCTGACTCTTGCATAAGCAAAACCATCATCAAGCCCCTTTGTTTCCATACACACTCCTGTAATATAGGGCTGCCCCAAAATCACTGCATATGAGAAATTATCTTGCACAAAGAAGTGTTGCTCTTCATATACATTACCAATCGTCATGTTTACATTAGGACATGCAGCATAGAGCTCCCCTGAAGAATTATTTGCAGCCCTCATTCACCAACCATGATCAGTGTCTACAGGCCATGCACCATTTTCATACAATCCACGCTCGATGACATTTATCTCAGACCCATGGTCAAGTAAAGCAACACAAGGAGTTTCACGCTCCCCTATTTTCACTACCGTTTCAGTGGTAGCTCTAGCCCAATGATTTCTTGTGTAATGACTTCGAGGAATAAATCCTAGAGTCTCTTCTCCATATTTGTAATATATTATATATATATATATATATAAAATTTTACGCCTTCGTGGTGGTGCATTGGGCTGGATCTTCGAGGGGGGATAGAGGGGGCCAGCGAGCTCCTTGCTGGAGCTTGCTCAGGCCCCTCGCCATGCAAGCGGATAGGCAAGGCGGGGAGGATTCCCTCCCCTCCCCTATATAACGAGGGAGGGGCCGTAGGTACAGGGACACACGAGAGAGGAGGCGGGGAGATTAAGCCTCTTGCTGCTGCCGCCGACATCTACAGTGAGGAAGGACGGAAGGAGATACGCCGCCGCCCAGCTTCGTGTGCTGCCGCCTGATGCTGTCGCCATCACCGCCGCCTGCAGTCCATTTTCCCCCCAATTTGACGCCGCTACGATTCTTCCCTCCCCCCACGTGGCTCCTAAAACCCCCACAGAAGCTTCAAGAAGCTTCTAAGGGGTACCACCTCAAGCCCCCCTTCCTGTGCTTTCTCCCTTTCACCCCCCCCGGTTTTCTTAAAACCCATTCACCCCCTCATATCCCTTCCACTCCATAAATTCTTTCCCCCTCCCCCGGGTTTTTGAAACCCTCAAGTTCCCCTTTCTATACCCTTCCTTACCCTTTCATTCCCTCCTCATTTTAACCTTTAGAAACCCTTTGCCCCCCTAGCATCCCTTGAAAGCCACCTTAGCCCATTTCCCTTGACCTCAAAAACCCTTAATCCCCGTGCCTAAATCCATAAGTCCCATCTTGTGTTTGAAACCCCGTGTTTTACCCCTCATGTTTCTTTTTTTTAATACACCCCTAAGCCTTTCTAAACCCCGTGTTCCCTTTTACTTACACGCCTTTTTTCCCATACTATAAACCCTCGTGCTATCTTTCAAAATTTTCCCCTAGGTTTGAAAAACCCCTAAGTCCTTTCACTCCAGTGCCCAAAAGATGTCCCAAGGGCTTTCATAGATGTTGTGAAGCCACACTTACACATAACCTTTCACCATGAATTATATCCTATAAACCCTTTTTCTCTAAAGCTTTATAAAACCTTTCCCTCTACGAAGAAGCTAAGATTTCAGAGGTCTTATTATCCCTCATCGTGGTCAACCTTTTTAAACGACTCCTTGCCTCGAAAGAGAGACGGTGGAAATCCGAAAGAAAGATTAAAAGCTGCCTTCACATTCGAACTGTGATGCCGCCTAAGAAAGTCCAAGGAGTAGCTACGGGAGGGCCATCTCCCGGTATCCATGTGGATATCTCACCCCAAAACCAGGTTTTTCCTTCTTGGTTTTTAATTGATTTTAAGTCAATCATGCAAAGATGAATTGTTAGGGATAGGATATATTCTTCCGAGTTTATTTACGATGAAGGAGTTTAGTCTAATTGAACAAATGATAATTTATAGAACATAGTTTCCTTCGAATAGCATCATGCATTATAACAAATTACGAACAAGATTATCTACTTACTATAGTAGTATATTTCAGTTAAATCTTGAAGGTATAAAAATTGCATCTTGCACCATTAACCCTATTCTTTTTGCAACGAATCATCATGAAATTCATGAAAGGTTTTTTTACGTTGCTCGAATTACTAGGAAGTTATCATTGCTAATTGTATATCTTAGCAAGGAAAAGATTGTTATTTGGCATGAGTTTCGTTTGCAAGGAAAAAGGAAGATTAAATTGAAATTACCTACCTCAAAGCAATAAAGTTTAGGACTGAAAAATCAATCACAAGGATAACAAATCGTGTCGAGGTGATCTCAATATTACCTTCCAAAAGATAACCAAATCAATCTAAACTTAGAAATACCATGCTGCAAAATATGCCTTGGGAATGATTTAAAGACCAAAGAAACGTTTATACCTTAAGCACTTGATTGCCTTCCCTGATTGTAGGGTCAATTAATTCGTAAAGGTAAAAGAACTAGGGTTGTCCCTAAGGTTCTTAAAAAGAGACCCTAGGTCCGACATATGCCAGCTTAAAGAAACTAAAACGGATTATTTCATCGCAGGACTTGCGCAGCAAGTACGAAGTCAAATAGTCTTGTGATTGATTCACAAGAAGAAAGGGTAAATACCCTCAACAAGGAAAGCAGATCCTTACACAAGTTATCTTGCAAAAGGATGTATTTTTTTGATATCCTTCTAAATAAGGAAAGTAAAAAAAAACGGAATCTAAAGTATCCAATGAACTTTAGGGTTGACCAAGCTGGGTTAATAAGGTACGCCCTAACCCAGAATATAAGGGATCTTGCCAAGTTGCAAGACACCTTGGAACGAGTACTGATGCATTCGAAAGGAAAGAATCATTCCTTAGCAGTTTGCCAACAACAAGATCAGTTAATGAAAGTGTTCGTGCTTGCTAGAGAATTTAGAGCACTGTTTGATTTATGAGTTATAAATTAAATGAATATATACGCTTCAGGTTGAAGGCCTGAAGGGAGAGGCAGTTTCAATTACCCCCGACTGCCTGCCTGACCCTAACCAAGGGGGTTGTTGACCGCGCCGAGAACGTAGACCGAACCCATCACGAGAGGTCTCTCCATTGAGCTCTACTTGGAGCAGGAGGACGCTTGGGTGCTAGGGGGGTCTGGCCGTAAATCCATCGCCTTTTGGGTCCTGCATAAGAGGCTAACGTGACTCGAGATTGGATCTCGAGGCCCGCATACTAGTTTACGGGCGGAAGCTTGGAATAGTGATCCCTGTGGATTACTGGATAGCCTTCGGGCGGATTATGGACAAGCCTACGAGCGGAAACTCCTTGTATTCCAAAGATAAAAATGATGATATGTTAATAAAGAACTTGTTTGATATTGTTTTTCTATGTCACGTGATAAGATTACGTAAAGGAACCAGTGCTTAATACATTAATTAAAGAAGCTGATTGTTATATGTCAAATTAATGTGTTAGATAATTACATAACTAAAACAAACCAAGGAAAGTGCGGAGGATGGGGCATGGGTCCGTCCTACGGATGGGTGGTCCCGGTTAGCCAGAACTTTTCTCAAAATCGCGAAGAACAGCGAGATGATCGTCAAAGAAAATGAATAACGAAAGCAATGACCTAGAGTTATGTCTTAACCGATTTACGTTGTTTTAGGGGAACGGAATGGGACTATGCCTTATGGCAGAGAGGTTGAGCTTTGCATCCCTCTCGTTTCCCATTCTCCTTGAACCAAGTGCAGCGTGAATCCGCTTCGGACCTGGCGTTTTTGCGTAAAGAAGTTTGCTTGGGCCCGACGCTAGTTGCCGATAGATAATGGCCAATCAAGAAAACCCTAATCCTAAGTGGGAACGGCCAGAATAATTTCGCTATATGGCAGGCGCGGAAAGACCTAGATCGCAAATCCCGTAACATTCCATGGGAGTGCCGGGCAGAGCTTTCTAGACATTCTTTCCGATGGACTGCTAAGACGTGTCCTGGATGATACCTAGTGGACACGTTACAATATTGTTGCATTTGCCTTACTCCACCATGCATATTACTACAAGACAATGCATTTTCAACCACTTTCTTCTCTTTTCCACATGCTGTCCAGTGATGAGTAGCATCCTGCATAGGTAATCCAATACTTACTTCATGCTCATATTCAGCTTGAATACCCAACAAACCAGTTTCCTCTCCAAATTGCAGTAATGCACTAGTGGTATCACCAAGAAACTGATGCTTCCTTTTAATTATGTCAATGATCTCATCATGAAATTCTCGCTTGGCAATGCCAAGCACCTCTTCGAAGGTAAATTCCACTCGACTATTTAAGATCCATTCTTCAAGAACCTTCTTAAGATCTATGGGGCTGTCTCAATGTCAGATTGCAACTTATATCCTGGTTGCTTGCCCTTATTTTTTCCCTCTTGTTTGTTAGCCTGCTTTTGCTCCTGACTGACTTCTTCCATAGCATGCTCGGGAGGTAGCTGATTTGCAGCTTTAGGCTGATCCACACTTCTTCTTGTCATTCTTTTAGATATCCCTACAATATCTTCATCTCTTTTTCGTTTTTCTTGCACAAGTACATCCGTGTTTTGTACCTTTGCTAAATATGCATACACTGAATATGCATCTACTGGTGATTCCCAACCAGTTATGCCACGAATGTCTTGCCCTATATGAGACATTTCACTATCAGTGGCCTTTTTCTTTTCAGATGCATGTAAAGCATGTGTCCATATTTTAGCCTTTGGACCAACCATCACTTGGCCATGCATTCTATCCAATTGTAGACCAAAAGGAGAAGCATGTACCGTCGCATAAGCATTTCAGACAGCCAAGTCTTCCAACAACTTCTGCATACCTCCCTTTCCAAAATTCAAAGCAAGAGGCAATCCCATTTCTTGTACATGGATCTTGCCATCTTTCCAAAAGATAAGCTGTCATGCCAAGGCCTCCTGATAGGCAGTACAATCCTTTCTCTTGTGCTGCAAACTGTCACACCACATACATCTTTTTCCGGGCTTAGGGGCTACTGCCCGTCCCCTTTCCTCTTGCCCTTTTTTGTCCAATTTTGCAACCTTCAATTGAAGATCCCGCATCCCTTTGACCAATTCATCCAAGACATCTTCCCTAACAGAGGGAACAATAGCAGGTACAGCCATAGGGTTAGCCATAGAAGTGGGTGGCTTACTACATACTTCAACTGCTTTGCCTGTAACAATGGGAAAGCTAGAGACATGCAATCTTTCTCTTCTTCTATGCTTCTTCACAAGTGTAGTAATAGCTTCCTTGACATGTCTCCACTCTGTTTTCAAACCTGTCTCTGTAGTCTGATCCTCTCAAGCTTCTCTTGAAGCTCAGGATCAGTTGCCTGTAGAAACAATTCAATTTTCTGACTTGCAAGAGCTTGTTGTTCTGCGAGATCCAACTGCTCAAATCAACTTTCAAATTCTCTTAACAATTCCGTAGCCACAAGACCCTTATTGGGTTGTAAAGCCCACTCTTGAAAAGTCTTGCGCATAATCAAACTGGTGTCCTCAATGTAAAATTCTTCCCTGAGTGTCTTCTTGAAGGCTACCCAATCTGCATCCTACAAGTATAATTCAGTAATATGTGCTTTCAGTCTATGAATAGTAACATGCACAAAATACCGGCTCCATGCAGATGGAGCCACTCCAAAAAATTCCATCTTCTGAGCATAGGTATATACATATGCAGATAGATTCTTGCCATTGAATAACTTTACCTCACGCTCAATTGTTTGCAAAGCATTCATCATAATACTTTCTGTTTGAGCTGAAGCTTGCATCACCTGTTGTTGTTGTTGTACCTGCATAAGCATATTCATATTTTGCACCAACTGTTGCAAAACATCACTAGAGAATGTATTCGAAGATTCTTCCATCTTGTATTTTCTTCTTCTGACGACCTTTCACGTCGGGTTCACCAATATCGGAGGGGTTTTTGTCGAAAGGTGGAATCCACTGGGGATCAAAAGTAGAAGAAAGTAGAGATAGGAGATGGAAGAGAAGATAGAGAATACCCAAGTGGTAAACACGAAAAAAACAAATCACAATGAATTGAATCAATATCTATTGAAAGAACCTGGAATCTTCGCACTACTCAGAAGCAATCTCCAAGCATTTGTTCTCTTGGAGCTCCTTCGTAGACCAAAAACGTGGTTCAAAAAAATCAGCTCTTTCTCTATTGTCCAAAACCCAAATCTGATGGCTCCGTTGACTTCGAAAGGGGGATAAAACCATAGGACACCTGCTCACGGATCTCCCAAATCACTTCTTCTTCTTCTTTCAGTTCAATCTGCAGTTTTTAGCCTATTTACAGTGATCGCGACGCGTGCGATTTTGTTAATCTGTTTTTTTAATGAAAAATATCCTAATTGGCTGAAAAAGCCACTAGCTTTTTGCATGCCATCCTAATTTAGAAGCTTTTTCTAACTTTTTCGGATTTTTACAATATATAACTAAAATTATCCAAAAATCTAGTATTTTTGGATAATCCATGCAACTCACACTAGTACTAATGGCTCAGATCACAATGACTATCTAGATCAATAAAGAAGTCGGATGATGATGCATTCCATACTTTTTCACACTGTGTCCTCATAACATCACGACAACGCAGACATAGTCAACCTGTTGGCAACCCAATAGTATCCCCTTAGTATCTCTAGCTGTGAGAAGAAGAAGCTTGTATTGTAATCAACCCCCTACGCCCTATTAGGTGGTGCTCTATCCAAGAAAGGCAAAGACGAAGTATTCCGTAGATGTGTTGTAGGAGAAGAGATTGGAATACTGCTAAAATCATGCCATGATGAGCCCTGTGGCGGTCAGTTTATAGGAGAAGCGACAACCAGAAAGGCTTCACTTGTTGTAGGATATTAGTGGGGCGGACCCTCCGTAAGGATGCCTATGACTACACAAATGTTGTGATGCTTGCCAAAACAGATGGGAAAGCCTACCAAACCTAGCACCATGCCACTACAACCCATTATTCTCTTAAAGCCATTCGAGAAGCATGGAATTGACTTTGTGGGCCCTATTGATCTACCAATTAGAAAGAAACAAAACAAATACATCTTGGTCTATTTAGACTACGTGACAAAGTGGTGTGAAGCCAAAGCTCTCAAGCGGGATGATGGCAAAATCGTGGCTCTGTTCCTGTATGAGAATATCATCACCCATTTTGGTAGTCCCCTAGAGCTCATAAGTGATAGAGGTACTCACTTCCTTAACAGGATTATGGAATAATTGCGAGAGTTGTACAAGATATGCCATTTTAAGTTCACACCATATTACCCAAGAGCCAACAACCAAGTCGAAGTTACCAATCGCATCCTCTGCAACGATCTTGAAAAGGACGATTGTCGCACATCCTCGTGATTGGGATGATTGACTTACAGAGCCCCTCTGAGTGTACAAAATCTCCCATAAGACTGGTATAAGACAAACCCCTTTCCATTTTAAGAATGTATGTACATATATAATTTTTTTAATGTATGTTGAAACATATAAAATTTTGATGTTTAAAAGGAATCGTTTTCTCTCTTCCTCTCTCTTTCTCTTAAATTTTAAGTAGCTATTGATTAGTTCATTTATGTATTTACATGATCCTTTTTTATGGTCTCTCTCTACATACATACATACATACATACATACATACATACATACATACATATTTATTAATTTATAATTATTAATATTTTATATATGAATATACTTAAAGTATAATATTAACATGCATTTTAATTATTTAATAACTTGCACTTGGCCCTTATGAGAGTAACAGAGAGAGATCAATATCCCTATACATAGCTCCTTTATGTACACATACATACACATATATACATTTAAAGAATTATTAGTTAAAAACTCATACAAGAATATATATATATACCTTAGGTTTAACATAATATATACATTAATATACATGTGAGTGATAAAAAATTATGAATTATATTGTAAGTATGTAAAAATGATGTATAATAATAATAATAATACATAATTCATTAGCATAATAATTATAATATAATATACAATTACATTCTATACTTGTGTGTATATGTGTGTGTTAATATACATATATATGCCAATATAATTACATTAATATACCTTAATAATGTGTATGCATACCTTAATATATGATATTTTATATATTACTTACAATTATGACATGCATATATCATATATATAATTATGTATATAGTAAGTATATTAATATTAATAACATACATAACTGGCTAATGCTATCGAAGCATTTGTGGTTAAAAGTCTACCGTGAGGGTAAGAGACAAGAGGGTGAAGGGAGATTCAAGGAGTGGAGTAGATTGAAGAGAAGGGGTTGAAAGAAAGAGAAGATATGAAATAATACTCACATAAAGAAATAGAAGACGTAGAATAATACTCATAGAATTGAAGCCTGCTGTCAGTTTATTTCTCCATTATGAGGAGACAAATCTCTTGTACACAAAATAATACCTTCATCTATGTTGCTCAAATTGCCAATTTGATGCCTCCATTGGCTCCAAAAGGAAGGTAAAATACCAGCATACCTGGTCAAAATTTTGCCAGATCACTCCTTCTTCATCTCCCACTTCGGAGTGTTGTTCACTGCTTGAAAACAGCGATTGCGATGCACACGATTTTTTCCATCTCTCTTTTTACATAAAATCCTCACATATGGCTAAAATCTACATGCTTTCTTTTGCATGTCATGCTAATCTAGAAGTTGTCTACAGTTTTTGGATTTTTACAAGAGATAATATCTAAAATATCATAAATTGGCTACACTTGTCCAAAAAAACTAATATGTTTGAACCATGGACACTAACACTAATGTCTAAAATGGCATTGGCTCTCTACATCAATAAGAAAGATGCACTTTAGAGTTTTTCACATGGTGTGTGCATAGTGGGACGACATCCACCCCCTCCTAACCTGCACATCCTCTAGCATGTGCCAAAGTCTTATGGATCTGCAGTGTTAGAAGAAGTATCCTTTGCCATGTCAATGTCTTCATCTTCTACCTCTTCTTCTTCCATATTCTCATGTTCATGCTGAGTATCTGGCTCCTTCAACTCATATGCTGAAGACTCCCTATGTTTAAAGAGTTTGATATGTTTTCCAGCCACTGGAATCCTTAGAGTTGTCCCATCCATCTCATTTAATGCATAGGTAGCATTGTCAAAAACAAACCTTACCACATATGGACCAAACCACCACTTTGTTATCTTCCAACTTGCACTATGCTGATTTTCTAAGCTACTGCCATAAATTAGCATCCACTCTCCTTCTTGTATAGCTCGTGGTTGAAGTCTATGTCGCTTGTCAAACCTCTTCTTGTTCTTGATCCTTGCAGTCTTTAGCTTTTTCATGGCTGTCTCAATGTCTTCATGCCTTCTTTCTAACTTTCTAATGCGTAGGACCAACAACTTTTCTCTATTGAAACCCTCTTCCCATGGTAGAACACTCCAAGTAGCAATAGTCTCCTCAATACACATGAGATTGGTTGTTGTTCATACATTAATTCAGCAGGCATATACCCTGTAACTGCTCTATGAGTGGTCCTATTAGCCAACAAAGCAAAGGGTAACATTCTTGGCCGTTCTTTCATCCTGCTCTTGCATGACTTTGCTAATGCCTTAGTGATAGGCTGATGACCTCTTTCACTTTTTCCATTTGCTTCAGGATTGTAGGATGAAGTTAAATCCAGCTTGATACCCAATCATGAAAAGAAGTCACGACTCTCATCCACATCCAATTCTCCTCTATCAGCAACCACTTTACCAACACAACCATACCCGCAAAAGACTTCTTCCAATAAGAACCTGCAAACTGCTTGAGTAGTCTTTGTACTAAGAGCTCGACCTTCCACTTGATTTGTCAAGTCTTCTCTTGCAAGCACAAGATATCTCATATTCCATAAACCTGTAGGCATGGTAACCAAAACAACTACCCATTTTTAATGCATAGACAATGGATAGGTCGGTTGCAACCCATCTCTATACTTTACCATGGAATACATCTAACAGACATTGCATGATTCCACATAATGTTCCACATCTTTATACATGTTTTGCCACCAATACTTCTCTTTGGTCTTGGCAAATGTGCCCCAAACTCCTCTATGTCTAGCCCATAAGCTTTCATGAAACTCTTGCATCACCTGTTGTTGAGAAGCCCTATCTCCCAAAACACGTATTGGAGCTCCTCTCTTTTTCTTTGCATGCTTCCATAAACATCCATCTTTTAAGAAAAACCCATAATCTTTTCTTTTAATCCTTTCGAATTCAGCTTCAAACCATTCAGCCTTCTTTGTCATGAGGCTAATATATTGACCTATTTTCAGTCAATCATCCTAATACAACTCTTCCAAAAATAATGTTCTCACTGAAGCATAACACTGATGATGCTTTCTCTCTACTGCCCATTTCTTGTCCATGGCTGTAAGCTCTTTTCTTAATGCTGAAATCCCTGTTACAATAGTTGTATACTTGCAGTAACAACATCTGCATACTCATTCCCTATTGTCTTAAAGTCATTTTCAACACCTATCACATCATCCTCTTCATCTTCCATCAACTCCTCTTCATCTTCAAACCTCGCTCGTGAAAGCATGTCAACCACGAGGTTTTCTTTACCTGCAATATGCTGAAAATCAGGGTTAAGTGACTTTATATATGCAATCCATCGTAACATGGCAATATCAAGAGTAGAGCAATTTGCTATCATGCCCAATAGAGGTAGAGAATCAATCTCTACCACTACATGAGCTCCCATAAAATACCCCCTATCACACTTAAGGACTGTCACTACACCCCAAAGCTCTCTTTTGACTTGAGAATACCGTCATTGGCATTCATTGAGGACCTTTGCTTCAAACCGAATGGCATATCTATTCCCATCAGCATCATCCTGACCCACTGCCCAATCAATGCCAATTGGGCTTGTATCCACAGTGAGAATAATAGGTTGCCCATTCTCATAATTGGGCTTGTATCCATAGTGCACAGTGAGAATAATAGGTTGCCCATTCTCATAATTTTCTCTCTTTAGTGTTGGGACTGAAATCAATAAGCTCTTTAACTTTTGAAGTGCCTTTGTATGATGTTTTTCCCAACAAAACTTTTGCCCTTTTCTCAAGAATTGATATAGACTTTTAGCCACATAAGAAAAATGCAGAATCCATATCAAGTAAAAGACACATGCACCCAAAAATATTTTTACCTCGGATACATTCGAACATGTCTCCCACATCCTCCTTATGGCATCAATCTTTACTCGTGAGGGCTTTCTTCCATATGGTCCACACATGTGCCCAACAACCAATACTTCCTTTACTCAAAAAGCTAATTTTTCTCCTGACAGAGTCCAATGAACTTCTTTAAGATGACTCAAAATCCTGTCACAATCAGCAATATGATCAGCCACAAATACTCTACATCCCTGATCGTTCAACTCTTCATTCTTCTCATGAATATCGCACCCTTTTATCGATACATCATCAAGAAAGGGTAAGGTCAACTGAGGAATATACTCCCTCAAAACTTTATGCATAGCATTCATTATATGCACCACTGAATTGGTTGCCCCCTATGGAAGCGTACACATCCTAACCAATCCAAGTGGTGTCTTCATGGTAGTAATATCCCAGCTTTCTAATGCAAGCTGGAACTAATTATATCCTGAATATAAATCTCCCAAAGAGTAAATTGCCTTGCCTACAAATGCTTCTGCAAACTCATCGACTATTGGGCCTGATCCAACATTCCTTATGGTGACTTTATTAACTGGTTACAAATCCTATATAAACCTCAAAAAACCATTCTTCTTTAGAACAATAAACCACCGATTTGAATATGGAGCTGAAGAGGGCTCCAAAATCCGCATCTTGATCTTCTTGTTCAAAAGCTTTAGCAACTTAGGCAAATATGTCGGAGGTACTGAAATAGGCCTTAAATTCCATGGCACATGAGGTATCGTAAAGATCACCATAGGTGCAACTATGGTCAGATCAACACAACCAATTTTATCTGGTTGAAATGCAAAGGCTTTCCCATGCCTTGCCAACATCTGCAAGAAACAAGATCTTTCTGCAGGTAAAAGAAAGCTTGTATTACCAATTTTCATCTTTTGTAAAAATTCAGTTGTAAATTTATGTCCCACTCCATGTGGATCCCATAAACTAGGTTGTTGAGTCACTTTTTCAGCCAATTCATCACTTTCAGGTGGTAAAGACAAAGCCATAGGCTTAACCTTTTTTGCAACTTTTTTGCACTTTGTATTCACCCTTGCTTCAGCCGTGTTTTTCAGCCCATAACATTCATGCTTAGCAAACTCTTGAATGACTTCATACATTTCTAAAGTGTCAACATAAATAACCTCTTTTTCTGCCATACTTTCAGCATTAATTTCTACAGAAATTTCAGCCACTGTATCAACATCAATTAGCCCTGAAAACAACCCTAAAATACCTTCATTTGCAGCCATCAAACCATATGTCTTTAGCTATTTTTCAGCCCATCCTACATATTTCTTTTCAGCCCTGCACATGGCTAAAACATTCTTAAAATTGCCAAGACTACATGCTATCCATTCTTGCAATTGAGACACAAACACAGTTTCCCCCTTTCTTGGAGGCATAATTATCTTCCTAAAGGCACTGCCATAGCCTACCCTTACAACAGTGCTATCTAAAAACCCTTACACTCTTGTGCATTAGTTGGCATGGGATTATCCGGCAGCTTATCCCAATTGTGGGGATGATTCACACAAACAGTGAGAAACTATACTGCCTTTGTATTATCTTTACTCCAAACCCGAGCATATGAAGAACCATCATCCAAGGCTTTTGTTTCTAGCCTTGATTCTGAAATATAGGGTTGTCCTAGAATCATTGGATAACTACATGAATCTTGCACAAAAAAATGATATTCATCCCTAACATCTCCAATAGTCAAGAGTACATTCGGACAAGCTGCATAAAGATCCCCTGATGCATTGTTTGCCGCCCGCATGTGCCATCCTGAATCTACATCAATTGGCCAACCTCCATTCTCATAGAAACTGCGTGCCATAACATTGATTTCAGAACCATGATCCAAGAGAGCTATGCAAGGCATCTCTCTTTCTCCCACTTTAACAATTGTCTCTGTTGTAGCACGAGCCCAATGCATTCGTGAATAATGACTGCTTGGAATAAAATGAGAATCTTCTTCTTCATGTGCTTGTTGATGGACATCCCTATTATACATAGCCTTTTCTCTATGCTTAGTGTTGACCATAATACCATTTTCAGCTACAAGCTTGCTGTCTATACTTCCATCTAATCCATTTTCAGTATCATCCTATTCCAAAACAACATTACATACATCATCATATTCCATCTAAAGATGTTTCTCTATGTCTTTGTCAACCTGCATCAATGCTTGAAAAACTTCACCATCAAACTGTCTTTTTCATTTCAGCATATCAATGATTGCATCATGAAATTCACGCTTTGCGATTCCAAGAACTTTGCCAAGTGTGAATCCCACTCTACTGCCAAGTATGAAATCTTTCAAGACTTTTTTAAGATTTGTAGCAGTCTCAAGATCTACTTGTAACCTGTAACAGGGCTGCTTGCTCCTTTTCTTCCCTTCTTGTTTCTTCTCTTGAGATGCATCATCCATAACATGCTCAAGTATGGCTTTTTCAGTCTCTTTTTGTTACTCCATTTTACTTCGTGTTATGCATTTAGATGGGCCTGAAGAGGAAGGACCAGCAGTATCCTCATCTCTTCTTCTCTTTTCTTCCACAAGAGCTTCTTGATTATAAACCTCAGCCAAATAAGCATAGGCTGAAATGAGTCCACTACTGCACTCCATCCTCTTCTCCCTCGTATATTCTGACTTGCATCAACCAATTTAGACATTGTTGTTTTACCAGTTTCCATGCAATCTAATGCTTGCATCCAAACACGAGATTTTTCTTCAGCCATGCTTCCTTTATGAGCTTCATCAGTCCTTTTAATTCTCAACCCATATGTGGCTGCATCTATGGCAGCAAATGCTGTCCTTGCAGCCATATCTTCCAAATTTTTCTACATTTTACCATTTCCAAAATTGTCCTCTATTGGAAGACCAGTTTCTGTTGATGTATTTTTCCATCTTTCCAAAATATTAACATTTTTGCTTCTACTTCACGGTAAGTTGTACAATCTCACTTTTCATGTTGTAAACTATCACACCAAATGCATTTTCTCTTGTATCCTTCTTTGTACAGTCTTTGGGTTGTTGTTCGAGCCTTCTCTTCTACCTTAACATCCAACTTTTCAACCTTTGCATAGATCTCTGTCAAATTCAGCCTCAAATCACGCATGCCTTTGATTAATTCATCCACAGCATCACCTTTAAGAGCTAGACCAACAGGTATAGCCGGTTATTCTGCCATAGCTATAGGCGACTTGGCTACAATTTTAGCCTTCTTCCGAGCACTGGTAGTTGTGATGCATGTACCCCATCTTAATTTCATCCGCTCTCTCTTTACCAACATATGCATTGCTTCAATTACATTAGCCCAATCTGATTTCAGCCCTGTTTCAGAAGAGGCATCTTCTAAACGATCAGTCAGCTTCTCTTGCAAGGCAAGATCTACAGCCTTCAGAAACAAATCAATTTTCTGACTCTCCAATGATTGCTACTCATTAGGCATCCAATTCCGCATATCGACTTTCAAATTCACGGAGCAAAGCTATAGCAGCCAAACCTTTTACTGGGCTTTTCAATCCAATCTATAAATGTCTTTTTAGTTACCAATCCTGCATCTTCTAAGAAAAACTCTTCTCTCAAAGCTTTCTTAAAAGCTGCCCAATCAGGATCTCTTTTATGTAACTCATCAATTCGATCATGCAAAGCATGCATAGCCAAACGGGAGAAATACCGACTCCATGTATACTGTGGTACCCCATGAAACAACATCTTTTCTTCATACAATTGAATGAAGGCCGAAACATTTTGACCTTTAAATTGCTTCAATTCTTGTCGCACTGCTTGCAATGCATTTACGACTAAGGAATCAAATCTTTCTGCTTCCTACCAAGTTTGCATCTGTTGGTGTAACAATAACTACTGTTGTTGTTGTTGTTGCAACAAAGCAATCATTTGTTGTAAAGCATCACCACCAGTACTTGAAGCTGTAGAATCTCCCATCTTTACACACCTCTGCTACCGACTTTCATGTCAGGTTCATCATTGTCGGAGCGTTTGCGGTCGAAAGTCCACCGCGGGGGTAAGAGACAACAGGGTGAAGGGAGATTCAAGGAGTGGATTAGATGGAAGAGAAGGGGTTGAAAGAAAGAGAAGATATGAAAGAATACTCACAAAAAGAAATAGAAGATGTAGAATAATACTCATAGAATTGAAGCCTGTAAGTTTATTTCTCAGTTATGAGAAGAGAAATCTCTTGTACACAAAAATATACACAAAATAATACCTTCCTCTATGTTGCTAAGACTGCCAATCTGATACCTCCATTGGCTCCAAAAGGGGGATAAAATACCAGCACACCTGGCCATAATTTTGCCAAATCACTCCTTCTTCATCTCCCGCTTCGGAGTGCTATTCACTACCTGAAAATAGCGATTGCAATGCACGCAATTTCGTCTTTCTCTCTTTTTACATAAAATCCTCACAGATGGTTGAAAGCTACATGCTTTCTTTTGCATGTCATCCTAAGATGGAAGTTGACTATAGTTTTTGGATTTTTACAAGAGATAACATCTAAAATATCATAAATTGGCTACACTTGTCCAAAAAAACTAATATGGCTGAACCATGGACACTAACACTAATGTCTAAAATTGGCTACACTTGTTCAAAAAAACTAATATGGCTGAACCATGGACACTAACACTAATGTCTAAAATGGCATTGGCTCTCTAGATCAATAAGAAAGAAGCACTTTAGAGTTTTTCACATGGTGTGTGCGATCAATGAGAAAGCCGCACTTTAGAGTTTTTCACATGGTGTGCGCGTAGTGGCATGACAATGCGTCACATGATGTGCAACATATCCATAAGAAATGGATTAAGAAGAATGATCCTTCCTTCAATAGTGGTTCTTGCCACCGTAATCCACCCCTCGCATGAGAAGATGATGACGATGCACCCAGCGAACAACCACGAGTTCGGCAGCTCAAATAGAACTCAAAAGGTTCCTGTTATGTGATGTTCTTGGATGCATCCTCGGAAGACGAGTCCTCGAGCCAAGAAGCAACTCATCCTTAAATCAAATTTGAAACCGCTCTCATACCCTTTCAACTTCCCAAGGAGCAAGCTAAGTCTCCATTGAACAAGGAAGTTGGTTCTAGTGAATCATCAAAAGAGAAGACCACTCTCTTGAAGGAGTCGGATCTATACGTAGGATCTATACCCAGAAGCAATCCGTGGGACTTTCATCCATGAAGTGAAACGAGAAAACCAATTAACTTTCGTGGATGCTGAAGGTATTGAATGTCACCTGAAGGTGGGTATTCATCTTTTAGAAGAAGAACTATTGGTCTTGCATGACCTACTAAAGGAGAACTTAGATGTGTTTCCATGGTCATACAAAGATATGAAGGGAATTGATCCTAGGGTGTGCCAACATCACATCAACCTAGATCCTGATGCCAAGCTGTGAAGCAAAGGCATAGGTGCATAAATCCAGATTACTCTGGCACCCTAGTGAAGGCCGAATTACTAAAGCTCCTTGAAGTTGGGTTCATCTATCCAGTGGTCAATAGTGAACGGGTTTTTGCCAGTTTTTGCCCATTGTGATAGTACCCAAGAGAAATGGGAATATGCAAATGTGTGTGGACTTCCAAAAGTTGAATTCCAAGACGAAGAAGAATCATTTCCTTAACCTTTCAGATACCAACTATTGGACACAGTAGTAGGCCATAATCTTTATTTTCTCTTGGATGGATTCAATGGATATAATCAAGTCTAGATCACCGAATAAGATCAATCTAAAACAACCTTCACAACAGAATGGGGAACTTATGCTTATAAAGTGATGATGTTTGGGCTCTATATAACACCCCTACTACCTTCCAATGAGTGATGATGGCCACATTCCAATACCATCTACATGACTTCATTGAGGTATACCTAGATGACTTCTATGTCTATAGCCTAATTCATGAGCATTGGGGACACCTAGAGTAGTGTTTTGATAGATGTCGAGAGTATGGGATCTCTCTAAACCTCGACACATGTGTCTTTAGAGTCTCTTCAGGAGTTCTTTTGGGTCATATTGTCTCTGCACAAGGGATAGTGACAGACCCTGCCAAGATTGAGAAGATTGCAACTTTAATAGTGCCAACCAACCTCAAAAAATTGAGGAGATTCCTTGGCCATGTGGGCTATTATAGAAGGTTTATTGCACACTTTGCAACAAATACAATCCCCTGTGCATAAGCTACTAAGTAAAGATGTAGAGTTTACATGGACCAGTGATTATGACAAGGCATTCAACACCTTAAATAGTGTCTTCTTGAAGCAGCTATTCTGCAGCCTCCTGATTGGATGAAGAAGTTTCATGTGTATATACCGATGCATTAGTTGAAGTCCTAGGTGCAGTCTTACGTCAAAAGGGCCCCTCAAAGTTAAATCAACCTATCTATGCCCCTCAAAGTTAAATCAACCTATCTATTATCCAAGCCGAAAAGTAACCAACAAAGAATAAAACTACATAGTGACGAAGCTTGAGTGCTTGGCAATGGTGTTTGCCTTGGAGAAGTTTTGACACTACCTACTATCGATGCATTTTAAACACTACAGGGATCATGAAGCCCTGTCCTTCCTGATGAATAAGGTTGATGTGAAGGGAAGAATGATGTGATGGCTCCTTCTATTCCAGGAGTTTGACTTTGAGATAATTACCAAACCTGGTCGCTCCCATGTCCTATGGTGGCTGATCATCTGTCGTGAATCCATCAGAGTGATGATGAAGAGCAGGATGATCCAAACCTTCTGAATGCTTCCCTTTTTCTAGTTGAAACTGTTACCCGTTGGTACGCAGACATAGCCAACCTCTTGGCAACCAAGATTATCCCCCTGGTATCTCTAGCCGTGAGAAGAAGAAGCTTCTTGTTGAATCAGTCCCCTATACCCTATTAGGTGGTGCTCTGTCTAAGAAGAAGCTTCTATTGGAATCAGTCCCCTATACCCTATTAGGTGGTGCTCTGTCCAAGAAAGGCAAATATGAAGTATTGCACAGATGTGTCGTAGGAGAAGAGATCGGAATAGTGTTGAAATCAGGCCACGATGAGCCTTGTGGTGGACACTTTGTAGGAGAAGTGAAAATTAGAAAGGCTTTACTCATCGCAGAATATTGGTGGCGGACCCTCCATAAGGATGCGTATGACTATTGCAAATGCTATGATGCTTGCCAAAATGGATGGGAAAGCTACCAAACCTAGCACCATGCCATACAACCCATTATTCTCCTAAATCCATTCGAGAAGTGGGGAATTGACTTTGTGGTCCCTATTGATCCACCAACCAGAAAGAAACAAAACAAATACATCTTGGTCTGTATAGACTACGTGATAAAGTGGTGAGAAGTCAAAGCTCTCAAGCGGGATGATGGAAACATCATGGCTCTATTCATGTACGAGTCCCCTAGAGCTCATAAGCGATAGAGGTACTCCCTTCCTTAACAAGATTATGGTAGAATTGACAGAGCTATACAAGATATGCCATTGTAAGTTCACACCATATTACTGAGAGCGGAATTTTGGTGCCAGGAATTGCTTAAAAATAGCTAAAATTTATGAATATCAAGGGAAAAATATCCAATGTCAAAAGCGGCGGCTCGACCTAGGATGATTTTAAGCGTCAAAATGCTCTAAGGACGCCCGTGCAACACTTGCGGATTTTTAGTAATTTCTCTATGTGCTTGTACGAGTCACGGAAGCTGCAGACCAGTCCAAGATGCCGAGATGAGCTCACAGAAATTTTCAGAACTGGATTCGGACACCGTATGCGAGAGAGGCCGGGAAAAGGGCCAAAAGGCCGGTCAAAATTAGGGAGGTGCCCAAAAGGAGAAGTGAAGGGGTGCCTTTGGGGAGGGGCACCCCCTCCCTCAAAAAAAAAAAAAGAAGAATAGGGGGGGCAGCGTGCAGTAGCAGCTGTCGCAAAAAAAACGGCTCCCCCCTCAATGCAAAAAATTGCTGAAGAAGAAGCCATGGAACCAATCACAGCAGGCAATTACCTTGACTCTCTGCTCCACATCGCTCCGTCCCATGCGAGATATGGCAGCTTGTAGAGGGAGAGAGAAAATCAGTCTTTCTCTCTCCTCCCTCTCTCTCCTCTAAGGGGGGATTCATGCGGGAAGAGAAAGGAAGAAGAAAGAATGGTGGAGGCTTGTCCGGCATCGATCGGATCGCTCCACGGGCTGGAAATGGTAACGTGTGATCGCCATGAGCATGAAGTGCTGCTGATTTTCAGATTTGCAGCCATGGACATGAAACCCGAGACACGCAAATAAGCGGTAATTCAAATTTTTTCAAAGGAAATTTGAGATTTCATGGCTTTTGATTGATAAAATGTTGTTCATGTGGGCTAAAAATTGTTTATGTTGCTGTTTTCCATGGGTATTTGTTCATCATAACCAGAAAATCAAAAAAACATGCATCTTGTGGCCCAAAATAATACACTAAAACACATAAAATATGAAAAATCAAGGGAAAATGATGTTTTTGAGCATAAAAATGGAAGAATAAATAGGAACACCTACTAAATTTTCATTTTTGTTGCAAGAAGGAACTAAGGGCCACAGCCCATAACCTAATTTGAATTTTTAGTAATTAAATAATGCAAAAAATAAGGAAAAATACAAGGAAAATAGAGAAAAACTACTAAAAATAGGAGAAAAATGCATTTTGAGTGTGGAAAATTAATGGAAATTAAGAACAATGTTCGTGAATGTTTGTGGGGACTGAAGCATGAGGGTTTTCCTCAGTTCAGCCCCACCTTCTTGTTCTAGTGTGTCTTTTTCCGCTTTTTACACATAAAATGATGGCAAAATGCCTTATAAATCTATACAACAATGCAATATTTGATCGATGGGAGGGTAGAGTGGTTAAAATGTGTCTAAATGCGGAGTAAAATGATGAAAACTTGCTGGTTTTTGTTTGCATGCCATATAGGTCGGTGAATAATTATAGAATGAGAGCCTAGTAGTACGAGGGTTTCCTCGGTGCTAGGTTCGTGCAACACCGCATAAGAACGGTAGTTGAAAACCATTAAAAGGATGTTTTCCACATGTGCATAATATTGATTTTATAATTGTTTGAGCACTTAGCATCCACACTATGCATAAACCATGGAAATATTTAAAGGTATCAGAAATCCTGGATGCACAGCAATTGCTTTCATTAGGACCTTGACCCACGTTGAGTGAGAGACAGGACACCCTAAGCCATAGGCTAGGCATGGGGTCTAGGAGAAAGAGAATTAAGGACAATGGTACATTCCTGTATACGATTAAATGGTACCTTGAGTGGATTTTGTGCGAAATGTTTATATGTTGAGCGACGCACCGAGGGGCGAATCCCCAAGGTGTAGGAGAGTCGCAGAGGGGTGGCGGCACTCAGCCGTTGGAGGACCCCCTATGTCTGTGCTTCGTGCCATTAGGCAATATGTAAGAGACTCCCTCTGAGGAGTAGTGGGTGAGAGAAGAGTGGACTACAAGCGACGTAATACAAACACAAGATGTCTAGGAAGGCAATGCATGTGTCATCAATGCTCCTGGCCAGGAGGCTGTGGGGTTGTTGAGCGCGTGAGATAGAGGTTCGGCTAGTGCACGAGCCAGTGCCGGCCCGTTCTAGGTTCCATCAGTGGTGCGTCTACCGGGAGCCGCTTAAAAGTGGCGGTCCTCGAATCCTGGTTGTCTAGGGACCAACTAGCAGTTTATGCCAAAGGATACTGTGATTGATCCGTTATTTATCGATAAGCATCGTCTAGCAGAAATCCAAAAGCAAGAGAGAGACGAAAGAGCTAGGCGACGTGCTGAAATTTTTAGGAGATATTCCCCTAAGCGTAGCGGTGTTGAACCCTTACGAGGGAGTGGATCTAGTGGTCTTGGTGCCACAAGCAATAAGTTAGGAGAAGGTGGAAGCTCTAGTGCTCCCCTTCCTTCCATAAGCTAGTCTACATCAAGTGCGGGAGGTGCAACCCCACTGTCCCCTATTCCTAGTGCAAATCCAATTCTCGTCATGGCGCAGACTATTGCAATTCCAGCAGGAACGACGGATTTGCCGGCTCTAGGTTACCGGCTACCCATTTTTAATGGGTTAGTTGAGAAAGACGCGGAACTCCACATTAGGGAGTTTCAAAAGCTGATGTTTAACTGTCGCATCCAAGAAGGACATTTAATGATGTTCTTCAACATGACTCTCAAAGGAAGAGCTGCCATATGGTATCATGGTTTAGAAGCCGGAACCATATTGAATATTGATTCATTTTATGGAGCTTTTCGAAGGGAGTTTGCCCCTGAAAGGGGTGGGCAATATTGGTTGCGTGTACTCAATGTGACCCGCCAAGAACCACACGAGGATATTCGTGCTTATGCGAAGAAAATAAAAGAGGTTTTCCGTAAGTTGGACACCTCTATTCCTATCCCCACAGCTGCCAATTGCAATATTTTCTACATGGTTTGGACTTTAACATCCAATTGCAGTTGAGTAGTGTCCCCTTGGGGGATATAGATACTGCCATTACACGAGCACAAGAGGTGGAATCCCGACTACAAGCAGCCTATGCTTCTCGAGGCAATTCGAATATGGGTTTAGTATTGGGAAACAATATGGCGATTTGGCCAATGGCAGTAGTGGCCAAGGGATAGCGATGGCTAACCCTAATGGGAGAGGTAACATGATGCAGAATGTCCCTTTATTACCAGCTCCCCCTAGCATGTCGATGCCTACGGGCAGTCAAATGGCTCCAAATGGTGGAGGCCAGGTGGTCAATTCTAATACCATGCCTGTGGCTCGACAACCAGTGCCTAATCGAATTGTTAGCCCGATGGAACGACATGGTAATGACCAAGGCTATGAGTCGAGCGCTTCCAATGTTCTTGGCGAGGTTAAGGACATGATGAAGCATTATACCGACATGATTACGGAGTAGTATCGGCAAATAGCCGTTGACGTCAACTTCCTTAAAAAACAACAAAATTTGATAGGAAGTAAATACCCAGATGAGGGTGCACCTTCGAGGTTTAGCTGCAAATGGTGTGGTGGGCAACACTATCCAAGAAATTTCCCAAATGTTAAGTGCGACATCTGTGGAAAATCCGGCCATTTAGCAGCTACTTGCTGGAGTAAGATCAGTTCCCTCCAGTGAGGTAGTCGGCAACCAGGGCCTGTTAATCATCGTGTGCCAGGAAATGATTCCTAGCGAGAAGTCGGGCCGAAACAAATACTTCAACGACCAAAGACTACAGTGGAGGAGCTACCTAGTGGTAGTGGGGTTAGTTTGATTGAGGCTGTACGCGTTAATGATGCTGAAACCTCTAATTTGCGAGCTGTTCTTACAAGAGGTCAAAAGGGTAGAGAAGCCAACAAGGATAAGCCTGTCGACGAAAACCCTAAACAAGGCGACAAAGGAACACAAGTTTTGGATCCTGCCATGTAAGGGGGAACTTTGAAGCCCGTGGAAAGTAAAGCGGATAAGGAATCACCAAAGAAGAAGGTGAAAGTTAAAAAAGAGGCAATAAAGCCGGTTCAGTGACCTAAAGAGTGGATGGTTTGGCGTGAAAAGCGAGCTCTATCGAACTATCATGAATTCGATTTGGCGAGCTCTCTTTGTGAAGTCAAGCCGGATGTGAATCTTTTGCAGCTTATTAAGCTTTCTCCAGGAGTACGCAAGGAATTTAGAAAGATCCTCCGTACAGGGGTATATCGTAGAACCTTTGGGTATTGCGCGAGTTGGTGATGACTGGTTCGAGCATGCTAAGAAGCATTGCCCAAGGGTTGTAGCCTATGTCGATGGGATATTAGTAGATTATGCCATTGTCGACACGGGATCATCTGTTAACATTATGAGTTCTGAACTGATGGAAAGGTTGGGTCTTGCGATCCAGAAAGATACATCCACAATTCTCAGAATGGCAGATGATAATTTGAGGCAACCGGAAGGCTGCATTACTAAGGTCCATGTCACTGTTGCCAATGTAGAATGCCCGTTGGACTTTAGGGTGATTCGTTTTGCAGGGCGTCCAAGTTACCAAGTATTACTTGGACGACCTTGGATCTTGCAAGCGGACTGCCAAGTAGATATACCCGCCAGTCGACTAATATTCGGCAGAGGTGCCCAGCGTGTGGTGATTGAGGCTTATCCTGAGTCCCCGCAGAGTGAGAGAGCTCCTCTATCCTCTACAGAATTGGAGACATTAGAAGATTTATCTGCCAGTGAGACATCATCGAGTGATGAGTCCAAAGAGGGATCCACCACGGAAGACATCTATCAGATCACTTTGAACGAGCCGATAGAGGCCCAAGATCATATAAGAGATGCAGATGTTATCGAGCTAGACCTTGGTACGCCTGATGATTCGCAGCCAATCAAATTAGGCTCTATGCTCAGCACAGCAGAAAGGGAGGACTATGTGGCCTTGATTTAGGAATTCCGTGATATCTTTGCCTAGAGTTATGATGAGTTGAGAGGCATTCCTCCTAGTCGTGCTATTCATACAATTCCGTTGAAAGAGGGCAATCGTCTTGTACGACAAAAAGTAAGGCATATGCCTTTCGAACTGAGGGACGGGCTGTTTGAAGAGTTACAGAAGCTTCGAAAAGCGGGTTTGATTTTTCCTGTGCAACACACGGAATGGTGTTCGCCAGTTGTGATCAGAAAGAAGAAAAATAATCAAATTCGATTATGTGTAGACTTTAGGGAGCTGAATAAGCAAACAGTTAAGGACTACTACCTGTTGCCATTTATTGACCAGATTTTGGATCAATTAGCGGGTAAGGAGATATATTCGTTCATGGATTGCTTTGCAGGATATAACTAGATGGCAATTGCAGAATAGGACAAGTTGAAAACAACTTTTATTACTGTCTTTGGTACTTTTGCATACCATGTGATGGCCTTTGGTTTATGCAATGCGCCTAGTTCGTGGCAACGAACAGCAAATAAGACATTCGGTGACATATCCCCTGAAGAGTTGAAGGTGTTTATTGATGACTTAGGGGCTGCCACCGTGAGAGGAAGGCAGTTGATCATTTTAAGAAAATGCTTTGAGCGCTGTAGACAATTTTGTATCGCCCTAAACCCACGGAAGTGTGTTTCTGGAGTACTTTATGGGCTATTGCTAGGTCATGTGGTCAGTTCGGTAGGAATTGCGACAGACCCCGAGAAGGTCAAAGTTATAGTTGCCATGGGTCCACCACGCACTCCGAAAGAAGTTCATAGCTTTTTGTCTTCGGTTGGTTATTACCGTAGATTCATAAACGCCTTGGCAGAAAGAACGTTGCCGCTTACAAATTTATTGTCCTTTAGCTGTTTGTTTGTATGGGGCGACCCTTGTAAGGTAGCATTCAAGGATGTGAAACAGGAGCTAGCAAGAGCTCCCATTTTAGAAGCACCTAAAAGAGGTGAGGTATTCTATATATTCTCAGCAGCCACCATGTATAGTATCAGCTGCTGTTTAGCCCAAATTTGGAAAGAGAAGTGGTATCATCCGATAGCCTTTGCTAGTCGGAATTTGGGCATTTCAGAGATCAATTATACCTACATGCAGAAGTTGTGTCTAGCGATGGTCTTTGGGACCAAGAAATTCAGGCATTATATTCTCTATGAGAAAATCGTGCTTTATACGAAGGCGGAGGGGCTTCGACTATTGATGAATAAGCTAGAGCCGCCTGATCGTCTAGTGAAGTGGTTAATCACTTTGCAGGAGTTTGATTATGAAATTAGGAGTAAGCCACCAAGGTTGCAAGGCATCGTGGAATGTCTTGTGGACTTTGGGGAGCCGAAAGAATCTGTGGCTGAAGGTAGTGACATGGAGTTGTTATTTAAAATAGATACGGCATCTATTCCCTCCTGGTACGCTGCAATAACGCATTATTTATCGACGGGAGAGGCGGGATCCGAATTATCTAAAGCTGAGAGAAGGAAATTTAGGTAGCAAGCGTTAAAATTTGCCTTGATCGCAGGTACATTATATCGGCAAGGGGTTGATGACATCTATCGCCAATGTGTGATGCCTGACGAGGTGCCATTCATTTTAGAAGAGTGCCATGATTCTGCTTGCGGCGGCCATTTTGCTGGACGGCTTACCGCACAAAAGGCTTTAAGAGCAGGTTATTGGTGGCCTGCCATCTTCCAGGATGCGTTTGCGTATGTTAAGAGATGCGATATTTGTCAACGACATGATAGTCGAGATAATAAGAAACGACCACTCACCCCTATTATGGCGATACTTCCATTTGAGAAGTGTGGAATAGACTTTGTGGGTCCTATTACTGCGTCATCGACTGCGCAAAAGAGGTATATCATTGTAGCAACTGACTACTTCACAAAGTGGTCAAAAACATGTGCAACAAGGAAAGATGATGCTAAAGAAACTGCTAGTTTCCTTTTAGAGCAGATAATATACCATTTTGGTCCGCCGAAAGAATTAGTGTCGGACTGCGGAACCCATTTCCTGAATAAGGTGATCAAAAGTTTGACAGAGACTTGGCAAATCAAGCATAACAAGACAACCCCATATAACCCGCAAGCCAATGGGCAAGTTGAAAGCAGCAACAAGCAGCTTGTGGGCATCCTGTCCAAAATTGTGTCGAAAAAGAAACGGGATTGGGACAAAAAGTTATACGTGGCAGTGTGGGCCTATAATACGACCTTTAAACGAGCCACTGGCCATACCCCGTTCAAGTTAGTATATGGGGAGAAGTGTGTCTTGCCTTTAGAGATTGAGCTGCTGACTATTGGGTTTGCCATCAATCATTCTTTGAGTGATGAAGACGCACTTTTTGAGCGCTTGACGACATTGGCACATTTAGATGAGCTTAAGCTGCAGAGCTTATTGCACCAAGAAGTGGCAAAGCCCCGAATGAAGCAGTTACACGATCTCAAAGCCAAGAAATACACCTTCAAGAAAGAACAGCTTGTTCTGTATTATGATGCATGACGTGAATTATTTCCAGGCAAGCTAGAGCCCAAATGGGACGGGCCCTATAGGATCGTTAGAATAGGAAAGAATAAATCCACAATCTTGTTAGCTGACCTTGAGGGGACAGAATTTAAAAATAAGGTTAATCTTAATAAGATTAAACCTTATTATTTATGATTGCACTAATACTATGACTGCCTTGAAGGTCTAGGCGAGATCGATCAAATATCTGAAAGGAAATCGTGATAGAAGTTGATGGGTCGTTTGATCCCTTATTTAGAACACCCATATTTAGAACAGAGGTATCATCAAGGAAAGCTCATTTGGTGGAGCAAAGGATATAAGGTGACTGAGCAAGAAGGTGGGACATTTATTTGGGAGATCAAGGTCTTCTGCCATCACTACCTACAAATTTTGACGAGCATCCCTGTTGAATTCAATGATAATGGAGGGATGGAGCCTACAGTCCACCCGTTGAATATGCTGAATTTCGATTACCATAATTACGAGTAGAGTTCCAGATGGCGGGATATGTAAACCCTTTATGGACGTACACCTTGTACTTTGATGGGGCGTCCAGGGGTGCATGCAAAAAAGGAAGTGTCGGAGTTGTCATCCGAGACCCCCGACGACGCATTGTCATGAAGTTAGCTGCTTATCTCAGGGTGAATTTTACCAATAATATGGCAGAATACAAAGCCCTGATTATGGGTTTGAATATTGCAAAGAAGGGTGGTATCCGCCAGTTATTGGTGAAAGGGGACTCTCAGTTGGTTTTAAATCAATTCAATGGGACATACATGGTACGAAACCCCATCCTTTGCATGTACCATCATACTGCCATAGCCCTGCTAGACGAATTTGATAGAGTGTCTTTTCAGCTAATTCCACGAGATTGGAATCAGTTTGCCGATTCATTGGCTAATTTTGCGTATGAAGAAGACCTCTTCTTTAATTGTGGCCCTTGTCCCGATATATTTATTGACGATGAGACAGGACCTGGTCGTTTGTGGGCTATGCTTTCTGAACATGCCCTCTTTGGGAGACGATGGTTGATCTGGGTGATGCAGAGGGTAGGCGAGACTCATCTGCCTTTATTATCTTGGACCCACAGACTGATTAGACGACATGTGATGCGAACACGTCTTGCGATATACGCAGGAGGGATGGGTCATAATTTAATGCACCTAGTTTAGGGCTACGAGCCTCTGTTCCCTTGGGAATGGTATGCTTTGATGTCTATCATAGTTGTTTCCAGGAGGATGTTATGCGAAGTCATGTTTGATTTCATTAGGCCAAGAGGGCCATTTCCCTATCTAGTGCAGGTGCGTTTAATTGGGTTTTTGTTTTAAGTGTTGTGCTGGACAGGTTTTGTGATTCGTGGAATTTCGTGGAGCCTGGGGGAGCCTTTGCTGCGATGGAAGCTTCTTGTGGCCAATCCAGGTGATACCTCTCCTTTACGAGTACATTTCTTTCCTGTTATATGTGTACTTGTACTTGTCGAGGGGGTATATTTTTGTTGGGGACCGGCAACCAAGGCATGAAGTCCCAGGTTTAGGCGAAGTATGTTTGAGGGAGATCGGAGTAGTCATTCCCTCCTATAAAGACATTGTCAGGCATCGAAATACCTATTTTAGAAGGAAGTCCTAGTGGCCCTGTTCTGCTAGCCTGCTAGGCAGCTGTTCTAGGAGTTCTTGTTAGTAGTGAGGCAGTTAGAGAAGCCTGCCAGAAGATAATAATGATGATGCCAAGAAACCCTGAACACCCCAAAAGATGAATATAAATAATAAGGTGTGTAAAAAGGGGTTCTAATCCCTATCAAAGAAAAGAAAAGGAATGAAAATGTATAGGCAGTTGATCATCGCCTTGCGAAGGCCTGGTAGGTTCTTGGGGACGAGTCAGACCTAGGGCCGATATCTTGTCTTCCTAGGGGTGGCTTCTTGCTGGGGAACAAAACAAGGAAGGTTGGAGCAAAAATAAAAGTGAGCATTAGAAAAGGATTAAGTGTCGCCTTGCGAGGGCTTGGTAGGTTCTTGGGTGCCGAGACAGGTCCTGAGGCCGATGCCCTGTTCTCCTTGGGTCACTATGCTCAGCTCCCTCCTTTTTACATGCCCAAGTATGTTAATAAAATAAAAACCCTAAAAGAAGAAATGTACTGACAGAAAATACTCCTTGATCAGGCTATAGGAGTCCTCGCCTTGCAGGAGCTCCTAGTAGTGTTGTCTTTCGTTGGTGGGTAGTTCAGACCACCACTTCGGGCAACCTCTTTGACAATTCTTTTTAGTTTGGTTGTGTTGGAGTAGTTGGTTAGTGATTCGCTTCGGATCTTCTGTTAGATAATGCTAGGCCTACTCCTTGTGGATGTCATGCCTTCGTTCTGTCAGGGGGTAGGGTGAGCATTGTGTTGAGTTTTATTGCATATTTGTTTTGTATCAGCTTGATGCTTCTCTGGTTGTTTTGTGCAGATCTATTGTGGGATTCGACGGGCTGAGTCGCCGTATCCCGTGGTTGCCAATGAGAGCGGAATTTTGGTGCCGAGAATTGCTTAAAAATAGCTAAAATTTATGAATATCAAGGGAAAAATATCCAATGTCAAAGGCGGCGGCTCGACCTAGGACGATTTTAAGCATCAAAATGCTCTAAGGACGCCCGTGCAATGTTGAGAATCAGCAATCACACTCAAACAGCCTCTTTGTATGGAATCTCAGGGTCAAGGATATGCAGGCTAACTTATCCCATATGCACAATAGTGCCTACTGCAGTTTCCTACTTTCCTATAAAGCATTGTACTTGCTTCCTTTCTTAATGCAATGATAGTACTCTTTTCATTTAAGTAAAGTGTCAATGTCATTGTCCACATACACAAGATTGTGTTTATGAGTCCAAGTCTCAATCTTGGAACCTAATTCACTTGTGTAACAAACAGTGTCATTCCATCATGAGTCTACACTTCTCCTTCCATCCTCCATAGCTTCCGGTTATGTCATGCTCTAGATCCCGCATTTCTAACATGCAACACTTGCGGATTTTTAGTAATTTTTCTATGTGCTTGTACAAGTCAAGGAAGCTGCCGACCAGTCCAGGATGTCGAGACGAGCTCACAGAAATTTTCAGAACTGGATTCGGACACCGTATGCGAGAGAGGCGGGGAAAAGGGCCAAAAGGCGGGTCAAAATTAGGGAGGTGCCCAAAAGGAGAAGTGAAGGGATGCCTTTGGGGAGGGGCACCCCCTCCCTCAAAAAAAAAAACGAAGAATGGGGGGGCGGCGTGCAGCAGCAGCCGTCGCGAAAAAAATGCCCCCCCCTCCCCTCAATGCAAAAAATTGTTGAAGAAGAAGCCATGTAACCAATCACAGCAGGCAGTTACCTTGACTCTCGGCTCCACATCGCTCCATCCCGCGCGAGATATGGCAGCCTGTAGAGGGAGAGAGAAAATCAATCTTTCTCTCTCCTCCCTCTCTCTCCTCTAAGGGGGGATTCATGCGGGAAGAGAAAGGAAGAAGAAAGAATGGTGGAGGCTTGTCCGGCATCAATCGGATCGCTCCATGGGCTGAAAATGGTGACATGTGATCGCCATGAGCATGAAGTGCTGCTGATTTTCAGATATGCAGCCATGGACATGAAACCTGAGACACGCAAATAAGCGGTAATTCAATTTTTTCAAAGGAAATTTGAGATTTCATGGCTTTTGATTGATAAAATGTTGTTTATGTGGGCTAAAAATTGTTTATGTTGCTGTTTTCCATGGGTATTTGTTGATCATAACCAGAAAATAAGAAAAACATGCATCTTGTGGCCCAAAATAATACACTAAAACACGTAAAATATGGAAAATCAAGGGAAAATGATGTTTTTGAGCATAAAAATGGAAGAATAAATAGGAACACCTACTAAATTTTCATTTTTGTTGCAAGAAGGAACTAAGGGCCACAACCCATAACCTAATTTGAATTTTTAGTAATTAAATAATGCAAAAAATAAGGAAAAATACAAGAAAAATAGAGAAAAACTACTAAAAATAGGGAAAAAATGCATTTTGGGTGTGAAAATTTAATGGAAATTAAGAACAATGTTCGTGAATGTTTGTGGGGACTGAAGCATGAGGGTTTTCCTCAGTTCAGCCCCACCAACTTGTTCTAGTGTGTCTTTTTCCGCTTTTTACACATAAAATGATGGCAAAATGCCTTATAAATCTATACAACAATGCAACATTTGATCAATGGGAGGGTAGAGTGGTTAAAATGTGTCTAAATGCGGAGTAAAATGATGAAAGCTTGCTGGTTTTTGTTTGCATGCCATATAGGTCGGTGAATAATTATAGAATGAGAGCCTAGTAGTACAAGGGTTTCCTTGGTGCTAGGTTCGTGCAACACCGCATAAGAACGGTAGTTGAAAACCATTAAAAGGATATTTTTCACATGTGCACAATATTGATTTTATAATTGTTTGAGCACTTAGCATCCACACTATGCATAAACCATGGAAATATTTGAAGGTATCAGAAATCCTGGATGCACAGCAATTGCTTTCATTAGGACCTTGACCCATGTTGAGTGAGAGACAGGACACCCTAAGCCATAGGCTAGGCATGGGGTCTAGGGGAAAGAGAATTAAGGACAATGGTACATTCGTGTATACGATTAAATAGTACCTTGAGTGGATTTTGTGCGAAATGTTTATATGTTGAGCGACGTACCGAGGGGCCAATCCCCAAGGTGTAGGAGAGTCGTAGAGGGGTGGCGGCACTCAGTCGTTGGAGGACCCCCTATGTCTGTGCTTCGTGCCACTAGGCAATATGTAAGGGACTCCCTCTGAGGAGCAGTGGGTGAGAGAAGAGTGGACTACAAGCGACGTAATACAAACGCAAGATGTCTAGGAAGGCAATGTATGTGTCATCAATGCTCCTGGCCGCGAGGCCGTGGGGTTGTTGAGCGCGTGAGATAGAGGTCCGGCTAGTGCACGAGTCAGTGCCGGCCCGTTCTAGGTTTTATCAATTATCCAAGAGCCAACGACCAAGTCAAAGTTACCAATTGCATCCTCTACACGATCTTGAAAAGCACGATTGTCGCACATCATCGTGATTGGGACGATCAACTTACAGAGGCCCTCTAGGTGTACAGAACCTCCCATAAGGCTACTATAAGACAAACCCCTTTCAAGTTGGTGTATGGTATAAAAGCAATCTTCTTTGTTGAACTTAAGCTACTCTCTTTGTGTGTGGTTATCAAAGAACGCTTAGGAGATGATGAGTCCCTACAACATTTTCTCTTGCACCTAAAATGTTTAGATGAGACTCACAAGATGGCCCTACAGTGTATGGAAGCCATGCAAGCTTGTCGAAAGGCCTATCATGATAGCTTTATCAAGCCAAAGGGGTTCAAGGAAGGTGAATTAGTCCTTGGTTATGATTTGCAATTCGAAAAGTTTCTAGGTAAGCTTCATCAATGATGGTTGCGCCCCTATAAGGCACTTGCCATCTACACTAATGGCTCTATCCAAGTCCAAATAGTTGATGCTTCAAATGATCCCTTCCTAGTTAATGGCTATCACCTCAAGATGTATTACCCTCCCTAGGGATCTTGACAATCGCCACTGATAGCTATCTCATTCCTTGCATGTCGACGATCGATATGGCTTTACTTATTGTTCTTAATAGCCCTTCTATTGATCCTGATGAGGTGGCCTCATTCTCCTAACCCTTCACACCCACCTTCCATCCCAACATGGCTTCCTTTTTGTCTGATCCAACAAAGGTAGTGAGGATGGTTCTGATACATGGTGTTCCTACCATTCTCCTCTTTCAAAAGAAGACAAAAAAAAACGGTCATGGGAGAAAAGGATTTTGGTCCCTCTCATGCCGACCTATCCTTCGAGAAAAGGCACCCTCGAGAGTAGGGCAAAAGAAAAGAAAAGAAACAAAAATTAAAAAAAAACAAATTTTTATGGGAGAAAAGGAAGAAATTTCCTATCATAATAGGCCTCGTTCTAAGAAATGGTGGCACACACCCTTGGATGGGAAGGTGGCTATGGAAAAGGTGGTAACACCCCGAAGTTTATGACAACTAAATTACTAGTAGAACTCTTGCAGTAGAAGTTCCAAAGCTACCTCTCTTGGTGCGTTGAATCTTGTAACCACATCAATGCTTATGTTTCCTCTAACAGACGATATTTCCACTATGCAATCCAAGTATCAGACTTGTTGGCTGCCTCCCTGGGTATGCCTCTTCATCAACTGATACAAGTTGACATCATCAACCAGACAAACCTAATCTTCATCAACAAACCTAGAGCAATGTGAGTTTTCATCCTAACCGGATGGGGATGTGAGTATGGGTTGCCCTCTGTAATCATCAACAAAGCATGAGATAGAGGGCGGTGTGAGTGACCAGTCCTTGCTCTTTCTATCCAACAGAGAGGTGAGATGTGTGAATGGAGCATTGCATGCATGGGATGGGCCTCTCAATGCACAAAGCACAAATTTATTCATGTGTACATTGTACTATAAGGCTCCTTGGCCTTCCTTCTCACACCATATGTAGGCACAAGGTGGGTTGCACTATTGCACCATCAATTGCACACAAGGTATACAACCTTTGCACAAGTGGCTGTGAGGATTCAATTAATAGGATGTAAGGAACCTGTTGCCCTCCTGTACTCATCAATAGAGTGTAAGACAAAGGGGGGATTGAGTGTGATTGATTTTCCCTTCATCAACTAAGATGTGAGGATTGAGGGGACATTCTAACACTTGTTGGAGATAGGTACGTTCTCGTTTTCCTATGCATACACGTGATGGTGTCGTGTCACTACACGCACACCATGTGAAAAACTCTAGAGTGCGGATTTCTTATTGATCTAGAGAGCTAATGCCATTATAGACACTAGTGATAGTGACCATGGTAAAAAAATATTAGATTTTTGGACAAGTTTAAGCCAATTTTTGATATTTTAGATATTATCTCTTGTAAAAATCTAAGAACTATAGACAACTTCTAGAATAGGATGACATGTAAAATAAAGTAGGCAGCTTTCAACCATTTTTGAGAGGATTTTATGTAAAAAGAGGGATTGGCGAAATCGTGCGATCGTTGTTTTCAAGCAGTGAATAGCACTTCGAAGTGGGAGATGAAGGAGTGATCTGGTAGAACTTTGGCTAGGTGTCTTGGTATTTTACCTCCCTTTTGGAGCCAATGGAGGCATCAGATTAGTGGTTTGAGCAACATAGAGGAATGTATTATTTTATGCACATTTTTGTGTACAATAGATTTGTCTTCTTATAATGCAGAAATAATTTGACAGGCTTCAACTTTGTGAGTATTCTTCTACATCCCCTATTTCTTTCTGTGAGTAGTTTTCTACGTCTTCTATTTCTTCAAATCCCTTCTCTTCCATCTAATCGTCTCCTTGAGTCTCCCTTCACCCTATTGTCTCTTACCCATGCGGTAGACTTTCGACCCCAAACACTCTGATAGTTGTGAACCCGGTGTGAAAGTTGGCAGCAGAGGTGTGCAGAGATGGGGGATTTTGTTGGATCAAGTGGTGGTGATACTTTACAACAAATGTTTGCTTTGCTACAGCAACAACATCAAGAGTTGTTGTTACAAAAACAGATGCAAACTTGGCAGGAAAAAGTAGAAAGAATTGATTCCTAAGCTGTGAATGCATTGCAAGAAATAGGACAAGAATTGAAGCAGTTCAAAGGTCAAAATGTTTCGGCCTTCATTTGGTTGTATGAAGAAAAGATGTTATTTCATGGGGTACCACAGTATGCATGGAGTCAGTATTTCTCTCGTTTGGCCATGCATGCATTGCATGATCGGATTGATGAGTTACACAGAAGAGATGCTGATTGGGCAACTTTTAAGAAAGCTTTGAGAGGAGTTTTTCTTGGAAGATGCATGATTGGTAACTAAAAAGATATTTATAGATTGGATTGAAAAGCCCAATAAAGGGTTGGCTGCTACAACTTTCCTCTGTGAATTTGAAAGTTGGTATGCGCAATTGGATGCCAATGTGCAGCAATCATTGGAGAGTCACAAAATTGATTTGTTTCTGAAGGCTGCAGATCTTGTTTCGCAGGAGAAGCTAACTAATCGTTTGGAAGATGCCTCTTTTGAAATGGGATTGAAGTCAGATTGGGCCAATGTAACTGAGATAGTGTATATGCTGGTTAACAGAGAGCGAATTACGATGGGGTGTAGGTGCCACACCTACCAGTGTTTAGAAGAAGGCTGAAATTGCAGCGAAGGCACATGTAGCTATGGTGGAACAACTGGCTATACCTATTGGCTGGCTCTTAAAGGTGATGCTATGGATGAATTAATCAAAGGCATGCGTGATTTGCAGCTGAATTTGACACAAATCTATGCAAAGGTTGAAAAATTGGATGTCAAGGTAGAAGAGAAAGGTCAGGCAGTAGCCTAAAGACTGTATAGAGAAGGATATAAGAGAAGATGTATTTGGTGTGATAATTTTCAGCATGAAAGTTGAGATTGTATAGCTTACCGTGAAGCAAAAGAAAAAAGATTAGTCTTTTGGAAAGATGGTAAAATACATGCAATAGAAACTAGTCTTCCAATAGACTAAATTTTGGAAATGGTGGTATGTAGAAGAGGTTAGAAGATATGGCTACAAAGACAGCATTTGTTGCCATAGATGTAGCCGCATATGGATTGAGAATTGAAAGGACTGATGAAGCTCATAAAGGAGGCATAGCTGAAGTAAAATCTTATGTTTGGATGCAAAGATTAGATTGCATGGAAAAGGGCAAAACAACAAAGTCTGAATTGGTTCATATAAGTCAAAGTATATGAGGGAGAACAAGATGGAGTGCACCAGTGGATTCCTTTTCACCCTATGCTTACTTGGCCGAGGTTCATAACAAGAAGCTCTTGTGGAAGAAAAGAGAAGAAGAGATAAGGACATTGCTGGAAAACACCATATTAGAGATTTTGGAAATTTCCCAAGTCCCACTTTGAATGAATGTCTTACTTTTGTGAATGAAAGAGAGCACTATGTTTATGTTTATCTTTAAAGGGCACTTTGTATGTTACAAATATGAGATCACACATCTTGAGAGCTTAAATGATGAATGTAAGCTATGTGGCTGTTACGAGATTTGGATTTCACCGCTATCTTTTCTAGCATACTAACAAAATATGATGTTGTATGGTGGTGGAAACATCAAGGAGGCTTAACTAGTATATACCTAGGAAATTTCCAAGTTTAATGTAAGAATACAAAGGTTTGATGGAGTGGAGAGAGAATTTATAATACAAGAGCCTTAAACATTGTATGAAAATATATTATCATGGCCAAAATTTATAATGTTATGGATTTGAAGATATTATAATATGAGTTTTTTCTTTTAGATATAGCATCATTTAAAGTGACATGTATAAGTTTCATGAACTAGGACCTTAAAAGAGTCACCACTAACTAGGTGTGGTTTAATAACTTGATCTAATACCATATCGTAATAAGTTTGGATAACCTATGATGTGATGGTTCTTTTTTTGTGTAAACCAATAGACACAAGTATGTCAAATAATTGCTCATCCCATTTACATTTTTTGTATGTATATGCATGACATATAAATATCTTTTATTCAAAATTTCTATCTATCTTGACAATATATGGACAAGATGGATATTGACTTTGGCCAAAATTAACGAGTTTCACACTTTGACTAGCTAAATGAATTTTCATATCATAAAATAAAGATTTATATACCAAGCTAGAAGTTTATGATTTTTCTAAGACTAAAGATTTAACCTTTGACCAATGGTTTGTGTTTCCAAAGAAATAGACATAAATTTTATAATCAATCAAGACTTATTTGTTACCTAAGACATAAAGTACAAAATTGGACTTAAACCACTTTATAAGAAATTTCAACACAATTAACTAATGTTATTGAAAGAATAAAAAACATTAAGTAGATTCTCCTCATTGATATTGGTGGCGTTTAAAAACACCAAGGTAGCTACACAAAACACTTTAAATTTTCAACAAGCATATATTTTATAGCCATGCAAAAGCCCTTAATGTAAGGGATATATTTACTATGGAAGTCAAAATTAGTCCATATAGAGTCACTATCTTGTTGCATCATGTATATTGGAAAAATACAACTTTTGTAGATATCTGCACTACCATTTATGAAATATTTGTGATATCCTAACTCATGAGCAAGTTGCATTGCTTCCATATCTTTCAAAGTAGAGACTAAAGGAGTTTGCTTCAACATGGATAATTGTGAGTTGTTCAATGTAAGTGATAGACGATGTGAGGCATTTGTTGAGTATGCTTCTATAGTAGATGGTTATAAAGTACAAAATAGGATTTAAACCACTTTATAAAAAATTTCAACACAATTAACTAATGTTATTGAAAGAATAAAAAACATCAAGTAGATTTTCTCATTGATATTGGTGGTGTTTAGAAACACAAAGGTAAGTATATAAAACACTTTAAATTTCTAACAAGCATATATTTCATAGCCATATAAAATACTTTAATGTAAGGGATATATTTATTATGAAAGTCAAAATTAGTCCATATAGAGTCAGCGCCTTCTTGTTAATCATGAATATTGGAAAAATACGAATTTTGTAGATTTTGTATAAAACATTTAGCTACACTACCATTTATGAAATGTTTGTAATATCCTAACTCATGAGCAAGTTGCATTGCTTCCATATCTTTCAAAGTAGAGACTAAAGGAGTTTACTTCAACATGGATAATTGTGAGTTGTTCAATGTAAGTGATAGACGATGCGAGGCATTTGTTGAGTATGTTTGTATAGTAGACTATCATAAAGTACAAAATAGGATTTAAACCACTTTATAAGAAATTTTAATACAATTAACTAATGTTATTGAAACAATAAGAAACATCAAGTAGATTCTCTCACCAAGGTAATTACATAAAACACTTTAAATTTCTAACAAGCATATATTTCATAGCCATGCAAAAGCCTTTAATGTAAGGGATATATCTATTATGAAAGTCAAAATTAATCCATATAGAGTCAGCGCCTTCTTGTTACATCATGTATATTGGAAAAATACAAATTTTGTAGATTTTGTATAAAATGTTTAGCTGCACTACCATTTATGAAATGTTTGTGATATCCTAACTGTTATAAATCAAGCTTTCCGTCAGTGTGTCTTCATCTATGACCGACATCTATGACAGCTAGTGTATACAACTATCTACATGTGACTACATTAAATAAGTCGGGTTAGTAGTCAGTCAGTGACCTGACTAGAGTTAGTCAGTCTAGTCTACATTTACACTAGGTCACTTTATCTTGTAGTGAGTGTGTGTTTTTCAGTTGAGTGTGTGGAAATGAAGGAATGAGCTTGAGATCCTGAAGGCTCATGGATATGGAGTCTTTCCCTTTCTCTCTCTCTACTCTTTGAACATGGTATCAGAGCTTCATCCATGAGGCTGTGGGAGAATGGGCATGACAACTTGCAGTGCAAAGGAGATGGAAGTAAGGAATGAGAAAGAAGCTAGACACTTGCAAATGAAGCCATAGTCAAAGGAAGGAATCAGCGTGGACTGCCTTCTGAAAATCGTGGACTACCTCCTGAAAATCAGCAACCTGTATCTGAAAATCTGCGTCTGCTGATCTGAATGGACAGCAACCTGTATCTGAAAATCTGCGCCTGCTGATCTGAATGGACAACAATCTGTATTTGAAAATCTGCGCCTGTTGATCTGAATGGACAACAACCTATATCAGAAAATCTATGCCTGCTGATCTGAATGGACAGCAACCTGTATCTGAAAATCTGCGCCTGCTGATCTGAGTGGACAACAACCTGTCAATCTTCAGTGGGGCACCTAGACAAGGTTCATAGAGCATGTATGCTCACTATTGAAGGTATTTGAAGTGTGCAAGAAGTAAATGCTTGTGTGGGAACTCTATTATGAGCTGGAGTGACAGACACAGACATGTAATCATTTTTGAACTGCTGTAAACATGAATGGACAGCATGCATTCAATCATTACTGACACACAGGAGCTGTGTACTACACTCATAAGGCATCTTTGGAGCACAAGAATGTGTCAAAGCATGTATACATTGGATCAAATGTCTTGGAGCTGAGATCTCTTGCTCAGAATACTCAGATGTGAAAATCAATGACAGGCTGAAAACTGTCATACACAGTCAATGACAGAATACTCAGATCTGAAAATCAATGACAGGCTGAAAACTGTCATACACAGTCAATGACAAGTACTGTGCATTACTGAAGCAATACAGGTCATCTTGGGGGTTCCATCATCTATATGAACTGGCCTATACATGCTGAATGCATGGAGAATTGAAGCAAGCAATGAGCATCATTGAAAACTGAATTTTGAAGCTGAAATAAATGTAGTTACACTGTCCTGGTTAATTACAAACAGCTCATGAGGTTTATGCCATTGGTCAATGAAGACAGGTTGTCTATGCCTACTCAGATGCTCATGTATTGAACTTGCCACTACAAAGTAAATGTATGATATGGTCAAAAGACATTTTGGAGCTGCTTGGAGCTTGGTATGCTAAATTCTAGTTGACTACAACCTGAAACTGAATTTGTTGACACACTCAGTTTTGGACTTGAAATTGCTGTTGGTTACTCACAGTTTATAGTTTTTAGACTGCATGTATGTACCCTGGCAGTGAGGTTACATAAGCTTAAGCTGAAGCAAACACATAGCTTATGTATTGACAGTTATATCTACAGTTGAGACCACTTGTTTGAGGGTTGTTTTGGGGTGTCAGTGGGTTGAAATACCCTAGTTTTTTTCTGCAATTTAGTGCAGAATACTGTCATAAACTGTTACGGACTGACCTTAGTCAGTCATACTTATTGGACTGCAGGGAGTCAAGCACTTGATAGGCAGTCTATTGCATCATGGCTAATGCACATGGGACTGACAATATCACTCAGATAGTTGGAGAGAAGTTGGATAATAAGAACTTTACATTATGGAAATTTAGAATGAAAAACTTTCTAGTTGGCAGAGGTTATTGGGATTTATGTACAGGAGATGAAGTTGCTCCTGAGTTGCCTGCACACAATCCAACAAATGAACAGAAAAGAGCCTACAGGCTATGGAATGAAAGAGTATGCAAGATGCTACATTGGTTTTCCTTATGTATATCTGATGCTATGGTAATTCAAATCACTGGATGTGAGACTCCGAAGGATGCTTGGGACATACTGATGAAAAATTATGGAACCATGACACATGCAAGAAAGATCCAATTGAAACAGCAGTTCAACAACATGTCTAGGAATGGCAAGAGCATCCAGACGTATATCACGGAGATTAAGACCATAGCTGATCAACTTGCTACTATTGGCTCAAGTGTATCAGAAGATTATATGATTGCTGTCACTTTGAATGGCTTAGGCAAAGAGTACAAAGTTTTTGACACTTCCATTTCTGTCAGAGAAGAGCCCCCTAGCTGGGAAGAGCTAGTTGCTTTGTTGCTGCATGAAGAAGTCAAACTTGGTTTGAATACAGGTTCTAGTGCATCTCAGAGTAGAGACACTGTGTTGTACTCTAGCCAGCGTGGCAGAGGATCTAGAGGTCATGGTTCATTTCGAGGTCGTGGTGACACTCGTAATACTTATGGACAGCAGCAGTAGTAGAGTAATTGGCATGGTGCCAATACACAGGGCCAGCGAGGATCTGGTGGTTTTAGAGGTAGGGGGAGATCACCCCGAGGTAGAGGTGGTGGTTCTGGCTCATGGCAGTCGTTTGATCAGTCCAACATGGACAAGGACTGCCATTATTGTGGCCGGTATGGGCATATTGCAAAGGATTGTTACAAGAAGCAAGGAGATATGAAGACAAAAGGGAAACAGCATGGGCATTATGCATCCTCTAGTGGTGGTCAAGATGATCAGGTTGATAGACTCTTTGCCATGCAGCATGTGTCCAAGACTGTGTCAAGGCAGAACAGAGATGACAGGTGGTACATTGACTCTGGTGCATCAAACCACATGACCCCGCATGGAGAGTGGTTTGATGAGATGGTTGTAGGTACACATGGTCATATATGTACTGGGGATGATACCCAACATGACATAAAGCATAAAGGGATTGTTCCATTGATGATGCCTGATGGCAAGAAGAAAGGCCTGCATGATGTCTTACATGTACCGACCATAACAAAGAATTTGTTGTCTGTGGGTCAAATGGCATAACAAAATCTGCAAGTGAGGTTTAACAAGGATGGATGTTTCATTGAGGAGTATGGAAATGGCTGCAAGCTAATTGCCAAGGGCAGAAGGGATGGCAGGATGTTTACTTTGGAAGCGATCATTCCTGAACTTAAAGCAGCTATGTTTGCTCATGATGAGAGTACCATCAGAGATGTAGAGATCTGGCACAAGAGAATTGGACATGTCAATGTACAAAAGCTGAAATCTATGCAGCAGAAAGAAGTAGTACTTGGATTACCTAAATTCAAGTATATTTGGGAAGCAGGCACGGTTTCCTTTCATGAGACATGTAAAAAACAGCACTAGGCCTTTACAGTTGGTACACTTTGATGTCTAGGGTCCTTCACATAATGCTTCCTTTGGCGGTGCACGATATTATGTCTCATTTATTGACGATTTCAGCAGGTACACTTGGCTTTATATCTTGAAACATAAGGATGATGTGTTTGATGCATTCAAAGACTTCAAGAAACATGCTAAAAATGAATTGGGCTGTTACATATCATGTTTGAGATCAGATGGAGGAGGTGAATATGTCTCAAACTACTTTGACAGGTATCTTGCTAAACATGGGATCAGAAGACAGCTCACATGCAGTTATACACCGCAGAAAAACGGTGTTGCAGAGAGGAAAAACAGGGTTTTGATGGAGTCAGCTAGAGCTATGCTGAATGAAAAATGTCTGCCAAATGGTTATTGGGCTGAAGCAGTGGTGACTGCTGTATATGTGCTGAATCGAACCCCTACAGCAGGGATTCATGATGTCACTCCGTATGAATGGCTGTATGGTCATAAACCTGATATTTCACACTTGAAGGTATTTGGCAGCATTGCATATGTGCATATATCGGATGAGAAGAGGAAAAAATTGGATCCTAAGGAAGTGAGAAGTGTGTTTATTGGATATGCATAGGAACGGAAAGCTTATAAGTGTTATGTACCTTCTACGCATGAGACACTCATAAGCAGAGATGTGGTATTTGATGAGTTAGCATCTTGGCATGGGAATCCTGTTGTAGTGCCTACTGATGGCTCACCCAGTATGAGTCATGCTAAAAATACTCCTGCAGAGAGTACTTCCATGACTGGTCAGATAGGTGATGTATCATCTACAGTGAGTCCTTGGACAGGTCGATTACAGAGTCGCACTACTGCATCCATTGACACGGATATGTCAGTGAGGGGGAGAACAGATAAGGGAAAAGAAAAGGTTTTTGAAGATGTAACAGGTCCACTCACTGCAGGTTATGATTCATCTAGCTGTGACAGCTTAGATAGTGAATTGGGGATTCCGTCTGTTATGATGCCAAGTGCTAGACAGAGCCGTTATGTGCCGCCTCATGAGAGGCAAGCTCACAGTGAGCCACAGCTCAGGAGATCAGAGAGGGTCAGACGACCTGTTGACAGGTATACTTACACTGGATATTCAGCCCATCATTATGCTTATATGACGAAAGTAACAGGTTTCAGAGAACCAAGTAAGTTTGATGAGGCAGTTTCACATGAGAATTGGCGTGCTGCTATGGATGAGGAATATTCAGCTTTGGCTGAAAATTGTACATGGGATTTGGTACAGTTGCCTGAGGGCAAAACACGTATTGGATGCAAGTGGGTGTATAAGGTAAAATGTAAATCAGATGGATCATTGGAAAGATATAAGGCCACGCTGGTTGCAAAAGGGTATGCGCAGCAGTATGGTCTTGATTATGAGGAGACTTTCAGCCTTGTAGCAAAGATGGCTACAGTTAGAACTGTGATTGCTTTGGCAGCAGCTAGAGGCTGGAAACTATGGCAGATGGATGTAAAGAATGCATTTCTCAATGGAGAATTACAGGAAGAGGTTTACATGGAACTGCCTAAAGGCTATGTACATCCAAAATTTCCAGCACATGTATGTCGGCTGAAAAAGGCATTATATGGGTTGAAACAGGCACCCAGAGCATGGAATGCTCGCATCAGTAGTTATTTACAGCAACATGGTTTCCGATTGGGAGATGCTGATCATAGTCTGTTTGTGAAAAAGACAGATAATGGCTATGTTTTCCTAGTTGTCTATGTTGATGACTTAATCATTACAGGAGATGATGAAAATGGGATTGCTGAAATAAAGACATGTTTACAAACTGAATTTAAGGTCAAGGACCTTGGAGAGTTGAAATACTTTTTGGGGATTGAGGTTGTCTCTACACCTCGAGGCATATGGCTGCTACAGAAGCAATATGCTCATGATATGTTACAGAAATATGGTATGGCTGATTGCAAGCCTATGGATACGCCTTTGGAGCAGAATGTCAAGCTGCAGATTGATGTTGGGACAGAGATTGAGAATGTTACTATGTACAAACAGATGGTAGGCAGCTTGATCTATCTCACGATCACTAGACCTGACTTGAGTTATGCCGTGGGGCTGATCAGTCAGTTCATGCAGAAGCCTCGCAAACCACACTTGGATGCAGTCAGAAGAATTCTAAGATATGTAAAGGGTACCATAGATCATGGGCTGTTTTATGCATATGGGAAAACCCTTGACTTGATGGGGTACACTGATGCTGACTGGGCTGGTTGCACATATGACAGCAGGTCAACCAGTGGCTATGCATTTGGATTGGGTAGTAGCATGATCAATTGGCAGAGTAAGAAATAGCCTACAGTTGCATTGTCCAGTATGGAAGCAGAGTATCGTGGTGCGGCCTTAGTGGCCTGTGAAGCTAAGTGGTTACAGAAGTTACTGAATGAGTTGGGAGTACACTTGGACAGCAAAGTCAAGCTGTACTGTGACAATTTGAGCAGTGTTATGTTAGCAAGCAATCTTGTTTATCATGGAATATCAAAACACATTGAGGCTCACTACCATTTCATCAGGGAAATGGTTTTAGCAGATCAGATTGACTTGGAGCATGTGAAGACTGAAGATCAGGTAGCAGACATCTTTACCAAATCACTTGGTAAAGATAAGTTCATTCACTTTAGACAGCTACTTGGAGTGATGTAGATGATTTGAGTTTTGTTTTTTGAGCTTGAGGGGGAGTGTTAGAAATCAATCTCACCATCAGTGTGTCTTCATCTATGACCGACATCTATGACAGCTAGTGTGTACAACTATCTACATGTGACTACATTAAATAAGTCGGGTTAGTAGTCAGTCAGTGACCTGACTAGAGTTAGTCAGTCTAGTCTACATTTACACTAGGTCACTTTATCTTGTAGTGAGTGTGTGTTTTTCAGTTGAGTGTGTGGAAATGAAGGAATGAGCTTGAGAGCCTGAAGGCTCATGGATATGGAGTCTTTCCCTTTCTCTCTCTCTACTCTTTGAACACTAACTCATGATCAAGTTGCATTGCTTCCATATCTTTCAAAGTAGAGACTAAAGGAGTTTTCTTCAACATGGATAATTGTGAGCTGTTCAATGTAAGAGACGGATGACGTGAAGCATTTGTTGAGGATGTTTGTATAATAGATGGTCTCCTGAAGCAAGAAGTAATTGAAGATTGAACATATATACCATCTTTATCAATCATGGTCTCATGCGGTGCTGATGATGAAGATAAAATACCATCATTCTCTCCTCTAGTCCATTCATCAATGACAACCTTGAATTGAGCATACAATTCATGTCCATATTGAACTAGATCTTGTCCATATCGATCAAACTTGATGACTTCACGTGCATCATGGTATTTGCTTAAGCGAGTCAAGTATGGTAGAAGTTCTTTGATCAAGATAGAGTCTTCACGATCAATATCAAATGTTTTTGGATAAATGCAATTCTCAACAAGATTTGGACATCCTTTGTAAGGACTATCATCTATGAGAATAGTCTTGGTATGCTGACAAACATCTCCATATTGATCCCATACATACTTCAGAGGCTTGAACATTGCTTCTACTCCCATCTTATATAGCCTATATATGATTTTGAATCGATGTCTATGACATTGTTCTTGGCCCCAAATCTTGAAGAAAGGATACTTCCTTTTTGCATGGATCTCCAAGCACTTAATAACTGCCACGGCATTCTTATGTAAAGTTGTTGACCAAACTCCCACTTGGAATTTTGCAAATAAGGCTTCAAGAAACTCCATACATCCTGGTCGAAGAACAAGCCATTGCTTTCCCATTTGAAAGCTTTGAAACCTTTTAGACTTAGCAAAGCGTCGTTGTAAAAGAAGACCATTGAGATCAAGTATTACACATAATTGTGTTGCATTTCTTATCAAGGAAACATCAATCACATCATTGTGCTCTACTGTTGTTGAATCTACTAGATATCCAACCATAGATGTCTTAGTTAAAGTTACAAAGAAGAAAAAGAAGCACATTAGATTCATTTACTTCCTCATCATTCTACCTAATTTTTGAGCTATAAGCTGGCATAGAACACTAAAGCAATTTAACTTCACATTGATAAATACATAAATAGGTACTACTTAAAAAATGATGTCTTTAGAAAAGAGACAGTTGACCATGTGGTCAAATCTAATCAAAAGTAATATCATGAGGTGAAAAAAATATATATGATAAATTTTTTGAAGTAAAATCTATTCTAATAAAGTCATTTTTTCATATCTACTTTTTATCGCTAGTTATAAGTATACTTGAGATACTAACAATAGATTCTTGTAATTAGTTGCACAAATTATATTATCATTATAATATTTAACATACTCAATTTTTAAAAAGACCTCCAAAATGGCATGTACAAAGAAGATGTTTATTAGTCTTAATTATTAAGAGAAAATTTAAACATGATACTTTTGACCATGTGACCAAAACTATGCCACATATAAGTGACACATGACAATTTAATTGAGATAAGTTATACTTTATTTGAATAAGTTTTCATAGTTTCTTCTTAAGGATAACCATTCTATTTTTGAACTAGTTATATCCCATAGATATTTAAACTCACGAATTGTAACAAGGATTTTACCTTAATATTCCATATACACATCTCAAAAGATACATTGGAGAGAAATCTTTCTTGCAATATTTATAACTGAGGTAAAACTCCTTTGGGAGGTGCAATGAATATTTTTTGGGGTGTGCAATATATTGTTGGCTTTCTTATCCTAAGGTACATGCATAGACATACACTAGTGATGTAGTAAAAGAGGCTATAAGAGATAAGAGATTTGACCATGTGGACAAATCTAACCAAAACTAACATGACAAGATCATAACACAACACATGTAAGAGTTTAATTGAAATAAGATCTAAAATAGACTTAAGTAAATTTTGCATAGATAGCTCAAACTTTTCATTATGATAAGTATTCTTACACACTAGATTACAATTAAATAGTTATTCTTACAAAGGATGATAAATTTTAATGAGCTCTTTAATACCGATTTGGTAAAATATTTACTTAAATAAAAATTTTAAACCAAACATGCTTGGTACCTTTTATAAAAAACTAAAAAACCAAAGACATAGTTTATTTAATTAATATCATCAAAAAAAGAAAATATTGCAAATGCTAATGGAAGTAACTTCTCAAGAAAAAAATCAAAATTACATCAATGTGTCTTCCTTGATGAAAGGAGAAGGAACGGAGTTTAAACACCTGAAGTAGCCCTTAATTTCTCTTTCATAATTAGACTTGCTATATCTTGGCTTGATTCTTCTATGCCCTTGGGTGGTACTTCAAGAACTTGAACTTCAGTAGGAGGAACCTCTTGGGAGTTTGAATTTTGTTTGGCACTCTCATGGATCCTCCACAATTGTGCTTCAACCTCTCTTTGCTCTTGAGTATTGCAAACCACTGCAATAGTCTTCATATGATTTATCAATGCCACCTTAGATGCAAGTCCACTTACATATACATCAAATACAACCTCATGAGCATCATTGAATGCTTTGATTGTAGTTTCCATAACTTTCATTTTCTTTCTCAAAACGGCCTTTGCAATCCTTTGTTCTTCTTCAAGATCTTCATCATTGCACTCCTTGTCCAAGCCTTCAAAGTCCAAAATGGAAGGCTTGTTGACATTGTTTATATATATCGCTCAAAATTGATGAAGCTTTTCTCCATGGTCACTAATGTCAAAACCACAAAAGAATCTATAAATCCAAAAGCAAACGTTCTATCCATTGGTAGGAAGTCAACACTACCAACTAGCATGTGATACTTGCAAGAAATGCTTTCAAGAGCATTTTCCAAAGCTGCCATTTGCTTTCGATCAAGAAATGATAACAACATGAATTTTTTAGGTTCACATCTAGAACAACAACCCCAATGGTAATTGGATCTCTGTAAACATTATGTATAAGATCAAAGGTTTCTAGATTGCATCCGACAACATATACACGCCAAGGGGAAGTAGTGGAGGATTGAAGAGGATTTTGCTTTTTTCCAATTAGGAAGTTCACAATATATTTTGCTCCATTTGGTAGGGGCCCTACATCAGCTCCACGTGTGAGCTTCTTTGATACCCAATCATTGCAAATGCCTAAAATCTTTGTGTAGACTTCATCATTGATATCATAATCATCAACAAGCTCTTCCCAAGTCTTCATCACAGCGCTACTTTCTGGAACTGAAGCATTGAAAAGAGTGACTAATTCCTCCTTTAGGACCCTATCTTGCTTGATTTGCTTAGCCCTTGTTTCCATGTCAATCATATCTTCCTTATCCCATTTGTTTCTAAGAAAAAGGATATGACCTTCATTGATCTCCTCTTGTAGTGTAAGGATGTCTCCATCCTTTAAACCCATAAGGCAACGAAATGCAACAGGAGAAGATTGCCTTCCCTTTTTTCTCGAACTCTCCTCTTGGGATATAAGTTCACCTCTAGAGTATCTCTTCATGATTTTGATCCAATTATCAAATATTTCTTGGGAGCTAACAATCATATGGCAATCTCTAGATGCACTATTTTCTCCAATGTATGCCACAAATCTCTGCAAAAAAAAGATCAAAATAGTGAGCATAGAACAAAAGAAAGAGTATCAAAACGAAGGTAAGCTTATATATGATTACCTGCCATGGTACTCTTTGAGAGCTTGTCTTAGAAAGCCCTTGTTGGGGTTTTGGTGGAGAACCAAATGCTAGCCACAGTGATCTCTTAATTGTTGAAGTTGCTCAACATAAGGTGCATTCTTCATAACATTATGTGATTCCATATTTGTCATTCGTGAAAGCTCAATGCACATTTTCGCAGGACAATCAACTAATATTCTAGCATTTCTTGTGGTGTATAAATGCTTGGTTGCTAAACAACGTGTAGTATTACTCTGAATATATATCTTTGCTGCATGAATTGAGTGAAGCCCTCATATAATCCAATAACTATAAGCGTCCAACTTATTAGCATCCACCTCATGACGATGCATGGGCCTCTTCTCATTGTTGTCTTGTACAAAAGGCATAAGATATGCTGTTGTTGTTGGGTTCATGGGAGTCTTTATGAAAGACGTGGTTAGCTTCTCTACATAATCCCAACATAGTGACCTATAAGCATACAAAGGAGGTTCCTCATAACACCTATCAACGAGAATAGGAAATTGTGTTGTTGGCCCAAATGGAAAGAATTTTTCAAACATGTGAAATCCTGATTCTTCCTTCTTTCCCTTCTTCTTAACTATTTCAGGAAAATCGAATGTTCTTTCTACTCCCTTGACCTCAAGAGAAATTATTGGCTTTGCAAGTGTAACTTCTAACATGGAAGGTAAAGTGGCATCATTCTTAGTAGTGTTAGCAGCCATACTAACAACAAGAGCTTGTGACAAGGAACTTTGTTGAGGTGATTTTGACTTTGAGCTTGTGGGATTCCATGAATTATTTTCTTCTTGAGGAGAAGGTGAAGATCTCAAGTCTATTTGTTTATCTTGGAGCTTCATTCTTTTGTTGGGGCGATCACATTTTCTTGATAGGGAAAGTAGCTCACTATTTTGAACAGCTTGGAATGCTAATATAATGTCTTCTGTGCCCTTTACCTCCTCAAATAAGGTCCATCCCATTGTTTTCAAAGAGTATTCTTTGTCCTCTTTAATACTGGCAAAGTGAAATGACAAAGGATCAAGTTTGTATACTACATTTTTCCCCTTGATCTTAACAAGATTACATGGTATTCCCTCTTTCCCAACACATCCATCTCTTATCTTCTCTATGACACCATCTTGTTGAAAAAATGCAATATCACTCTTCAAAGTGAATAAGAGAACATTGTCAGCTCTTTTTCCTTGACTATCATAAACATCCACATACCATGGATACACAAAACCACCACTAACTCCATCAATGGTTTGGGTCTCCTTTTTGCATGTGCTATCTTTCTTTGCCATTGAATAGTTCTACAAAGAGAAAAAGTTATTAGACAAAAGTGGATTTAAAAATATTCAAATTTCACAAAACCCAAATAAATGTATAAGATTTCTAAGTTGAAAATTGAAAACACAACAACACAAGATTTTATGAAATACAAGACAAATGTACTCTAAAGGGACTCTTTCATAAAATAAAATATTAAAATTTGAGATTAAGTGTGGTATGAGATCCAACCATAAATATGTGTACTTATGTATCAAATCTCATGGATTATCCTGGCCCTAAGTTAGCATTAATTATGTTTCTCTTGCAAGAATCATATAGTAAAAACTTTGCCATGGACTTCGGTGAGAAGATCAAATTCTATTAATAGTGAGACCATGGGCTTAACCAAATGGTCAAGTGATAATGAAATATTGAGTGTGAGTGTGGTATGAGATATAGTGAAAAATCATTGTGGTTATGTAGAAAATGTCATGGATGATTTTGTCCCTAAGTTAATATTGGATTTCTTCTCCATGTAAGTTTCCTATGCAAGGATCATACTCTAGGAACTTTGCTAAGATTTTTGGCCATGTGCTCAAATCCTATTTAATCAAAGAATGAGATTTAGTCCAATATGAAATCCACCTATATATCAATGTGGTTATGTAGCAATCTCACAATTCCATTTGGCTCAAAGTTAACATTTTAATTACTGCACATGTAAGTTTCCCTTGAAATGAGCTATATTGTAGAAACATTGTCATTGGTTTTAGCCATGTGGTCAAATCCTATTTAGTCATAAGACTTATCTATTAGATTAAAAACTTTTCCATGGTTTTTTACCATAGGGTTCTTAAAGGCTAGTTAAAGGGAGGATGCAGTTTATTGTGATATGAGATTCACATATAAACAAATATAGCTATGTAGCAAATCCCATAGATATCAATATAAGATAAAGTGAAAAACACTTGAAAGGTGGAGATTTGACCTCATGGCAAAACCTACAAGACAAGACGATTTCTATAAACTAGTTTTAACCATATGGCCAAATCTAGTTTCATAACCATATGAAGAAAGTGATTCATTTGTTGTAACATGCTGTGAAATTGGATTTGACTATATAGCCAAATATTGTTTTATAATGGAATGAAAAATTCTTGGATGCTAGCATTGATAACAAAATGAAAGATTTGACCATATGGCCAATTTTTATTTTGTAGTGGAATGGAAAAAGTGGCTAATTTGTGGCAAAATGATATGATATTTATAGGAAGTAATGAAAAATTGAAATGAAAGAAATGGTTAATGGAAACAAAGTGGTTTGTTTGTTGCACAACAAGTTTTGACCACATGGCGAGACTTCCTATAAATATAGTAGGTAATCAAGGAGTTCCAAGTCGAACATAGTCTTCCTTTTTTGGAGATAATATAGAAGATGTTTTTCTTAGAATATTTTTCCATACAACCAAATCTAGCATACCAAAAATTTGTGTGATTGAACCCACCATAGATTTAGTCTTAATTTTTTAGGATCAAATTCCAAAAAAGTGGTTAGTTTGTTGCAAGACAAGATTTTACCACATGGCCAAATTATAGAAAATAAGGAATTCTAAGTAGAAACTAGCCTTTCCTTTTGGAAGTAAGCAAGGGTTGATAATATAAGAAAGCATTTGACCAAATGGCAAAATGTCATTATTGTAGTAAAATTAACAAAGTGCTTGATTGGTTGCAAGATATTGTGATACTACATGAGTCCTTATTTTGGCCAAGAGATAGCTTAAGGAGAAGATTTGGCCACATGGAAAAATCTCATAGTATATTGGAAAAAAGAACATAAATTACTTCTTATATTATAAGAAAAGATTTGACCTCATGGCCAAATGTCAGATTGTATTGAATAAAATAACAAAAAGTACTTATATTGCAAGAAATTTTTTGACCATATGGTCTAATCTATAAATTGATGAAAGATCATGATATGTGTTGTTAGAAAATCAAATTACATCCTATGGCAAAATCATATTGAGTATTTGTAAGTATTGTATAGCCATATGCTTATTGCAAAATTATAAAAAGTGTAACCATAAAATCTGATGGTAATGCTTTTACTATGAAAATACAGCATAATGGAAAGTTCTATATAGTAAAGTATAATACAATGTATAATAACTTGATAAAATGCTCTAATATTACAGAATGATACAACAAATATAAGGCTAGATTTAGCCTTGAGGCAAAATCTTGAGGTATATAGCATCACAGAATAGAAAGAAAGGCTAGTATTTTGAAGCACTAATCATTGATAAAAGCATTGCACAAACCATTTATTCTATATTCACATCTAAGAGACTTTTTTCAACATTACACAAATCATATACTTCATATTCACAACAAAAAGAGTATTTTCAACAGTGCAAGAAGTCATGTTTTCAATATTGACGTAGAGTGAAGCTATCACTTGCAAGGTAGTGGTTGGACAATAAAAAACACAAGCACTCCAGGAGATCAATCAAACAATCGAGAAGGAGAAGAAGACATTGAATTCTCAAGAGTGAGTGCCTAATCTCATTGCTACAGAAATACATATACAAAAATACATATTGCATTTAGTTTTCATACATGATTCTTATTTAGAAAATGCTTTTGGTGTTTGATCTTAATATTATTCAATACTAATCATACAAAAGAGTAGTAGTGTGATTTGTAGTAATTATATGGATTGAAATGGTCATAATCAATGTAGTTTAACTCAAAATCAGAAATGAAGTAGGGAAAAGTTGAAAACCTGTTGTAATTAGTAGGTCAGTAGTGTGTGCCAACGTAACAGAAATCACCCGTCAAGTAGGAGCAGGCACGGTGTGGACTAGCGATCATTCACTAGCTTGTTGAATTGCTAAAGTCTTGGAGCAAGATTTTTGATTTAAAGACGCATGTACTTTTGGTCATAATACCCTGATTCAAACCAGAAATTGCACTGCACAATCTGTTTCAATTTGAGAAAATGAAACAGTGAAAAGTAGTCAAAGAAATATCCTGATTCAAACCAGAAATTGAACTGCACAATCTGTTTTAGTTTGAGAAAATGAAACAGTGGAGAGTAGTCAAAGAAATACCCTGATTCAAACCAGAAATTGCACTGCACAATCTATTTCAGTTTGAGAAAATGAAACAGTGGAGAGTAGTCAAAGAAGAGGAGGGGGATAGAACCGCCAAAGATTAGGGCTACAACACCTATAGTAAGAGAGGGGCAACAGGAGCAGAGATAAAAACGCAGAGGATCAAAGATGCGAAACCTGCAACTGTAAAAACGCAACAGAGAAAACGCTCAGGTTAGAGAGTTACGTGGAAGAGGGAGGGAGGGGAAGAGAAACTCGTTTTGAAAAACGTCATGATTAGTTGTAAAGACCGACTCATGAAACAAATCATTTAATGTATCACGCTATTCGAATAACCATAACTTATTACGGAATACGAGTAGATTTAGATCTTATTTTTGTGTCTATTTTTTAATTTTATTAAAGATTTCAAGTCAAATGAAATTCCCAAAATTCATGAAATCCATTTTGATTTGGTTTTCCCATATTGATGGGAAATTCCCAAAATCCCGAATATGGAGTTGGAAAGACTCTTGTTACCGTGTTTCCTGCAGCGCAGAGGAGCGGAAAATGGAAAAAAGGAAATAGCAAAAAGGCGTAGGATAAAAGCAGAAAAAGGCGCCTTGACCGGTAACCAGACCCTGAAAAATTTAAATGTTTGGACACGACCCTCAGAAAGCCTCAGTGTCGCCCCGAGACAAATAAAGAGTAAAAGGCGCACCATTAAAATGTGGAAGCGCTCCCGAATCCTTATAAAAGAGCACCAGGCTCGCTCCTGTGCAAAGTGGATGCATTAGTTGGGAATAGGATAAATTAGAATGGTGGGAAATGGGAAAAAGGGCCTAGGCTACGGCCGGCCATGTAAAAAAGGGAAAAGGGGATGACCGCCCAAAAAGGATTTAGGGCTTTGTATATAAAGTTGAAAAGTGAATGAGAAGCTCATTCTTTGGTGTGTGGCAAAAGGAGTCTTCTTCTTCCTCTCTTCTTGTCTCCTTCTTGCTTGTGTGTGCTCTTGAGAGAGGGAGTGTGAGAGTGTGAGGGAGTGAGTGTGTGTGGGAGTGAGGGATCAAGAGGGTGAAGCTCTTCACCATCTCCCCTTCTCTTCTCTTCTCTTCTCTTCTCTTCTCTTCTCTTCTCTTCTCTTCTCTTGCGCGCGTAGCTATGGAGGATGGAGCTTGGAGATGGAGGAGGCTTGAGGATGCTTGAGCTAGCATCAAGAATCGTGGAGCTACCAGAGTGCAAGAGAGAGGAGGATACTCGATCAAGCATCAAGGTAAGCTCACTACACTCGTAGGATCGACGACGCGTCAGCTAGGTGAGAGATAGCCATTAGAGCTCTCTTGAAATGCTTGAAGGAATAAGCGGTCCGTGGGTCTTGGCGGTTGAGCAAAAGCTCCCACATTTTGGCTCCGTTTGCCGGGACAAACAGATTCAAGCTTGAGCACTTGTGCGCCTCATATCGAGTATCGAAGTAGCAGATTCATCCCCGAAACGGAGCTTGAGATAGGTAGGAAGTTTGGGTGTTTTTGATCTTCAAAACAAGTAAGTATTTTGGGATATTTTGGTTGTTTGATGATTGGAAAACATGGAGAAATTAGTTCAATTTTTTGCTTTCTATTTTTGTTGCGTTTAGAGTAGGCTAACATTAGGAAATCGCACCCGAGAGGCATAGGGTTTGCTACTGTAAAACAGTGAGAAAATCGGGGAAAACAGGTGGAAAATGGAGGAAATGCTCATTTGAATGTGTAGGAATTGCAAGGAGAGTGATCGGTAACATCCGGGTAATGTCTAGTAGGGATATAAGTTCTTGGAGGGCAAGGAAATCCTCATTTGCAACTAGCTGAGAGAGAGAGAGAGAGAGAGAGAGAGAGAGAGAGAGAGGGAGAGGGAGAGCTTGGGTAACCCGTTCAATCGATCAGTGTGAGGAGTGACGTTGCTATCGGTGATCCCCAGGTATATAGATCTCTCCCCCATCACTCCAGCATCATTCCTGTTGAATCTTGTAGCCTATAATAATCAATATCTTAATATTTTAGACGATTTCATGCTCGAAAGTGCATTCGGGTCGGTGGAATCGGACACCCGATTCAGTGTCCAATTCTCAGAATCAGACGTCTGATTTTGAGAATCGGACATTCGAACGACCGTCTAATCGGACCAACCCATCGGATTTTGGGAATCAGACCATTCGGACCACTCGGACCAACCCCGTCCGATCGGACGCTTCGTCCGATTGTCCGATCGAGGAAATCAGACTCACAAATTAGGACACGTCAGCAATCAGACCACAGACCTTGGTCCGATCGGACCACTTGTCCGATTTTCAAAAATCGGACACTTAACCCCCGTCCGATTCTGAGAATCGGACGGCTCAAACTCGGACCCACCTGGTCCGATTCCAAGAATCGGACCACTGGAGAATCAAACCACTAGTAAATTGGACGTTTGATTCTCAGAATTGGACACCCCATTAGGCAGAAAAGAAAAAGAAAACATCAAAAATTTACCCCCACGACCGACTGGAAGTGCAACCCGCTCTAGGACAACATAGCGAACGCCTTATAGGCAGTTCTCGACATAGGAGTCACGACCAAGGGACAGGGGGACAGTGTTGGAGCACTCCCCAGCAACCTGATGCGTTGAGAATGGAAATCCAATCAGAGGACCTGTGATCGACCCCCTAGTGAACAGCAAGAAGCAGCGCAGACCCTAGAACCTGCTAGAATGGCCAGGACTTGAGCAACGAAGCTTATCAAGCCCGAGATGAGATAAGAGGGCATAAGCATATAGAGATCAATTGCCGCACTCATATTGAATTCCGCACTTGAAGTACACATAAGAAAGCTGAAAGCCTGATTGGGCACAAGTGTACGAGAAGCGACACACGCACCGAGTGACCATAAATTGAGGGTTGTACTCAATAACCAAAGAAACTCACTCAGGTAAACCACTCAAGGAACCCACCAATAGGAGAGGACCCAAGACATAGACAAACCATCAAAGCGCAGAGTAGGACCAAGCAGGGAGCACCAAGGACGAGGATCTGTCAAGTCTATTCAACCTGATTGACAGCATAGTGGAGCGCGAGAACTTGACCATGACGAAAGAGAGCTCTGACCATCAGTCTAATGAGGAGCTCAATTTGAACTTATTCCCAAATGCTATTCAGTAGCAGCTGGTGAGCAGTTACGATGCGCACGCTGAGGTAGAGGCCTAAGAGGGCTGCAGGATCTAGTCACTTGTTGGACTTGTGGTCACCCCGGTCATGTCTCATCACACTGCCCTGAAAGAGAGCAGCAAAATAGAGACAAGCTGACCAAAATTGCGCAGAGCGTGGAATCACCCATCTTTTCGTAGATTGCCCAAAGCGAAAGCCATCCTCTAGCTCAACCAACTTGCCATCTGTCCCATTGGGGTTGTTCGGTGTCGAAAACCTCGATGGGGAGGCCACACCTATTCCATTGCAGGTCATGACCAGAGCCCAAACGAAGCAGGCCGGCATCTCTCTGCCAGGACCTAGCAATCTTGACGCAACCTTGATTAGGGAAGAAAATCCGCAGATAGAAGAAGAAGAGATCCGAAGCTAAAGTCACACTAAAAACTGAGAGTGCTATGACTCTGCCTGCGGGAAAGAAGGTTTCAGACGCAGAGGCAGAGACTTCAGCCCCTAAGATGGCCAAAGAGGGAAGCGCTAAGGTAGGGGAATACCCGCATCCGAAGCGACAATTAGAGGCCATAGAAAAGGTAAAGGAATGGGTAAAGGAGGCTCAAAAGCATCTCAAAGACGCTGAGCCCATCATAGAGGATGAGATCGATGATCTCTCTAGCGTAAGCATGCCAATATCACCGCCTCAACCTAAGTCGGCAGAAGCAACTGCACCACAAGCAGTGCCGCTAAGACCAAGCCTTGACGCGATAGAGCCGCAGGTCAGTCAGCAGCCAGTGGCCCGAACAATCTGGGTTAGGGGAGGGACGAGTATCCAACGATCTCCTAACTACGTTAGTGACTACCCCTGTAACACTTAACCTGGGAGATCTACTTAAGCAGCATCCTACCCTATGGCAAGATCTTAAGCAATGGGTCGAAGAGTCACAAGAGCAGGTCAGGGGGCAGACCCTCAAGACCATGATGCAGAAACACAATTACCAAGTTTGACGCTGCACTCCGTGCCTAGATTCTTGCACGTCAATGCCTTTTGGGAAAGCTCTGAGATGCACGCGGTCTTACCGATCCTAGCCCTAGGTGACACAACAAGAAAGGGAATTGTAGACACGGGAGCTGGGGTTAGTGTGCTTAATCACGCAGTGCTCCAAACATGGGGAAACCCGCCTGTCGAAACTGCTAGGTTTAATGTCACATTAGCAAATGGTATGAGAGTGAAGCCATTCGGGGTACTTAAGAATTGGCCAGTGAAGATCGCAGGTGTCCAGTTCTTTGTTGACTTTATAGTCATGAAGGGAGTGGACTACGATATCCTATTAGGCCGACCCTGGATGCGCAATGCTAGAGTCATTGAAGATTGGGGTAACGGCTTGATCTTCCTTGGCAATAGAACGGACGCCATAAGAATAGAGATGGACACTTGGAAGACCTCACCAGTCAACCTAGACACCATCTCTGTTATGCTCAAGGGGAACACTCAGGTCAAGAAGCCCTATGGGCCCTTGACCAAGTATATCCCATGTCCAGAGGATGAACGGGATTGGATACACATTCTTGCTACAATTGACCTACCATTCTCAGATCATGAGGCGTATGAGCAAGCCATCAAAACGATCAGCAAGTCTAATGAAGCACTCTCTACATCAGTCTGCATGATGGCACGAAGCCGCCGGGGAGAGCCTGAGCCTATCACCTTCCAAGTATAATCCAACAAAAGGGAACTCCAGGGGATACTGGAATACTTAACGGACCAGCTAGCTGGCAATCCAGCTGCAAATTTCAAACCACTCCAGGATCTCTTAGAGGAATCCAAGTGGCAATGGACCAGGGTGCACGATTTAAACCTCATGTATAACTGGGCCCTAGTTCTTGACCAACAACAGGAGACGTACCAAACCCTAGGAGATGACGAGCAGTTGGATGACAAAGATTCCAGTGACAAATACGAAGACTGCCAATCCTTCAGTGATGAGAGTGAGGGTGAAGTAGATACCATAGAATATGACACTGAAGGACAAGAAATTGAGCAGATACGAGCAGATGCCAAGCCGTAGAAAAGGCAGACCCTTAGAGTAGAGCGAGGAGTCATGCACATGGAATGTGATTGTGCTTGGTTGGAACGCATAGGAGCCATAGACCTTGAGCAAGCAGGCCTAGCCCAGCTAGGAACAACATCAATACTTAGGACCGAATCGCCATCTGAACTGCGGCCACCAGGGGAGACCACCTCTTCTAGCGAAGATGGAGGGTTTGACTCTGAATCGAAAGTTAGTTCGGATAGTGATCCAGAGATCCCTAGGCCGCCCACAACCAGACGTACCAAGGGGGACCTACCCATCCACCTGAGGCACAGACGGTTAAGGTAGGAAAAGGCAAAGCAACCCAGGGATACACGAACAAAAGAGTAGCGAAAGCCATAGGACCTCCCTAAATGCTTCACGAAATTCAAAAAAGGGGATAGGGTAGTAGTTTTGTTAGGTGCCAAACGTCAAGGGTAGATGAGCAAACCAATCGAGGGACCAGCCAAAGTCAAGGAGGTAGACTTAGCCCAGGAAGGGAAAACACCCCGACCAGTGTTCATTGTTGACGACTTGACTGGTAAAGAAGAAACGAGTCTTGTCGCTCTCTTGTGAGAGTATATAGACGTGTTTGCCTGGTCCTTAGAAGAGCTACAGGGGGTAGATTCGAGTGTTGTGACTCACAACATACCCATGATGTCAGACGCAACATCGGTCAAGCAGTGACCATACCCTATGAATCCAAAACACGCTCATGCTGTCAAAGAGGAAATTGACAAGTGATGAGAGATGGATTCGTTTGCGAAATTGAGCACATAAACTAGGTATCACCCATAGTCATTGTGATGAAGAAGAATGGAAAAATCCGAGTGTGCATCAACTACAAGAAGGTGAACCCTGCTACGAAGAGAGACAACTATCCATTGCCGTACACCGAGCACATGCTCGAGAGGGTGGCAGGCAAGGAAGCATACAGTTTTCTGGACGGCTTCTCAGGGTACAACCAGGTGCAAGTGCATCCTGCGGACAGGCACAAGACCGCCTTTGCCACATTGAGTAGGGCATCTTTGCATACATAGTCATGCCCTTCAGGTTGACCAATGCCCCTGCCACTTTCCAATGTCTCATGTGCACCATCTTTAAGGACATGCTTCGCAAGGAGTTAGAGGTCTTTGTCGACGACCTGTGTGTCCATTCGACCTGGATCGAACACTTAGACAAACTCCGCGCAGTCTTTGAACGGTGCCGCTTATATCGTCTCTCCTTGAACCCCTTGAACTGTCAGTTTTGGGTAAAGCACGAATGCATCTTAGGACACGTGGTAGCAAAGAACGGCATTTCCACTGACTTATCGAAGGTAAGGGTTATTGTTGACCTTCCACCCCTAATTAATTACAAGGGAGTTCAATGCTTCTTAGGCCATACAGGATACTATTGGTTGTTTGTACTGAACTATGCGCTGATCGCCAAACCATTGTACAAGCTGCTGATTGTCTTCGAGTGGACCGAGGCATGCCAACGAGTGTACGAAGAATTGAAAAAGGCTCTAACAACAGCACCAATTCTACGAGCCCCAGATTGGACCATTACCTTCCACGTGCACATCGATGCTTCTAAGGTTACTGTGGGGGCAGTGTTGTGCCAATCTGGCGAGCACAACTTAGATTATCCAATGAGGTTTGCTAGCAAACAACTCACTGAGATGGAGATAAACTACACGACAACAGAAAGAGAGGGATTAGCCATGGTGTTCACTGTGAAGAAATTCCGGCATTATCTATTGGCCACACCCTTCGTCTTTTTTGTGGACCATCAAGCCCTGCTCTATTTAGTAAACAAACCTTGTGCTACAGGGCGCATAGCTCGATGGCTCCTCTTGCTTCTAGAGTTCGACTTCTCCGTGGTAGTACGGAAGGGAAAGCAACATTACATGGTTGATCACATGTCACACATCCCCACGGGAGAAGCCGCAGGATAGGGCATCGTTGATGAGTTACCCGACGCCCACCTATTCCACCTGTCTAGCGAGAGAGATTTATTTAAGGTTGATCTAACGCCATATTGGGCGGACGACATAGTCCAAGTGCTAGAGCACGGACTACCTGAGCGACCAATAGAAAAAGCCTGACTTAGGTGCTTGATCCTAAAAATCCAGCCCTACCAGTTGATTGCAGGCCAAATCTATAGGCTGGGGTAAGATGGATTGCTGCGTAGATGCATGTGTGAGCATGAGATGCACGATGTGCTCTTAGAGGCACACAGCGGCATCGCGGGAGGACACTTTAGTGGAGACATGACAGCACGGAAGGTGCTGCAGTCTCAACTATGGTGGCCCACACTTTTCCGCGACGCCAAGCGATTCGTCAAGCATTGTGATGAGTGCCAACGGACAAAAGTCCCGATTCGTAAAGATCAAATGGAGTTGACCCCAATTATTGCTCACCAACCCTTCGAAAAATGGGGAATCAACTTCATAGGGCCCATCAGTCCTACGGCGTAGTACTCAAAAGCCAAGTACATCGTGGTGGCTACCGATTACCTCACAAAATGGGCAAAGGCAAGAGCCACATGAAAAAACGATGCTAGGACGACTGCCAAGTTCTTATGGGAGCAAGTGATCTCGCGCTTCGGCTGGCCCATCGAACTGGTTAGCTGATGCCAGGAGGCATATTCCACGGTGGATTCCGTGAGGTTTTACGGTGGATTGCGTAAACTTAGATGACCGTGGCTCATACACAAAGAGGATTCTTTGTGCGAGAAGTTGATGGGGATGCCTGTCCTTTTCGGGCGTTTCATTAATTTAGTGTGTACGTGGGTGATTCCATAGCGGGTGATTCCGCAAAATGCATATTAAATTAATAAACGTTTATGAGTTTAGAGTGCGTACTCGTAATAAATTAAGGTTAGGATTTATTTCTAACCAGTTGATTTATTTATGTAGCTGAAGACTGCTAGGTATTCACTTTTGTTAGTTTAATTGTATTATTTTACTAACGATTGTGAATGCTTCATTTGATGTGTAGAGATAGCAGCAGTGGCGGAGGAAAGCATTGGAGTCTAGCGAGTATTCGACCTTTGGATTATATTTTGATAGGCGCCACGCCTATATTTTGTTATGTCTATTGAGACATCGATTATTGATTATTATTTTGTATGCGCCTATGCACACGGATATGTTATTTCTATTTGGACATTGAGATTGGGCGTGCCAGACTCTATGGGCACCGTCCATTAGCTTTATTTCCTATTTTTGTAGAAAGCAAACTCAAAAGCTAAAAGCTTGTAATATTTTTGTAAATTTGGCTATTATTGAGCATGAAGATGGAAATATACATAAAATACATGCTTTGTAAGCGCTCACACAAGGCATGGGGGAGATTGAACCCAATTGGTTTCTTACTTCTTGTCGTTCATGCTTTTACATTGTTTTTTGTGCAAAAAGGTAGAGTTCATTGTTCTTGGGGACCTTCTGGGATTCACTACGTGAGCATACAGCGTCCGATCTACGCACCAGTGGTATCAGAGCGGAGCTGAGATCAAGAGCTTCCAATCGCTACCCATCTCGGGCGAAGGCGGAGCTCCAGGAACGATCGGGCTCTACAGTCAATCTCGTCGCGAACCGTCGATACAGGCAGACTTCTGGCGATCAAGAACCCCCGTTTCTACTGTCAGATCGCGAAGGACCAGGCTGTGTAGGTGGAGGACCACGCATCCATCTCCTTCATCAAGTTGTGGTTATACAGTGAGAAAAAAATTTAATATCTCTTATTTCTCATAAGTTTAAGCTTAAATTAAGCTTAAGAAGCTTAATAGCTCCACAATTTTTCGACGTGGTATCTGAGGAGGATCGCGAAAAACGCGCCGTGCTGAAAAACGCCCCCCCCTCCCACGAAATCAGTCGACGCCTTTCTTAAGCTTTTCAAGCTTAATATCCTAAGTCAAAGCTAAGCTCTGTAAGTCACACAGGGCAAGAAAGTCACCAAACTCCGGGTCCTGCGCATCAGAAGTCAAGTTTTGCAAGTCGCCTGGAATCAAGTCCTGCAAGTTCATCAAGTCGGCCTAAGTTCTGCAAGTCTACAACTCTGCAAGTCGGCTAAGTCTGCAACTCTGCAAGTCAGACTAGTCAACTTGAGTCAGAACTGACTAGTGCTCAAAACTCCTAGAAGGCTTTTTCCTGCGCAAAAATTCTGAACTGGAAAGTTGTTCGTGGCAAAGTGTTCTACCTATCTACAGGTTCACTGAAGTATTTTCAGCAAACGAAGAAGGAAATATTGCAGATTTTCTGAAAATTGAGAAAGAAATACCCAAAAATACATAGCCTTGTAACCCCGAATTTGAGCTACGCTCATCCCGCTAACCTGATTTTGAGTGAGAAAGGTTTATTGAATTTTACAGGATGACGACCCCACATATGGATGATCCTATGGCTGAAGACGACTTACCTAAGCCTACCATGGAACAAAAGCTGGATCTAATCATGATGCAATTGGAAGAAGAGTGAAGGGCTAGGCAAGCATTGCAAGCGCAATTGACAAAATTACAAAGAGCGTCTACCGACAAAGAAGAACCTCAAGCTGAAGATTTGATTCGACGTACCATCGACGCCACTCTTGAAGCACAAACCATTCGCAAGGAATCAAAGATAAGTAAAGGAAGTTTCAAATTTCGCACTTTCAATGGCATACGAGAAGGAAAGACTGTTTTATCTTTCATTAGCCAGTTTGATGACTATTTCCATGAGGAAACCTATCCAGAAAAAGATAAAATCAAGTGTGTTACTAATCATTTGGTAGACAGAGCATCACTTTGGTGGACTGTAGTACGCAAGAGCATAGAATGTCCTGCTACTTGGGAAGCTTTCAAGAAGAAGTTCATGCAGAATTTCCTTCCACCGCAATTTCATGAGAAGGCTATCAAGCAATGGGATTTACTTCAACAACGGGATCGTGAGCCTATTCCACAGTATACAGAGCATTTTTGGAATGCACTCCTATAGCTACGCATGCTTGAAGACGTACCAGAGACGACACATAAGTGGAAGTATATGTCTAGACTTCTTGGACATTACTACGCTGAAGTGAACATGTTCAAGCCTGCTACCCTTGAAGACGCCATCTCACTAGCTCACGACACTGAAGATAAGTTACGCGGAAGAGACAGACGACCACAGCAATTCCAAGCCAATGGTAATTATGGATCTAAACAATTCAATTCCAATTTTAGAAGGTTTAATCCAGGTCATTTCTCATCACCATCTTTCCGCAAGAATTGGGCTAAACCACCTGCATTACCATCCAATGTCAATCCAAATCCAAAGCCTATTCCACAAGCAAATCCAAATGTACCCAGACTTCCAGCCATTGCAAATAATGTAACCAAAGCCAAGCCAATAGTATGCTCTAAGTGTCACCAGCCTGGGCATCTCGCAGCAAATTGTCATTCAAAGAAGCCACCAGCACATATAAACTATCTTGGAGCCATGGACGAAGACGAGCATGAGGATATGTCTGATTTCACTGAAGATGAGGATGATCCTACTACTACTTCCGACACTTTACCAGGTATGTCTACTCCACATTCATTATTGACTATGAAATGTTTGGTGCATGGAAAGGAAAGAACTATCTTGCATGATGACGGTAGTACTCATGACTTTATTTCAGCAGATTGGTAAAGGAATTGAAATTACATATTGTACCTACGCATTATCGCATAAAAGCTGCATTTTTAGGTACTAGATACAATGGCACACAAGAAGTACAAGATTTAGAGATTCAAATTGGTTCATACATTGAAAGAAGAAATTTCTTAGTTGTCCCATTACAGTCAAGTGACATTATTTTAGGAATGCCTTGGAGACACCAGCATAATCCAAATATAGATTATTCCACGCACACAATGAATATTAATTTTCAAGGAAAATCTATTACATTATATGGTATGCATGCATCTAATATTTTTCCACTGCTTTCGCATACTCAAGCAAAATGTGCATTACGCAAGAGTACTAAATCATATCTCATTTGGGTGAATGAATTGCACGCAAAGGAAAATCATATGCACCCTAGGCATAAGGAATTTCTTGCATATTTTAAGGACTGTTTTGCAGAAGACCTACCACCAGGTTTACCACCTTCACGACCAGAAGACCATAAGATTGATTTAATCCCTGGCACACAACCACCTTGCAAAGCACCATATAGGCACAATCAAATAGAGCAAAAAGAAATCCAGAACCAAGTTGAAGAATTACTAAATAGAGGCTTAATTCGACCTAGCAGTTCTCCATTCGGTGCACCTGTACTCTTAGTCAAGAAAAAGAATAATACTTATCGTATGTGTATTGACTACCGAGCTTTAAATAAGATCACTGTAAAGAATAGGTATCATGTACCTAGAGTTGATGACCTTATGGACAAACTGCAAGGATCTTCTATATTTAGTAAAATTGACCTTAAGTCTGGATATCATCGGGTGAGGCTAGATAGATCTGACATATTTAAGACTACATTTAGAACACAGTTTGGCCATTACGAATTCTTAGTCATGCCATTCGGATTGACTAATGCACATGTCACTTTCAGTAGAATGATGAACCGTATCTTTTTGAAATATCAGTATTGTGTGATCGTTTTCTTTGATGATATTTTGGTGTTTAGTCAAAGTGAGAAAGAACATTATGAGCATTTGTCATTAGTTTTTCAATTACTGAAAGAAAATCAATTGTTTGCAAATCCTGAAAAGAGTGAATTCTTTAAGACAGAAATTGAGTATTTAGGTCATATTGTATCATCTGAAGGAATTAAAGTTGATCCTAAGAAAATTGATGCAATATTGCATTGGCCTGTTCCTAAAAACGTGCATGAGTTACGCTCATTCCTTGGTCTTGCTAGTTTCTATAGGAAGTTTGTACGTAATTTCTCATTAATTGCTTTACCATTAACAAAACTTCTAAAGAAAGGAATTGTTTATCAATGGACTGAAACTCAGCAGAAATCCTTTGACTTACTGAAACGTGCATTAACCAATGCCCCTGTACTACAGTTGCCTGACTTTAATAGACCATTCTTTCTAGTTGTGACTGATGCTAGCGGATCAGGAATAGGAGCCGTACTAATGCAAGACAATCATCCAATAGCATATTCTAGTTCTAAGCTGAAACCCTCTGAGCTGAAATATTCCACTTATGACAAAGAACTATTAGCAGTTGTACAAGCATTAAAACAGTGGAAACACTACTTAATGGGTTCAGAATTCATGATAAAGACCGACCAGCAAAGCATTAGACATCTACTTAGCCAACCCCAAATTTCTAACCGACATATCAAATGGGCTTCCTTCATTCAAAGTTTTCATCCTATCATTCAATACCAACCTAGAAAAGAAAATGTAGTTGCTGATGCATTGAGTAGAAAACCTGCAATTCATAATATTTCTGTCATATCTTTTGATTCTTTGATTGCTATGAAAGATACATATCACCAGGATATTACTTTTCATTCTGATTGGCAAAAATTAGTTCAAAATAATTTTATTCCTGTTGATTCATTGTCATATAATGATGGATTTATGTTTTTTGAAAAGAGACTGTGTGTTACTATTCCATTCCGATCTTTTGTTTTGAATGAAATTCATTGTCCCCCATATCAAGGTCATAGAGGTATCATATCTACATTACGCATGTTAACTGAAGATTTTTATTGGCCGCATATGGATGCAGATGTATCTAATTTCGTTTCTGAATGTTTGATTTGTCAAAGAATAAAGAGACATCATGGTAAACAGTATGGATTACTAATGCCTTTGTCTATTCCATCTAAACCTTGGGAACATATTTCTATGGATTTCATTACTGGTTTACCAAATACTAAATCTAACCATGATATGATTTGGACAATTGTAGATAGACTTAGTAAGCAAGCATATTTCATTCCATGTAAGAAAACTTTAACAGCATCACAAGCAGCACAATTATTTTTGAAAACTGTTTTCACTAACCATGGATTGCCAAAAGTGATTATTTCAGATCGTGACTCTAGATTTTGTAACAATTTTTGGATTACACTGTTTGCTAATCTAGGCACAAAGATTGATTTCTCATCTGCATTTCATCCAGAAACAAATGGACAAACAGAAGCCACAAATAGCACCATTTTAGATCTTTTACGTGCATATACTATCTCTAAACCTCAGACATGGGACACTCATTTGCATTTATTACAGTTTGCATACAACAATACACCGCACACATCTACAAAGAAAGCACCTTTTGAAGTCATTTATGGATATAGATTATCTACACCTGTTGCATCTTTGTCTAATAGAATTCAGAGTGCTGATGATATTGCTACTATGCATAACAGTATTTTTGATGAGGTTAAGGATATGATTGCTAAAGCCCAACAATCATATACCAAACAAGCCAACAAGAAAAGACAAGCCATGAATTTCAAAGTTGATGATTATGTTTGGCTTAGAATAGAAAAACGTAGACTGCAAAGTGTAGATAGACATCCAGTTGTCAAATTAGCTCCTAGATTCTATGGACCATTTAAAATCATTCATAAGATTAATGATAATGCATTCAAGTTAGAATTACCCTCTCATTGGAAAATTCATAATACATTTCACATTAGTTTATTGAGACCATTTAGAGGCCCATTACCTATCCACCCTGTTTATGAAAACCCACCTTTATTAGAGGAAGAGACTGAAATACTTGAACCAGAAGCCATCATAGACACTGACTACATGACCACTAGAACTGGCCGCAGGTATTCTAGATATCTAGTAAAATTCAAGAACCATCCTGTAGAGGAAGCACAATGGATGCACGCTAGAGACTTAAATGCTTTCCCCACTCTGTTAGCTCCACATTGAGCTAATAGCAATTGAGGTCAATTGCTATCCCACCCCGGGGGTATGATGCCAGGAGGCATATTCCACGGTGGATTCCGTGAGGTTTTACGGTGGATTGTGTAAACTTAGATGACCGGGGCTCATACACAAAGAGAATTCTTTGTGCGAGAAGTTGATGGGGACGCCTGTCCTTTTCGGGCGTTTCATTAATTTAGTGTGTACGTGGGTGATTCCGCAAAATGCATATTAAATTAATAAACGTTTATGAGTTTAGAGTGCGCACTCGTAATAAATTAAGGTTAGGATTTATTTCTAACCAGTTGATTTATTTATGTAGCTGAAGAATGCTAGGTATTCACTTTTGTCAGTTTAATTGTATTATTTTACTAACGATTGTGAATGCTTCAGTTGATGTGTAGAGATAGCAGCAGTGGCGGAGGAAAGCATTGGAGTCTAGCGAGTATTCGACCTTTGGATTATATTTTGATAGGCGCCACGCCTATATTTTGTTATGTCTATTGAGACATCGATTATTGATTATTATTTTGTATGCGCCTATGCGCACGGATATGTTATTTCTATTTGGACATTGAGATTGGGCATGCCAGACTCTATGGGCACCGTCCATTAGCTTTATTTCCTATTTTGTAGAAAGCAAACTCAAAAGCTAAAAGCTTGTCATATTTTTGTAAATTGGGCTATTATTGAGCATGAAGATGGAAATATACATAAAATACATGCTTTGTGAAGCGCTCACACAAGGCATGGGGGAGATTGAACCCAATTGGTCTCTTGCTTCTTGTCATTCATGCTTTTACATTGTTTTTTGTGCAAAAAGGTAGAGTTCATTGTTCTTGGGGACCTTCCGGGATTCACTACGTGAGCATACAGCGTCCGATCTGCGCACCATTAGCGACCAAGGCACGCACTTCATCAATGAAGTGATAGCACATCTCCTGTCCACCTTTCTCGTTCTCCATCGCAAATCCTCACCATACTACCCTTAGGCGAATGGCCAAGCAGAATCAACTAATAATATTCTTGTTAATGTCCTGACTAAAGTAGTCTCAGCCTCACGCAGCGATTGGGACAACAAGCTGATGGTGGTAGCCTTGTGGGCCTACTGCACAGCTTATAAAACGGCTGTCGGCCAAACCCCCTTTAGGCTGACCTATGGAACTGAGACAATTCTACCATTAGAATTCTTCGTTCCTAACCTCAGAATAGCAGTTCAAGAACAATGGGAAGGGAAGAATGCATGGACGCAACGCTTGGTCGAGTTGGAATGCCTATCAAAAACTCATCTTCTAGCCACCCACGCACTGATTTGCGAGAAAGCCCGACGCAAAAGCTGGTTCGACAAGCATGTCAAGCAGTGCGAATTCGGACAGGGTGACTTAGTGCTCCTTTACTCAGTTAAGGGGCATAAGCAAAAAATGAAATTCAGAGGTGCGGACCCTTCAAGGTTCGTGCAATCGGCCGAACCAGCAATGTTGAGCTTGAGACACTAGACGGTGAGGGAATAGGCTTCTTCAATGGCAGTCGTGTCAAGAAGTACTACCCTCCCACGCATCCTTGGCATGAGCCACCATTGTTAGAACCACTGGTCAAAGTACGAGTAGCTACAATCACTGAAATCAACGAAGAGGATGACGAAGCCGTAGAACCCACTTACCTCCGTATCACGGTCACTGCCAAGCAAACATGCGCTTTCAACGCCTTGATCGACGAGGGAGCAGACTTCAATGTCTTAACCCACAATCATTGGATCCAACTTGGCAAACCACTACTTCAACCCACAACTGCAAAATTAAACCCATATGGGACCCACTCATATGCACTTCTCGGCAAGTGCAAGGTCGCCATTTCTTTCGAGTCTGAGACTGTTCCAATGCTTTTTTATGTATTGCCAAGTGCTACAGACGCAGGTACGGAGTCACTGCTGGGGCAAAACTTCAAAAAGCAGACTCACTGCAATGTTGATTATGAGTTGCAGCGCATCCACCTAGCAATAGGCAACATGCGCATTGTCACAACCTTTAGCAAGGGCTACGCGACACCATCACCATCCGCAAAGCCACTGGTAGAAACATTCGTAGGCAAGACTAAGGAGGGGGTAATGCGCGGCCGCCACTCCACGACTTCCATAAACCACAACCCGAGCCAAAGCTCGGGCCCAATAGTCTCGCCTTCAATGGGTGCCTAAACAGCCGCAACAATCGCCTAGGAGTCGAAGCTCCTATCCTCATAAGACCCAGAACTCTAAACCTAGGAGGCCAAGATGCAATCACAGGAAGTGCCGCATAATCAAGCAAAGATGGATCCCTAAAGCCCTCTTGCATGCGCAAGGCTACTACGAGAGAAATACCTGGCTGTGGATCCCTAAGGTCCCAACGGCCAAAAGCACTATTCATACGCCATCCTCAAGCTTGATCAGCCCACGTCCCCTAACACCTCAGAACCATAAGCTGCAGTGCTCTCCAGAGTCCCAACCATTCGACTCATCTACGCTTCGGCCCAAGAGAGTTGCACAAACTTATCGGCCCAAGCAACAACCACTGTCACAGGAGGCATCATCTGACCAAGTCAATCCGACTCCCCAAAGCAAAGCTGAATGCAGCAGTCCATCTATTGTGGCTGACCCTAATCCACCCATATTCCAAACAGCCCAACTGCAGGCTCAAGGAAACTCCCAACCGCAACTCTGTATTGGCAAGGCCTCTAGTTCTAGCAAACCTCGACCACCTGTCTGCCTTACGCCCTCCTATGAACGAAAATCCTTTCTAGCGCTAGCCGCTGACCTCATTGAGGACACCGGAGATGACGTGGTGGAATGCATTAAACGACTCGATGCCACCTTCATGTCACTAGCCCTCAGCTACTACGACCGCTTGGACTTAGGTCTATTAGAAGAGCCCTTTGCAACGGAAGTGCGCAATATGCCTTGCTCTTGGGAGATTTTTGAATTCGTATTTGCAAAAGCTTCTAGCTCTTCCCGCTAAGTAGCTCAACAACGAGATCTCCAAAGAGCAAGCCATTAAACAACGTTTCATCACATCCTAGGATTAGCGAACCACTTCTGCTATCACCGATCAGGAAATCACCGAGTTATCCAAGCTCGTTGATACTGACTCCACATTTTTGAAGCATTGGTACACTCTTAGGCTGCAATGGGAAGTTGAGGGGTGCCGTATAATGACCAACACTGAGCAACGCCGTGCAATCAAAATAGCAGAGTACGACCCCACCTACGTCGCGCCAATCTTGTATCGAGTATTAACCACTCTTCATGACCGACCCATGGAAGAGCACGTCAAGGGGCATCCCTACCTTGACCGCCTCTTAACAGAGGAAGAACTCCAAATTGCAAGTCAGGTCGACTCTGGCGATCTCCTAACCGATGTTCTGACATACATTATGCACGTGGGTATCCATCCATTCGAATTAGATCTAGAAGCTCAGCTAGAGTACAACCCCAACTTCTATGCTTGTCTCCTGCGCAAATAGACCCACGCTCTTTATGCTGAATGCCCTTGTCCTCTCAACCTCCAATCTAGGGATGGATTCTTCTCGTTCCAAAGGGGGAGGGGGTAAGGCAAAATTTAAAAAGTAAACCAAGTATGAAATGTCAATAAAATTTGAAATGCAATGGTAAGATGTAATGGTAAAAGGCTGAAAAGAAAAGTTAAGGCTATACTCAAAATATTTCAGATCAATAAAATTTGCTACGTTTTTCTTCTTTCAGCAAGTCATTTGTCAAAAAGCACTAATAGTGGAAATGGCTGAACTTGCAGGCATCGATCATGGCAAGCCAAGACAAGGCGGGCAAGCTCCCCTTCTCGGAGGAGGAGCAAGCGAAGTACGGCCTCACAGTGGAGACGAGAGCCTTCAATTAGTTGAAGTTCCGTCACATCTTCAACCTTGAAGACATGGCCATCGAAGAGCCGGCAGTGCGCCAGATCATAGACCAGTGCCATCTACAGAAATACCTAGATGTAGTGGGCTAGAGGGTGGACTACACCCAATGCACCGACTTTTTGCGCACCTTTAACAGAAACAGAGACACCATCACGGTGCACGAGAATGAAGCCACTCGAAAAGTACAGATTGAGCTGACCCCGGAATTGGTGGAAAGGGCACTGGGACTGCCAAATAAAGTGGAAAGAAAGCCGAAGACGGACGTCTATGCCTTGTTGGGAATGGACAAGGTGAAGGTCCATACCAACGATGGGATCAGCTTCGCAGACATCCCAAACCCAGATATCGAACTACAAGAAAAAATGGTACACACTTTGTTCTCGAGTCAGAGGTACAACAGCATAATGAGCCGAATCAACATGCCTTAGCTCGACACATTGTGGCACAATCACTGGATGAGGTAAACCTGAATGGGTCTGTGAGGAGAACCATAGAGGCTTCGGCTAAGGACCTAGCAACAAGAGGAAGAGCCGCTAGAGGAGAATCCCCATCGTCCCGATCAACACGCAAGGCATCATCCTCCAAAGCCTCAACCATAGGGTTTGGAGCCATCCTTACTGCCATAATCCAAGAAGAACTAGGGCAAAGGATGGGAAGGAGAAGATAAGAAGAGAGGCGAAGAAGGAAGTGACAAGTCACTGTCACAATCCCCACCTCACACAGAAGAGCAGTGTAGGTCTTTAGATGAAATGGAGACTGACGAAGACGAAGAGGGAGAGTCCCAGGGTAGCCCACAGAGGCACGCAAAACAAAGAACGAAAGCCCTACATGGAAAGAGGGAAGAGGAGCGCAAGAAAAAAGAAAAGGAAGATCTGGAGAGGGCTCGAAGGGAGTCAGTCAGGGATGAGGAGGAGAGAAAAAAGAAGACTGAAGAGAAGTTGAGAAGAAAGGAAGAGGAAGAAATAGTGCTGGCAACCCATCGCTCCATTGAGGAGCAACGCAAAAGAGACGAAGAAGGTGCAAAGAGCCCACACCAAACAAAAGCACCTGGTTCCAGTACCAGTGTGCCAAAAATCACACCCCCGCCCCCAGTAGAAGGAAAAGGCAAGGAACCGATGACGCCAACTCCCCCTCTCTTCATACCTTCCACGCCAGCCACTCTCACCATGTCAACGCCCACTGCCACTGCCACCCAAGGCTCCACTCCAAAAGTCAATGAGAGCAATATGATCACTTGGCTGCAATTCCTGGTGAAAAGGGAGTTGGCAAGAGAAGCGGGTGTGGTCACCCCAGTGTCAGGAGTGAAGAGGGCAGCCACGGCTGATATGGAGCCAAGGCCAGAGCTTAAAAGACAGAAAACAGAAGCCATTTTCGCCACCGCCACCATATCCCACCCCCCACCTCCAGCAAACCAATACAATGAATACGTTAAGGAGCTGCTCTCGCAGCTAGAAAAGGCCAAGGAAGAAAAGAGAACCGCCATGGAAGAGCTGGCAGAGCGAGAATCACGAGCCGCTCTCCAGCTAGAGAAAACAAAGCAAATCACACAATATCAAAGGGAGATTGCTGTGCTAAAGGAAGAAGCCAGCAATAAAGATGTAGAAGAATCAAAAGCCCTGAAGGAATGGGATGCTGCTTGGGAGGGAAGAAGAAAAATCTTAATGGATAGCCTCAACAGAGAGAGGGAGACCAATGCTCACCTGTGGCGCAAGAACGACCAGCTATCTGCAGTCAACCTGGAGGCACAAAACCAGCTTGAGAAGATCAAATAGGAGGCTGCAGAGCGCTAAGAGGAGAGCAGGTGCAAAGGATGCAGGTGAATCTAGACTAGCTCAACACACAGATCACCAATGAACACCAGGAGCAGTCGCGACTACACCGCAAGCTCGAGGACCAGCAGCAACAACTCATGGCTATGACCCTCCATCAGGGGGAGAGCCTAGAAGATATGGAAAAGAGAGTGAAAGAATGGGCTGACCACAATGAGAGGAGAGTACGAGACCTGGCACGCCGGCTGGCCAAAGCAGAAGGAGATAGAGTATTGGCTGAGAATCAGGCAGAGGCGGCCGAGCTCTCCATGATAGCCCAGCAGCACACCTTTCTCAACACACTGCTCTACTCCACCAAACCGAAAGAAAACGAAGCCAATGATCAGCTGCAGAAGAAGCTAGCCATTGGACGCAGAGCCCTAACAGCAGGCCTGCATGTACCACTGTAGCTAAGAGGCCCGCCGCCACAGAGCCTGGAGGAGCAAAGAAGATATCTTGCACAGGTAGGACTGACGGTGCAGGAAATCGACGAACTCGGCTTCACAGAGGCGAAGGCGCAAGAAGACATGCAAGTAGAAGGGGGTGATGAACCAGAGTTTGATCTGGGACCTCAGGAGGAGGACCACATCCCACCACCCCCTCCTCCACAACAAGATGAAGTGCAAACCCCTAACACATCTGCTGAGAGGAAAGCAGCCCTGGCTAAGCGCATGAGAGAAATGGTAGAAAAGGCAAGGAAAAAGCTGAACGTTAGACCTGTTCCAAGACAACATGCCCCTCTCCCACCGTGCCCTGAGAATCTCCCCGCTAAATTCCATGCAGAGTTTATTATCTAGGAACAGCAGGAATGTGCCCTGAATCCCTTTGACTTGAGCTTTGAGCTTCTTGCTACACTAAACATAGGAATGCCCATTAAACTTGTAAATGATGTAATCGCTATGGGTGCAAGGCTCAAGGACAAGTGGCTAGCGGAGCGAGAGGCCAACCCAACTGCTTGGGGAGCCGAGGACAGTGAATTTTGGCAGGATAAAGTCCTCCAGGTGCCTAGATCGGTGGAAGGCTATAATTGCCAACCCACCTGGAGAAGACGCATTTTTAATGTCAACCTTGACGCTTGGATGGCGTTTTGTAACAACCTCCCTTCTGAGAGAAACGACCCTATTTTCATGCCGTATCCTCGAAGGGTAGGCATGGATTTTAATCTGTCCATCCACGGCAGGTTTGACTTCCCCATCATCTATAACACCAATAGCACCTCCTATAAGACTACCCTTGTATTTACCCTCCCTAATTTGTACAGTTCTATAGATAGATTCCTTAGTGAGTTTACCTCCTGTCCTGACCCCGCCTTCATAACAACTTGTAATTACCTCAGACTAATTAGAGTCCTAGTCCACCAAGAGCCTGCCCCTCAAGAATGCCACCTCCCACCCCTTTTCTTCGACCCCAATGCCATAGACAACAGCACCATGACTCGCCTCATGATGCGCGCTACTCTTTTTCCATCCTTCTACGTTGCACTACTTGAGGATATGAGTGATAGCAAATTCACACAGTGCAACCATCCCTTTCTTTCCACCACCACTCTCAAAACCCGCCTCAATCTCAAGGGCTACTTGCTGAGTCATAGATTCCTTAATAAGGCCCCCCGCCCTCCACAATCCCCTACCCGCCATTTAGATGACGAGGATTAAACTCCCGTCATGTCCTTGTATCACATGCATCTATGTATAAGCCTCTTTATTTTTATTTTTATTTTAAAAAAAGCCACAAGGCAACAAAAGAAAAGGGTGAACTGGAAAGAAGAGACAATAGCAAAGCATAGCAAAGCCAAGGGATGCATCTACTATTAAGCAAAGATAAGATAGCGGGACCTTCACAAGATCTGCTTGCAACTCCCCTTCGCCTCGTCGTGCACCACAGTCACACTGCACCTAGGGTTCTCCCTAGCCCCTTTCCCACTTCACGCTTAGGGCACATCAAGGGAAGGACTTTCAGACATGTCACCCTAAGACTTGCACCGCACCTCCAATGACACACGAACTGGGTCCTCAAGTGTGGACATTACCAAGGGCTTGCCCAAGGTTATTGCCCAAGGTTAGACCCATCTCCCAGTTCCACTACCATGGGCACCATGCACTACACGGAGAGGCAAACACACCCCTTAGGGAGTGCACAACTTTTCTTGCAGGTTATGTTTAAGTTTCAAGAACTGGCTACTCAGCTGAAGAAGATCAACCACGGTATCCTTGAATGACCAAAATATGTTCCATATGCCGGACATGACACCATTGCTGCTGTTTCAAGAGCTTTTCTACATTGGAGTGGACGGACCAACGTGCTTCATGCTGCAAACCATCTGCCTGTTGATGGCTACCATGATTGAACCAAATCAAGCAAAAGGAGTACTCAGTAATAGACCTGCCATTGGCATAGATCTTGGAACCTCATCTTCCAAAGATGCATGCCCAACTCCTCAAGATCTACGGATTGCTTATTGATTCCATAAGCCTGAATTTGAATTTCAATGCAAGGTTGAAGATCTTCAATGAAGCACGGAAGATCTTCGACTACAAGAAAATTTTCTTCAAATCAAAGACACGGATTTTCAATGCGAAGACAAACTATATCATTGTCAAGGTAGAGTCTAGGGGGGGCTTCTCCAGGATAAATCCCTCCAATACCATTCTCTTAAGGGATTGCTTATTGCTTCAAGCGTTTCTGATGCTCAAGGGACGGCCGGCTACATAATGGACGCCACAACTGTGTGAAAGATGCCGAGCATCTTCATGAAGCCTAAAGCAAGGCGAAATATCTCCTAGTCATCATCATTAAACTCCATCAACTCTCGTTTACACAACCACCTTGGAAGCAGTGTCATCCACCTACCAGTTCTGCCTAGCAGCAGACCTAACTACCCACTACTTCCCACCGTAGTGCCATGGGAGTAGCACTTGGCTAGGAGGGGGGTAATATTATCGTGTTTCCCGCAGCACAAAGGAGAGGAAAATGGAAAAAAGAAAATAGCAAAAAGGCGCAGGATAAAAGCAGAAAAAGGCACCTTGACCGGTAACCAGACCCTGAAAAATTTAAATGTTCGAGCACAACCCTCAGAAAGTCTCAGTGTCACCTCGAGACAACAAAAGAGTAAAAGGCACACCATTAAAATGTGGAAGCGCTCCCGAATCCTTGTAAAAGAGCACCAGGCTCGCTCCTGTGTAAAGTGTATGCATTAGTTGGGAATAGGATAAATTAGAATGGTGGGAAATGGAAAAAAGGGCCTAGGCTACGGCTGGCCATGTAAAAAAGGGAAAAGGGGATGACTGCCCAAAAAGGATTTAGGGCTTTGTATATAAAGTTAAAAAGTGAATGAGAAGCTCATTCTTTGGTGTGTGGCAAAAGGAGTCTTCTTCTTCCTCTCTTCTTCTCTCCTTCTTGCTTGTGTGTGCTCTTGAGAGAGGGAATGTGAGAGTGTGAGGGAGTGAGTGTGTGTGGGAGTGAGGGATCAAGAGGGTGAAGCTCTTCACCATCTCCCCTTCTATTTTTCTCTTCTCTTCTCTTCTCTTCTCTTGCGCATGTGGCTATGGAGGATGGAGCTTGGAGATGGAGGAGGCTTGAGGATGCTTGAGCTAGCATCAAGAATCGTGGAGCCACCGGAGTGCAAGAGAGAGGAGGGTATTCCATCAAGCATCAAGGTAAGCTCACTACACTCGTAGGATCGACGGCACATCGGCTAGGTGAGAGATAGCCATTAGAGCTTGCTTGGAATGCTTGAAGGAATAAGAGGTCCGTGGGTCTTGGTGGTTGAGCAAAAGCTCCCACAAATCTTCAAGCCCATCTAAATGCATAACACGAAGTAAAATGGAGCACAAAAAAGAGACTAAAAAATCCATACATGAGCATACTATGGAGGATGCATCTCGAGAGAAGAAATAAGAAGGAAAGAAAAGGGGCAAGCAGCCCGGTTACAAGTTACAATCAGATCTTGAGACTGCTACAAACCTTAAAAAGACATTGGAAGATCGCATACTTGGCAGTAGAGTGGAATTCACACTTGGCAAAGTTCTTGGAATCACAAAACGTGAATTTCATGATGAATCATTGATATGTTGAAAGGAAAAAGATGATTTGATGGTGAGGTTTTGCAAGCATTGATGCATATTGACAAAGACATAAAGAAACATCTTCAGAGCGAAAGCGATGATGCATATCATGCTGTTTTGGAACAGGTTGATGTTGAAAATGGGTTAAATGGGAGTATAGATAGCAAGCTTGTGCTTAAAAATGGTATTATGGGTAGCACAAAGCATAGAGAGAAGGCTATGTATAATAGGGATGTCCATCAACAAGCACATGAAGAAAAAGATGCTCATTTTATTCAAAGCAGTCATTATTCATGAACGTATTAGGCTCATGCTACAATAGAGACAATTGTTAAAGTGGGAGAAAGAGAGACACCTTGTATAGCTCTCTTGGATCATGGTTTCAAAATCAATGTTATGGCACACAGTTTGTATGAGAATGGAGGATGGCCAATTGATGTAGATCCGAGATGCGCATGTGGGCATCAAACAATTCATCGAAGGATCTTTATGCAGCTTGTCCGAATGTACCCATGACTACTGGAGATGTTAGGGATGAATATCATTTTTTTGTGTAGGATTTATGCAACTATCTTGTGATTTTGGGGCAGCCCTATATTTCGAAATCAAGGCTGGAAACAAAAGCCTTGGATGATTGTTCTTCATACGCTCGAGTTCGAAGTAAAGACAATAGAAAGGAGGTACAGTTTCTCATTGTTTGTGTGAATCATCCCCCCAATCGGGATAGGATACAGGATAATCCTATGCCACCTAATGCACTAGAGTTTAAGTGTTTTTAGACAGTTGTGCTATAAGTGGAGGCTATGGCAATGCCTCTAAGAAGATAGTTATGCCTCCAAGAAAGGGGAAAACTGCATTTGTGTCTTGATTGCAGGAATGGATAGCATGTAGTCTTGGCAGTTTTAAGAATACTTCAGCCATGTGCAGGGCTGAAAAGAAATATGTAGGATGGGTTGAAAATGAACTAAAGATTTATGGTTTAATGGCTGCAAATGAAGGTATTTTAGGGCTGGTTGATGTTGATACAATGACTGAAATTTTTGCAGCAATTAATGCTAAAAACATGTCAGAAAAAGAGGTTATTTATGTTAACACTTTAGAGATGTATGAAGTCATTCAAGAGTTTGCTTAGCATGAATGTTATGGGCTACAATATGGGCTGCAAAATCAGGCTGAAGCAAGGGTAGATACAAAGTACAAAACAATTGCAAAGAAGGTTAAGCCTATGGCTTTGCCTTTTCCACCTAAAAGTGATGGGTTGATTGAAAAAGTGACTCAACAACCTAGTTTATGAGATCCACATGGAATAGGACATAAATTTATAGTTGAAACTATACAAAAGCTAAAAATTGGTGATACAAGCTTTATTTTACCTATAGAAAGAGCTTATTTCTTGCAGATGTTGGCAAGGCATGGGAAAGACTTTGTGTTTCAGCCAGATGAAATTGGATGTGTTGATCTGACCATAGTTGCACCTATGGTGATCTTTACAGTACCTCATGTGCCATGGAATTTAAAGCCTATTCCAATACCTCAGGCATATTTGCCTAAGTTACTGGAGCTTTTGAATGAGAAAATCAGGATGTGGATTTTGGAGCCCTCTTCAACTCCATATTTGAATCGGTGGTTTACGGCTCCAAAGAAGAATGGTAATTTGAGGTTTATACAGGATTTACAACAAGTTAATAAGGTCACCATAAGGAATGTTGGATCATGCCTGATAGTGGATGAATTTGCAGAAGCATTTGCCGGCAATGCAATTTACTAAATGGGAGATTTATATTCAGTATATGATCAGTTTCAACTTGCATTAGAAAACCGAGATATCACTACCATGAAGACACCACTTGGATTGGTTAGGATGTGTACGCTTCCATAGGGAGCAACCAATTCAATGGTGCATATGATGAATGCTATGCATAAAGTTTTGAGGGAGTATATTCCTCTGTTGACCTTACCCTTTCTTGATGATGTGCCGATCAAAAAGTGTGATATCTATGAGAAGAATAAAGAGTTGAACAAGAATGGATGTAAAAGATTTGTGGCTGATCATATTGTTGATTGTGATAATATTTTGAGCCATCTTGAAGAAGTGCATTTGATTCTGTCAGGAGAAAAGTTAGTTTTGGAGTGGAGGAAGTATTAGTTGTTGGGCACATGTGTGGACCATATGGAAGAAAGCCCTCACTAGTAAAGATTGATGCCATAAGCAGGATGTGGGAGACATGTTTGAATGTATCCGAGGTGAGAAGATTTTTGGGTACATGTGTCTTTTACTTGATATGGATTCCACATTTTGCTCATGTGGATAAAAGTTTATATCAGCTCTTGAGAAAAGAGCAAAAGTTTTGGTGGGGGAAACAACATACGAAGGTATTCAAAAGTTAAAGAGCTTATTGATTTCAACCTCAACACTAAAGAGAGAAAATTATGAGAATTGGTAGCCTATTATTCTCACCGCGGATACAAGCCCAATTGGCATTGGTTGGGCCGTGGGTCAGGATAATGCTGATGAGAATAGGTATGCCATTCGGTTTGGAGCAAAGGTCCTCAATGAACGGTAATGGCCGTATTCTCAAGTCAAAAGAGAGCTTTGGGATGTAGTGACTTGCATTGGATTTTCGACATCAAAATCCATCTAAGAAAAATATAGCTCCTCGATTTGTGATCTACACATTTTCTGCCACCAAAACCACCATTTTTACAACTCCCGAGCAACTTTTGTACTTTAAATTCCATCTTAATATCAGATCTCACTTAGTCTCACTGTTACCTTTGATAATCAAGTTATCTACATATATAGTAATGAGTGACCATAATACATATATCACCCTCAAATACATAAAGTGACTGGTCAATTTGTGCTTTTCAAAATCCAATGCTAACAAGATATTCTGCAATCATGTCACGCCATGCCTTGGGTGCTTGCTTCAACCCATGTAAGACCTTACAAAGCTTGCATACATAACCAAGATAGTTGTCATCCACATAACCATATGGTTGTTCAACATAAACTTCTTTTTGCAATTCCATATGTAAAAGGGTATTTTTTACATCTATTTGATGCTTGATTCAACCCTTTGATGTAGCCACTATTATGTCATTTCTCATAGTAGCCATTTTAGCCATTGGAGAAAATATATTCTTATAATCAATACCATGAGTGTGTGCATACCCTTTGGCAACTAGCCTTGTCTTTTATAGCACTGAATTGATCCATCAGACTTATGCTTCACCTTATAAACCAATTTGTAACCAATAGTATTGCCCTCTAGTAAAGTCACCAAATTCCATGTATCATTTTCCTTAAGTATGAACATTTCTTCATCCATAGCATTATCCCAATGCTGAATCATTATCCATGGCATCCTTAGAATGAGTTGGCTCTTGCACAACTTTAGCCATGTATGGACACTGTTGAGCTACATAGCTATCATATGTCAATCATTACATGGGCTTTCTTACTCTTGTTGATTTGTGTGGACTTGGATAACTATGAAATGCCTTAGCATCCTCTTGTGCTTTCCTCACACTAGGTGTCTAAAGAGATGGAATCCCAAACTCTTCATCCAATCTTTGCTTAGAACCATCTGAATCCATATCAACATGAGAAACCTAATGATACATCAATCATAATAGGTGAGCTCCTAACCTTCTCCTTGGCCTTTCATGATACTTATAATGTACTTGTTGGAGTGACCTATGATTGTAATCTACCACTCCAAGAAATATCAACAAATCAATGAGTAGGAGACTCTTGTGGCCCACTCAATGTTTGTGATTGTTGATCTATTTTTTGCACAACCACACTCTCATGCATATTAGCCCCAACAATATCGTACACATTGCTATACTAGCTATTCATTTTATCAAAGACAACATCCATGCTAACTCTCAACTCATGTATGATAGGGTTACAACATATTTATCCCTTTTTCTCAAGAGAATATCCCACAAATATAAATTTCTTTTCTTTGGGATTCAATCTACTACGTAATTGATAAGAGATATGCACATAATCAATATATCTAAGTACTTTCATATGGGATAAATTTGGCTTTTTACATATATTCTTCTCCTCATGTATCATACCATGTATAGTAACCATAAGTGTCCAATTCATAATGTATAAAATAATACTAAACAAGTGCTCCAACCCAATAATAATGAGGCAAGTCTCTTTTAGACATCAATGCTCAAGCCACCTTTCCAATATGCCTAGATTTTTATTCAATAACTCCATTTTGTTGCATTCTTTATCTATTTACAATATAAACTACCTCTAAATACCATTTTTGTGTAAGAAATAATAAAAATCATTAGAGAAGTACTCTTCACCTCCATTTGAGCTTAGGTATTTAATATGTAACCATGTATCCTTCTAAAGCAAAGCCTTAAATCTTTTAAAAATGTTTAGTATGCTTACTTTGAGTATTGGCTTCTTGACTCACGGGCTTCCTTCCATGTTACCCCGTATCATCATTGGTTTTATACCTAGTGCATTATTATAGGTTCAATCAAACTAAGTGATGATCATGTATGTGCCATTGTTGGCATAGGTGATGCAAGATTGCAATTTTTGGTACCAGCACTCCATTTGTGCTGCATGATGTACATCATGTTTGAGCTTTGATTAAAAGCCTTAGATAAAGTGGATAGTTGGAAGATGATAGGTATCATGTATCTTTAGGTGATTTTGCATGTAAGATTACATGTGGCAACCTCATTTTTGCTAGAGGTGCCAATATTAGGAGCTTGTATCCCTTGCTTTTATCTGGATTTGTTGATCATGTTTTGGTTGTGATTGATCTTTTACATATATCTCTTTGGTATATATCCCTTTAAAACATGAAAGTACTCACTCATTTGCAATATTTTCCCCCTCTTGACTACTCATTTTTTTATCTTGCGATCATTATTTATATAACAAGCAGACATGCAACTCGCATGAAGAGTCTAGTTCTACATGTGTAGGTGAGTTGTTGGCCCTTGTGCACTCAGATGTGCATAGTCCCATGCCTTGTTAGTCATTAGGTATTGCTAAGTATTTGTCACACTTATTGATGATTATTCGCATAAGGTTTGGGCCTATCTTATTTCATAGAAGTTAGAGGTATTACATAATTTTTAGCACTTTCTTGCTATGGTTGAGAACTAGCATGGTAAAATGCTTACGATTTGACAATGGGGTGAATATATCTCTAAGGCATTTGAGAAGTTTTGTTATGAGAGTGATATTAAGCATTAGTTGAGCACCTCATATATCCCATCCCAAAATGGTGTTGCAGAGTGCATGGATGATAGTATTCAAGAAAGAGTCCATAGTATGCCTAGTCTGGTAGGCTTACCACAATACTTTTGGGTTGAGGCAATTAGTACTATAGTTCATCCCATTAATAGATCCCCATGCATTGCTCTTGGTGATAGAGTTCCAAAGGAGGCACGATTTGGTAAACCTCCCACATGCAAACTTGCAACTCTTTCGATACGAGACTTTCTGCCATATTTTCAAAGAAAAATATAGTAAGCTAGATTCAAAGTGTGTCAAATGCATCTTTCTTGGATGTGGTATCGCCTTTGGGATCTACAGGATTGGAAGATTATCCATAGCCATGATATTGTCTTCCATGAGGAAAAGATGTATATGAGACCAGAGCAAGTAGTTGAGATACATATTCAGAAGGAGTCTTTTGTTATAGTATAACCAGCTTGAGTTACATAGCTTGTATCGTGCTCAATGACGTAGTGGTCAAGGATCTACATGTTGTGTAGGATCATGATGCTAGCTAGAGAGGACACATAGTACAAGCCCCATAGTCAACTTTGAGATGCTCTACTAGACAATCATTTTGAGCCTTCTATGCACCATGTCATGGTAATAGATTCCCATGAGACCCTAACTTATGAGAAGTCTATGTGCCAAGATGATAGTCACTCTTAGGAGAGGACCATGCAATTTGAGTTTAAATCAATACAAAAAAATTGTACATGATATTTTATTTCCTTACCGAATGGTAAATATGCATTGCCATGCAATGGTTGTATAAGTTGAAGAGCATCCCTAGTCACCCTAACCCCACATACAATACTTATTTTAGTTGCTAAGGATTTAAAATAGGAAAAGGGAGTTGACTTTGATGAGATATTATTCCATTAGGTCAAGATAACAACCCTTTTCTTGGTTTTGGCTATACCCATAGTAATATGGATTTGTGTCTTTATGTTAAGAAGGATCATGATGGTAGCCTTATTATTTTAGCAATATATGTTGATGATATACTAATTTCTAGGAGTGCTCATGATGAGATGCAATGCTTTGAAAACTCAGCTCAAGAAGAGCTTTGAGATGAAGGATAGGGGGTATGCCTCTTGCATACTTAGTATATGCATTACCCATGATCGCTCTAAAGGACTCCTCTACTTATCATAAAAATAGTACATCCATAAAGTCCTTAAGTGGTTCCATATGTAGGGTGGTTAGCCCATTACCTTGTCATGTGAAGGTTAGTCAAGTAGATTATTCCCAGTTAGATGATGAGAAGGCCAATATCTCATATGAATTTGTGGCAGTGGGCAGCTTGATGTATGCCATGATAGCCACTAGACTTGACATAACATTTGTTGTGGGAGTTGTGGCTTGTTATATGGAAATACCTTATAGGTGACATTGGGATGTGGTGAAGGGTATCATGAGATACCTTAAGGGAACTATAGATATGTTCATTTGTTATGGTGACAATGACACTAGATTCTTGGGCTACACAGACTCTGATTATGCATGACATGTCAATAGTAGGAAGTCCATCACCTCTGACTATGTCTTCACATTTATTGGACATGCTGTTTCTTAGATGTCCATGGTGCATAAATGCACAGTTGAGGTTGAATAAATTGCATTCCTGAGGCTTGCACAAGGAGACCTTATGGTTAGGCCATCTAGTGGTAGACCTTGGTATGCCTATGAAACCTAGATTGCATTCAAAGTCTATGAGTGCTAGTCAGTTGCCATGTTGTCAAGGGATAAAAAGATGAAAGTCGAAACCATGGGGATTTCAAAAATGACGATACAAAGAGTGGTGGTTGAGGAGAAGAAGAAGAAAGGAATATTAAATAAATCACACACCAAATGAGTCTAAATCCAAGCCTATTATTACTATTAGCAAAAAAGTGCAAGATCAATACAACCCTTATTATGACAATTGATTAACTCAGAATTAATTGCCCAACATAAACCTTGACTTTAAATAATAAAAGATTGGAATTCTACTATACATAAGTCTATGCAATTGGTAAAAGTATCAAATTTCAATACATGTGCATGCATTTTTCATGGAAAAGGCTAATCCCATCACCTAGAAGCAATGCTAATTGTTGATAGTGCATACAAATGCAAATATGTTGATACACTTTGGCCATTAAATAGTTTCATCTCTTGCTTTACACCTTGCAAAGATTTTACCATAGTTGACTCTAATTTTGCAAAAACATGCATCTTTTGTTGCTGTTGTTGTGCCTGCAAAATCATATTCATATTTTGCATCAACTCCCAAATAGTATTACTTGAACCCAATCTTGATATATCTCCCATCTTGCACCTTGTTAACAACTTTTATATCATACTCACCAAATGTTGGGGGATAAAAAGATGAAAGCCAAAGCCATGGAGATTTTAGAAATAAGGTGCAAAGAGTGGTGGTTGAAGAGAAGAAGAAGAAGAAAGGAAGAAGAAATAAATCTCATACCAAATGATTTTGAAACCAAGCCTTTGTATTACTATTAAAAATAACACTCCATCAATCCAACCCTTGTTTAGAAAACTGATCAACTCAAAATTGATTGACTAACATAAACCCTAACTTTCAATAAGAAAAGATTGGGATGCTACTACACATAAGCCTATGCAACAAAAAAAAGCATCAAATCTTAGTACAAATGCATGAATGTTTGGTGAGGTCAATCCCATCACCTAAAAGGACCATCAATTGATAGACATGGGTAAAGATATGTCAAACCCTATATGGAACTTATTTTTGTACTTCAAACATATTTTTACTATGTATTATACTAGCACTAAATAGCTCTTAAGTTGCTTCAAAATTTCTCCAAACTATATCCTTAACAAGTACAAAGCATTCCCCTAATCACATGGAAGGAATATAATTAGTAGAAATGGTTTAAAAAGGAGGTAATGTTGTATGGGCCCAATTTTTATACTCCAACTCTATTTTCCCTCTATATTATAGTAGCAAAATAGCTCCTTTATGTACCCCAAAAAGCTCCCTAAAGATAGTTCTTTGAATTCTTCAAGCTTTACCAGTTGTAACCAAGCATGTGCATCAAGATCTGATCCCTGTCTTTTATCCCCAAAAATGCTTTAGTCTCCTCCTAGATAGTTTATGTTGATTTTTTACCCTCTCTTTGTTGCTGCAAACTCTTTCTTTTTTCCCAGTTTCCTCTTCCCTACTCAAGTCTCCTAAATCCCCACTTATTGTCTACACAAGGTCATATGCCAACAACTCCTAGTCCGTGACTTAGTTGACTTCCCTTTTTGTCCTCTTGTTCTCAGTTTTAACATTTGTCAAGAGACAAGGAAACAAGCCACCATAATAGCTCTCCATGTCTAGAACTAGTCTTCCACATGCATATCATTGAAAGCATAAAGGTATAGCTTCTCTTACAATTTCATAACATAGACATAAAGTCTCATGACAATGTAATCTAGTATTTCATGAAAAGACCAAGCACATTTAGAACCATTATCAATTCATGTGAGAGGTGATTGGGGAAAACTAGGTAGAACTTGTCAAGATTTCAAGATTCAATCTTGTAGATTGGCTTACTCTCTCCTAATGAAATGTTATGCCTTCCTTAGGAAGATAATGGGCATAGGATGAGATGACATCTATTCCCCATCCAACTATACGTATATGTACACATTCTATTTTGTTACTTTTTCTTGTTTTCTCTACACTCGGGCACATTCGACTTTAAGTCGAAGGTTATTGGGGGTTAAAGGTCACCTGGGCCTACTTGCCTCTATTTACTTGTACTTAATAAAATAAGGGAAGGTAGGTCACAAATTGTGACTACTAGAGTTTTCATGTAGCATTTTGATGTCTCTTGATTGAGCCTCCATAGCTCTTGCATCTTTTGCTTGTGCTTCCACTCTTGTTTCACCTTTTAGCTCTCAAATGTGTGGTACTCAAGGCATGGAAAGATTAATGCTTTGAGACTTTAGAGTGGTTTGGGATACAAAAATCCTCACTACAAGATCGATGCATGCATTTCTTTGAGGTATTTGAACTTTTCAAATGCCTCTGTCTACATATTTCCATGTGACTTTAAATGTTGCATATTTATTCTATTATGGGTTGTTGATTTATTCCCTTCAAATAACTCATATGAATCCTCCCTTATTTGGTGGAACAGGGAGGTATTTGGACCCACATGTGAGAGATATAATAATATCCATGTGAGGTGTGAATTGGATCCCCATGCAACTATGAAGCAGTAATGATGCAAGAAAAACTAACTTGTATCATATATAATTGGCTCATTGTAATAAGATAAATCTTGATGCTCTCTACAATATGAAGATCATTCTATTTTGCAAATAGCTTGTATCCACCTTGCTCTCTTCTTCTCCCCACACATACACTCTCACATACATACACACATTATAACATCATGAGCACTCTAAGGTACTGTCCTCCATAGCTAACCTCTAAAGCTCGTGAACATGTGTGGACATAAAAATCAAACATGGTTTTAAAGCATATGATCGTGGGCCTTTGCACATTAGCTCGCAATTAGACTCCCTAATCATCACCATTAAAAAGTTTTTTTTCAAATCTCGTTATTTCTTACAAGCACACTCACATAATCATTTTAGTCCCACTCATCCTTAGTAGCAATCTTTGGTGTTTAGGAATCTAACTCTTCTAATTAGTTTTCTCATTCTCCACCTAACTCTCTTAAATCTTATCATCAACACCTCTTTTTTCTTTTCATCTACCATTCTTTAATAAGTAAGAGAGTTTGGAACTCTATCTTAAAGTAGGGTCAAAGAGAGATTCATTCTTACTTTGTCTTACTTTTAAATGGTGCAATTGACTCCCCATCATCATCATCACTATCTTTAAAGTAATTAACACCAATCTAAAACCAACAAATCCATGTGCAAACATGACAAAGCCAATGACATTCATCATAAGGCTATAAATCAGTGTGTAATAAATTTGCAAGCTCCCAAATGCCATTGATAGTGTCATCAATTACAACATAAGCATGCAATATACATAAGCAATAGTTCAAGAAAAAACCTACACACATAATCTTCATGATCTAGATGCAAAGATGGTGGTCCATCAAACAAAATGACATGATAGATTTACTAGATAAGCTCCACGTCAATTCTATGTCCTCATGAGGTCAAGGCAACTATAAAGCTTTATATAAAACCCTATCTATTGAGGTTCAAAACCTTATGATATTTTTCATCATTCGTACATGTCTTAATACCAATTCCTTGTTTCTCTATTAAGAGTGCTATTATTTAGCAAGCTCTTCATTTGGAGCTTTTTAAGTGCTTCTTGAAGCTTTTTGGTCATCACTTGGATTTTTTTGGTTATTTTATGGAGCTTTTTGTTTGATTATGTTATCGCTTTGAATTTAATTATTTTGCAATTGCAAACTAATTAGATCAATTATATTAGTATATTGAATTGCAAACTAATCGCAAACTATTGAATGCTTTGATCTCTAACAAAAAATAGGTATGCAACTACTTCTAAAGCATGAAGTTTTAGCATAATTTTATAAGTTTATGAAGTAATCCCAATTTAAGTGAGATCCAAAATCCATAGAGTCATACATAATTCCCGAGCATCATCAAGTCCCATGGCATGCACTACCAATACAAGGCATCATATTAAAAATAATGCAACTACAAATAATGTGAAATCATCATCGTCACTAGGATGAACAGATGGCGGTCCGCATGCCACATCAACCAAGCACTGGTTGTAGAGGCTAAAATCACCCTCAAGGCACATGTAAAAACGATGCATCTCTGTGCATGCTCTACCAAGTCCGCCACAACCTGAAAAAATATCCAGCACATAGTCGAGATCCTCTGTGAACGTAGCAAGGAGCCACCTACAAAAGAAACCATTTAGTAACATCCATAACAAAAGTATGACATATCTCAATGCAAAGTACAAACCAGTCTAAGAGTGTATAACACACCTATAAAAAACTAGTGATCTTTCTGCACCCCCTCGAACCTCTACACCATCCACATAAGTGTGCTCAAATGATGTGCCCTGGAGGTCTATCTCGAAGAGGAAGCTACGAGAGGCAGGAAACCTGTATGGGCTAACCCTCTCGCCAGCCTCTCTATCATATGAAGGGACATCCATCCCTCGATAAAACAAGCCAATAGTAAGGTCCATGACCTAGCAATGCAGAATCATCTTGTTAGCTACTTAAACTTTTATTTTAAAAAGTTACAAGTTTGTCTTCAACACACTTACCTCCTCTCGAGTATCAGGGTGTCTATATCCACCCTCACACATGAGAGTCCATGTGCGATGGAGCTTCAATCCAATGGCATGATCTTCTCTAAGCACTTTTCCAAAGTGTTGTGCAAGTCCCAAAGTCACCAAGAACCCCTCATCTGCCAAGAATCTATGGGCTAGGTCCATGACACCTTTGACAAGTGCACTAAAAAATGTATTCCATTCGGGAATCCCTTTCACATGTAAAGATGTATAAGACCATGCAATATCACATGAGTTTATAAACTAAACTAATGCAAGCACATATACCTTCTGCCTCAAGGCCAACAACAAGTAAAGGTGTAGGAAAATCTACAAACAACAACTTAGCAACCTCATATGATGGGACACCATTACACTGGTAAGAGTTGATGGTATTTCCCTCCATGAAGCACTTAATGCTAAAATTGAAAACACAATAACAAAGCATAAGTAACCATTACAATAGATGTGTATATAGAGAATGGTGATAAAATATACCCATCCAATGCAAAATCGTCGATCGATGTCACGTCTACCAACAGAGCATCTACGATAGTTTGGTATTGAAATCCTATCATCAAAATAAAGTTAACTTACAAATGTTGATGTTGGCTAAATGTTAAGACTCAGAATGTAAAGCTAGAAATCTACATACCTGTCTTGCATATAGCGGGACGTCTACAAGACTTTTGTATAGGCTCTGATTGACTGAGTCATGAACGACATAGCCCGAGAAGGTGTAGTATGTTGCAAAGATCCCTCAAAGTGACCCTTACTTTTTTCCTTTTCTTTCCAAATGCTATGCATGTCAAAACCATCTTTTTTGCCTAAAGTTGTAAAGAACAATAGGAAGGAAAGCAAATTATTTAGTGTTTAATGTTTAGATTTTATATTATCTTCAAAAAAATATAAAAATGTACTTTTAACATGACTCCAATAATCCAAAAACTGATACTTGATTCACCTTCTAATTCTTCATCCAATGAAACAACTTTCTCTTTGTGTTTAGACCTTCGCTTTGTTGTACCAACCTCATTTGATTCACTTATATTACCTACGCAATATAAAGACAACAAAATAATACTTTAATAAATTGATTCATCAAATGAAAATCCTAAACTCTATCATTCATGCAAATTGGCTTACCTTGCTATGCTTCAATGCATCATCTATCGTGGGGACATTCTTTCATTTTCCCATGGACTTTTTCTTCATTGTAGTATCAAGAGTTGCATCACTAATGGCAACTAAGTAGTGTGAAGTAAACACAATATAATATCATATTCATGCAAATTAGAAACAAGGCTACTTGGATCAAACTAAAAATTTGCATTCCATCCAATATACCCTTTGCCATGCTACCACCACAAGTCGCCTTTATCCCCACAACATGAGGGACCATGTCTATTGTATTGGACATTTCTAATTTGCAAAAACAACAAAGTTAAGAAAACACAAAAGTCTAAAAAATTATGATAAGTTTCATGTTAAACAAATACATTTTTAGAAAGTACCATTTCCTTCATCCTCTTCTTTTAGAAATTACTCTATTTTGTTCCAGAAATCCTGCATATAAGGCAAGTATTACTAAAACAAATAGCTAAGAGCAAGAGTTACCACATATTTACTATGTTTGGCTCTCAAAGTACTTACTCTCTCTTAATTCAATCTCTTGCCGTGGAATGTCATCCAATGGATAGTCTATCCACCATGGACAAATACGCATTTCCCATTCCGATAGACCCCTCTCAAGCAGTGCTTTTGAGAACATACAATTTTCACATCCCAAGTCCATCCACTCCTCCACTAGAGGAGGGAGGCTTTCTAGCACTCCACTTTCCTGTAGACTATGCAACCATCTTTTCCAAAAACATAAGAACAAACAACAAAAGCACTCTTAAGTTAGAATACATTTGTACATATGGTATTTAGAAAATATGGTTTCTTTATACTAGAAATACCTGTATACCACCCTCTTGCTTGATTGTGTGAGCTCTGGAACCTTCTCAGAGTCTCCAACATTCTTCATTTCACCAAAAATATTTGCAAATACCTTTAAAATATGTAAATGTCTTTGGCCTTTAAAAAAAACATCAAAGCCTCTTGGAATCCCAGTGCCATCAACTTGTAAGCTCCTGATCAATAAGGAGCATTCTCCAATCATATGAAACCAATACACCTCTTGCTTCATGTAGCTACGAAATCTCCTTACATCCGCAAAGTGTGACATAGTGGAGTCCTTTGCCTTTGTGACAGTCATGAGAAGTAAAATCTCCCTTTTTCTAATATATTGGTTATTGAGCAAAACATAACTTCAATATTGTTGAACCAAATTATGTTCAATTCCAAAAAATAAGAGAACATTAGTCCATGAGGAAAACATACCTCTCCGGAGCAATATAGCACTACAAATGGCATACAATTTGTCCTTGGTAATAGCCATCATGTTCTTTTTATCCCAATTCAATGCAAACAAAACAGAAAAGAAATCCTCTCCATGCTTAGGATTAGCTATTCCAAGGTACTTGTATCCTTTGTCCCTCAATTTATCTTGCTCTTTGTTTATGAATTGTTTTCTTTTTGCCTCATAATTTGCCTCTGACAATGCAAGCTCCTTGAGGCGGGCCTCCTCTTTGAGTATGGCAGAGTTATAGTCATCCTAAATAGAAAAACCAATACACTATTCTTAGTTATGGTTAAATTCAAGATACCACAATTTGTTATGCTGAAAACTAAAATACTATACCAAACTTTTTACCTTCCATACCAAAAGCGATATTAGCAAACATGGGTTCTTGTACCATGGATCATTGCAATGGTTACTTTTTGCCTCAATTTCATACTCTATTTCAGCCCACTGTCTTTGAGAAGGGCTCATCCTTTCCAAAATGCTTTGTTTATCAGCGATGCCAAACTTTTGGAACATGAAAATTTCATGGCCTAGGTTGGGTTTGGCATGTGCTCTTATTACACTACAACATTGAAAATTGTCTTTAAATTTTAAGATTCACACATAAATAAAACCTATTCACATTCACATAACTAATAAATGAAACCTATTGGCATTCACACGTAAATGAAACCTATTGGTATAAATATAATATCTTGACATTCACACATAAATTATCTTTATATTTTGAGATTCACACATAAATAAAAACTATTGGCAATATTCACACACAGTTGATGATCTATTAACCCATTTGAAAAAGTTAATAGTGATAAGTATACTTACGCATTTGATGTATCCAATACTAGCAATAGTTCTCCTTCTTTCTTCTTCTCCACTTGAATGAATTGACATAGAACTCTAACATGTCGCGAAATATCTTCATTATAAACTACATACATCAAATAATAAAATAATTAATTAATCAAAGAAGGAAGTATCATCACAATAAGCAAGAGAAAGCAAGACAATGCATAGTTACCTTCCTTTTTCCTCTTCATCCATGTCTTCAACCTATGATTACCGTCCCATACCAAAAACTTGCGCTCTCTTAAATCAGCCCACTCATCAGTCAATTCATCTTCAAACCTTTGGTTAACTTCTCTCCAAAGAGAGCCCCACTCTTCCAAATTTTGGGGAGATACATCCATTAGCTCACCAGTGGGCCTTCTCAAAGAAACCAAAAATTTCCCCAATTGTTTCCATATATGAAGCATTATTGAAAGATGAAATCAACCATGTAGTAGAACTAGATGCAAGCCTTATAGCCTCATAGGTCACAAGTCTACACAAAGGGATATGAGGAGGAGAAGTAGACCTCGTTACAAAAAATGAGGCCAACACATCTGACATAAGCCCAAACTTGACATTCTCTCCAATGTGTCTATCATGCTCACTGACCTCTTTCTTTTCTTCATTAGCAACATCCTCATTCACCTCTTCATTTTCCTCATGTACAGTTTGCAAATCTAAAGACCTCCCCTGTGTTGTTTCACCACACTCCGTGGTGGTAGTGTGGGTGCTCATAGGATCAGCATGAATGTCATTGCTTGCTTCATCCATGCTATCCTCAAGCGCTTTTTTCCTTGGTTTTCCACCCTTGTTATTTGGAGATTCAGAGAATGCACGGGAGGATGCTTCTTGATCAATACTTACTAGTCTATTGCATAGACCGGATCTTAACCTTGTAATTGGAGTATCTACAAAAATAATTTGAAAATAGAATATAACATTTATATGGAACTTTAAAAGAGTTGCTTAACCATTAAGAATAGAATATGTAAATTTAAAAGTGTGATTGAATGACTTACTTGGATGGCCCCTTTTGCTTTGACCTCTCCTACCACCACCACGCCGACCTCTAGCCATGCTCAGAAGCACTAAAACAAACCACAAATCATTTTAAAAATGAAGACAACTCAACTAAATCACATGTTCTATTAATTAATCTCCACCAAAATATGACCATTTGATGCAAACAACACACTTTAATATCATTTGTTATTTGGTTTTAATAAATGTATTAAATTTTCTTAATCATTTGAACCTCCTTACCACATTTTCACCCCCGCACCCCCAAAGGGGGGATACTCCCAACCCCTTGTTCCTATCTGCGTTGATGCAGAAAATGCTAAGTGTTTGACAATTCCACATCCAAAAAAATCAAATCATGTCACACTTATTTCTTTAGGATGATTTGCGTACGATTTAAAAATGGTTTAATTTTTCATGCCTTGGACTTGCGCGGTTTACACCCACTCTATATGGAGGGGGGTGTAGGGGGGGCATCAGTCCCCCCTACTACTGTCGCCGGGGGGTTCCAAGGGGGGACCGGTGACAGCCATGAGGCCCCCCTTGGAGGGGGTTTGGGGGCAGCGCCCCCAAAGCCAAAAATTGTAGCTAACTTGGCTATAGAAGGGGTTTAAGGGGCAGTTTAGGGAGGAGTAGTGGTTTAAGGATGAGGGGCTGAGAGGGGAGTGGTTTAGGGAGCAGGGACTGAGAGGGGTTCCTTCTCTCCCCTCCCATTGTTGTCCTCTCATTGTCTACGTGCTCTTCCATTTCTTTCAGCCATGGAGGAAAAATGAAACTTGAAATATAGATTTTCAGCCATAAGGATGGAGTGTGGAGCTTACCCGGTGAGTTTGATGGAGAATGTTGATCTTGTTTGAGCTTGTTGCAGGGGCTGCTCTCCTTCTTGCTTCTTCTTTATGCCTTCCAACTTGCAATGGGAGAGAAGAAGAGAGAAACAAAAGAGAAAAGGAAGAAGAAGAAAAATAAGAAGAAGAAGAAGAAGAAGAAGAAGAAGAAGAAGGACAAATAAGAAGATATGTTTAAACCGTTACACTCAACTTTCAATGGCAAGCGGTACGTGCATATTGAACATCCATCATGAGAGAATGTTTCTCTCGAACACCGAAAATTTATTTACTAAAAAATGTAAATGCTAACAGCGCCTGACATCTGACAAAATAAAACGTGCTTATAAAAATATGTGCTACAACACGACATGATTTTCGAAAAGACATGATTTATTTTCGAAAAGACATGTTTTTTTTAAAATTTATTTAACTAAATCTTGTGATTTTTCAATATGTAGACTTTTTTTAATGATTTGGTTCATTAATGGACTGATTCACAACTTCAACCGTCACTAAGAACTTGCCCATGGAGTAAGAGCTCATTTAATCGATATTTAGTGGGGGTAACGGACTATTATTTCTACGTTCAAAGAAATTGATAAACAGTAGGCATGCTATTAGATATAATATTTCGCCTTCATAGCTCCATTGTTTACTGAGTTTCAAACCGGCTTTTGTGAGAGACGATGGCAGAAGTTACTCTTCAATGGTCAATCGGCTCCGAATCACTGGAACGTGTTGTGCCCCTGAGGGATGGAAAGATTCTTGTGAGCTCTTATTTTCTTCAATCACTTCTACCCCCTGACCGGAAGCTGGTAGGTTTGTATGCTATTTTCCAACTTGATGCTTACAGTCAAGAGATCGTGGTTCATGGCCAACTGGATATCAATGGTGCGGAGTAATTTTTGCTCGATTCTTCTCTTTCATGTCAGTATAAAATAGTACATTGTGATACCACTTTCACCATGGACCAAGATGAAGGACTGCACACTGTAGAAAATAGCAAACAAGCTCATTCACTTTCAAGACCTGTTGTAGACATTACATCCGATTCCTTCGCAGAGACGTTGTCGTGCTGCTGCGCATCCGAGTCGCATACACGTCCATTTCTTTTGTTGTGCATTTGTGTTATTTTCTGCGTGTGATTCATTGTTTGTGTGATGCATTTCGATAATCCGCATCCAATGTATATATTCCCTTAGTGCATATGTATGATTTTGTTTGGATGTATGATGTGTGTGTGTTAGAAAAATATGAATATCTGATGCCAAAGTACATTATCAAGCTGATAATGAATTCCAAGAAAAGTGCAGGCACCGATGGAATACTTTCCCATCCAATCTTCAAGGCCGAAGTTACAGCTGTCCCTAGATCACCCATCACAAAGCTGTCTGTTAATGGGGCAATTGATGACTCCAAAAATACCCTAAAAGAAAGGCTCAAAGGTGGATGGTGTTGCGGAAAAAAGTAGTAAAAGGGGTCTTGAAGGTTAGCCTACAAGAAGAAATGAAAGAAACCGTAAAGAAAAGTGGCAATGCATGGGAAGAAGACAAAGAAACAAGTCCTAAATCAGACAGCAAGAAGTTATTGAGTCATGAAACTGGTGCTGGATCTGCAGATCTAAAACCATGCACTGATCCTCATTTGGATTTCACAACGAGCAAACTGGCAGAATGGAAGATTATCGCTAAAGATAAAGGTATAAGAGGTTTTCTAAGGATGAAGAGGGGAAACCTATTTTTGGGTTTTTAAACCGATTTTGGAGGGAAAAAAGTAGGCTGTTTTGGAGAGGAAGAATGGGTTTGGATTCGAAGGGAGGCTCTATTTTCTCCTCGGATATTTCTGGCACTGTGGCACGCAGTGAACAAGAAAAGAAAAACTAATAACAGAGGGAGAGGAAATTACGAAGGACTTGACAAGAGCCTCCTGGGCAAAATACAAAGGGGGGATAATCCTCCATACAACACATTGCTTTTGGAGGGGAATCGATGTCGGAGAGGACCAGTATAGTCTCGTTAGCTGTGGTCGTAAATTCTATAGAGTCTGTATGGAAGGACAGATTTTGTCAGCTGTTAGCACAGAGACGGATTTCCATAAAGGACAGTAGAAGAGATAGTAGGAGTTTTGAAGGGCTCTCAATGTTCCACATTGTCAGCAAAGGGGCGTTCTCCCGTATTTCCAGACATGCTTCGCTTTTTACTGTGGAAGATTGAGAGAGCTCCGAAGGGCGGACGCTGAAGAAAGAACGTGGCTGCAACGGAGTCTGCCATTTTATTTTTTAAAAAATAGTTTTTTTTAATCCTTCGTGGAGTGGCGACCTGAGGAGAGCTATTCATGTTCCTCTGTGTGGGAGGCAGACATGGCGGGGAATCTCTTGGCTTTCTTCACTCTCTCAGGAGACAATGTCAACAACCAGAAAACAGGAGGAGGAAGACGCAAAAGCAGATTTATGAGGCTTTGATAAATCAATCAATGGACTTGGATTTAATAGCTCATCCTACACAAACAGTTCGTTGGTCATTACTTCAAAAGTATGGACGGATCCGGAGCTGTTGATCACAATTGTTTCAACCAGACATTATTTCTGATAAAAAGTGGGAGATGCTTCTACTTCTGACATCGATACTTTGTTGTTGATTTCCCTTCTGATCTGCGGACCTGCTATTGAGATCCATGTGGTCGAAAGTCTGCAGGCTGCGATTTCATCTAATCACTTAACACCTGTTTCTCTCCTCAAAGATCGTTCTGCGCTTGTTGAAACAGGACACCAACCTTTTCATGCTACTGCGACTTATCTTGTAAGCCTGATTGAGGATGCCAACCTCCATTTCTTTTTTTGTGCATTTGTGTGTGTGTATGATGTGTGTGTGTTAGAAAAATATGAATATCTGATGCCAAAGTACATTATCAAGCTGATAATAAATTCCAAGAAAAGTGCAGGCACCGATGGAATACTTTCCCATCCAATCTTCAAGGCCGAAGTTGCAGTTGTCCCTAGATCACCCATCACAAAGCTGTCTGTTAATGGGGCAATTGATGACTCCAAAAATACCCTAAAAGAAAGGCTCAAAGGTGGATGGTGTTGCGGAAAAAAGTAGTAAAAGGGGTCTTGAAGGTTAGCCTACAAGAAGAAATGAAAGAAACCGTAAAGAAAAGTGGCAATGCATGGGAAGAAGACAAAGAAACAAGTCCTAAATCAGACAGCAAGAAGTTATTGAGTCATGAAACTGGTGCTGGATCTGCAGATCTAAAACCATGCACTGATCCTCATTTGGATTTCACAACGAGCAAACTGGCAGAATGGAAGATTATCGCTAAAGATAAAGGTATAAGAGGTTTTCTAAGGATGAAGAGGGGAAACCTATTTTTGGGTTTTTAAACCGATTTTGGAGGGGAAAAAGTAGGCTGTTTTGGAGAGGAAGAATGGGTTTGGATTCGAAGGGAGGCTCTATTTTCTCCTCGGATATTTTTGGCACTGTGGCACGCAGTGAACAAGAAAAGAAAAACTAATAACAGAGGTTACAGGGGACTTGACAGGAGCCGCCTGGGCAAAATACAAAGGGGGGATAATCCTCCATACAACACATTGCTTTTGGAGGGGAATCGATGCCGGAGAGGACCAGTATAGTCTCGTTAGCTGTGGTCGTAAATTCTATAGAGTCTGTATGGAAGGACAGATTTTGACAGCTGTCAGCACAGAGACGGATTTCCATAAAGGACAGTAGAAGAGATAGCGGGAGTTTTGAAGGGCTCTCAATGTTCCACATTGTCAGCAAAGGGGCGTTCTCCCGTATTTCCAGACATGCTTCGCTTTTTACTGTGGAAGATTGAGAGAGCTCCGAAGGGCGGACGCTGAAGAAAGAACGTGGCTGCAACGGAGTCTGCCATTTTATTTTTTAAAAAATAGTTTTTTTTTAATCCTTCGTGGAGTGGCGACCTGAGGAGAGCTATTCATGTTCCTCTGTGTGGGAGGCAGACATGGCGGGGAATCTCTTGGCTTTCTTCACTCTCTCAGGAGACAATGTCAACAACCAGAAAACAGGAGGAGGAAGACGCAAAAGCAGATTTATGAGGCTTTGATAAATCAATCAATGGACTTGGATTTAATAGCTCATCCTACACAAACAGTTCGTTGGTCATTACTTCAAAAGTATGGACGGATCCGGAGCTGTTGATCACAATTGTTTCAACCAGACATTATTTCTGATAAAAAGCGGGAGATGCTTCTACTTCTGACATCGATACTTTGTTGTTGATTTCCCTTCTGATCTGCGGACCTGCTATTGAGATCCATGTGGTCGAAAGTCTGCAGGCTGCGATTTCATCTAATCACTTAACACCTGTTTCTCTCCTCAAAGATCGTTCTGCGCTTGTTGAAACAGGACACCAACCTTTGCATGCTACTGCGACTTATCTTGTAAGCCTGATTGAGGATGCCAACCTCCATTTCTTTTTTTGTGCATTTGTGTGTGTGTATGATGTGTGTGTGTTAGAAAAATATGAATATCTGATGCCAAAGTACATTATCAAGCTGATAATAAATTCCAAGAAAAGTGCAGGCACCGATGGAATACTTTCCCATCCAATCTTCAAGGCCGAAGTTGCAGTTGTCCCTAGATCACCCATCACAAAGCTGTCTGTTAATGGGGCAATTGATGACTCCAAAAATACCCTAAAAGAAAGGCTCAAAGGTGGATGGTGTTGCGGAAAAAAGTAGTAAAAGGGGTCTTGAAGGTTAGCCTACAAGAAGAAATGAAAGAAACCGTAAAGAAAAGTGGCAATGCATGGGAAGAAGACAAAGAAACAAGTCCTAAATCAGACAGCAAGAAGTTATTGAGTCATGAAACTGGTGCTGGATCTGCAGATCTAAAACCATGCACTGATCCTCATTTGGATTTCACAACGAGCAAACTGGCAGAATGGAAGATTATCGCTAAAGATAAAGGTATAAGAGGTTTTCTAAGGATGAAGAGGGGAAACCTATTTTTGGGTTTTTAAACCGATTTTGGAGGGGAAAAAGTAGGCTGTTTTGGAGAGGAAGAATGGGTTTGGATTCGAAGGGAGGCTCTATTTTCTCCTCGGATATTTTTGGCACTGTGGCACGCAGTGAACAAGAAAAGAAAAACTAATAACAGAGGTTACAGGGGACTTGACAGGAGCCGCCTGGGCAAAATACAAAGGGGGGATAATCCTCCATACAACACATTGCTTTTGGAGGGGAATCGATGCCGGAGAGGACCAGTATAGTCTCGTTAGCTGTGGTCGTAAATTCTATAGAGTCTGTATGGAAGGACAGATTTTGACAGCTGTCAGCACAGAGACGGATTTCCATAAAGGACAGTAGAAGAGATAGCGGGAGTTTTGAAGGGCTCTCAATGTTCCACATTGTCAGCAAAGGGGCATTCTCCCGTATTTCCAGACATGCTTCGCTTTTTACTGTGGAAGATTGAGAGAGCTCCGAAGGGCGGACGCTGAAGAAAGAACGTGGCTGCAACGGAGTCTGCCATTTTATTTTTTAAAAAATAGTTTTTTTTAAATCCTTCGTGGAGTGGCGACCTGAGGAGAGCTATTCATGTTCCTCTGTGTGGGAGGCAGACATGGCGGGGAATCTCTTGGCTTTCTTCACTCTCTCAGGAGACAATGTCAACAACCAGAAAACAGGAGGAGGAAGACGCAAAAGCAGATTTATGAGGCTTTGATAAATCAATCAATGGACTTGGATTTAATAGCTCATCCTACACAAACAGTTCGTTGGTCATTACTTCAAAAGTATGGACGGATCCGGAGCTGTTGATCACAATTGTTTCAACCAGACATTATTTCTGATAAAAAGCGGGAGATGCTTCTACTTCTGACATCGATACTTTGTTGTTGATTTCCCTTCTGATCTGCGGACCTGCTATTGAGATCCATGTGGTCGAAAGTCTGCAGGCTGCGATTTCATCTAATCACTTAACACCTGTTTCTCTCCTCAAAGATCGTTCTGCGCTTGTTGAAACAGGACACCAACCTTTGCATGCTACTGCGACTTATCTTGTAAGCCTGATTGAGGATGCCAACCTTTGCGCGATTCATGCTAAGTAGATTATCCTCAGGGAAATTCCATTTTCATACTTCAGTCTGAAAATGCTTGACCACAATGTCCAGGTTACAAACGACAAAGCGTCACTGTTTGAAGATTAGTTATCAGGAAAGGCAATTATTATTTTGGTGATTGACAATCTTGTCAAAGACGCAGCAAGATAGACATTGCAAATTATGAACTTACTTATTGATTACCCAGAAGACATTGGACTTCTATAACAGCCAATGTTTCCTTAAGGATGTTGGTTCGTTTACATTCAACCAAAACTGCGATGATGTTGCAGAAATGACTGAAACCAGTTTACATACCACCAAAGGAAGCAAAGCTGATGTCCTTGGTGTGATGTCAAAGACCTACTGAGAAGTGTATGGAACTGATTTGAGAATGCTGAAACTGTGTACTTTTCACAGGAGATGAAGACTGCACTGTAAGAGCATGGGATACAAGAACAACTGATCTTATTCTAAAAATATTTGGTGATCATTCCACTCGAATCAGAGGGCTGAGTGTATTGGATTCCAGTTATACAGCAGAAGTATTTTCATTCTCTGCTGTCCATTGCTATTATCTTTTCCTCTGGCTATCTCTTGCTGAATTAGATTGAGAAAAAGATTAGAATTGTTGCCAAGCAGAACTCTTTAAGTCTCATCAAGCCTACGTTCCAAAGACATAACTGTCTTCAAAAACCTGAATGTAAACAGTTTATGAGAAACTTCAGATTATTCTGAATATGAACATCTTGTAACTCATTTGACAAAGAATATAGTGAACTTTGGCATCAAATATTTGAGTTATTTTCTTGTTAGCCTCATTTCTTGCTGTCTCTTGAACCCCGTGTTCTGCAGCCCTTGCGTGAACTCTACGACAATGTCATCTCAAACTTATTCACTACTTATAACAAATGCTTTTTCTGCACCCATCTCAACTCCGACTATTGACTTAGAGTCGGATGATGGACTTAATAGTCCTCATTCATTTCCACAAATAAAGAAAGAGATTTTACCTTAGATTGCTAATAGCCCCAGAGGAAAGAAGTTGAAGGCTTTATTGCAGATGAGTGAAGGCCCTTTTTTTGTTAGTGAGATTCCAAGAGAGTACAATGGTTCTGTTGCTTTCGTTCTTCTACCGACATATGGCACATCTTCAAACATGGATGGGATGCAGCAACAATATGATGGTCATGTCTGGACAAGACCCCATCCAACTAATATCTTCCCTGATGCTACTTCGAGAATTAGCCATTGCCTTGGAGACTTACAATGTCATCGAGTCAATTGCCCTTACTATGAGAGCAACAATCAACATAATAAAATGTATTTTCATGGTTACCTCAATAGCACAGTGAGTAAAGGGCTACTTGCAAGTGAAGAAAAACATTCAATCATGTGTCACTATTGTAGTAAAGTTGTCACTTGTTATGCAACTTGTGATTGCAAAGTCTATTACATTTTGCCAAAGGACACAAGCATGGAGAGATTGATGCTTCATGTAGGCACTCACACACACAATGTGCAACCAGGGACTTTAATGGCTGCAATTAAAAAAATTAGATCTCTAGTTCACTCAGTTTTGCAAGTGAATCGACACTGTGGTGCTAGGAAGATTCAAATGATTGTAGCAAAACAAATTATCACTGAATCTTTGAAAACTAATGGTTCAATGGTGGAGGGAGAACAAGAGCTTACATACTTTTTGGAGGAGTTGATGCCATTGGTTCAAAATCAGAGGTTAGTTTCGATTATTCAAGTCTGCAAACTATGGTTTGTAGCATTGTTATTAGTTTAACAAACTTTCGTTTGTTGAGGTTGCAGGTTCAATAGTATCATGACATGCCAGAAAAAAAAAGAAACATGTGTTGTTAGAGATGGCTTTGATAACATTTTGGAGTTAAAAAAAAGATGCATGTTTCCTTTTTTTCATGGTAGTAGATTTCCAGGGCAAGGAGGGGTGGGTGAAAAAAGTTACATTTTCAAGATGTCTACTAAAGGACCCGTCTCTGGAGTGGAATTGGTTAATCTAATGCGACGCTTAGGAAATGGAGACCTTTGCAAGTCTTGGGTTCACTTTGACTTTACACACAGAATAGATGACTGGGCAACAATGTATTGTTCTGTGTATGATCCATGGTTTGTTCGGGAACCTTACTTGTCTTATCAATTTTCGTTGACATATTCTAGTTGCTAATCACTGTATTTCTTATTGCAGCTTGAAGGGGATCATGGTGATTGCTATATGTGATACAAAGGAAGAGGATACAGAAACACAAATTCTTTTTTGGAGATGCCTTAATAATGTGATGCTCGAGTGTGGACACCCTCCTGTAGACTTTGCAGGTTTTATGGCAGATGAAGTCGGTGCAAATTGGATGGCGATCTGCACTGTTTTCAATGCGGGACCTGACAATGTTTTGGAAGAAAGAGAGCGACCGTGTTTGTTTCATTGGGAACAAAGCTTACAAAATCACACAACAAAATACATGCCTTCAAACCTTCGGAAGCATCACTTGAATTTATGTGAGAGGTGGCACCTTTCAAAATCCATTGAAGAGGGCAAGAGGAATGCCATAGCTATACAAAATTAGTGGCAGCAAGTAGGACTACCTCGAGATAGTACCGTACCATTGAAGAGATGGATCAAATGGTGGGAGAATAGGATAGACCATTGGGGTAGTACTATACATGTAAATGTTTTTTTTTGTTTCTGTACTAATATCATTGGGGTGGGAATACCCAAGTACGAGAACAAAATAGACATGTAAGAGAAATTGCTGAGTTTTTTATTGGGTTGCAGGCTTCCTTGAGTCCTTGGGAGAGGGCTTGTATTCCCAACACAAATCTTTCTGAGAGCGTGCATGCAAGTTGGTTGGCACGGGAGGATGGAAAGAAGAAAATTGGTTTGTATGATGCATGCGTCATTGACTTGATCAACTCATATATTCAATGTTCAAGGCAACTGGCCTTCAAAACTAGAAGATACTCTGGAAGTGGTCCCGACATGGATGCTCTTGTTAATAGGGTGGTTGCAAGAAATACCCCTTCACCTGCATTCATAGCTTAAACAGTTCAAGGAGCAGTTCTTGGCACCCCCATGTATGGAGAGCCTTTCATTTCTGGAAACAAAGAAACAATTCAAAGGAAAAGAAGAACTCTAGATGGTTGTAGCTCTCATAAACCTGGCTATGTAATGGAGTCAAGGGATAGAAAACAAAAAGGACGACCACACAAGATAAATTTTCAAAATAGAAATGACCAACCTACAGAAGTGGGCTTGGACCATGAGGTGCATGCAGTGCCGATTAAAATGGATCTCCCAACTAACATTGTCTCAGAGGAGGAAATGCATAGAAGTTTGTGGGCCATCCGGAGAATTCCTATTCATTGTAAACGAAAATGTTTTGGTATTATAAATAGAAAGAAGTGCTACAACGTGATAGAAAGTAGATCACCTGGGTTACTATGCCCTTCATTTTGGTCAGAGAGGGAATTTCAAGGTAAGTCTATTGCATAATGGTTCTGGTTTTGCAGTCATGATGTGGAGCATACATGGGATGTTGATAAACAAGTTAAGCATGTGCCCTTGCGACCAAGGATTTGGTCTATTGACAAGGGCACCAATGCTTCTGCAGAGGAAATTTCAATTATTATAAAAGGAGGTTTTGTATTCAAGCATGATGGCATTCCACCTACCCCCAAAAATACTATGACCCATGGGACAGAACCACTTACCTCTTCAAGTGGCAAGCGAAGAAAACAAATGGAGACATGGTATTTCTAAGGATGTAGAAAGAAAATTTGCATTGGCTGAGGCATTGGATGTAGTTTTCATGGAAGAGAAAGTAGTGGTGGCAAATGAGAAAGTCATATTTTATGTTATGTCAGAGCATTTGTATGAGGTGCATGTCAATCCCGAGCCCTTCTGCACGTGTTCTAACTTTCAAAAGAGAGAGTTGGAAAGTAAACCCTTCCTGGCCTGCAAGCACATGTATTATGTCTACATTCGTGTGCTTGGGATGGACGAAAATCAACATATGATAATGCATCAACCTTCCCTTAAGCAAACTGATTTAAATTTTATGCTTGCCCTTCTGCGACGCATAAAATGCAAATCAAAGACTTGAGAGTTTTATGTTGGCTATTGTTCAATGAGATGGGGACCATGTAGTACTGAATGAAAGATTTAAAGGGCATATAAAGAAGTGGAGGTGGACGTTCATTTTGGATACAGGATGTGAAAGGACCACATATTTGGTATTTTTCTTTTTGAGCATAATAAAAACTCTAGTAAAAGTAGACATTATTAATCATGGACCAGTTATCCATTTGTGGACATGATTGGACGAGGATCTAAAAGTGGAATTATTGATCATGCTTTTTTTATTCATTGAGGGGGCCATCTATTTATAGGTTAAGGATCTCTTTATAAACTATGCTTATTTAGTATGCAAAGTAATTTCATTTTTCCTGATTTGATGCTCCAACTTCATTTTTGTTGAGCCAATTTTTTTTCAAGGTAATCTAGATCTTGCTCCTCTTCTCCTATTATGAAAAGTATGCAAGTTTATTGTTTGCCTTTTGCTATGATGAATACATCCATAAAGCTTGGTATTCATTGAGGGGGGTACCTATTTGTAGGTGATGGATCTCATTATAAATCATGCTTATTTTGTGTGCAAAGAAATTTTATTTTTCTTAATTTTAATGCTCCAAGTTCATTTTTGCTAGTTGTGATAATTTTTTTCTCAAGGTAATCTCGATTTTGTTTCATAAAGCTTGTTGATCACTTTGTTTTAATTCCCCTCAGAGGATTGTCTATTTATATGTGAAATATCTCTTTATAAATCATTCTTGTTTTGTGTGCAAAGCATTTTTATTTTTCCTGGTATTGAAGTTCCAAGTTCGTTTTTGTTGATTGTGATACTTTTTTCTTAAGGTAATCTTGATCTTTGTCCTTTACTCCTATTATGGAAAGCATGGATACATAGAATCTAATCATGTATCATCTACTCTAGTCACATTTCTAATATATATTATGGTTGCTTCTCCTTCCCATGTTACACCTTCTCAATTGTTTGCTTCCCCTTATCACGTTATCAAGGTGTTTTTAATCTAAACCATGTTATAGTTTCTAATTTTCATTTGTTAATTGGGTATTTTTTATCTAAACCATGTTTCATCTAACCTTTGATTAGCAAGTCTGCTATTGATATAAACCATGGCCAAGTTTGATGTTGAACCAAACCATGATATGGTTGCTTCCCATCCTTATGCAACAACTCTACTCTTTGCTTCTCTTTTGCATATTGCTCTTCCTTCCACTTTCCATAGTCAATTCTACTAATTTTTATTTTTAGCACAAGGTTTTCTTTAAATTCTACATGAGTCAAATCATACCTAAACCTACACAAGAGGAGCTAGACATGAGAAAGACCTTCAGAACCGCAAATGGTAAACTAGATTCGTTGTCAAAAGCTACAAACTATGATGAGAAGTGGTCAATAAATCATGCAACCTTTGCCATTGGAAAGGTTGAACAAATACTTTGCCAAATTTTTCAACAAGAGGATGAAAATGATATATCCCTTGTAGATATATTAGAGTTAAAGCTCCCTACAACCATTGCATATATGAGAAGCTTTGGAGTGATTAGTAAGAAAGATGAGGAAGATATTGACATTTGTTGCTATCAAGTCCACATATAGATACTATATAATAGCTATATATAAGTGGCTTTCATAATTTGCCTAAATAGTTGCAACAGAAATAATTATATTTTCCTATATTGAGTTCTTTTTGTGTTTTGTTTAGATTGACTCATAATTTTAGAGATTAGTCCAATTGATAAGGGTACTTTTTGAGATGTGTGGTAGAAATCCAATTTTGTTCATTTTTCTCTCTTCAGTTTTGAGAGTTTGAAAAAAATAGTCCCTTGAATAGCTTGTTTAATACAAATTTTCAATATTGGTAACAAGATTATCCCTCATAAAGTTACAAATTTTGTGAAAAAACTCCAAGATTTGGCAAATACATTGAAAAACTCTAAGTTTTGGAAAATTTTGTGAAAAAACTTCAAATTGGGGGCTTGCTTTTTTTAAATCCCCCCTCTATTAACACTACATTGAAGTAGAACCAATTCAAAGAAAAGGCTTGTTCACATTGTGTTGCAATGTCTTTCTTCCTTTCCATGATAAATATTGCTCAAAAGAAACTATATGCCTTTAGAAAGATCTATTTAATGAAAAAACTACTCAATAAGCTTTTGCAAAGAAAATAGTACATAGAGTCAATAAGGAGAAAGCTTTTGAATTGAGTGCTTTATGTGTCTTTTCCATGAAGATAGTTCTATATATACATGCTACATGCAATGGAGGATCTTTAACCAAGGTGATTAGAAAAAAAATTCATGTACCTATTATGAGGACACAATTTTATCCCTTAAGGAAGATCAATGTACATTGTCAAGATTCTTTTGCATCATCTAGACTTCAAATTTCATTGTCCAACAATAAGCTTTTGCATTGAAAAATCCTTCAATAATCAGGTCAAAAGAATATGGCAAAGCCTTTCTAATTCACTAAAGAGTTATGAAAGAATATATTTAATTTAAATATCATTTGTTAATGGTTAGGTTTATCCTGTGGAAAACTCCTCCATTTTATAATCTTAGAATATACTTCTAGATGTCTTTTTGATTATTTTAGTTATTTTGTTGCTTGAACTTTGAAGATAACAATGAAACCTTAAAATTCTAGATGTTTGACTCTACTTTTTAATTCTAGATTTTTGTAGAGAACCTTAAAACTCCAAATATTTTAGCTTTTTTCTTTATTTACTTTTATCTGGGGAGTGAGTGCCACCTAGCCAAATATATTTGTTTTCTAGCTTATTTTTCAGCAAGGAGGGTGTTGAAATATGCCTCTTCAAACATGCTCATATGAATCCTCCCTTATTTGGTGGAAAAGAGAGATGCATTTGGACCCATGAAAGCTATAATTATATCTATATGAGGTGTGAGTTGGACCACCATGTTAACTATGAAGTTACCAATTATGTAAGGAAAAGTAACTTGTATCAACCTATATAAGAGGCTCATTCTCACGATAACAATATGATAAATCTTGATATTCTCTAGTAATATGAAGATAATTCTATTTTGCATTTGTTATGGGTTCAAGATTTGGAGTCAAAGTTGGATTTTTTATTGCTCTTTCTTAGAGAAGAAAAAGAAGAAAAATACTCAAAGATATAGTTATGTATGTTTCTTTTGATGTTTGGTTCGATTTCTTTAGGAGTGGGCAATCATTATGGAGGATACATGCTTAGTTGGAAGTGCTAGAGTGGAGCCCCAAGAGGAACACCAAGGAAAAGGGAATTATCTTGCAAGAAAATCTATCTTGTAACATCAACAAGCTTTTATTTCATTCTTTTAATCATCAAAACAAAGAAAACAACAATTCTTCACGCAACATCATAGTAGATTTCTCCCACGGATTTGATAGAATCAACCATAATCTTCAACATCTTCACAAAATCCATCAATAGAACAAAGAAACCAAGGAAATACACCATCTTTGAATGGAAATCAATCACATATTATTCATTCTTCAATGTCTTCATAGTTCTCTCTCTCAATCTCTCATATACAATTACACTGTTTTGATAGATTTTACTATCTCTAACTCTCTCTCTCTCTCTCCATCAATAGTACATATCCTCACTACAATGCTCTCATAATAACCCTCAATAATCCTTCTTAGGTCGTGGATGCACCTTTCAAGAGGTATGTCTGATATGAAGAGTCACTAGAGCCACTACAGTGTCTTTTCACAGCTCACTACAGAAGGTCATCAAAACCTCATAACTCATACTCAAACCATTCCGAACTCTCAAAAACTATTCAATAAGCATTCAAAAGATCTCAATCTTCATCAATCATCAATCCACGCTTCATACAGAAGACAATTAGAACTGATATTCTAGTGACCTCTTAGTGAGCTTCTGTTAATTGAATCTTCAAAGAAGATATCTCATCTCTTTGGGTTTCAATCAGTTGGGTTTGTTGCTCCATCTGCTTAAATAGATCTGCCAGTGTGTCCTTAGTAGAGGCTAACTCGGATGTTGCCTTATGCAATTGGTCTTTAGACTGCATCAGTTCCTCATAAAAGAAAGCATACAGTTGTTGAACACATGCTGTCAACTGACAGTTCAATTGAACTTTGGATGTCTTTACATAGGAAGGGAATGGCATCTCTTAAGACTAGACTGTTCAGTGAAGGGACTGATATGTCCAAGGAACCTTCTCTATGTGCTCTGAACAGATTGTTACAGATGAGATAAGCAGGGAGATCACTGCCAGATGTAGCAGGAATTGGAACTGAAGGAAGAACTGAAGGAGCTTTATCTGCTACCCGCTTCAAGCGTTTGCGCTGTATGACCAGGGAAGGAGGAGAATCCAAATCCTCTACATCAATGGGTTCTGACTCATCTGAAGGTGGAGGGGGAGGTACTGGATCAGATGGAGGAGGTGGAGGCACACTTTGTTGAGATACCGAGCTCCACTCATGATACGCCAGGGTGACCGTTGTGCATTTATGTCACCGACGTGTTAGTTGCAGATGCAGTTGGTACACCGCCCATGAATAATAGCTACATGATAGCTATCCTTATCTACTCTAGTTCGTGGCTCAGTTAGTATGCCACCTTAGTTAGTTGAGTTTGGTTTGAGACCCATATATAGGGTTCTTCTATTTCTTTGTAAGAGAGTTCTTTTGGCTTACACAACTAAGAAGAGGAAAACTGTTTTCAGCCTCCACCTCTGTGTGTATTCCCCCATTGTGCAAGCAAGAAAGCTACAAGTGAGACTCCTTCCTTCTCTCCCACAATCTTGACATGGTATCAGAGCCTTGTTCGTGGTAAGGAGCTCAAGAAAGCAAGCCAAGCTCGCGGTGGTCTGGTAAGAGGAGTAGTGTTGCTTTCATTTTCTGTTTTGGGAGCAAATCTCTGTAGGTAGCACAGCCGAAAATTACAGGAGTGCATTGTCTCAGGTTGAGACGCCCTTCGCGGTGAAGCAAGAGGGCAGTATATGCTGCGGGATAAGGCTTTAGCCTTTGGTGACCCTGTTTTTTTTATTTGAGGCCATTTCGGGGCCTATTTTGGAGGCGGAAGTTTTCTGCACGCACTCAGGAAAAGGCCCAGTTTTATGCTGTGCGACCACTGTTCTACAGGTCAGTGAAAAGTTACTGTAGAAATTGCATCATATGCTTGTGTGCAGAGACATTGGGAGTTACAGAATCATCCTTGGTTCCTGTTTATGCAAAATCGTCACTAGGAAGTGACTGTGTGGTCAAATACCACTCTCGCCAGTTTTGCAGATTAGCCTTTGTGAGGCTGAAGCTGTGTTCTTTGCAGTGACATAACTTTTTGCAGTGTTCTATAATGGCGTCTGATTCTCTCTCACAGATTGTCACTGAAAAGCTTGACAAGAACAACTTCCAAGCATGGAAGTTTAGAATGACGAATTTCCTTATGGGAAAAGGATATTGGGAATTTGTTGCAGGAAATGAAGAAGAACCAGTTCTTCCTGATGTTCCCAATCAACAGCAAATGCAGGCATTTAAAGCATGGCATGAGAGAGCCAGGAAAGTTATGTATTGGCTGTCTATCAGTATTTCAGACTCTATGATTGTGCATATTCAGGATGCAAGTACGCCAAAGGAGGCATGGGATACTTTGTCAAAAATGTATAGCACAAATACTCAAGCCATGAAAATGCAGCTCAAGCAAGAGTTGCATAATGTGCAAAGAGAAAATATGAGCATCAATGACTACCACATGAAGGTGAAGAAGATTGCAGATGCACTTGCTTCCATTGGGTCGCCAGTGGAAGATGATGATTTGGTTTCTGTGACCTTGAATGGTCTAGGAAAGGATTATGTACAGTTTCGGACATCCATTTCAGTTCGTGAAAGATTTCCTGATTTTGAGGAGTTGATTGCTCTTCTGATTTCTGAGGAGCAGAGAAATGGTGGTGCATCTTCTTCAAGAGGAACTTCAAAAGAAGCTGTCTTCTACTCAAATGCTGGAAGAGGTAGAGGCAGAGGTAGAGGAGGCCGATTTGGAGGCCGTGGTAGAAATCAGAATATGCAGCAAACTCAAGAAAACCAGTCCTTTGGAGGAGGACGTGGTAACTCTAGAGGCAGGGGGAGCCAAAGAGGTCGTGGTGGATGGCAAAGAGGCCAAAATGCAAACAGTAATGTTGAATGCTACTACTGTGGTAAAATGGGTCATATGGCTAAAGACTGCTATAAAAAGCAGAATGACATCATGAATGGAAAACTGCAACAAGGGAATTATGCATCTTCTAGTAGACAGGGTGATGACAGAAATGAGCATTTGTTTATGGTGCAGCACATGAATAATTCTGTGACAAGTGCAGAAGAAAGCAACGATGTATGGTATGTTGACTCAGGTGCGTCAAACCACATGACAGGTCATGCAGAATGGATGGAGGATGCAAGGAAAATGGAAAAACCAGGATTTGTGGAGACTGGTGATGATACTGCACATCCTATTGTGCAGATTGGAAAATTTCCTTTGTCTATGCAGGATGGGAAAAATAAATACATGTCCGATGTATTTCATGTCCCGAATATCACCAAGAATCTAGTTTCTGTTGGTCAAATGGTTGAGCAGGGCTTGCAGGTCAGATTTAATCCTCATGGATGCTTTGTTGAGGATATGAAAAATAAAGGTCGCTTGATAGCAAAAGGAAAGAAGAAGGGCAAAATGTTTACATTGGATGCAGACATGTCTGAATTGAGTGCAGCAATGTTTGCACATGGGACCGGTGTAGTTGCAGATATTGATATATGGCATAAACGCATTGGTCATGTTAATGTACAGTGACTTAAATCAATGTAGGCCCAAAATATTGTTGCAGGATTGCCCAAATTCAAGGTTGCAGAAATGCATAAGGTATGTGAAGCCTGTTAGTTTGGAAAACAGGCAAGGAAACCATTTCCTAGACATGTTCAAGAGAGTGAGAAGCCATTGGAATTAATCCACTCTGATGTGTGGACTACTAAAGCTGCATCTCTTGGAGGCTGTCATTATTTTGTCACTTTTATTGATGACTATAGCAGAAACGTTTGGGTGTATTTTATGAAAAAGAAAAGTGAAGTTTTTGGGCATTTCAAAACTCTTAAAGCTATGGTTGAAAAAGAAACAAGCCTACAAATAAAATGCCTAAGGTCAGATGGAGGGGGAGAGTACCTCTCAAATGAGTTTGCAAGGTTACTGCAGGAGCATGGCATAAAGCAGCAATATTCATGCAGTCATACCCCACAACAAAATGGAATTGCAGAAAGGAAAAACAGGCATATTGGAGAGGTATCTCGTGCCATGCTCAATGAAAAAGACCTGCCATATTTTTATTGGGCTGAAGCAGTTGCTACAGCAGTCTATATAATGAACAGGACTCCCACTGCAACAATACATGGGATGACTCCAGAGGAGAGGTATACTGGTAGGAAACCAGATATTTCTCATTTGAAAATTTTTTGTTGCATTGCCTATGTACATGTGCCAGATGAGCTGAGATCCAAGTTGGATCCAAAAGCTGAGAAGTGCATCTTTATTAGTTACTCTCTGCAGCAAAAAGGGTATAGATGCTATAACCCTTCTACTCGTAAGTTTACAGTGAGCAGAGATGTTGTTTTTTATGAGATGAGTAGCTGGTATAAACCAGTAAATGTGATTGATGATGTAGATGCACAAAATGGTAATGCTGCACAGAATTCACAACAGCAGTCACAAAATATTAGTGGACCTGGAGCGTCCTCTAGCAGTGGTTCACATTCTTCTCCATGGACAGGCAGATTGAGATCAGGAGAATCTTCTCAAAGTAATGCAGATAGTGGTATGCAGGTATCATAAAAAGGAAAAGAGAAGGTTGATCAGCCCATGTTTGATGTGAATGCAGGTCACTCTTATGTGGATGGTGAATCCAGTGGCTCAAAACAGAGCATTGATGATGAGTTGGGTATTCCTTCTATTGTTACACCTGGAGTAAGGAAGACCAGGGATGTTTTGAGAGCACCTGGGAGTGAACCTACTTTGCGCAGGTCTACGAGAGCTAGGTATCCTATGGATGGACTGAAATATGATGGATTTACAGCCATTCACTATGCATACATGGTCAAAGTGATACAGGAACCAGAACCCACTTCTTTTGAGCAAGCCATGGGAAAAGAAAAATGGGAGAAAGCCATGGATGAAGAAATGGATGCCTTGGAAGCAAATGCTACATGGGAATTGGTACCTTTGCCTAAAGGTAAAAATGCAATTGGCTGTAAGTGGGTTTATAAGGTGAAGCACAATGCAGATGGTTCTGTGAATAGATACAAGGCAAGATTAGTAGTCAAGGGGTATGCACAAACATATGGCATTGACTATGAAGAAACTTTCAGTCCGGTTGCAAGGATGGCAACCGTAAGAGCAGTTATTGCTATGGCTACATCAAAGGGATGGTCTTTACATCAGATGGATGTAAAGAATGCCTTCTTGCATGGTGATTTGCAAGAAGAGTTCTATATGGAGCAGCCACTAGGTTATGTGCATGTTGTTCATCCTGAGTTTGTTTGCAGGTTGAAGAAAGCATTGTATGGCTTGAAGCAAGCACCTAGACCATGGTCTGACAAGATAGGACAGTATCTTATCACTATTGGCTTTCAGATTTCCAAGGCAGATTTCTCACTTTATGTGAGAAAAACAGAGAAAGGTATCATGCCACTTGTCATTTATGTTGATGATTTGATTATGACAGGTGACAGTGATGAAGATATCCTTCATGTGAAAATGCTATTGAAGCAGAAGTTTGAGATGAAGGATTTGGGAGAGCTGCATTATTTCTTGGGCATTGAGGTGATTAGATCACCAAGTGGGATACAACTCTTGCAGAGGCAGTATGGATTAGACATGCTGTCCAAATATGGGATGACAGGCTGTAAGCCTATTTCAGTTCCTTTGGAGCAGAATGTGAAGCTGAGCGCAGATGCAGGTGAGCTTCTAGAAGACCCTACTATGTACAGACGCATAGTAGGAAGCTTGATTTATATGACTATTACCAGGCCAGATTTGAGCTATGCTGTTGGATTGCTAAGTCAGTTTATGCAGGCTCCAAGGAAACCGCATTTGGATGCGGCTAGACGCATACTCAGGTATGTGAAGTCCACATTGCAGTATGGACTATTTTATGAGACTAGGGTTCAGATACAGCTGCATGGATACACTGATGCTGATTGGGCTGGTAGTATTTCTGATAGACGATCTACCAGTGGATATGTGTTCTCTTTTGGGAGTGCTGCAGTCACTTGGAGCAGCAAGAAACAGCCTACAATTGCCTTGTCGAGCACAGAGACCGAGTACAGGGGCGCAGCAATGGCTGCATGTGAGGTAGCTTGGTTGCATAAGCTACTTTATGATATGCATCAGCCTACAGATGGGCCAGTTGTCATTTATTGTGACAACATGAGTAGTATACACTTGGCAAATAACCCAGTCTATCATGCTAGAACAAAGCACATTGAGGTGCATTATCACTATGTGCGAGAGAGGGTTTTACTAGGTCTTATTGATCTAGTTTATGTCAACATAGAGGATCAGGTAGCTGACATATTCACGAAGGCATTGGGCGCAGAGAAGCTGCGCAAGTTCAAAGACCTGCTTGATGTGCAGGAATTGGGATTGAGCTCGAGGGGGAGTGTTGAGATATCGAGCTCCACTCATGATACGCCAGGGTGACCGTTGTGCATTTATGTCACCGACGTGTTAGTTGCAGATGCGGTTGGTACACCGCCCATGAATAATAGCTACATGATAGCTATCCTTATCTACTCTAGTTCGTGGCTCAGTTAGTATGCCACCTTAGTTAGTTGAGTTTGGTTTGAGACCCATATATAGGGTTCTTCTATTTCTTTGTAAGAGAGTTCTTTTGGCTTACACAACTAAGAAGAGGAAAACTGTTTTCAGCCTCTACCTCTGTGTGTATTCCCCCATTGTGCAAGCAAGAAAGCTACAAGTAAGACTCCTTCCTTCTCTCCCACAATCTTGACACACTCTTGCGAAAACCTGAGTAGGTCAAGAAGGCAGACAAGTAGGATCCATAGGTGACATTAGTAACATTGCCCCTGATTACTTTTACGAAATGTTGATCCATCTTAGTGAGTAGGTAAGTACTCCAATCAATAGCTACTCCTTTTAACACCATCCTTGAAGCTGTAAAGAGCTCTTTGGACAAGTAATGGGATGGCATTTTTGCAGGCATAAACCTGTCTCGGAGGAAGTGATAGACCAACTTTCACACAGGATTAGTGATCATGGAAAAGGAAACTCCTGAAGTGTTGATCACCTTCTTGACATCTAGAATTTCCTTGGTCTGTTTTTGTAATAGCTTCAAAGTCTCATCGTTAGAGAATAGCTGGCGAGCTGTAACAAAGGGTTCACCTTTGTAGGGAAGAGATAGAGCCTTCCCTAAGCCTCGAGGTGTCAAAGTCATGGAAGTACCATGGACTAGTCACGACTTCTTTCTGTATGAGGCCAGGAACTCATCACACATGGATGGATCCTTTGGAAACAATGAAAAGGAGGCAGCCACAAAAGTCGCAAGTCCCGCCTTTGTGAGAGGCTCAAAAGTGAGTAGGGAAGAGTAATCCCCTACTGACCAATGGGACATACTGGATAGGGGGAGAAGCGTGAGGTGCCATTCAGATGGTAAACACACACACCACAACATAGAAAGTCACAAAGAATGCCTGCAAAACAACCAAAGGGCTATAAAAAAGGAATCAATCCAAAAAGAAGGACACTCATACAAACATAGATGTAACTAACCCAAGTACCACCCCAGACAATACACAGCCTAGAGAAATTTCGGCATGACCTCTACACATATGCAACCGAAAGCTTCATGCGATGCAACATGCAAGCACCCAAATCCCCGTATCAGGCAATAAAGAAAAAAAACTACACATCGTACCCGTAATCGTAACACATGGACAAATCAAACTACCATAAAAATGTACCTAAAGATTGAACCATAACTCGGACCATCAGTGGCAACTAATAGACTTGCACACACCCATCCCACAAAGCGAGTTTATTAAAAAAAAGGGAAAAAGAAGTGCAGTGAAGGGAAATTACTTTAATGAAGGGTTCATTTTAATAAATTATTAACAATGGGTGACATTTTATGAAGTGATAAACCTTAATAAGAAAACGGCGGTTCCTTCGTAAAATGTTAATTACAAATTATTAAGTTGAAACGGTGCTTTAGTGCAACCCGGACTACGATGCCCACACTGGGTCTCTAAATGCAAATTCCTTAATTAAAAATTAAGAGTGATGTGGAGTGCTTTTTTGGCAGCACGTGCTTTTGTGACGGCTGGTTCATTTTTATTACAAATTAAAGTGCCTCTTAGGCGCACGTAGCATGTGCAAAGTGAACGACTGGTTGAGTTTTATTATTATGAAATGGTGTGTTTAGCGCGAATGTGCGTGGAAAATGTGGGTGAATAAAGAGGTCATTTTAGCAATTAATTTGTGATGAAGGGGAAAATGAAAATAAATAAAGCTCATAAAATAAATACTTGGAAGGGGTGTGTATGCAAGGATCTGAAGGTGCACAGAAGAGTCCCCCAAAAGCAATGAATCCAGTAAAAGAAAAGGAAAGACCATTAACTGAACAACAAAGACAAAACCTTAGTGGATGTGTTGATTTTTATGATTATTTTTTTAATTTTATTATGAGTTATTAATATTTATTATTATTATTATTATTTGTTTTTTTATGAATTTTATAGTTTGTGTGTTTGATATTTGAGGGGTATTATGTGTGGGAGTTATGTGTATGTTTATGGATGTGTTTTTTAATAAATTGTATGTGGTTGTTTTTGTTTTTTTGTTTGTTTTTATTTTTATATAAATGAATAATAAGGAAAGATGGATATGGGATGAAGGAAAAATAAAATGGCAACCAGTTAGGAAATATCCACAATTTAGGATATGAAAATAAGATGGGGATTTTTATGGTTAATTTTTGTTTGTTGGTTTTTTTGTTTTTTTGTTTAAATATAGGTGCCGTGTATGAAAATATTTTAAAGTGAAAAATGAATGGAAAAAGGTCAGGGGGTGGATGGAATTTTCTAGAAATTTTCAGAATTTTATCTGTATTTTTTACTGGTTTTAAATGAATTTTCTGCATTTTGTAGGTAATTTTGAATAAATTGGCAAATATTTAATTTTTTGTACTTTTGGGGGTGGAAATTTCCACCTGACAAATTTCCAAAAATTAGCAAAAATATGGGAAAAGTTTTAGAATTTTTTCTGAACTTTTTCTGAGTGAAAATGAATTTATAAATTAATTAAATCAATTAAATAAGGAAAATCAGATTAGTTGGGTAAGTAGGGTCAAATCAAGTCACCTAAGTCCTGTTAGTGTGTGTAAATCATGTAAGTCAGACTAAGTCAAGTCAGGTTAGTCAAAGGGAACTAGGTTAGTCTGGGTTAGTCAAAGTCAGTTAGGTAGACTAAGTCAGATTCTAACTAACCTAGGATAGACTAACTAACCTAGGGTTAGTTAGATTAAGGTGGGGACTAACCTAAGGTGGGTTAGTGTAACTAAGCTAAAGTTAGTTTAACTAGGGTAGGGTTAGGTAACCTAAGTAGGGTTAGTCTAACTAGGGTAAGGTTAGTTTAACCTAAGGAGGGTTAACCTAACTAGGGAGGGGTTAGTTAACCTGGGGGGGTTAGTGTAACTAGGGGGGTTAATGTAACTAGGGGGTAGTTTAACTAGGGGGGTTAATGTAACTAGGGGGGTTAATGTAACTAGGGGGTGAATGTAACTACAGGGGGGGTTAGTTTAACCTAGGTAGGGTTAAATTAACTTAAGTAAAGTTAGATTAACTTAAGTAGGGTTAGGTAAGTTAATTGTGATTAGTGAAGGGAGGTGTGGTTAGTTGACTAACCTGGAGTTACAGGGAGGAGGAGAAGGAGGAGGAGAAAGAGGAGGAGGAGGAGGAGGTGACGCCCAAGGCGGGCGGCGCGACCGGCGGGAGAGGCCGAGGGCGCAGAGCCGGGCGGCGTGGGCGGAGGTGAACGGCGGCACGGCAGGGTGAAGAACCAGGCGGTTCGCGGAGGTGAACAACGGTGAGGGCGGCGTTGAGGAGGAGAGGAGGTGGCGAGGGCGCAGAGCCAGGGTTGAGCGGTGTTGAGCCGGGGCGCAGCAGAGGTCGATGGCGGTGGCAGCTGGCACTGAACACGGCGGCAGCACAGGCGTCACATGGCGGCAGCTGCAGGTGTCACACAGCGTCAATCCAACGAGGGACACAGACGGGCATGGGAGCCACACCAGGTCGATGGTGGCGCCACTGGGGGTGGCCCGAGGAGGGGAGGGAGGGGAAGAAAGAGACGTCAAGGGGTGGCCGTTGAGGGGCGCACGGCCGGCGGCGAGGAGGGGAGGGAGTGGAAGGAGGGTGGAGGGAGGAGGGGAAGGAGGGAGGCAGAGGGGGGAAGGGAGGGGAGGGAGATGAGAGGGAGAGGAAGCGAGGGGCAGGAGGAGCAGAAGGTGGGGGAGATGGTAGGGGAGGGTCGGGGAGAGAGAAAGAGGGGTAGGAAAGAGAAAGAAGAAGAAGAAGAAGAAGAAGAAGAAGAAGAAGAAGAAGAAGAAAGAGAAGAAGAAAGAGAGAGGGGGGTGGTTGGGATGCGAGAGGAGGTGACCATTGGGGGGTTTTTAAAAATAAAATTAATTAATTAATTAATTAATTAAGAGAGAAAGAAAAGAGAGGAAAAGGTGGCACGCCCCCGTCTCGCGCACATGCGCGTGGCGGGGGTAAAAAAATTTACGGTGGTGGGACTCGACGGGGTGGGGACGTCGACATGCAAGTCGTGGATGCGATGGGGGCATCTCGAGATACGGAAAAACGAAAACACACGCGTTCACGCGCAAGGCGAGGCACGCGAGAACACGAAAAAACAAAGAAAATATAATAACGTATAAATCGTTCGTCAAAACGAAAATCCATAAAAAGGAAAAAGGAGCCGAGAGAGGAGGGGAAAATGATTGAAAAGTAAGACGAGGTGTCCGAAGGAAAATGAGGGCATCGCATGGGAAAAATGCAAAAAAACAGGCTCGAAAACACATACGGGGATTAATATCGAAAAACCCGCTCACCGGAATGCAGGGCGGAAAGAAGGAAAAAGGTGCAGAAGAACGTGGCCAACAAACCTATAAAGTCAAAACACAATTTGGACCAAGATAGGATGTGTTCGCATGGGGAAAATGGAAAAATGGCATACGATAACGAGGTCGGAAATTAATAACAAAAAATCGGTTCACCGGAACAGAGGGTAGAAAAAAGGAAAAATGTGCGAGGGAAGGGGGGAGCACAAGGCTGTCACATCAAAATTGAGTTCCGAGGGAATTAGGAGGGGCTCACATGCAAAAAACATGAAAAATGCATTTAAAAACGCTCGGAAAAATTAATAACTAAAAATTCGGCAGTCGGAAAAGGGGGAGGAAAAAGGAAAAAGTGGGGGGAAGACTGGTAGGACATGGCTGTCAAATCAAATTGAAATTTCGATGAAAATAGGGCAAGTTTACATGGAAAATTGTGAAAAATAAGCATGAAAAAGACTCGAAACCCCACAAAAATTAATAACGAATGAACCGTAGATCGAAATGACATGGATGTTAGGGAGAAAGGGTAGGACAGGCTTAACTCATCAGATCAGGATTCTGAAGCAAGCAAGATGCGTTCACATGGAAAACTGTCCAATTTATGCAAAATACTTCAAAAATTAATAACTTGAGAATCATCTGTCGAAACAGGGGTTGGTAAAAGGGAAGAATAGGTAGTTCAAAGGGATGAACAGGGCTATAAATTTGGATTGAAATTTTGGGGAATGTAGGATGCATTCATGGGGAAGGATAGCAAAACCAGGGAATGAAGAAAAATTTCAAGGGAACAGCCCCAAGGGTGGGTTGAAAATGGACGGGTGGGCGGGAAAGGGACCCCATTAGGGTAAAAGCAGGGCATGCATAGATACATTATCAGGTTAAGGAAAATGCAGAGTGATATGCAATGTAGACGTGCAGGGACGCGTCCCCACACTTAAAACCTTAACGGATAGGGTTGACCGAGCAACAGGGACCTAGTACCACACAACAGACCAACCGCTAACGTCCCCACACTTAAAACATGACTATCACTAACAACAGAAGGTGTAGGGTTAGAAAAACTTGGCCCATGTTGTCGAGAATCAAGGTTGACTGTTGATGGCACGTTCACTGTCATTGTCGGCTGAGGAGGTACCAAGGTATCTTCACAGCACACATCCTTCGTGGCAGGGACCACGCGGCAGCACCCAGGGAGGTAGCTGGTTGAAGGAATCGCAGGAAATTCGTTGATGGTGAGGGATATTACACTCAACTCATAATCACTCATATGGAATGAAAGAGCAGTCACTCGCCCCATGACTAATATCATCGAGGAAATCAGGATAAAAACCCATATCTCACACCCAATTTTAGGAATTGACAAAGGAATGGTGCAGGAGAGTATGCCAGGGTGCACGATTGATGGTGCATCGGTGCGTTCAACCATCTGGCATATGTGCAAAGAGAAAGGCCAGGGAGCCTTATAGTGCAGTGTATAGAACAGAGTGATGTGTCCTGTGCTTATGACAAAAACCCAGCCCGTGGATGCATGGGGAAACGGGAACGTACCTGACTCCAAAGGTCGTAACGTTCCTCAATCCTCCCCTCTCGGTAATTGATTGAAGACTCCAGTCACACTCAGCCCACCCTCTGTCTCACGCTCTGTTGAAAGATACAGAGGGCAGCCATGTCCTGAAACTCGTTGATATAATCCTCACGATCACTTACGCAAAGGTTGTATGCCTTGTACATATGTGATGGTACAACTATGCATCCCGCCCAGTGCTGGCATACAGTGCAAGAAGGAAGGCTAGGGAGCCTTATAGTGCAGTGCACAAGAACAAATCGTGCTTTGTGCATTGAGAGGCCCTTCCTGTGCGTGCAACACTCCATTCACACTTCTCACCTCTCATTGGATTTGAAGGGAAAGATTGGTCACTCACCCCATCCTCTGTCTCACTCTCTGATAGATACAGAGGGCATCCCATACTCACATCCCCATCCTGTTAGGATGAAAGCTCACATCACTCAAGGGGTTAGTGATGAAGGTCATGTCGGCTGTTGTTGTTATCAGGATCTTCAGGAGGAGGCACACCCAGGGAGGCAACCTACAAATCCCGTACTTCAATGATTGGTAAAAAGAGTCGTCTGTTAAGAAGGGTAGATGGATTGATATTGTAGAGATAGCACACCAAGGGAGGTGGCTTCAAAGTGCTTGCTGAAGAGGTTCTGCTGGTGATTCAGCTATCCTGAACTGCGGGGTGTTACCACCTTTTCCATAGTCAGCTTCTCGCCCAAGGGTGTTTCCACCTTTTCTTGGAACGAGGCCTGTTATGACAGGGACTTTCTTCATTTTCTCCCATAACAGTTTCGTTTGTTTTTTTTTCCTTTTTTTTGCTTTTCCTTTTCTCCTTTTTTTTTCTTTTTGTTTTTTTTCTTTTACTTTTTTTTTCTTTTCCTTTTTTTTGTTTTATTTCTTAATAAAGAGAATGGTAGAAATACCATATATCAAGACCAACCTCGCCACCATTGTTGGATTAGATGAGAAGAGAACAATGTCGGGTTGAGATGTTTCTAAGAGGGGGTAGCAGAACGAGACTGCCGCATGAGGAGAATCATAATGGCTATCAGAAGCACGACAAGAAGGACAGTGCGACACCCAAAAGGGAAAGGGTAGGTCGACTGTGATTGTCAAGATCCCCAAGGAGGGAAGTACTTCTTCAGGCGATATCCATTGATGAGAAAAGGATCATCAGTGGCATCAACGGTCTGCATCTGAACAAAGCCATTAGGATTGACGGCTAGTACCTTGTACAGGCCCATCCACTGTTGTTGGAGATTGCCAGGAAACTTGCCAAATCTCGAATCATAGACTAGAACAAGATCACCTTCTTTGAACTCCTTGTGCTTGATGAAACTGTCATGATAGGCCTTGCGTCGTGCTTGAGTGGTTTCCATGCACTATAGGGCCATCCGCTGTATCTCATCCAAGCATTCCAAGTGTAGGGGATGGCGTTGCAGTGAGTCATTATCTCCCAAGCGTTCTTTAACTGCCACTCACAAAGAGGGCAATTCCAGCTCAACAGGAAAGACAATTTCTGTACCATACACTAGCTGAAAAGGGGTCTATCCTGTAGCTGCCTTATGGGAGGTTCTATACGCCTAGAGGGCTTCTGTAAGTCGATCATCCCAGTCGTGATGATGTGCGACAATCGTTCTTGTCAGAATCGAGCAAAGAATGCGATTGGTGACTTCAACTTGGCCATTGGCTCTGGGGTAATAGGGAGTGGACTTACGATGGTGGATCTTATATAGTTCCGTCAGCTCCTCCATGATTTTGTTAAGGAAATGAGTCCCTCTATCACTTACCAGCTCGAGGGGACTGCCAAAATGGGTGATGATATTCTCGTACATGAACAAGGCTACACTATTACCATCATCCCGCTTCAGGGCTTTAGCTTCACACCACTTTGTGACATAATCCGTACATACTAAGATGTATCTGTTCTACTTCCGTCTGGTAGGTGGATCAATGGGATCCACAAAATCAATCCCCCACTTCTCAAACAACTTTAGGGGAAGAATGAGTTGTAGTGGCATGGCACTTGTTTTGGTGGGTTTTCCCATTCGCTAACAGGCATCACATCTCTTACAGTAATCATATGCATCCTTGTGGAGGGTTGGCCACCAGTATCTTGCTAATAGAGCCTTCTTGGCTGTTTCTTCTCCTGCGAAGTGTCCACCACATGGTTCGTCATGGCATGCTTTCAATACTATGCCGATTTCCTCTCCTGCGACACATCTTCGCAGCACTTCATCTTTGCCTTTCCTGTACAATGCACCGCCTAGCAAGGTGTAGGGGGCTGATTCTAAGAGAAGCTTCTTCCTCTCACGACTTGAGATGCCAGGAGGATACTGTTGAGTTGCCAAGAGATTGGCTATGTCTGCATACCAGGGAGTAACTGTTTCAACTAGAAACAAGGAACCATCATGAAGGTCTGGATCATCCTGTTCCTCTTCTTCTGTTTGAGGGATCCGTGATAGATGATCGGCTAAGACATGGAAACGACCAAGCTTAGTGACTACTTCAAAGTCGAACTCCTGGAATAGGAGTAACCATCTCATCAGTCATCCTTTAACATCTGCTTTGTTCATCAAGAAGGACAGGGCTTCATGATCCACATAGAACTTGAAATGTGTGGAAAATAGATAGTGTCGAAACTTCTCCAGTGCAAACACTATTGCCAAGCACTCAAGCTCTGTCACTGTATAGTTTCGTTCCCTATCAGTGAACTTTCGGCTTGCATAATATATCGGTTGATCTAATTTCGAGGGGCCCTTTTGACATATGATAGCACCTAGTCCTTCAACTGATGCATCTGTGTGCACATGGAACTCCTTCGTCCAGTCAGGAGGTTGTAAAATAGGTGCTTGGATAAGGCACTGTTTTAGGATATTAAAGGCTTCTTCACAGTCATCCGTCCAAAGAAAATCAGCTTCTTTCCTTAGGAGCTTGTGCAGAGGGGCTGCCTTGGTTGCAAAATGTGCAATAAATCTTCTGTAATAGCCCACATGGCCAAGAAATCCTCTCAATTGCTTGAGGTTTGTTGGTGCTATTAAGGCGGCAATCTTTTCAATCTTTTCCAGGTCTGTTGCAATCCCTTGTGCAGAGACAATATGGCCCAAAAGCAATCCTGAGGAGACGCCAAAGACACATTTTTCGGGGTTGAGAGAAATCCCATACTCGGCATCTGTCAAAACATTGCTCTAGGTGTTCCCAGTGCTCACGGATCAAACTATAGATACAGAAGTCATCAAGATACACCTCAATGAAATCATGCAGATGGTTTTGGAAGGCAGCCATCATTACTCATTGGAAGGTGGCAGGAGCATTACAGAGCCCAAATGGCATCACTCTGTAGGCATAGGTCCCCCATTCTGTGGTGAAGGTTGTTTTAGATTGGTCCTCTTCTGCTATTTGGACCTGGTTATATCCACTGAATCCATCCAAGAGGGAATACAGCTCATGGACTGCCACTGTGTCCAAAAGTTGGTCTGTAAAAGGGATAGGGAAATGATCCTTCTTCATCTTCGAATTGAGCTTTCGAAAGTCAACACATATTCGAAGTTTCCTGTTCTTCTTGGGTACTACCACAATGGGCGAAACACATTCACCGTTAGCCACGGGATAGATGAACTCGGCTTCAAGGAGTTTCAATAATTCGGCCTTCACCAGAGCAGAGTAATTAGGATTCATCCGTCTTTGTCTTTGCCTTACAGGTTTGGCATCGGGCTCTAGGTCAATGTGATGTTGGCATACTGTGGGATCAATCCCCTTTAGGTCTTTGTAGGACCAAGCAAACACAACTAAGTTCTCCTTTAGTAGGTCTCGCAAGACTACTAGCTCTTCTTCTGGAAGATTGAGACCCACTTTCAGGTGACGTTTGGTACCCTCAGCATCCAGGAATGTTACTTGTCTTTCACCTTTCACTTCACGGATAAACGTCCCACGAATTGCTTCTGGATAGAGGTCTGACTCTTTCAAGAGAGTAGTATCCTCGTCTAATGTCCCACTAGAACCATTATCCTCCTTCTGAACAAATGATTCATTCATCTGTTTAGGTTGTTGGAAGGGTACCAGAGCTTTGTTTGCTTTTTTTTGAGTGGTGACCTCTTCAGGACTCAAGGCTTCATCTTTAGAGGATGCGTCTAGGAATGTCACATAGCACGGACCTATTAGAGGCTGTGGCTTTGAGGGCTTGGGCTTCTGTTGACAGGGGGCATCATCATCATCTTTTCTTTGGACTGAACAGTCAAAGCAACAGGAGCCACTGGTAAACTTAATTTTTATGCTTTTAATCCATTACTTATATAGATTTTGCATACTTTGTGGTCCATTGACCAACCCAAACGGAACCATGGTCATTCCATCCAGCACCCGGAGATATTCGACCTCTGAGGTTTTTGTAGGGACATCAACAAGATCATCCGCTATTAGAGGGGATTCTTCATCTGCACTTTCATAGCCTACTTCATTTTCTTACTCATCAGTTTCATCCTCATCCTCTAGAGGCTCTGTCTTTGCTTCTGTAGAGGCTCTATAGGAGAAGAACAGATCTTCTGCCTCTGCATGCTCTTTTGCTTCTGTCACCAGTTCTGACTCTACTTCTGTCTCTGGCTCTGGCTCTAGTTCTGTATCTGTTACTGTCTCTGTATCTGCTCTGTCTCTGTTCTGTAGCCGCTCTGTATCTGCTCTGTCTCTGTACTGTCTCTGCTTTGTAACTGTACTGTCTTTGTACTGACTCTGCTTTGTCTCTGCAACTGTCGTGTAACAGGGAGAACAATACATCCATGCTTTTATTTCACTGTCAGAGGTGATTTCAGAAGTTAATTCTAATTGAGGCAGGAGATATTCTCCCATGGACAAGGATTTTACTTCCCTTGGCAGTTGGCTTACAATGCCAACTATTAGGGACTGTGCCTCTGTTTTCTTAGGAAAGATTTGCTTAACAGCATCTTCATCTCCTGATGTACCATCTGTTGCCTCGTTAGAGGAGTCAGTTATGACTTCAATGGATGTGGATCCATTGCCTTTTTGCGATCCATACAACTTTAACACCACTTTATTGGGTCCTCTGCCTAGGGTTAGGGTTCCTTTGAACCAGTTCGTCCTAGCTCTTGCTTCAAAAAGCCAAGGTCTTCCCAACAGCAGAGGGTATGAAGTCCCATAAGAATTTGGTTTGACCACCAAATATGTCAGCCAATAGTCTCTTCCTGCAAGGGTTGTTTTTACGTATGGGAGGATGCCCAACGGTTTGACTCTACTTTGGTCTACCAATCTGATAAGCCACTGTGTAGGTTGAATTCCTTGCAACCCTAAGTCCTTCATTGTGACATCTGTCATTATGTTTACTGATGAACCTCCATCAATCAATGCATCTAAAATGAAGTATCCCTCTATCCATACACTAATCTCTGGGGTTCCAGGATCTAGGAAGGCATTAGCCACATCTACTTCCTTTAGAGGCTCCAGGGTCTTATTGGTCTTGGTCGCTGTTGAAAGAGCAATCCTCAATCCATGCCTTCTTGTCAAGATGCTTTTGAATCTCTTTTGATAGCTGGGAGCCAGCATCAGCAACAACTGTCGGAATGTTAAGTTTGGTTTAAAAGTGTCTAGGTCTTTGACCAAGTCATAATCTTTAATAGGATCCACAGGCTTCTACAGCCAACTGGGAAATGGGGCTATACCCATTTTCATCTTTCCTTTTTCTGCTAACAATTGCTGCATCGGCACTTCTTCTGTTTCTGGAAGTACTTCTGTATCATCTATCTCTTGGGCCTCTGGTCCTGTCTCTGGGACTGTCTCTGTAGCGTCCTGTGGCACTCTAGTGCTCTGTACTGTACTGTTCTATTCTGTACTGCTCTGTCCCTCTGTAGGTAGGTTGAACTTCATAGTCTTGGCAGGAGAGTCATTTCCATTCTAAACCACTGGTTCCTTCTTCTTGGTGCGCGTAACAGCGGCAACTTCCAACTCGACTAAATTGGAAGCAGGCTCTTGTACCTTCTGTTGGCTATGAGTGGCATTGGCCTTTACAGGGGCTAGACTGGGACAGTCCTTTGCAGTGTGGCCTTCTCCTTTGCATCGACTGCATAAGGGCTTGTAATCCACATATCGTCTAGGGTTTGGACAATTTGGGGAGATATGTCCCTTTTCTCCACACCTATAACATTCCACCTCTGATCTCTGACCACCGCCAAACTGTTGTCCTCTGTAACTTTGAGAAGAAAGCCTCCTTGGACCGAAATTAGGACCAAATTTCCTAGGCTTTGGTCCAATATCCTGTGTTGTCATTTTGGATTCTAGCAAGTTGAATCTTGCATTTTCATCCTTCTGTCTTCATTCATGTATCTCTTTCAGAGAGAAAATATCCTCTATATGGTTCTTCCGCAAATAGTAGGAACAGAAGGCTCCAAGAATGGTTGGTTTTCGGGTACATTCAGTGGCTAAATGTCCCTCTTGATGACACTTTCCGCACCAGGTATTAGAGTGCATCACATCTCTTCCAGCTCTCGCAGGAGTAGATATATTGGCGGTATTCACCTTCAGCGTCTGTAACTGCTCTGTAATCACATCTAGAAGCTCTTTCTTGATACTTGCAACTAAGTTGGATAAGTAGTCCTTCAGATTTTCACCTCCTGAAGTGCTTATGGTAGGGTTTTGGGAAGCTTCTGTAATTACTGCATACACTGATTGGGTAGATCTAGAAGGTCCTTTGTTCTGGCTCTGATTCAGAGCTCTTATCGAGACTTGGGGTTGTTGATTCGAGTTGGTAGGATTCCACTGTTGTTGATTCACCATTGGAGGAACTGTTTGAGGCCACTGTTGTTGTGGTTGAACAATCATTTGAGACACTGTCGTCTGTGGTGACCACACTGGATTAGGTGCACTATACTGTGGCACTGTTTGCATCTGGGGATAAGGGTAGGGAACTGTCCCTGGGACTGCATTTGGTGGGTATACCATTCCAGGCGTAGGAGGAGGTAAGACTCCCCTTCCTGGAGTCATCGACAGCCTTACTTCAACTTCGTCATACAATCTTGCACCTTCCACTACAGCCTGCAGATCGACATGTCTTCTCAATTCCACGAACTTGCAAACTTTTGGTTGTAGGCCCCTTAGAAACACTCATTTCTGGATTCCTTCATCTAAATGATGGTTAGTCCATCTCTTCAGGATGGATTCCATTCACGAGACATAAGCTTCTACTCTTTCTCGAGAGGATTGACTTAGGTTCATGAATTCCTCTCGCATCCGCTCTTCAAAACCTTCATGCGTGAATTTAGTGAGGAAGGCCAACTTCAGGTCGTCCCATGTGCCAAAAGTTCCTGCTACTTGTCTCTCATACCACTGAAACACCGCGCCCTTGAAAGAGGCGGAGAATATTGCTAACCAATGCTCAGGGGTTCTGGCATTGCTAGCCACACATGCTACCATAAACTCTGCTACATGAAGATCAGGGTCTTCATTGTACTCTCCCTTAAAAACTGGCAATGGGACTACATTTGTTGGCCTGTCATCAATATTTACAGGATGAATCTGACTAGGAAGGGGACCTTGAGTTGCCATAGGGAATTCTGTAAAGAGTGCTTTTAGGGTGTCAAATGAGGCTTCTGCTGCGAGCTCGTTCTTAGCTTTGATTTTTTCCTTCTCCCTTCTCACGTACCTCTGGACTCGTTCCAACGCTTGCCTCTTTATTGCGTCATTCATCAGTGGGTTGGCTTTAACCAGTTGGTTTGGACTCAACAGGATAGTGTCAGACGAGGGCTTCAGTCTCTAATAGATTCTCTGGCCAACATCTCCTCTACTTCCTTCTTTTCAACATCTCTGAATTCAGCTTTCAAACCACTACAGAGGGGAAGATATTCTGTTCTGAAAGTATCAAAACTCATTCTTCTTAGGATTGTTGTTGCGTCATTATAATAATGCTAGCTTCTGAGGGTTTCAACAGTTTATGTTGTGAAAAACACTATGTCTACCAACTTCCAGTGGGTTGCTAATTGAACAAACAGAAGATTATCAGTGCACTAAGCATCCCATGTATCTTGCTGTTGAGCATCCACGAACAAATTCCAACTCTTTTCCTTCTTGTCTTCGTGAACCTCTACAGACCAAGACTTGTGAAGCTTCTTCACAATCTCCCACTTGATGATGTCTAGAAACTTCTCAATGAATGCCAAATCTTCCATGGATGGTCATCCTCTCTGTTTTTACTCTTCAATTTGTTCCCAAATAGTTTGCCACTAAGATGCAAGTTTCTGTTGCTTCAACAGGAAGAGGAAACAGCCCACCACATAGAGCATGCATCATGATGGTGATATGTTTCCGCCATTGTGGGATGAACTTCTTGTGGAAAGTGACTTTGATTATGAGAAATTCCAACTCTTCAGTGGAAGAAGAAACTTTGCAAACATCCATTGAATTCTTTTCTTCTTGGCAATGCCATTTCCTTCATTTTCAGCCTCTTCTCGGGCTTGTTGATAGCAAGTTTCCCCGGCTGCGCACCAAAAACATGGAGCCCCAAGAGGAACACCAAGGAAAAGGGAATTATCTTGCAAGAAAATCTATCTTGTAACATCAACAAGCTTTTATTTCATTCTTTTGATCATCAAAACAAAGAAAACAACAATTCTTCATGCAGCATCATAGTAGATTTCTCCCACGGATTTAATAGAATCAACCATAATCTTCAACATCTTCACAAAATCCATCAATAGAACAAAGAATCCAAGGAGATACACCATCTTTGAATGGAAATCAATCACATATTATTTATTCTTCAATGTCTTCATAGTTCTCTCTCTCAATCTCTCATATACAATTACACTGTTTTGATATATTTTACTATCTCTGTCTCTCTCTCTCTCTCTCCATCAATAGTACATCATATCCTCACTAAAATGCTCTCATAATAGCCCTCAATAATCCTTCTTAGGTCTTGGATGCACCTCCCAAGAGGTATGTCTGATATGAAGAGTCATCAGAGTTACTACAGTGTCTTTTTAGAGCTCACTACTGTCACTATCACTTAGTCTTCTCTTCAGTCTTCAGCAGCTGTTTCTTCCACTTGTTTTAGCTCTTTTGAACTTAGATTCATCATTTCCAAAGGTTAGAAAACTTTCCCAAAGTCACACATACATTCTACAGAACACTTACAGAAGGTCTACAGAACAGTCATAGTACAGCACCAGAACAGCTACAGTACAGTTACCGTACAGAGACAGAGCAGAGACAGAGGCTCTACAGAGGGTTACAGAAGGTCATCAAAACCTCATTACTCATACTCAAACCATTCCAAACTCTCAAAAACTATTCAATAAGCTTTCAAAAGATCTCAATCTTCATCAATCATCAATCCATGCTTCATACAGAAGACAATCAGAACAAAACAGAAGCTATACATAAGGTATACAGAACCAATCAGAACCTATCAAAACATCACAAAACCTCATATCTCCACTGAGAATCATCATGAACTTCTAAAACATAATCAATATCATCCAAAACGCTCTTAAATACTTCCCTTACAACCATACATCACTCTAAATCCATCAAAAATCAATCATTTAGTCCTCAAAAACAACAAAAATCAATAAAAAATTCAGTCTTTTTCCACTCTCAACACAATGTGTTTTACTATGTGGCCATTTGAAATCAACCAACAAGCTTTATAGGCGGCATGCTATTCTACAAAGTGTTCTAGTAAGTTTGCTTTGAGTATAACTACATGGAATTAAGCTACTCATTGAAATTCCAAAGAGCAACACGGTACTAATGATGCTAGGCTTTCAAGTGCTAGTCATTTTACAAGTGGATCAAGGTGGATAACAACCTTCTAGCTAATCAATTGAAGTAGCACTTGCATTTGTAGGTGGATGGTATTGCAAATCAAAATGCTTTGTTAAATTAAGCCTAATTAATCACAGGTTTGACATACACATGCTGACATCTTTATTTTTTGGGATCTATTTTTAAAACACCTTTGGCATCATCTTGTTCGTAATGGTTTGTGACCCTTCTTGTTTGTATGGGTTTGTGGATATGATTTGCAAAAATAATGCCATGAAAACTCAAATGCCTTGGACTCTTAGAGAAAAAAACCTAAAGAGGTCCTATTGTGATTACTAAAGTGTCTAGTTGGTTGGGGTATACCCTAGCAGTCTAAGCATTCATAACTTAAATTGTGATGCATACATCTAGGTGGGAAACTAGAAGTGATACCATTTAGGTTGCAAATGTTTGAACTAAGATAACTAGTTTAGCACTCCTTGTTATGGAATTATGGCATTTACGGTATTTTATCAAAAGCCACTATAAAAATAACTTTTATTTTATTTAATGTAAATTTTATCTATTTGCCACATGATCCATGACTTATTGCATGAGCACGTGTGTGTGACATTGGTCACATCATGTATGGTACATATATGTAAGGATACTCATGTGCTTTGTACTGTGGTGAGAAAATTATTAGATAGAGTTATGTGGAATAAATATTTTGAGAAAGCACATTTCAATACGTAGGAATTAATTACAGTTGAGCAATTCATCATGTAAAAGTATTGTATTTTTTGTGCACTTCTTACAACAAGAAAATTGTAGCTACATATGCACGATTTATTCTTTTGGGCACTTTTTATTTTGTAAGACCAAGAATGATTTTTTATTATTTTTATAAATCTTAGTTCAAGTTTATTAGATAGGAGTTAGAAAGTATTGCAACAAAGACATGGTGTTCATGCAAGGAAAAACGTGTTTAAAAAGACACTTTTCAGTGTTATTTTTAAGCACAAAAGCTTAATACAATTTATAAATATATACACAGGGGGAGATTGTAACCAATCTTGTGTCTTCTATGTTATCACTATTTCTCTTCTCTTTTTTCTCTATTGTTATTTCTTATTCAATTTGTATTTCTTTCAATTTTGGTTTATAATTAATGGTTGTATGATGAAGGCTAGCAACATTGGTATCAGAGTAGTGCAGTGATTAGTTAGCCCATCAACATCATAGTGGATGCATACATCTATCTTGGATGAGACCATCATGTTCTTTGCCACGTTACTAACTATTGTCCTTTGGGTAAAAGCATTGACTAGTTGTTTCAAGGTTTAGGGTTAGTAAAGTAAGGGTTCTTGAATTTTTGCTTGAAAAGGACTTCACAAAAGATTATTTCTTCTCTTTATTTTCCACCCCAATCATGATAACATGGAGGAAACCACTTTCCATAGTGGTTTTAAAAAGCAAGAGTGGTTTTTCTATAGAGTGTGAGATAGTTAAATCCATCAGTGTCACCACTTCAAAACCATCTTCCATACCTGCTAGCACCACCATTTTAGCTCCACCATCATCAGATGGACTACTTCCCTTCATTCATAAGCACTGCGTGCATCATTTTGAGTAGACAAGAAGTAAATGTTAATGCTAAAAGCTTTAACTTTTAACTTTTAAAAAAAGATTATATAAAATTTTTAATACTTTCTTGGGATCAATATTTCATTATTGTAAAGAAGGGGGCTATTAAATGATATCATCTAAAGACCATCCTAAGCTATCATACCTTCTGGCATTTTCATTGCCTCCTTGATGGGCTATCTCCAATCTCTCCTTTTGTCAGTAGACCCTCTCATCAATGTTTGTAGCCATTATCAAACCCTCTTCTTTGAGTCAAGGGTTGATAAGCATCAGTGCTAGCCTTATTGTCTTTAGAATCATATTCTCCTCCTATTCTAAGAACCAACAACGGTAGTGTCATAACATCTCCTCTCCTAACACTTAACCACTTATCAAAAGGTTACAAGATGAACCATCTACTCTGATTCCTACATAGACTTATTCAAGATATGGAATTGACCTTCTACATCTATTTAGACCTTGTTCCTACATGGGGCTTATCAATTAGAATATACCTTATGAGACTATTTCTATTAAGGAAAGTAACCACATCACCTATTCTTTTAGACCATTATCCCATTCCATCCAATGCTTTATTTTAGCAATACCATCCTAAGGAGTAGCTCAGGCCTATCTATTCCAAGAGTTTTTACAAGTTTTATACTAAAGCACCAAGATGACACATCAATGATCCCAATATTTCAAGTATGCCAACTAAAGCAACTTGAGCTACAAATATATTTGACAAAATTCCAAGGTTGAGATTTAGTAGATTTATTTCTATTAAAAGTAAGATATTACAAGTGACTCTCATGGCATTTTTATATATAAAAGACTTTATTAAGTTGAAATATTTAGAGAATTTAATATTTGTATATACAAAATCTTAAAGGGAAGAAAAAAGCACTAGCTAGGTTTTGTATCATTAGATTATATTGATAAATTTACAAATCAAAACAAATCTTTCTTCTAAAGAGTCAATATTTGTTTATGTAACTTTGGAAAAACATATAATCCCCATTATTCTATTATTTTTTCTACTATACATACATTAATCCTTTAACTATTTTGAGTGAGTTTTGTAGGGACCAAGGAATTGATGACTTTTTTCTTGTATTCTTCCAAAGCTTTATGTTGATTCCTTGCAATTGAGAATAGATGCGTCTCAACTGTTATTGTTATGTCCTCTTCATCCCAATGAGATTGCCCTTCTCCTATTGTGTCATAACACTTGTATCTTTTGCATACTTCTCTTTGAGTGATTGAAAGAATGCTTGGTGAGATGTTATATAGAGTCTTCAATCCAAAGTTCATTGACTTTTATCATATCTCTCAATAGAATAATAGTGTAAGAGAGGGAGATTTAATAATGGGAATTTACTAGCTACATTGGCTGGTATATAAGGTGTTAAGAACTTGATTTTTCATCATCAGATTATAATACAAGTCTCCTTTCATCTTCACCTCTCTCTCCAAGCTTTCATGGCTTCTTTCTCTCTCTTTCTATCTTTTTCTCTCCTCGGCACTCTCTTTCTCTCTCTTCCTGCAGTATTTCTCTCTCCTCTGCACTCTCTCTCAATCTCTTCTGTCCCCTCTTCATGACAAGTGGTATCAGAGCTTCTTAGGTTCTTGATCCAGTTAGTCATATTTCATTTAGTTCCTCCTTTTCAGTCACACAGATTTAAGAGCCATATGTACACATGTACAAACATGACATGGAACAATAGTGTAGTTATCAATAAATTTTAGACCACAAGGACTGCAGGTCTAGAGCATTAATGGAGTCTTGGACCAAGTTTGGAGGCTGGAAGACTAGATTTAGCATCTTGTGGGTCATTTTAGACCATTTTTTGAAGGTATCTTCCTAAAAATAGTGGTAACAGGAGTAGAAGAGGGTGTAGTTGCTGTTTTTTTTTTTGGGAGAGTCTTTCTTCCTCTTTCTTTTCAAGCTTCCATGGACGGTATCATTCCCTTCTTCCTTGGATCTTTTTCCTTCCAGCTTCAAATCCAGGGCACTAGTTTATTTTCCGCTATCCTGGGTGTTGCATAATCTACTATGTTCATGGGCTTTAAAGCACTCCCGTAGGACTCTGTGGCACTGAGTTCTCGCATCCTTCACCCCTGCAGAACAAGTCCAGCATCAAGGGGAAACATTCTCCACCGGAACTTTGAGCTACAATGGAATGATCAAGAAGAGCATCTTCTTGTACTGATAAAACTGCTACGGTAGGAACTCCTTGATGCCGCACAATGCAACTACTCCAGGTATTGTTGTGGTAGAAACTCCTTGATGCCACACAATGCAGCTGCTCCGGCTATCGTCGATGGCTGGAACTCAAGAAACCTTAGATCTCGATTGACAAGGCATGGAGAACCCGTTGAGCACTGTTGCTTAGCCCGACTCTTCGCATGAAGTAATCAAGGGTGGATCGGGCATCCTGTGCAAGCTCAAGAGAGTCACAGACTGGCTCAGCGCAAGCATCTACGCAGCCTTCTTCACGTCCTGGTGGACAGGTGCTCCTGCGTGATGCTAGACACGCTTGATTTTCACGATCAGGAGAGCGGCCATAGCCAGTCGTTCTTCATCAGGCAGACACAATTTCTTGAAACGGCAGCAAGAAGAAGCAGAAGAAGGAGGACAAGAAACTCTACAGATCGTGCCAGGCGAGCCTTGCGGAAAGCCTCATTTGGTGAAGTTGGTACCATGGCCTAAGGTTCAGGAAGCTTGGGAGGCAATGTGAGGCAACAGGCTACAGCTTCCGCCTGATGTTTGATTTCTGATGAGGGAATGATCTCTATTCTCGCTCTTTTTTCCGAGAGAGGCTCCAAATAGTCTCTATGCCAGTTCTGATCTCTCTCTCTCTCCCATGGAATGCTGATGGTCCGATGAAAGACCTAGTGCAAACATCCTTCTTTTACCAGAGCTTCTTCCACCATACATATAATCAGATCTCCTAGTCTCTAGATAATCCACAAAATCACATGCAAGGCTCCCAATTCGAATGGGACCTTTATCAACATGTTCTAACTGATCTGATCTATCCTCGTTAGGCTCATCACTGCCAAGAGCTCCCAAGACGAAGCCTAAGATATCGATTGAGAGCTCAATCCTCCCATCCCAATTGAAGAATTTTCCTCTTCAAGCTCAAAGATTCCTCTCTTGGCTGAGCATTACGAACCATGGAGCTTATTGGAGCATAATGGAGCATCTTGGAGCTTTCAACAAATGCTGAATCGTTGTTCAATTAACATCTTCATCAAGCATCATAAGGTACTTAGTTCTTGAACTCTTATTCTCTCAAATTCATCCTCTTGCTGAGCCATAACCAATTTCTTGAGAGAATGCAAGAGCTCAAGTAGGCATTAGGAGATAAAATTGATGCTTGTCTGTTGCCCAATTCATCGCAGTCATTTTGCTTCAATCTCATTACATTTGAATGGGTAAATTCATGCTGAAACTCATTGAGAAATATTGCTTTTGCTAACCTTAACCAATTGAGTTGTTATTTCTTGACTGAGCCACTTAAATCATTTTTTTAAAAATCCATTGTATAAGGGTAAGTCAACAATGAGTCACTGCTTGGTAAGCCCCTACCCTTGACCCCAATTTTCCATTCCATGCATTTCATGAAAATGTTCAATTCCTACTTCTGAATGCATCTCATGCTGAGTGTTTAATTAATAAATGTCTTCCATGTATATTTTGGGTGATGAAAAAGCACAATGCTAGGCGAGGTGGCAAGACAAAAGAGGTTTGACCCCCTCCCCCCTTGCCATCAAAGACCCTGAAGGGGTGCACAACTTGGCCTGGGAGGAACTTTGCCCACCTCCCGGTGATCTGGAGCCCGAAGTTGCTTGCAGGTACAGGTACCCTCTTGAAGATCCAAGATATTGACTTGGCACTAATGTAGATGTATTTGCTTATGTATGGATGTATTATTGGCTACAAATGTATGGGAAAATACTACCGAGGATGTATTTGCAGACATGAGATTACATATGCAGTGAATACAATGCTTGGAATGTATGGGAGATGCCTATGCATGGGGAATTGTGCTAAGAGATGCTTATGAAATGCTCAATTCTGGAATAAGATTGAAAATAGTGAATTTGGATGACTGGGAAATGTATTATGCCATGTGGGATGACCCTTTAGTCATTCATTGACAAGTTGATCCATTGCAACCCCTTTCTTGACCCCCGTAGGGTGCTATAAGCAATTTGCTTGCTTTTACAGAAGTATACCTACTCCCAAGAACTAAACTTCAAGTCTTGCAAAGTGCCCATAGATCCTACCAAGGGCTTTGATTAGTTTTGGAGCTCTATTTGGACTCTACAAGATACTTACAGGTTGAATTAGGCCTCTTATAGGTGTAGACAGGGTGCTAGATTGCATAGTACAGTAGTACTTTTCCTACTATAGAATTTTTTGTATAAAACTTGGGAGCACATGCTCAGTTTGAAGAGGGCATCCTTGGCTCTGACTTGAACCAAAAAGGTAGGTCAATTGGAGCTTCCTAGCTCAAGTTATAGGCAAAATAGTAACAGGTGGTCGAACGGGACTGCATCTAACCATGGCAAGGAATAGGGGAAAAACCAAGGCCAATGAAGATGTTCAACAACAAATCAAGGATGAACAAGAACCAAGGACTAAGAACAATCCTAAAATGGAAGATGAAGATTAATCTCATGACATGGGGAGCCTCAGCGCGCTCACTAACACTCTCAATTCGCATGAGACAAGACATGCTGAGAGACATAGAGAATTGATGGAAGGAATTAGTCAAATGAAGACCACTATGGACACCCTTGTTGCCAAGCTCACTAATTGGATGGAATTCCAAATGAAGGGAAAAGAGCAAGAAGATCAGTCACATGTACATGTTGAAAGAACCACCTTCCCATCAATTAATGCAAATTATCATGGGCATTATGCACCCATCACTTATGCTTATGGCCAACATGTATATGGTGATGGTACATACTATGACTTGCATATATCTTATGAATATGGACAGCACCAACATGAAAATGAACATGAGCAATATGCAAGTACATCTAGACAGCATGTTAATGCTTATAGATATGATGTACCATGTCATAATGCAGAGTATCACTTTATTGAACCTTGGCAGCAGAATGGCTATTATGGGCAAAATGCTTATGCTTATGAGCATCCACCTTTTCAACAGCATAGTCATGATTATACATGTGAAACTTTCTTAATTGAGCAGCCCAGTTCTTATGGACGTGACAATAATGGTCATGCTTATCAGTACTCTTCTAGCTTTGATTAGCAACAAGTTTATAACTACCATGGTATCCTATATCTCAATCAGTTCATACCTCATGATTACCCAAATGTAATGATGAGTTCTTTTGAAAGTGCTGATGATCAAGAAGAGAGCAATGAGCAAGCTGAACAACAAGACTAGGATAATGAGAAATATGATCAACAAAAAGATGAGCAAGAAGACCAAGAAGATGTATAAGAAGGCAACAATGAAGAGAAAGATGTACAAACTGATGACATCTTAGTTGATGAATCACACGAGGCACTGACAGATGTAGACGATTATGCTGAAGGTTTTAAACTCTTGGAGAAACCTCATGATGATATTCTTGAGCATCATTTTACACTTAATCAAGGTTTACAACAGCCATTGAACTCATTTGATAATGAGTACCTTAATCATGGTTATGATGATTGCCATATGTATGATGATGATATAATACATGATTTGGGCATACATGATTTGGGCATACATGAATATGAAGATGGCATTGTGCTTCCCTATGATCCGAGAGATTATGGATGTGATTATGGACTTGATTATGGGGATACTTCATTGTATCCATTTGATCTTGTTGGATTGGAGTATGTGGTTGATGGGCATTCTCTTCTCTTGGACAATCATTATGACAGAATACCTTTTGATCTAGGAGGTTTATGGATTTCTTAAGATCTCATTTAGACTAGCATCCATCTTTTTGGGGTAGACTCTTTTGACTGAAGATTGGTTATCTCTCTCCTACCTATCAATGGGGATGTTATGTCATTCAGGTTGGCCTGGTACTACTTTCATGTCCCCCAAGGGTACCACAATTTTTGGAATGCCATCTCCACCTCTTTATTGGTGATGCAGCCTCTCCCTTCTTTGGACTGGGAGGCCCCTTGGCAAGATTGGTTGATTAATGGTAGGCTCCTTTTGGGTCGTGCTTCTGTGAATCAAGTATATCATTTGCTTACTCGTGATAAGCGTTGGCTTGTTTAGAAAGGAAATACCATGTAGGGTCTCTAGAAAGGCCAAGCATGATGGAAATCTGTCGTGATGATAGGCTGGCTTAATAAAATGCATTTTTGATCCAAGGTTTTCATTTGGCAAATGTTGACTGGTGCAGTTTCCCTTGCCTTGGACTCTCCAAGGGAAGGATTTCCAATGGTTGATGCATTTTTTGTTAGACGTCAATTGAAACCCCCTGCCATTGGTTCTTTACTTGCTCGGTCATAAGGAAGGCTTGGTCACTACAATTGGCCATTTGGTTACGAGTGGTTGGGCTACTAATGCTCTGAATCTTTGGGCATTCCATGTTTGTGGACCGTGTGTAGGTGGATATGAAAATGCTCTCTTCTTTCTTGCACTTCTAGGGTTGTTGGCATATACGGACCATGAGGAATGCATTCATCTTTGATGCTTCGTCAAATGTGCATAGTCATATAGCCTGCCTAAAAGGGCTTATTCATTGGTAGCTAGACTTGGTTAACATATATCCTCCCTATAAAGAATCTGCTTGCATGGCACAATATAGTTTCTTCTGCCCCCTTTAGTCATTCTACTTTCTTTGTACCTTCACTATAATATCTCCAAGTTTACACACGATGGCCTAGAGCCATCATGTATCTTGTAATCTTATCTTTTTTTGTAATTAAATTAAAGTATATTTTACAAAAATAATAATAATATCCTTATATCTAATTATAGACTTTAATTAGACATGCATTAAGTCTATTTTGAAAATAAATTATGCAAGTGCATATATCTTTATATATCTATAAACATTTTTAATCCAAAAGTTATGAATACTTATAATCTATTGTACTAGAGTATTATCCTTATATATTAGAAAGATGTTAAAATTTGCTTCATATCTTTAGCTTCTATTTTAGCTTGTTTATATAGTAAGCCTCCTAGAAATTCTATAATTCATAATACATGCCCTCATGGACTAGTAAGTTAGTCCCAATCACTTAGACTAGATAATTTTATATTGAGTGGAGATAATTTATCTTAGCCAACTTTTAGGACATATATATTAAAGACTCACAATCCTACATAGCTTTTAAGATAATTTAGCATAACAATGTATTGATGAAAATAGGAGAGCATCCAAAGAAATGTTATCTTCAAGAAGTTATAAATGAGATCAATTATAATGGTTTTACATTGGGTGAGATTCCTCCTCACTGGCACTATAGGTATTTATTAGTAAAATATAGAAATCACTATGTAGAAGAGTCGTAGTGGATTTAAGAGTTAGTACTAATTCCAACTTATGACTGCCTAATAAATACCTACCACTCATAGTCGCACTAAATATCCCACAGGCACAGATTCACTGCGTGTAGTAGTGTTTTGTGTAAAAACTATAGAATCATATTTTTATAGGAAGGTATAGATTCACCACATGAGGCAACACTACCACATGGCTAAACACCTATGTAGTTATGTTTGTTTTTATCAACAAGTGGGGGCAATTACTTTTTAACCCCTAGGAAATGTTATGGAGTTATGGTATTTCACCAAAATTCACTATGAAAATAAGATTATTTTAATTTTATTTTTATGATTTTTTCTACTTGTCACATGATCTTTGACGTGTTGCACGATCACGTGTATGTGGCAATGGTTGCATTATGTTTGGTAGATAGATGGAAGGATAATAATATGCTTTGTATGAGAAAGCACATTTTAATGTATAGGAATTAATTATAATTGACCGCTTCATAGTTTGAGATCATTGTATTTTTGTGCACTTCTTAGTACAAGAAAATTGTAGACACACATGCATAATTTATGTATTTAGATATACTTATTTTGTAAGACTTAGAAGGGTAGATTATTATTTATGGTTTAGGTTTATTAGACATGAGTTAGAGAAAATTGGAGCCAAAGGATGCCTTTCATATAAAAAAAGAAAGTGCCCAAAAGGAGATGCTTTTGAATGTTTATTTTTAAGCATAAAATTTTAATATAATTTATAAATATATGCATGGAGTAGGTGCTCACCCATGCATGGAAAAGAGTGAACCCAATCTTGTGTCATGCATGGTTTCTCTATTTCTCTTCTCTTTTGTCTCTATTTGTCTTTCTTCTTCAATTTATATTTCTTTCAATTTTCTCTACCATCAGTATCAGAATGACTACACAAATGACACACATTTTACTCATTGCAAACTTGTAGTTTAAGATTGCTTTATTAATGACTTCTAGCTAAGAATTTCCATAGCATCACACATGCTCTATGGACAAAAGATATTTTTGGTAAATTATCTACTTACACTAAGTGCAATGACATGGGACATACTAATTGAGATATTCTCTTGTCTAATATGTTGATCGATATCACTACTCATTTTTTAAATATTGCCAATATGATCGAAAATTTCATTACTCTACTACTCTCTTATGTATTTAATAGATCATTCATAATGCATTGCACACTTGGGATGCTTAATATGTAGCTTGCTATTTTGATGCTTAAATTTATGCATGGCCATTGAATATCACATCTAAATAAAACTTATATAATCCATTACTTCACTACATAACAAATCACACATAGTCTGATAATAAGACATAGCAAGACTTAATAATCTATAAAGAAGATGACCACTTATAGAATGGAAACAATAAATATACTAGAGTATGGCAAGGAGAATACACTAGTGTATTCACTCAGTAAATCCAACAATTTTATTTCCCCTTCATGAGTTGATTATTAATGTCACAAGGTAGGATTTTCATTCTCTTCGATGATGTTTACCTCTTTCACTTTTCTTGGTCCTCTCAAGTGTTTTTATTCTAGGAAAATTTTCACTTTTTAGGGCAAGAAAATGGATCCTCAAACAAATCATTGATCCCCCCACACATACACTCACACACACCTCTCTCTCTCTCTCCCCAAGTGTGCATCTCCTTACTTCTCTCACCAAGTGCTCACAAGCTAGGACTTTCACTCTCTTTGATGAGGTTTACCTCTTTTACTTTTCTTGGTCCTCTTAAGTGTTTTCCTTTTAGGCAAATTTTCATTTTTAAGGGCAAAAAAATGGATCCTCAAACAAATCATTGATCCCACACACATGCACACATGCACACACACACCCCCCTCCCCCCTCTCTCTCTCTCTCTCTCTCTCTGTTGCTCTATTTCTCTCTGGTACTCTCTCTCTCAAATGCTCTCCCTTTCTCTAAATCATCTTCTTTATTTCTTATATAAATATATATTTTAAATAGTATTATATTTAAATAATTACTTTCAAATACCTACCTTTTTATATTAAAAATAAAATGTTAAAATAAATTTTTAATTCACACACACACACACACACTCTCTCTCTCTCTCTCTCTCTCTCTCTCTTTGTATCTCCCTTATACACCATTTCTCTCTTTTCACTTTGTTATAATTTTCTCTCTCCTCTCTCATTCTCATCTCCCTTCTCTCTCTCTCTCTCTCTCTCTCTCTCTCTCTCTCATATATATAATATAGAAAGGAAATGACTTACTTTGAGGTTATAAGATGCATGCCCAGTATCTTGAAGCTCTCATTTGTGGTCTTTACCTTCTCCTTAGTTGCAATATTTCTTTCCTTCATAGGCTTCTCCTCTTCCTTCATGCTCTCCTTGACCTTCTCTTCAAGCTTCTCCTTTAAGCTCTCTCTCTCTCTCTCTCTCTCTCTCTCTCTCTCTCTCTCTCTCTCTCTCTCTCTCTCTCTCTCTCCCTTTGTGTCTCTCTCCATCAAGCTCACCCTCTCTCCTCCTTCAAGCTCTCCCTCTCTCACTAACACTCTCAAATGGTCAAAAGAGTAATGGTAAAAATGACACCACTATTTCGGCCCCTTTTTTTCCATAGTATAGTGTCACTATAGTGTGATGCTATTAGTGATACCTTTAGTGATAACTAATAGTGAAAATTACCAAAAAAATCACTAATTAGTGTTGTTATATTTCTATTCCCTTGCAATAGCTTAAGCCATCCTATTAAGTAAAATAATATCTTTTAGGTAGTGAATTAACATGGTACTACAAGCATCTTCACATCCAAAAATTCATCAAGAGAAAACCATAATAGACCTTGCTTGAAGAAAAATCACGACACTACACTTGCTAAAGGTCTCTACCCTTTAAACCATCAAAAAATTGAAGTGTCATGATATCAAAAGCATTCAAGCCTAACATAAGGTTTTGAGAGAATCTATGATTCCAAAGTGTTAAGAAGAATCTTGACTTTCAATACTCATTACTCAAATTCCATAACTCTCCACCTTCACTACAAGGATTTAAACCTATAGAGACGACGGGTAGCGACGCAGGTAGTGGCATGGCTATTTGCGTCGCTATTCGCGTCGCATTTGCAACGCAAATAGCAATGCCCCACAAGGGAAAAAAACAGGTCAAAATCGAGTGCGGATTCGTTTCGCGCATTTTTATCGATCGTTTTGAGAGAGAGAGAGAGAGAGAGAGAGAGAGCGACCGTTGTAAGAGAGGGAGAGGAAGAAGGCTTGCCGCTACCATCATTCGCGAAGGAGAGGAGGAGCCTTCATCGCAAAGAGGAGCCGCCAAACCCTCGCCATATCTCATCGGTGAGTCCATTCTCTCCTTCTTTTGCTTGTTTAGGATTTAATTCTCTTTCTCTTTTGCTTGTTTAGGAGAGGAAATGAGAGAGAAAGAGAGGGAGAGGGAGAGGGAGGGAGAGAAAGAGAAAGAGAAAGAGAGGGAGGGAGGAGGAAACGAGAGAGGGAGAGAAAGAGAAAGAGAGGGAGAGGGAGGGAGAGGAAACGAGAGAGGGAGATAAAGAGAAAGAGAGGGAGAGGGAGAGGGAGGGAGAGTGCATTCTCTCTCTCCCTCTCCCTTTTGCTTTTATAATTTTTGTATATATATTGAGAGAGGGAGAGAAAATGAGAGAGAAAGAGAGGGAGAGGGAGGGAATGGGGGAGGGAGGGAGAGGGGGAGGGAGGGAGAGTGAGAGGGAGGAAATGGAAGAGGGAGGGGGATGAAATGAGAGAAGGAGAGAGAGGGAGAGTGTATTCTCTCTCTTATTTATTTAATTTTTGTATAATTTGTATATAATGTGAGAGGGAGAAGAAATGAGGGAGAGGGAGAAGGAGAAAGAGAGTGAAATTGTTAGAAACATGATTGTCAGTACAAAGAATATTTCAAAAAAATAAACAAGCAAAACAAAAGAAAAACTTACAAAGTTCTTCAAATATGTCCTGTGGCCACCACTCCCAAGATAATGGACCACTCCGGCCTCGAGTCGTGCCCTCGCCGCCTCGGGCTGCTGACTCCAACATCCTAGAGAATCTGTAGCCTCCTCCCTCAGTCGCGTCGGCGCCAATCGTCTGCATCTAACCACTCAGGCTTTGCAGCCCCACTCTTGATTGCCTTGCATGCGTCGGATCATCTATGTGACATGTATGCACGCATGCAATCCATCATCCAACCCGTAGAGAATCTATCTACTACAGCTGGCACCGGAAACTCCTCGTGCAAGGATGCCACTATGTAGTCCTTGCTCCCCTCTGGTATGTTCTTCCAATGATCCAAGACGTTGTGCCGAAAAACTTGTTGGCACAACTCTCTCATGCGAGCCATCACCCTCCTCCCCTCATCATTCATGATGATGGCTCCTGACCTACTATCGACTAGATATCCATAACCCCCTGGAGTCTGCCTAAGATGGGTCCTCTCCCATCTGCGTCCATGCTTCTGGGCATATCCAGGAGACCCCTGTGCATCCGGTGTACCGACGGAGGTAATATCTCTCGAAGTGGCACCCATAAGGGTGCCACCTGTTAACGGCTGCGCAAAAGCCGGAGTAACTGGAGTAGACGTCCCCATACGTGTGACAAATCCTGGAGGTGATGTAGCTCTAGCTGAACGACGAGAGACACCGTGTCCGTGTCTCCACAGCATCCACCTGAGCCTTAGGCACGCTTTCTGGAAGGGCCACGAGAGCAAGGAGTCGCACCTGTATCCCATGTCGACTGCCAGCTCACTGCCTCTGTATCTTTGCAGCATCCCCCTAATCCCGATGCACTCCCTCCCTCTGGCCCAAGTCGTGAGCATTGAGCTTGTTTGCTCGAAGTCGAAGCATCCAATTGCGCTGAAGTAGATCTAGCAGAGCGCCCTGACGAAGATCGAGACAGCTCCTGGTCTACCATCTCTCTGAATCTGGCGATTTGGTCTAGCAACATGCGTGCGAATATATCCTGTAACACCTCATCGCTCATCCCTCGACTCATCTTGAAAATGTCACCTGCACAGACAAAAAATGATGCTAGAATAATCAATTTAAATCATACATATGTACCCTTATAAGTGATTGGTCCAACGAATTGAGTAAGTGGATACTCCAAGTATGAAGTATCCTATGGTCCCATGTTAATCTCCTAACACAACTCTGCATACAATGGAAGGTCGATAGACATGTCACCACAAAAGAATGAGTCTGTCTCGTTCTCAAAGAATTCTTGGACTCCTGTATTTTCATCATTGTTAGCCGATGTTGGCTCCAAGCTTTCGACGGCCTCCACCCCTTGCAATATCGACCCCTCTCTTTGTATATTATCTTCATCTATGCTCGGAACATTGCTTTGATCATATACTCTCACACTTCGGGGAGTTAAAGGTATAACATACCACCATTGAGGTTGTCGGGGGTTTGGATAGAAGATTATCTGTTCACAAACACGTACAAGAGAGTTCAAACCATTGTGACATAAACCATGTCGTAATACAATTAGCAGGCAAATGAGTCCATGCACTTGTTCACAATGGGTCGACAACACAAAGGTGTCACGCAAATCCGTCCATTTTTTTTCGAAATCTATTTCGAGAAATCCAGATGGACCTCGTCGAACTATTGCTCCAGCTCCTCCAAGTACCACTTTGAACCACTGCACATCGAATAGTATCATGGAGAAGCTACGGTAATCCACTGTAACAATACTTTGCAAGTTTCCAAAATACTCCATCTCATCCACAACCGTGTTTGGATCTGTTGCTCGTCACCGGCTCTCTTGCTCGAACCTTGCCATGACACCACAGTCCCATAACAAGCTGCCCACATTCTTGAAAATATGCATGGGATCCAACAAGTGGTTGACCTGTAAGTGGGTCCAATATGGCAACTCGTAGAAAACTGAGAACCGCCGCATTCCATTTGGATGTGACTCCGCGTGGACCATTTTCAGCTCGTACCAGCTTGCGGCATTCATACGTGTTGGAGGTTGTCCAAGGAAACCTTTCTTGAGTACATGATCCTCTGGCAAGAAAGCAGCATGTCCTTGATATACCATCTTCTTCATGGTTCGTGACCTTTGGGAGTCTAACTGCGGCCCGCACAATGGATATGCATGATAACCTGAGGTAACCAGACCTGTTTCAACACCACGACCTAGTAAGTACTTGCTTGAAGGAGATAAAATGTAGATATTACCAGCGAGAACTGAGGCCTGCTCACCTGAGCACTCTCTCAATCCCGGAAAGTCATGCATCGTCCACATGAGAATGGCTCAAATATTGGCTGACCACTGACCATCGCGCTTGCTCATATCTTGCACGGTGACCCCCTCCTCCCACAAAATCTTAAGCTCATCGCCTAATGGACGAAGATACACGTCCATACTTTTTACTTTGTAGTGGCTGAGGACGACAAGCAAGCTAAGGATGAGATGTCCTTTCTTCGTAGAAAGCCATGGAGGGATATTGTAGTTGACAAGGACTATAGGCCACACACTATAAGAAGTTGAGCACAGACCGAATGGGTGCACACCAGATCGAGCCGAAGATTCCTTGGCTCTTGGGCAAAGCCTGGGAAGGTAGAGTCAATGTGGCTCCATGCGCACGAATCCGCTGATATTCGTTGAACTCCATCCATGGACCTATTCTACGCATGTCACGTTGTCAAGCTCGCCATGCCGAACGTACGAAACATGTGGTTTATGTGGGGGATAAGCGGAAAGTGTCTGAGAACTTTTTGAGGGATGGTTTGCCCTTGCAAGTCCTGTCGATACCTGTGAGCACCACAGTTTGGACATGTCTCCATAGTCTCGTATTCTCCTCGAAACAGTATGCAATCGTTGATACAGGCATGGATGTTATTGTAGTCCATGCCAAGCTTCCGTAAAACATATCGTGCATCATCACAAGACTCAGGCATGGTATTTACATGTGGTAATATATGATATTTCAATAACTTGAAAAAAATCATAAAACACCTTGAAAAATCACAATTTTTTGTAATAATAGTGCCGAAAAAAAAATTCAATGAAGCGTATGTACAAGGTACCTGAACAACTCGGTCATACTGGTATCGCTCCACCCGTATTTTGCTTGCACACTTAAGAGTGCAAGCAATGTCTTCAGCTGAGATACTCGGCACCCATCATATAATGGTATGGATGCTTCCTCTCTAAGAGGATCAGAAGTCTCAACATCCATGGGAATCAATGCATCGATCATTGCTTCCATCTCAGGTTCCAAGATTGTAGGTAGGTCTGGAAGGTTGCCTGTCTCCTTTGGCATTGACAGTATAGATTGGCCTTGTGAGTGATGGATTGGCTCCTGCACTCCATCCATCGCAGGCCCACGTACTCTTCTAATTGGCCGCAAAGGGTGCACTCCCCCTTGGGACAAGACATCACCTCCCTGGATAGAAAATTTGCCAGCAAGACCCAATCTTATTGTATATGGTATTCAATTAGCTTGCGAGTACAATGCATGATTAACATTAACTTCAAATTACCGTTTGCTGAAAATCCACAATCGCCTGATCAATGATCTCAGATTGAAACTTGCCAAATCGTCGTACGCGTTCTATAGACAATCGGCGTTTTCGTCTAATTGCCAACTTGCATTGAGAGCAAGGACATAGGACACGCTGATTAAGATACGCCTCGTGATCTTGAACAACAGGACCTTCTTCGTTTTCCATTTTTTCTATGTTACAACAAACAATTTGTTTTTGTTATCAATCTTTTCTTTTCTTAGATTGTTATCCTCTCCTTCCATCTCTCTCTTTTTCTATGACCTAGCATATAGTATCATAGAACACTAGTATTTAGTACCTAGTACTCAGTACCTAGTATATAATATTTCGTTTTCTCTCTTCCTCTCCCTCTCTCATTTCCTCTCCCTTCCTCGTCGTCACCCTCTCTTTCTCTCTTTCCCTATTAGGTTTAATGATATTTCTCTTTTTCTATCTCCTCTCTCTCTCTCTCTCATTCCTCTTTTCTCTCTCTACTCTCCCTCTCATTCCTCTCCCTCCCTCTCTCTTTTTCTCTCTCCTCTCTCTCTCATTCCTCTCCCTCCCTTGCCCTCTCTCATTCCATTTTCTCTCTCCTCTCCCTCTCTCATTTCCTTTTCTCTCCTCTCCCTCTCATTCCTCTCCCTTCCTCTCTCTTGTTCTCTCTCCTCTCTCTCTCTCATTCCTCTCCCTCCCTTGCCCTCTCATTCTATTTTCTCTCTCATCTCTCTCTCTCATTTCCTTTTTCTCTCTCATTTCCTCTCCCTCCCTCGCCCTCACCCTCTCTTTCTCTCTTTCCCTATTAGGTATAATGATATTTCTCTTTTTCTCTCTCCTCTCTCTCTCATTTCCTTTTCTCTCTCTACCCTCCCTCTCATTCCTCTCCCTCCCTCTCTCTTTTTCTCTCTCCTCTCTCTCTCATTCCTCTCCCTCCCTTGCCCTCTCTAATTCCATTTTCTCTCTCCTTTGTCTCTCTCCTCTCTCTCTCATTCTTTTTCTCTCTCCTCTCCCTCTCTCATTTTCTTTTCTCTCTCCTCTCCATCTCATTCCTCTCCCTCCCTCTCTCTTTTTCTCTCTCCTCTTTCTCTCATTCCCACTCCTCCCTTGCCCTCTCTCATTTCCTTTTTCTCTCTCCTCTCGCTCTCTCATTTCCTCTCCCTCCCTTGCCCTCACCCTCTCTTTCTCTCTTTCCCTATTAGGTTTAATGGTTTTTCTCTCTTTTTCTCTCTCCTCTCCCTCTCTCATTTCGTTTTCTCTCTTCCTCTCCCTCTCTCGCCCTCACCCTCTCTTTCTATCTCTCTTTCCCTATTAGGTTTCATGATTTTTCTCTCTTTTTCTCTCTCCTCTCTCTATCTCATTTTTTCTTCGCTCTCCTCTCCCTCTCTCATTTACCTTTCTCTCTTTCTCTCCCTCTCTCATTTCATGTCCCTTCTTCACCCTGACCCTCTCTTTTTCTCTTTCTCTATTATTTTTAATAATTTTTTCTCTTTTTCTCTCTCCTCTCCCTCTCTCATTTTTTTCTCTCTTCCTCTCCCTCTCTCATTTCCTCTCCCTCCCTCGCCCTCACCCTCACCCATACCCTCTATTGCTCTATTTGCCTATTATGTTTAACATCTTATCACTTTTTCTCTCTCCTCTCATTTTCTCTTTTTTCTCTCTCCTCTCTCTCTCTCATTTCCTTTTGCTCTCTTCCTCTCCTTCTCTCATTTCTTCTCCCTCCCTCTCCCTCTCTCATTTCCCTATTATGTTTTCGTCTCTCCCCCCTCTCCCTCTCCCTGTCTCATTTTCTCTCTCTCTCTCTCTCTCATTTTCTCTCTCTTCCTCCCCCTCCCTCTCTCATTTCCTCTCCCCCTCCCTCTCCCTCTCTTTAATTTCCCTCTCTTTCTCCCTCTCCCTCTCCCTCATTTCTTCTCCCTCTCTCATTACATACAAATTATACAAAAAATAAATAAAAAAGAGAGAGAATACACTCTCCCTCTCTCATTCCCTCTCTCTCTTCCTCTCTTTCTCTCTCTCACTTTCTCCCCCTCCCTCTCCCTCTTGCATTTTGTTTTCTTTGTAGCACTCCATTACAAATCGCGATCCGACTGGCCTTGAGACTCGATATGCAGAGAGGCACGGTCTCACTACATTGATCGACCGATTGTATAGACGCGGCGGGCCCTATAAGTCACTTATCTTTATTGTCCGTAGTTACCATGAGATATTTGAATGCATTATTGTATGGTGTACTAATGTGTTGTTTCTTTTTCTGCAGAGTCCATTCGATGCTCCTTTGCGGCGGGACGAGCTTTCGGGGGACGAAGATTTGTAGCTCACCCTTGGATCCTTGGAGCTCACACACCTTTATTTTTAAGTCGCCTGATCTATGTAGACATTTTCTATGTATTAGTGATATCCTGTCATGATTGTACCAATCGCTTATTATCCGATCATGTATTTATTTCATGTATCAGTTTTATGATTTTAATATACATTGTTTTTGTTTGCAAGCGCATTGTACACAGTAGTGCATAAACTATTTTGTATAGCTCTCATAAAGCACATAGTGCTATCCTGCCACAATTTTTTTTTCCCATGTTACCATCGCTATTAGCATCGCAAATTTTACTACTCGCGTCGTTATTGGCGTCGTTATATACGTCGCAAACTGTCACTATCAGAGTCAGTATTGGCGTCAGTATCAACGTATACCGACGCCAATACCGACGCTGATAGCGACGGTAATACCGACTGTTCTATGGCGTTGCCAATAACGACGCTTTTTGCGACGATGGGGGCAAATTTTGTTATTTGTATTTTTGTCGCTTTAAACATCGGTATAAGGCCTATATCTTGTAGTGCTTTATGGCCCATCATAAGGATTATGACATCCAATAAGCCAACAAACCATTTGTGGTGATTTTCACAAGAAGCACAAGTTGTCTATAAGTTCTCTCTAGTTTTTCTGTACCACAACGGTTCTTTTGTTTGTCAAAGAAGAGAGCTCACAAGATCAACACAATCAAAACAAGCCATATGATGCATGGACATAATGATTCACAATATGAACTTCACTTCACTACCATAAATGTAAGAGTTAATCAAAGCAACCCTAGAAACCAAACCGATCTGCTATACTATCTCCCCACCACCCATCAAAGTTCATGATCTTTGGTTCTAGAGGACATTTAATGGCTCGTTTTCTTCAAAACAACAAATTTTCAAAACATTTGATTTTTTTTTTCCTATTTTAAGGACAAGAACACAAAGTCTTTCACCAAGAAGTTCATCCCCTTATTGCATTTAGATCATCATATGATATGTGTCTTAATAGCATTCTTTGGGAGGGGGGGGGAATCAAATTAAAATGCTTTAAAGCAAGTAATATCATGTTCAATTTTTTAAAATATATCGTGAAAAATACATTTATATAAAATACAATCTCAAGATGATGAAAATGATTTATTTCCTCTTCCTTTAAATTTTTTGGCGGAACCCTACAAGGAAGGCAAAACGATGCGAAAGAAAACCAAGAATTTGCGCATAGCTAGGGCCAATGAAAGTCAAAATGAGCCTGCCACCTACTTCAACGTGGCCACCCTGTAAGTTGTCATCATTTGCATCTGTTTCATCTTACTATGTCGTCATGAACATTTCGACCATTTGACAACATTTGCAGCCCCATGACTGAGCTCATGCACCTTCTTTCCATCTTAGATCACTAATCTATGTTTTGTCTGGAGCTGCTGTTAGAAAGATCAATACCCTTGAGTCGTTTTTATTATCCACAATTGTATCACAACCTCTACACGATCCACAAAGGGCTCTAAGATAGAGCTCTTGGAAGGAATAAAGAGTGCAATATCACTAATATAGATAAACCGGTTGCTTAAGTCAGAAAGTTGCAATGGTAAAGAGGTGCAACAACAGACCGAAGGAAGCGGACTTGGGCTCCTGATTTTAAGACATGAGCAATCAGAAGATTCAGGTCACCCTCGGATTGTTGTAAATCAGAGCAACAACCCACCTCTTATAGTGTAGATGAAGTGATTATTTCTTGTAACTAATCCTTGACTCATCGAGTTACAATTTTGTCTATGGCTTGCACTCTGGACCTATTTATTGAAGCTTACAACTCTCTTTCACTACAAGGATATAGAGGCATAGCGATGACACTTTTCAACACAAATTAGTGGCATCGATGCAAATAGCGATAGTACTCAGATGAAAAAACGCGGGCTGAAACCCGAGCGCGTTATTTTGCACGAACGAATGAAAGAGAGAGTAAAAGGGAGAGCGAACTTCATCTTGCATTTAAGAGGGAGAGGGAGAGAAAGAGAGAAAGAGGGAGAAGGAAAGCTTCTCTCCACCGCTGCCATCATTTGAGAAGAAGAGGAGGAAATGTGTGGAGGGCAAAGAGGAGATGCTGTTGCAAAGAGGAGCCACCGAATCCATCCTCGAGCCTTTGCGGTGAGTGCATTGTTCCCTCTTGCTTTGTTTTTGTTTTTTCTCCTTTTCTTTTACTTGTTTTTGTTAAAAATCATGTGTATTGAGAGAGAAAGAGAGGAAATGAGAGAGGAAGAGGAAGAGAGAAAAGGAAAGAAGGAACGAGAGAGAGAGAGAGAGAGAAAACATTGAACATAATAGGGAAAGAGAAAGAGAGGGAAAGGGAGGAAGGGAGGGAGAGAGAGAGGGAGGGAGAGGTTGTTGTTATTGTTGTTGTTGTTTTATTTCTTCTTTTCTTTTTTTCTTGTTTGTTTTGTTGTGATAGTCGTAATAGTAGTAGTAATGGTAGTGGTAGCGGTAGCGGTAGTTGTTGTTTAATTTCTTAATTTCTTATTTGTTATTATTGTGGTAGTCGTAGTACTAGTATTGGTAGTGGTAGTGATAGTAGTAGTTGTTGTTGTTTGATTTCTTCTTTTCTTGTTTTTTGTTGTTGTGGTAGTTGTAGTCATGGTCGTAGTCGTCGTAGTCATGGTTGTAGTAGTAGTACTAGTAGTAGTAATAGTAGTTTTCTTATTTGTAGTAGTAGTAGTAGTAGTAGTTTTTTCTTCTTTTCTTATTTGTTGTTGTTGTTGTTGTTGTTGTTGTTGTTGTAGTTGTTGTTGTTTTTTCTTCTTATCTTGTTTATTATAGTGGTAATGGTAGTGATAGTGGTTTGTTGTTGTGGTAGTGGTAGTGGTAGTGGTAGTGGTAGTGGTAGTGGTAGTGGTAGTAGTATTCTTGTTTGTTGTTGTAGTAGTAATAGTTGTTGTTATTGTTGTTAATTTTTCTTCTTTTCTTGTTTATGGTAGTGGTAGTGGTAGTGGTAGTGGTAGTGGTAGAGAGAGAGAGAGATGTTTTGTTAGGGAAAATGAGAGAGGGAGAGGAAGAGAAAAAGAAAGAAGGAACGAGAGAGAGGGAATAAACATACAACATAATAAAGAAAGAGAAAAAGAGAGAGAGATGGAAGGAGAGAAGAGAATGAATGGATAAAAAACAAAGAGAGAGTGGTGGCGATGAGGTCCAGTGCAATACCACAAGACGGGAAACACTCCGACATACGTTAATTCGTAGGTGGGTGGAGACTTTACTGATGGGATCTAAAACGGGCATGCACTAGCCGGACCTCTATCATGCGCTCAACAACCCCACGGCCTCGCGGCCAGGAGCGTGATGACACATACATCATCTTCCTAAACATCTTGCGTTTGTATCACGTCTCGTAGTCCAACTCTAACCCAATTAACACTCCTCAGAGGGAGTCCCAGCACATTGCCAAATAGCACGAAGTATAAACATAGGAGGTCCTCCCACGGCTAACTGCCGCTACCTCACTGCGACTCTTCTACACCTTGGGGATTGGCCCCTCGATGCGTCACTAAACATATATAACACAATATCGCACATATTTCCACTCAAGGTACCGATTGATCGTATCCAGGAATGTACCATACCTCACTTTCTTTCCCCTTAGACCCAACGCCTAGCCTATAGCTTGGACAACCTTACTCACTCAACGTTAGTCATGTCTCTAGAAAGCAATTGCCATGCATCCAGGAGGTATTTTTTGATACCTTTTATCATTTTATGCTTCATGCAAATTGTGAATGTCTATGTGCTCAAACAATTAAGAAAATCAGCATTGGTGCACATGTGGAAAAGATTTCTTTCAATGATATTGACTATTGCTCATATGCGGTGTTGCATGAACCTAGCACCGAGAAACCCTCGTACTACTAGGTTCTTAATTTTAATTAACGACCAACCTAAATGGTATACATAAAACCAGCAAGCTTTTCATCATTTCTTTCAACATTTAAACACCTTTTATACACTCTATCCCCCTCACCCGTTTAGGTTGTGCATTATTGATCAATTTAGGGTTCATTTTGCACATTTTTATTGTATGAAAAGCAATAAAAACTCACTAAAACATAAAGTAGGTCTCGACTGAGGCTAAACCTCATAGTTCAGACCCCCCATACATCCACAAACATGGTTCTTATTTTTCCTTAATTTTCGGCACTCAAAATCCATTTTTCCTTATTTTTAATGGTTTTTTCCTTATTTTCTTGTATTTTTTGTAATATTAAATAACTAAAAATGCAAAATGGATTGTGGACTGTGGCCCTTAGATTCATTTGCAAAAAAAACACAAATTTAGTTGGTATGTGTTATTATATTTTCCATTTATATCTCAAAAATACCCAATTTTTTCATATTTCGCGTGTTTTACGGGTTTCTCACTATTAATTTCATCCACAACACTTATGATTTTCTGATTTTTTTATCATAAACAATTGAAAGACATTGCAAACAACATCGTAATGCATAATCATCCCATGGGAATAAATATTCATGAAGCAAATTGCATAAACCATCATATTCCTTTGTAAAAATGAGATTACTGTTCTTTGCGGGTTGCGGGTTTTTATTTGTCATATCTTAAGACTGATTTCCAGCCACCATTAATGCTCATGAAAATCCACAATCAGCAATCTTCCTTCCTCTTGAACCACGGAGCAATCCGGTCTTCATTGGACAAGCATCCATCATCCATTCTTCTTCTTCTTCTTCACCACATGAATCTGCCTTTAGGGGAGAGAGAGGGAGGAGAGAGAAAGACTGAAATCAGAATTCTTCATAGAGACCACCATTCGAGGAGTGAAGCAGGGCGATAGAGTCAGCAGAGACAGAGGGGAATGAGGGGCAATAATCATTTGCAGGGGTTGTTTGCCGGCAGGGAGAAGCATGATCAACATTTGGATGCAAATTTCGACGCCTGTTCCTCACGCCCTCCTCCACGATTTCCTCTCTTCCATTTGCATGAAAGTTTCATGCTACATTAAAAGTTGGGCTCCCGAGGGTCACTTGCCCACTTTGGCCAAATTTTGTCCACCCCTTCGCATCTTGACTGGTTTCTTGGCCATTTCCCGGTCTGGACTCCGAATTGAGCTCTGAAAAATCTTGGGCGTCCAGCTTGGCATCTCGCATTGGCCGATAACTCTTGTCAACCCGCACAACAGTCTGAAAAATTATGAAAAATCAACAAGTGTCGCTTGGGCACCTTTAAAGCACTTTGGCGCTTAAAATCGTCCTAGATCGAGCCTCTGCCTTCAACGTTGAATATTTTTCCCTTGATATTCATAATTTTTAGCTATTTTTAAGCACTTCTCGGCACCAAAATTCCGTGTCATTGGTGACCATGGGATAGGGCAACTCAGCCCGTCGAATCCCACACCAAATCTGCACAAAACCAACCAAAGGAAGTATCAAGCTGATACAAAACAAATATAATAAAACTCAGCACAATGCTCACCCTACCCCCTGATAAAACCAAGGCATGTCATCCACAAGGAGTAGGCCTAGCATAATCTGATAAAAGATCCTAAGCTAGTCACTAACCAACTGCTCCAACATGGCCAAACTAAAAAAACCTATCAAAGAGGTTGCCCTAAGTGGTAGTCTGTACTACCTACCTAACTAAACACAACACAACTAGAAACTCCTACTAGGCGAGGACTCCTATAGCTTGATCAAGAAGTATTTTCTTATAATCACATTTCTTCTTTTAGGGTTTTATTTTATTAACATACTCGGGTATGTAAAAAGGAGGGAGGTGAGCGTAGTGACCCAAGGAGAACAGGGCATCGGCCTCAGGTCCTGTCTCAGTACCCAAGAACCTACCAAGCCCTCGCAGGGGGACACTTAATCCTTTTCTGATGCTCACTTTTATTTTCGCTCCAACCTTCCTTACTTTCTTCTTTTCTTAGCAAGAAGCCACCCCTAGGAAGACAAGGTATCGGCCCAGGTCTGACTCATCCCCAGGAACCTACTAGGCCTTCGCAAGGCGATGATCAACTGCTTATAAATTTTCCTTTCTTTTATTTTCTTTGATAGGGGTTAGAACCCCTTTTTACACACCTTCGTATATATATTTATTGTTTTTTGAGATATTCAGGGTTTCTTTTCATCATCATTATGTTCTTCTTCCGGCAGGCTTCTCTAACTGCCTCACAACTAACAAGAACTCCTAGAGCATCTGCCTAGCAGACTAGCAGAACAGATGCACTAGGACCCCCTTCTAAAACAAGTCTTTCAATGCCTGACAATGTCTTTACAGGAGGCAATGACTACTCAGACCTCCCTCAAACATACTAAACCTAATCGTGGGACTTCATGCCTTGGACGCCGATCCCCAACAAGAAACGAAAAACCCCTTAACAAGTACACAAACACATACAGCATAAAAACCTCAGTACTCATAAAGGATAGATATCACCTGGATAGGGCCATAAGAAGCGTCAACGCAACAAAAGGCTCCTTCCAAGTTCTTCTTCAAACTTGTCTAGCACAGAACTCAAACAAGAAACCATTAACCACACCTGCACTAAACAGACAACTGGCCCTCTTGGCCTAACGAAATAAAGCATTCAAAACCTTGCAATACTGGCCCTCTTGGCCTAACGAGATCAAACAAAACAACACCTACACATCCTTCCCTGGAATAACACAAATATACAATAATAGGCTCCCCCCCAAGGAGGAAAAACAGGCTCGTAGCCCTAAACTAAATGCATAAGGTTATGACCCATCCCTCCTGCATAGATAGCAAGAGGCATACGCATAATATGTTGTCTAATTAACCTATGGGTCCCAGATAATAACGGTAGATTGGTCTCGGCTACTCTTTGCATCACCCATATCAACCATCGTCTGCCATATACTGCATGTTCTGATAACATCCCCCACAAACGACCGGGTCCTGTTTCATCATTGACAACAATATCCACACTAGGACCACAATTAAAGAAGAGGTCTTCCTCATAAGCAAGATTTGCTAATGAATTCGCAAACTGATTCCAGTAACGTGGAATTAGCTGAAAAGATACTCTCTCAAACTCCTCTAGTAGGGTCATAGAAGTCCGATGATACATACAAAGAATGGGATTCCGCACTGTGTATGTCCCATCTAGCTGATTCAGGATCAACTGGGAATCCCCTTTTACTAACAACCGACGAAAACCACCTTGTTTAGCAATATGCAGTCCCATAATCAAGGCTTTATACTCGGCCATATTGTTAGTGAATCCTACCCCGAGATAAGCAGCTAACTTCATCGTCACTCGACCTCGGGGATCTCGGATTACTACTCCAACACTCCCTTTTCTATTAGGGCCCCTAGACGCTCCGTCAAAATATAATATATACGTCCACAATGGGTTTACACAGCCAGCCATCACAAACTCCTCTACTTGTAGTTATGATAATCAAAGTTTAGCATGTTGAGAGGATGGACTGACAGCTCCACCCCACCTTCTTCATTGAACACAACAAGGATACTCGTCAACAGTCGTAAACAGTGATGGCAAAAGACTTTAACCTCCCACACAAAGGTTCTGTCTTCTTGCTCAATCACTTTATATCCTTTGCTCCACCAGATGAGTTTCCCCTGATGGTATCTTTGCTCCAGATATGGGTGCTCCAAATATGGGATTAACCGACCTATCAACCAGCTTTAAGCTCTTCCGCAAGTCTCAGATCATTCCTAGCATGGACCTGCAATGCATTTTCCTTGTATTAGCATACTTAGAAGTAATAAGGTTTAATCTTATTAAGATTAACCTTATTCTTAAACTCTACTCCCTGTAGGTCAGCTAATAGGGCCGTAGACCTATTTTTCCCTAACCTGACGATTTTGTAGGGGCCATCCCATTTAGGTTCCAATTTTTCTGGAAACAGCTCCCTACACGCATCATAATAAAAAAACCAGTTGTCCTTTCTTAAAGGTATACGCCTTCGCTTTCAGGTCATGTAACTGTTTCATGCAACGTTTAGCCACCTCCTGTTGTAATAGGCTAGCTTTGCAGCTTAATTTCATCTAGGTGCGCTAAGGTCATGAAACGTTCTAATAGGGCGTCCTCATTACCCAAAGAATGGTTTATTGCGAATCTAATGGATGGTAACTCAATTTCTAAGGGTAAAACGCACTCCTCACCATAAACTAGTTTGAACGGCGTGTGGCTAGTGGCGCGCTTGAACGTGGTATTATATGCCCATACTGCCATATATAGCTTCTTATCCCAGTCGCGTTTCTTTTCAGATACGACTTTCAATAGGATACCCACAAGCTGCTTGTTGGTACTTTGAACTTGCCCATTTACCTACGGATTATAAGGGGTCATTTTATTGTGCTTGATTTGCCAAGCCTCAGTCAAGCTTTTGATCACGGCCTTATTCAAGAAATGGGTTCCACGGTCCGACACTAATTCTTTCGGGGGACCAAAACGGCATATTATCTGCTCTAAAAGGAAACTAGCAGTTTCTTTAGCATCATCTTTCCTTGTTGCACGTGCTTCTGACCACTTTGTGAAGTAGTCCGTTGCTACAATAATATATCTCTTTTGCGCAGTCGACGACGGAGTAATAGGACCCACAAAGTCTATTCCCCACTTCTCAAATGGAAGTATCGCCATAATAGGGGTGAGTGGTCTTTTCCTATTCTCTCGACTATCATATCGTTGACAAATATCGCATCTCTTAACATGCACGAACGCATCTTGGAAGATGGCAGGCCACCAGTAACGTGCTCTTAAAGCCTTTTGTGCTGTAAGCCATCCAGCAAAATGACCTCCACAAGTGGAATCATGGCACTCTTCCAAAATCAATGGCACCTCGTCAAGCATCACACATCGGCGATAGATGTCATCAACCCCTTGCCGATATAGTGTACCTGCGATCAAAGCAAACTTTAATACTTGCTACTTAATTTTCCTTCTCTCAGCTTTAGATAGTTCGGATCCATCCTCTCCTGTTGATAAATAATGAGTTATTGCATCATACCAGGAGGGAATAGATACCCTATCTATCTTAAATAACAACTCCATGTCACTACCTTTAGCCACAGATTCTTTCGGCTCCCCAAAGTCCACAAGACATTCCACAATACCTTGTAACCTTGGTGGCTTACTCCTGATTTCATAATCAAACTCCTGCAAAGTGATTAACCACTTCGCTAGATGATCAGGCGGCTACAGCTTATTCATCAATAATCGAAGCCCCTCCGCCTTCGTATAAAGCACAACTTTCTCATAGAGGATATAGTGCTTGAATTTCTCGGTCCCAAAGACCATCGCAAGACACAACTTTTCCATGTAGGTATAATTGATCTCTGAAATGCCCAATTTCCGACTAGCAAAGGCTATCGGATGATACCACTTTTCCTCCTAGATTTGGGCTAAACAGCAACTGATACTATGCATGGTGGCTGCTGAAAATATATAGAACACCTCACCTCTTTTAGGTGCTTTTAAAACGGGAGATTTTACTAGCTCCTGCTTCACATCCTCGAAAGCTACCTTACAGGGGTCACCCCATACAAACAAACAGCTAAAGGACAATAAATTTGTAAGCGGCAACGTTCTTTCTGCCAAGGCATTTATAAATCTACGATAATAACCAACCGAAGACAGAAAGTTATGAACTTCTTTCGGAGTACGTGGTGGACCCATGGCAACTATGACTTTGACCTTCTCGGGATGTGTCGCAATTCCTACCGAGCTAACCACATGGCCCAGCAATAGCCCATAAGGTACACAAAAAACACACTTCCGTGGGTTTAGAGCGATACAAAATTGTCTGCAGTGCTCAAAGCATTTTCTTAAAATGATCAACTACCTTTCTCTCACGATGGCGGCCCCTAAGTCATCAATAAACACCTTCAACTCTTCAAGGGATATGTCACCGAATGTCTTATCTGCTGTTCATTGCCACGAACCAGGCGCATTGCATAAACCAAAGGCCATCACATGGTACGCAACAGTACCAAAGATAGTAATAAAAGTTGTTTTCAACTTGTCCTCTTCTGCAATTGCCATCTGGTTATATCCTGCAAAGCAATCCATAAACGAATATATCTCCCTACTCACTAATTGATCCAAAATCTGGTCAATGAATGGCAAGAGGTAGTAATCCTTAACTGTTTTCTTATTCAGCTCTCTAAAATCCACACACAATCGGATCTGGTTGTTTTTCTTCTTCCTGATAACAACTGGTGAACACCATTCTGTATGTTGTAGAGGGAAGATTAAACCAGCTCTCCAAAGCTTTTGTAACTTCTCAAACAGCCCATCCCTCAGTTCAAAAGGCATACGCCTTACTTTCTGACGCACAGGATGACTGCCCTCTTTTACAGGAATAGTATGAACAGCCAGGCTGGGAGGAATATCTCTCAGCTCATCATAACTCCAGGCAAAGATATCGTGGAATTCTTGAATTAGGGACACATAGTCCTCCCTTTTTGCTGAACTGAGCATAGACCCTAATTTAATTGGCCGCGAATCATCAGGCGTACCAAGGTCTAGCTCGATAACATCTGCATCTCTTATACGATCTTTGGCCTCTATCGGCTCATTTAAAGTGATCTGATAGATGTCTTCCGTGGTGGATCCCTCTTTGGACTCATCACTTGAAGATGTCTCATTGGCGGATAAATCCTCTAATGTCTCCAATTCTGTAGAAGTTACAGGAGCTCTCTCACTCTGCGAGGACTCAGGATAGGCATCAATCACCACGCGTTGAGCATCTTTGCCAAATATCAGCCGACCAGCGGGTATATCCACTTGACAGTCCGCTTGCAAGATCCAATGTCGTCCAAGTAATACTTGGTAACTTAGACGCCCTGCAAAACAAATCACCCTAAAGTCCAACAGGCATTCTATATTTGCAATAGTGACATGGACCTTAGTAATGCAGCCTTCTGGCTGTCTCAAACTATCATCCGCCATTCTGAGAATTGTGGAGGTATCTTTTTGGATCGCAAGACCCAACCTTTCCATCAGTTCAGAACTCATAATGTTAACAAATGATCCCATGTCGACAATGGCATAATCTACTAATATCCCATCGACATAGGCTGCAACCCTTGGGCAATGCTTCTCAGCATGCTCGAATCAGTCATCACCAACTCGCGCAATACCCAAAGGTTCTACGATATACCCGGTACACAAGATCTTTCTAAATTGCTTGCTGTAAAAGGTTCACATCCAGCTTGACTTCGCAAAGAGAGCTCGCCAAATCAAATTCATGATAGTTCGGTAGAGTTCGCTTTTCACGCCAAACCATCCGCTCTTTAGGTCTTTGAACCGGCTTTATTGTCTCTTTTTTAACTTTCACCTTCTTTCTCGGTGGTTCCTTATCCTTATTAACATTGGCTTTACTCTCCACGAGCTTCAGAGGTCCCCCTTCCATGGCAGGATCCAGAACTTGCATTCCTTTGTCGCCCTGTTTAGGGTTTTCGTCGACAGGCTTATCCTTGTCGGCCTCTCTACCCTTTTGACCTCTTGTAAGGACCGCTCGCAGATTAGAGGTCTCAGTGTCATTAACACGCACAGCCTCAATCAAACTAACCCCACTACCACTAGGCAGCTCCTCCACTGTAGTCTTTGGTCGTTGGAGTATTTGTTTAGGTCCGTCTTCTCGTTAGGAATCATTTCCTTGCACACGATGATTAACTGGCCCTGGTTGTCGACTACCTCACTGGAGCAAACTAATCTTACTCTACCAAGTGGCTGCTAAATGGCCGGATTTCCCACAAATGTCGCACTTGACATTTGGGCAATTTCGTGGATAATGCTGCCCGCCACACCATTTGCAGCTAAACCTCAAAGGTGCACCCTCATCTGGGTATCTACTTCCTATCAAATTTTGTTGTTTTTAAAGAAAGTTGACATCAACGGCTATTTGTCGATACTGCTCCGTAATCATGTCGTATAATGCTTCATCATGTCCTTAACCTCGCCAAGAACATTGGAAGCACTTGACTCATAGCCTTGATCATTACCATGTCGTTCCATTGGCCTAACAATTCGATTAGGCACTGGTTGTTGAACCACAGGCATGGTATTAGGATTAACTGCCTGGCCTCCACCATTTGGAGCCATTTGACTGCCCGTAGGCATCGTCATGCTAGGGGGAGCTGGTAATAAAGGCATATTCTGCATCATGTTCCCTCTCCCATTAGGATTAGCCATCGCTATCCCTTGCCTACCACTGCCATTGGCCGTCGCCATATTATTTCCCAATGCTAGACCCATATTCAAATTGCCTCGAGAGGCATAGGCTGCTTGTAGTCGAGATTCCACTTCTTGTGCTAGTGTAATGGCAGTATCTATATCCCCCAAAGGGACACTACTCAACTGCAACTGGATATTAAAGTCCAAACCATGCAGAAATTATTGCAAGTGGGCAGCTGCGGGGATAGGAATAGAGGTGTCCAACTTACGGAAAACCTCTTTTAGTTTATTCGCATAAGCACGAATATCCTCGTGTGGTTCTTGGTGGGTCACGTTGAGTACACGCAACCAATATTGCCCACCCCTTTCAGGGGCAAACTCCCTTCGAAAAGCTCCATAAAATGAATCAATATTCAATATGGTTCCGGCTTCTAAACCATAATACCATATGGCAGCTCTTCCTTTGAGAGTCATGTTGAAGAATATCATTAAATGTTCTTCTTCTTGGATGCGACAGTTAAACATCAAATTTTGAAACTCCCTGATGTGGAGTTCTGCATCTTCCTCAACAAGCCCATTAAAAATGGGTAGCGGGTAACCTAGAGCCGACAAATCCGTCGTTCCTGCAGGAATCGCAATGGGCTGTGCCATGACGGAAATTGGATTTGCACTAGAAATAGGGGACGGTGAGGTTACACCTCCTGCACTTGATGTAGATTGGCTTATGGAAGAAAGGGGAGCACTAGAGTTTCCACCTTCTCCTAACTTACTGCTTGTGGCACCAAGACCACTAGATCCACTCCCTCGTAAGGGTTCAACATCGCTACGCTTAGGGGAATACCTCCTAAAAATTTCAGCACGTCGCCTAGCTCTTTCGTCTCTCTCTTGCTTTTGGATTTCGGCTAGACGATGCTTGAATAATGGATCAATCTCAGTATCCTTTGGCATAAACTGCTAACTGGTCCCTAGATAACCAGGATTCCAGGACCGCCACTTCTAAGCAACTCCCCGCTGCATACGCACCACTGATGGGATCTAAAACAGGCCGGCACTGGCTCATGCACTAGCCGGACCTCTATCATGCACTCAAGAACCCCACGCCCTCGCAGCCAGGAGTTTAATGACACATACATCATCTTCCTAAACATCTTGCGTTTGTATCACATCTCGTAGTCCAACTCTAATCCAATTAACACTCCTCAGAGGGAGTCCAAGCATATTTCCAAATAGCACGAAGTACAAACATAGGAGGTCCTCCCACGGCTGACTGCCGCTATCTCACTGCGACTCTCCTACACCTTGGGGATTGGCCCCTCGATGCGTCGCTAAATATATATAACACAATATCGCATATATTTTCACTCAAGGTACCAATTGATCGTATCCAGGAATGTACCATACCTCACTTTCTTTCCCCTTAGACCCAAGGCCTAGCCTATAGCTTGGACGACCTTACTCACTCAACGTTGGTCATGTCTCTAGAAAGCAATTGCCATACATCCAGGAGGTGTTGTTTGATACCTTTTATCATTTTATGCTTCATGCAAATTGTGAATGTCTATGTGCTCAAACAATTAAGAAAATCAGCATTGGTGCACATGTGGAAAAGATTTCTTTCAATGATATTGACTATTGCTCGTATGCGGTGTTGCATGAACCTAGCACCGAGAAACCCTCGTACTACTAGGTTCTTAATTTTAATTAACGACCAACCTAGATGGTATACATAAAACCAACAAGCTTTTCATCATTTCTTTCAACATTTAAACACCTTTTATACACTCTATCCCCCTCACCCGTTTAGGTTGTGCATTATTGATCAGTTTAGGGTTCATTTTGCACATTTTTATTGTATGAAAAGCAATAAAAACTCACTAAAACATAAAGTAGGTCTCGACTAAGGCTAAACCTCATAGTTCAGACCCCCCATACATCCACAAACATGGTTCTTATTTCTCCTTAATTTTTGGCACTCAAAATCCATTTTTTCTTATTTTTAATGGTTTTTTTTTCTATTTTCTTGTATTTTTTGCAATATTAAATAACTGAAAATGCAAAATGAGTTGTGGGTTGTGGCCCTTAGATTCATTTGTAAAAAAAACACAAATTTAGTTGGTGTGTTTTACTATATTTTCCATTTATATCTCAAAAACACCCAATTTTCCCATATTTCGCGTGTTTTACGGGTTTCTCACTATTAATTTCATCCACAACACTTATGATTTTCTGATTTTTTGATCATAAATAGTTGAAAGACATTGCAAATAACATCATAATGCATAATCATCCCATGGGAACAAATATTTATGAAGCAAATTGCATAAACCATCAATTTCCTTTGTAAAAATAAGATTACCGTTCTTTGCGGGTTGCAGGTTTTTATTTGTCATATCTCGGGACTGTTTTCCAGCCACCATTAATGCTCATGACAGTCCACAATCAACAATCTTCCTTCCTCTTGAACCACGGAGCAATCCGGTCTTCATTGGACAAGCATCCGTCATCCATTCTTCTTCTTCTTCTTCACCACATGAATCTGCCTTTAGGGGAGAGAGAGGGAGGAGAGAGAAATACTGAAATCAGATTTCTTCATAGAGACCACCATTCGAGGAGCGAAGCACAGCGATAGAGTTAGCAGACAGAGGGGAATGAGGGGCAATAATCATTTGCAGGGGTTATTTGCAGGCAGGGAGAAGCATGATCAACATTTGGATGCAAATTTCGGCGCATGTTCCTCACACCCTCCTCCACGATTTCCTCTCTTCCATTTGCATGAAAGTTTCATGCTACATTAAAAGTTGGGCTCCCAAGGGTCACTTGCCCACTTTGGCCAAATTTTGTCCACCCCTTCGCATCTTGACCGGTTTCTTGGCCATTTCCCCGTCCGGACTCCGAATTGAGCTCTGAAAAATCCTGGGCGTCTGGCTTGGCATCTCGCATTAGCCGGTAACTCTTGTCAACCCGCACGACAGTCTGAAAATTTATGAAAAATCAACAAGTGTCACTCGGGTGCCTTTAAAGCACTTTGGCGCTTAAAATCGTCCTAGATCGAGCCGCCGCCTTCGACGTTGAATATTTTTCCCTTGATATTCATAATTTTTAGCTATTTTTAAGTACTTCTCAGCACCAAAATTCTGCTCTCATTTACATACGTTAATTTTGTTGAGTTACAAGAGAAGAAATCCCTTCTCAAACAATTTAAGAAAGAAAAAAATAATGATAACAAAAACAAATTGTTTGTCATAACATAGACCAAATGGAAAACGATGAAGTTCATGATGTTCAAGATCGCGATCCGTATCTTAATCAGCGTGTTCCATGTCCTTGCTCTCAATGTAAGCTGGCAATTAGACAAAAATGTCGATTGTCTATAGAACACGTACATCGCTTCGGCAAGTTTCAATCTGAGATCATTGATCAAGCGATCTCAGATTTTGAGCAAATAATAAGAAAAGTTTATATCAATCATGCATTGTATTCGCAAGCTAATTGAATACCATATACAAAAACATTGGGTGTCGCTCGAAAATTTTCTATCTAGGGAGGTGACGTCTTGTCCCAAGGAGGAGTGCAGTCTTTCTGGCCAGTTAGAAGAGTGTGTGGGCATGTGATGGATGGAGTGTCTGAGCCAATCCACCACTTGGAAGGTACTACCCAATCTATTCCGTCAATACCAAAGGAGACAGGCAGCCTTCCAGACTTACCTACAATCTTGGAGCCTGAGATGGAGGCAATGATCGATGCATTGATGCCCATGGATGTCGAGACTTCTGATTTGCTTAGAGAGGAAGCATCCATACCATTATATGATGGGTGCCGAGTATCTCGCCTGAAGACACTACTTGCACTCCTAAGTGTGCAAGAAAAATACGGGTGGAGCGATGCGAATGTGATCGAGTTGTTCAACTACCTTGTACATACGCTTTGTTGATTTCTTTTCGACACTATTATAAAAAACATTTGTATTTTTTCAAGGTTTTTTATGATTTTTTTCAGGTTACTGAAGTATCATATATTACCACTTGCAAATACCATGCCCAAGTCTCGTCATGATGCACGTCATGTTTTACAAAAGCTTGGTATGGACTACAAGAGCATCCATGCATGTATCAACGATTGCATACTGTTTCGAGGAGAATACAAGACTATGGAGACATGTTCAAAGTGTGGTGCTCACAAGTATCGACGGGACTTGCAAGGGAAAACCATCCCTCAAAATTTATTAGACACTTTCTGCTTATCCCCTGCATAAACCACATGTTTCATACGTCTGGCATGGCGAGCTTGACAATGTGGCATGTGCAGAATAGGTCCACAGATGGAGTTCAACGAATATCAGTGGATTCACGCGCATAGAGTCATATTAACTCTACCTTCCCAGGCTTTGCCTGAGAGCCAAGGAATCTTTGGCTCGATCTTGCTATGGATGGTGTGAACCCATTCGGTCTGCGCTCAACTTCTTACAGTGTGTGGCCTATAGTCCTTGTCAACTACAATATCCCTCCGTGGCTTTCTATGAAGAAAGGACATCTCATCCTTAGCTTGCTCATTCCCAGCTGCTACAAAGTCAAAAATATGGATGTATATCTTCATCCATTAGTCGATGAGCTTAAGATTTTTTGGTAGGAGGGGGTCATCATGCAAGATATGAGCAAGCATGATGGTCGACGATCTGCCAATATTCGAGCCATTCTCATGTGGACCATGCATGACTTTCCAGGATTCGAAGAGTGCTCAAGTAAGTAGGCTTCCGTTCTCGTTGGTAATATCTATCATAGCTCGTTCAAGTTTGTATTCACTGGATAGAGGTGTTGGGACATGTTTGGTTACCTCAGATTATCATGCATGTCCATTGTGTGGGCAACAGTTAGACTCCCAAAGATCACAAACCATGAAAAAGATGGTATATCAAGGAGACACCACTTTCAAAGAGGGTCATGAACTCACGAAAGGTTTTATTGGACGACCTCCATCACGTGTGAATGCCCAAAGCTTGTACGAGCTGAAAATTGTCCACACAGAGTCACATCCAAATGGAATGTGATGGTTCTCAGTTTTCTACAAGTTGCCATATTGGATCCACTCAGATCAACCACTTGTTAGATCCCATGCATATTTTCAAGAACGTAGGCAGCTTGCAATAGGACCACATCACAGGAAAGAGAGATACTATAGGGGCACAAATCGATTTGAAGGAGGTAGGCAAGGTGGAGGCACTTTGGTCGCAGTCGAGTTCTGATGGTCACTTACGGCTACCTCGCACTCCTTGGGTTTCCACTAAAGAAGAGCGCATTGTGAAGCAAATAGTCAAGTCTATCCGCACTTCGATGGGTATGATGCATTCTCTCAGGTCCACGTTTTCTAAAGATGACCAATTATCAGGGATAAAATCACATGATTGGCATAAGATATGTTAGGTTTGTACTACGAATGGATTGTAAGTGGCCTGCGTATTTTGCTATTTGTAGTGTAGTTGTTCATAATGCTTCCGCGTTTGTGGCAGTTTGTACTATTGATCGCGATCGCAAGATGCCTTACTCCAGAAATATGTGGGACAATTTATAGGTTGTCGACTTTAGTGCAATTGATCTCACTGAAGGAGATTAAGACATCATCTATTAAATTTGCAAGGCGGGGAGTAGTGGAGATGATCTGTCTCTTTGAAAAATACCTGCCTACCAACATGCTCATGATACAAATCCACCTTCTTGTGCATCTTGTAGATAAAGTGGAGATTGCTAGACCTATCCATACATGATGGATGTTCTTCTTGGAGCTTCATGAAAAACCTAAAAGCCTTTGTGCGACAACGAGCTCGGCTAGAAGGTAGCATGGCTGAAGGTTAGTTGGTATCTAAGGCATTAGTACATATTTCACAATGGCTACCAACGATGGATTCAGACAACAGTATGCTATGGTCGATGAAGGACGATGATAGACTAATCGGAGATGTGGTGATTGGAAATGGGGTAGAAAAAAGAATAGATGCTGCAATGGAGGAGAAAGTGAGTCGCTTTTGTATGTTGCACCATGCCTCTACGGAGACGTGGCTCGCTAGGTACCAACAAGCTAAAAAAGATCAAGAGGAAGCCCGATTTGAATTTCCACGTAGTATGCGCCATCAACCAATTCGATATCCCGAGGACATGGAGGAGATGCCGTGGTTTATGTCAACGCGATGGTTGCATGGAGCTTTGACCGCAACGTCTCGCAAAGGGGCGGAGGTCTCAATCGAGGAATGAATTCTCGAGGGGATGTAGTCCAAAGGTGATGACATGTTTAGGGTTTGTCGTATCTATATTTTATATACGACAACTAATTTAGTGTTTCAATGTACAGTACAAAATATATAGTGGGGCATGGTCGCATGGATGGCATTTTCACGTGGAGCGTATTGACAAAATGCACTCCACAATAGATTGTGGTATCATGGCAAGGTTTAAGCAAGAGATCCAATGACGAGCAACGGATCCAAACATGGTTATAGATGAGATGGAGTATTTTGGAAACTTACAAAGTATTATCACGATGGATTACCATAGCTTCTCCATGATCTATTCGATGTGTAGTGGTTCAAAGTGGTACTTGAAGGATCTGGAGCAACAGTTTGACGAGGTCCATCTGGATTTCTCGAAATAGATTCTGAAAAAAATGGACGGATTTGTGCGGCACGTTTGTGTTGCTGGCCCATTGTGAACAGGTACATGAATTCATGTGTTTTTTAATTGTAGTACGACATGGTACATGTCACAATAGTTTAATCTCTCTTATACGTGATTGTGAACATGTAATTTTCTATCCAAACTCCCAATAACCTCGATGGTGGTACGTTATACCTTCAACTCCCCAAAGTGCGAGAGTATATGATCAAAGCGATGTTTCGAGCATAGATGAGGACAGTATGCAAATAGAGGGGTCCATATTGCAAGGGGTGGAGGCCACTGAAAGCTTGGAGCATATAGAGGAGCCAACATCGGGTAACAATGATGGAAATATAGGAGTCCAAGAATTCTTTGGGACCATAGGGTACTTCATACTTGTAGCATCCACCTACTCAATTTGTTGACGAATCAGTTATAAGGGTACATAAGATATGCATTTTAAGTGAGATCATTTTTTTAAGATTTATATTACCGTGCTTTATATGATTTATATTGATTATGCTAACATCAATTTTTTAATGTATAGGTGACATTTGTGGATATTTAGATCATCACGATGAATCGAGGGATGAGCGACGAGGAGCTAGAGGAGATCTTCATGTATATGTCTCAAGATCAGATGGCAAGATTCAGAGATATAGCGGACTAGGAGCAGTCTCGTACACCATCAGGCCATTCTATTAGATCTAATTCGGGGTGCTCTAATGCTTCAATGTCTAGCATACGAGGTCGACTCTCTAGACTTGGTCCAAACGGAGGGAGTGGCCCAAGGGGATGCTGCAGAGATCTGGATGCAGTGAGCCTATGGTCGGCTCGGGATACAGGTGCTACTCCTTGCTCTTGTGGCGGTTCGAGAGATCATGGCTCAGGTGGTTGCTGTGGAGGTACCGACACATTGTCTCTGTCTTGTCATTCTGCTAGAGTTGTGTCACCCGTAGGATTTTTCACACCTGTGAGGACGTCTACTCTAGTCACTCCAGCTTTTGCTCAGTCGTCCACAGGTGGCACCCCTATGGGTGCTACTCCGAGAGATACTATCCCTGTAGGTACACCAGATGCAAAAGGGTCTCTTGGATATGCCCATGAGCATGGTTGCAGGTGGGAGAGGATCCATATTAGGCATATCCTAGAGGGGTATGCCTACCTTGTAGATGATAGGATAGGAGCCATCATCATGAATGATGAGGGGAGGAGGGTCCAAAATTCAAAGAAAGAGGCAATCTCATTTCTTGTGCATGGATCTTTCCAAAAGATGAGCTGTCGTGCCAAGGCCTCCTAATAGGTAGCACAATCCTTTCTCTCATGCTGGAAACTATCACACCACATACATCTTTTTCCTGGCATAGGGGCTGTTGTCCGGTCCCCTTTCCTCTTTTCCTTTTTCATCCAATTTTGCATTAAAGATCCTTCATCCCTTTGACCAATTCATCTAAGGCATCTTCCCTAACAGAGGGAACGATAGCAATTATAGCCATAGGGTTACCCACAGAAGTGGGTAGCTTACTAGATACATCAACTATCTTGCTCATAACAGTGGGCGGGCTAGAGACATGCAATCTTTCTCTTCTTCTATGCTTCTTCACAAGTGTAGTAATAGGTTCCTTGACATGTCTCCACTCTATTTTAAGACTTGTCTCTATAGTCTGATCCTCTAGCAAATCATCAAGCTTCTCTTGAAGCTCAGGATTAGCTCCCTGTAGAAACAATTCAATTTTCTGACTTGCAAGAGCTTGCTATTCTGCAAGATCCGACTGCTCAAATCGACCTGCAAATTTTCTTACAATTCTGTAGCCACAATACCCTTATTGGGTTGTAAAACCTACTCCTGAAAAGTCTTGCACATAATCAAACTGGTATCTTCAACGGTCTACCACAAACCAAGAAATGGAAGAGTTCAAAAACCTAGCTGACAATGACTCTTCTTTCTTGCAAAAATGGTATACTCTCTGACTTCAATGGGAGCAATAGGGTTGCCAAATTATGACCAATGCTGAGTAGAGAAGTGCAATAAAACCCTTTAAGTACGACCCAACTCATGTAGCTCCTACCTCCTATAGGCTATTGGTGGCCATTACTTGCAACCGATCTCTAGAAGATCATGTCATGACCCACCCCTATTTAGATTGCATCCTTTCTACTATTGAGGAAGAGCTAGTTGAATCGACTTTGATGACTTCCTAATGGATGTCCTCACCTACATTACTCACATAAGCATCCAATCATTCGACATGGATCACTATGCTAACTTGGAGTACAACAACGTGCACTTTTACACTTGCCTCATGCGAAAGTAAAGCATCCTAAACATGCACTAAATGCCCTTAACCCTTCAGCATATAATCATTGGAAGGATTTACATCATTCCTAGGGGGGAGGGGATAAGGTTAAAATCAATTGGAAATTAGAACACCAAAAAGAAAACACAACAAGTACAGAAAGGAAAAAGAAATAATAAGATAAGCTTAAAATTGAAACCTAAAAGTGAAAAAAAGAGAAAAGTGATTTTATACTTAAAAAGAATAAGGAGAAAATGCTTGCTTGGAATAAATGAATTCCTTGAAGTGAAAATTGTGTTGGAATCCTTTTAACTTCTTGTGGAGAAAATGATCTTGCAAATGAGCTAATGGAATCTCGTTGTGCTACAAGAAGAGCTAGAAAAAAATGGCAAGATAGCGAGACCACACCCATTCAAGTCTTTCGTTCAATGGAAGAAGAGAGAAGACGATATGGCATCGCCCTCAAGAACCGGGCCATTAATCATCAGCTGAAGTTTAGGACCATCCATAATGTCAACAAGGTGGTGGCCAAGGAGGAAGTAGCCAAAAGAATTATAGAATATTGCAACCTAGCAAAGTACATTGAGAAGTTTGGGCAAGAGGCCTGGGCAAGAGGCGGGCAAGAGGCCGACTACAATCAGTGCATAGAGTTCTTGAGAACCTACAAGTGGGAAGAGGCAAGGAGGCCAAACAAGTGCACATAGAGCTGTGCAAGGCCTTAGTGGAGAAGGCACTGGGGTTAACACACATAAGTTGGAGAGGATACCAAAAAGAGATGTCTATGCCATGCTCAACATGAACAAGGACCAAGTCCTAAACAAATGACCGCATCAGCATCCAAGATATCCATGATCGCCCTGAAGTGAGACTCTAGTCCAAGGTCATCCACATGTTGCTTTCAAGCCAGAGGGACAACTTGCTCATGTTGAGATATCGAGCTCCACTCGTGATATGCCAGGGTGACCGTTGTGCATTTATGTCACCGACTTGTCAGTTGCAGATGCAGTTGGTACACCGCCCATGAATAATAGCTAGATGATAGCTATCCTTATCTACTCTAGTTCGTGGCTTAGTTAGTATGCCACCTTAGTTAGTTGAGTTTGGTTTGAGACCCATATATAGGGTTCTTCTATTTCTTTGTATGAGAGTTCTTTTGGCTTACACAAACTAAGAAGAGGAAAACTGTTTTCAGACTCCACCCTTGTGTGTATTCCCCCATTGTGCAAGCAAGAAAGCTACAAGTGAGACTCCTTCCTTCTCTCCCACAATCTTGACATGGTATCAGAGCCTTGTTCGTGATAAGGAGCTCAAGAAAGCAAGCCAAGCTCGCGGTGTTCTGGTAAGAGGAGTAGTGTTGCTTTCATTTCCTGTTTTGGGAGCAGATCTCTACAGGTAGCACAGCCAGAAATTGCAAGAGTGCATTGTCTCAGGTTGAGACGCCCTTCGCGGTGAAGCAAGAGGGCAGTATATGCTGCGAGATGGGGCTTTAGTCCTCAGCGACCCTGTTTTTTTGATTTGAGGCCATTTGGGGGCCTGTTTTGGAGGCGGAAGTTTTTTGCACGCACTAGGAAAAGGCCCAGTTTTATGCTGTGCAGCCACTGTTCTACAAGTCGGTGAAAAGTTACTGTAGAAATTGCATCGTATGCCTGTGCATAGAGACATTGGGAGTTATAGAATCATCCGTGTTGCCTGTTGATGCAAAATCGTCACTAGGAAGTGACTGTGTGGTTAAATACCACTTTCGTCAATTTTGCAGATTTGCCCTTGTGAGGCTGAAGCTGTGTTCTCTATAGTGACAAAATTTTTGCAGTATTCTGTAATGGCGTCTGATTCTCTTTCACAGATTATAACTGAAAAGCTTGACAAGAACAACTTCCAAGCATGGAAGTTTAGAATGACGAATTTCCTTATGGGAAAAGGATATTGGGAATTTGTTGCAGGAAATGAAGAAGAACCAGTTCTTTCTGATGTTCCCAATCAACAGCAAATGCAGGCATTTAAAGCATGGCATGAGAGAGCCAGGAAAGTTATATACTGGCTGTCTATCAGTATTTCAGACTCTATGATTGTGCATATTCAGGATGCAAGTACGCCAAAGGAGGCATGGGATACTTTGTCAAAAATGTATAGCACAAATACGCAAGCCAGGAAAATGCAGCTCAAGCAAGAGTTGCATAATGTGCAAAGAGAAAGTATGAGCATCAATGACTACCACATGAAAGTGAAGAAGATTGCAGATGCACTTGCTTCCATTGGGTCGCCATTGGAAGATGATGATTTAGTTTCTGTGACCTTGAATGGTCTAGGAAAGGATTATGCACAGTTTCGGACATCCATTTCAGTTCGTGAAAGATTTTCTGATTTTGAGGAGTTGATTGCTCTTCTAATTTCTGAGGAACAGAGAAATGGTGGTGCATCTTCTTCAGGAGGAACTTCAAAAGAAGTTGTCTTCTACTCAAATGCTGGAAGAGGTAGAGGCAGAGGTAGAGGAGGCCGATTTGGAGGCCGTGGTAGGAATTTTGATTCCAATCTACATTGAGCATAGTGCTATCAATCAAAGTGGTGAAGGAGGTGATCAACATGGATAGAAGGCTCCAAGAGAGGTGGAACCGAGAGAGAGAGAAGAATCCAACACTGTGGGGGGGACAAAAGGGCAGGATTACTAGGAAAATAAAGCTATGGAGGTGCCTAGGACTATGAAGGGATAATAGAGTCCTATACAAAGTGGAGGAGAAGAATCTGGAACGAGAACATGGATGCCTTGATGTCATTTTGTAACACCCTACCCTTACCCATCAATGTCCCTTATTGCAGCATTGTCATGTGAGTACGTAGCAGAATTCAATTTTGGAATTTTTGTATCCAATGTGCCATTTCTTTTGCCTTTAGCAATGAGTTTGCATCCTTGACCATACTCTTCAATGTAGCATCCATCTCTATTGAATCTAACTTGTAGATTCTGTTAAGCCATTTGTTCCATAGAAAGCAAGTTTTTGGTTATGGAGGGTACATGTGACACATCATAGAGGCTCTTTTTCCTGTCACCATGCATCATCAAGGAAAGAGTACCTGTATGCATAATGTCATGATGTGTATCATCCCCTGTGCAAACATATCCATGAGCACCTTCTACCAATGTGTCAAACCACTCTCCATGAGGCGTCATGTGGTTAGATGCCCCTGAGTCTATATACCATACATCATCTACTTTGCCTTGTTTAGGCAACCCTTTCATCACATGTTGCATTGTAAACAACCTGTCATCCTCCTACATACCACTAGAAGAATCATAATTACCATGTTGCTTCCCTCTTGCTCTCTGATCATTTTGCTTCTTGTAGCAATCCTTAGCTACATGCATGTATTTGCCACAATAATAGCAATCCTTATTTGCATTTGATTGCTGTCCATGACTCATTTGAGGCTGCTGCCAACAAGTGCCTCTTCCTCTAGGTGACTAACCTCCTCTTCCGCGAGCATTTGAGGCACCTCTATTTACTTGAGGTTGCCTATTTTGCCATCCAGTAGCTTGCTGTCCACAGGTTGCATATGCATTTCCAGCACCTCTTCCTCTAAAATTTGATCTTTCTCTTCCACCTCTACCCCTTTGATTGGAGTAGAAGACATTATCCCTTCTATTTTTAGACCCACTCAAACTTATATTGAGTCCAAGTTTCACTTCTTCATTCAATAGAAGTGCCACAAGTTCATCAAAGTCAAGCTGCTCCTGACGCACTGAAATGGAAGTATCAAACTACTTATATTCATATCCAAGTCCATGGAGGGTAATAGCCACCAAATCATCATCGTCAACTTTAGCTCCAATTGAGCCTAGTTGTTCTGCAATGGATGTGATCTCACTAACATAGTCTTCAATAGACCTTCCATTCCTGGATATGTGGCTGAATTTTTTCTTCATTTGTGTCTTTCTCGCATGAGTGACATGCCCATAATTCTTCATCAATAAGTCCCAAGCAGCTTTTGGGGAAGTACAGTTTGCAATTTGCATATCCTTTGTGTCTAACACACATAATGACAACCAATGCAAGACCTCACTGACCTTTTCCAACCAAGTCCTATGTGCCTTTAATTGATCCTGTGTTGGAGATCTATCCTCCGGTAGCTTGGGATCATCTTCAAGACTTGTAACAAGGTCCCAATAGCCTCTTCCAATTAAAAAATTACACACCCTAAATTTCCATAGAACGAAATTGTTGTAGTCCAGCTTCTCACCAACTATCTGAGTGATAGTATCCTTCTCTCTTGTGTTTGCCATTTTCAAGGTCTTCAGCTTTGCAAAACCAGTAAATTTCAGTTTACACCGATATTATACACTTCCAAACATGTGGCAAAGCACCAATACTTGTCTAGCTCTTTAGGCAACAATGCCACAAATCCTGTGCCACAAGTTGTTAACAATTAGCCTCACTGAAAAAACTGTAGTAAATCAGTTCAAAACTGAGCAATTGATGCTTACAACATTCCACCTTTACAAAACCAGTCAATTTCCCAAAAATGCCAGTAGGAAATATTCTTCAATGACTTGTAGTGCAACCAGTTTTTGTTGTAAAACTGCAGTAATAACACTATTGCATTTTTAGACAGTATATGTCTTTTGTTCCCATTTAACTGCAATTACACTACATCAACAACTTTGCATTCCAATGTGATATGATGACTGCAATTTTTGGTAAAGAGACTACTGTTTGTTTGTTCAGCCCATATCTACAAGATTTTAAACTGTTGTGGACCACAATGAGGCAAATGCCTTGAGAGTGTACATGTTCATTTCAAACATTCTGACATGACAATATACATGCTACAGCACTCAATTTAGTGCAACCAAGGCTCCATGTCCATCTTTGTAGATGCACCTACCAAACCCAAGAGTCAATCCCAGCTTTGCAATTCATAGAAATGATTGTTATGCTTTTCTCAAGTTCTCTTGGCATTTAATCCAGAAAACTCTTGCCAATAGATAGCTAAGTGACTGCTCCTTTCAAGGTACCCGTTTGAAGCTCAACTTAGCTTTTCTAGTGCTGCAGCTGTTGCTCAAAGGAGGGAGTTTCTCTTTCTGGGTGCTATCTTAAGCTCTGCTGTTAGTGTTTTTTTTTTCTAGCTGCGAATTGCATCTTCAATTTTTGGTGTCTCAACAATATACTATGCTATTGAGATGTATGGTGGCATATTCCTGCTCATTGGGTGTGTCCTGTTTGACACACAAATGATCATTGAGTGGGCTGATCGTGGAGACCATTGACAAGTCGATTGTAGCAACCACTGGATGTCTGTCTCTATCAACTATCTGTCAACTACATTTGTATGCATACTCCTTGTACCCCTGCAGCAAATCACGACAATCACTGCATATTTTCAAGCTACAATGACAGAGGACGATCTGCACAAGCTGCTCCTTACTTAGGAGAATGGTAGTGAGACACATACTCTGTTAGCAAGTAGCAGTTGGGAAGTTGAATCAATCTTGGAAGGAATGTTTTTATTGCCCTCCATCAATGCTAGTATCAGTAAGTTGAACTCTATTGCAGGCCCTTTTCCTCTTCACATGCTTCCTCAGCACAATCAGCTCTCGCCCCTTTCTATGCATAAAACCATCTTTGACATTTGGTGCTCGATCTTCTTAAGGTTCAACCCCTGGTTCAGGCTCTGATACCATATTAAGATTCTGAGAGAGAGAGGTGGACCAAGACATAGGCTCAGGCTCAAAGGGTAGCAGTCATGCTCCCTTGTGTTCATTCCATTCACCTAAACACACAAACTTAAGTCAACTGTATGTACTACACACATACAAAACAAAGTGACCTAGTACTAACTATGGTTAAGTCAGTATGACTTAACTTTATTCAACTAGGGTAGGCCTATGAGCTTGAATCTCAACAAAACACATGGATAAGTCTTATACACTTTGTAGGTGATGTGGAAGATGTAGCTTCCACATTTAGAAGAGTGATTGTGTAGCTTTGTGCATATCTTGTTAACTAATCATGTCATTATAGCTTGAGTGTGAAGGCAATGAGAAGAAACACTACATGTGTAGGCAAAATGTGTCATCTTCATCATTTTCCAAGGATTATTTAAGAATAGATTTTATGAAGCCACATTAAATCATCATGACAGTGAACATCATCATAATCTCCAATAAAAGCAAGGTCCTCATAATCTTCTTAAAATGGTTAGTGATAGTAGACAATTCTTTGTCCTTTGCCCCTTGACAGAGTTAGTTATAGTGAACAATCCTTTGACCTTTTAAAAAATAATTGGTGAGAATATAGATGTCATTTTTTGAAGAAAAAAGAAGAAATTTCAATTTAGAAGTAATACTCATTCTGAATTTTTTATTTTCAATTTCTTTGCTATAACATTGAAGTAGACATTGAAGCAACATAGATCTCATGCTAATGCTTTGAAGTTATGTATATGCAATATACATCACATGGAAATACATTGAAGTGGTAGAGAAGCATTGGATCAAGCATCTCTCTTAGGCTCTCTCTTAGGCATCATAGATCTTTTTGAAGTCAAGATCTCTCTCAGGAATCACAGCATGAGAAGAGGAAATAATCACTATTTGTTAACCTCAACACAAGAAGAAAGTGAAAAAAGAGGAAAAGTGCAAGTCGGGACCAAAAAGAGGTGGCCTAGAAGGAAATCACACACAACGGAAGAGGTAGGATGGAGAACCACAAAAATGCAAATTGTAAAAGGTAGATGGGCATAGGTAAGAGAGAAGGCAAATAGAAGACACATAGAAGGAAATGGAAAAAGGGCATTGCCACAATGGCCGGCGGTCATGTAAAAAATGCTAGACAACTTGTTAGCAGAGCAAAGTGCTACTACAATGGAAACCTCCTTGCTTCCAGGATTAGAGTTAACAAAGGCTCTAAGAGCCAATCAAGAATCCTTGTCGTGGCTAAGAAACTAGACAAGTACCAAACAATGACCTGCATAGCTTCGTAGAGCAATTTAAGCAAGTCTGCAAGGCCAACAGCCTCACTAGTCTTACTTAGTGCTTGCAAGCTTTCAATCTATGCTTAGGAGATAAGGGTAGGACTTGGTACATGAGTCTAGACACGCTGCTGAGTAGACAGACTTCAACAACCTGAAGAGTCTCTTCATTAAGAGATTCTCTGAGCTTGCGTACTCCAATAACCTTTTGGTGTGGCTAATGAATGTCAAGCAGAAAGACAAGGAGGACATAAGAGACTACATCACACACATGTGGAGTCTCTTCAAGAGGATCCCAACTAGTGAGCGATCTACCAAAAGAGCAGTCTTCGAAGTCTTCATCAATGGGATACAAAGTGAGGAACTCTACAAGGCCTTAGGAAATTCAAGCTTGCAGCGAGATGCACTAGCTAGGGTCTTTGAAAAGGCAATCAAAGTGGACGACCAACTCAAAGAGAGAAGCTCCAAGACTTCGACTTGAGAGGAGACTAACACTAGAAACTCTGAGAGAGTTTCAACATCAAGTGACAGATCAGGCCTAAGTACTTAGGATAAAGGAAAGGGCACGGATGCAACTTACGAGCTAGCGGAGATGAAGACGGAGCTAGCCAAATTACAAGAAATGATGAGATGACCAACATGCCCTCACGTCCAATGTGTGTATTGTGGTGGAAACCACCTGCCACCCAAGTGTTAGGACCGAAGGTCCCGACCTTGCACCAATTGCGATAGGTTCGGTCATGATGTTGTACATTGTAGACTACACACGAGACTCCCATACTTGCATCCATATGGAAAACCTTACCTAGCAAATAGATTGCAAAACTTTTTCAAAAGGGGAGCCCCATTGGCTCTCTCGGCACCTAATGACACCAAACCGTCCATTTCTAGGATGAATATAAACTCCACAGACATACCTAGACCACTTGCACCCTACGTAACCCATCCACCAAGCAATGCTCCACAGTCCACTATGTGGAGGAGCCAAACTATGAAGAGTCTTATGTGTATCCCTATGTATGGTATGACGAAGAGGCCAATGTAATCCTTATGGATTGCCAACATGTACCAATGATGGCATTAGGTAGAGGCAAAGGCAGAGGCTTTGGAGGGAAAACCCAAGAACCAATCTTGTGTTGGACTTGCGGACACCCATAGGACATATCTCCTCACACTGCCCCGAATAATGGAAGCAAACTAATCAAGAAAATAACAATCTTATATGCCCAGAATGTAGAATCACTCACCTGTTTTTCGAACGCCCTAGATGAAGACCACCCTCAAGTGTGGAAAATGAGCCATCTCTACTATTGGGACTGTTTGGAGTTGAGACATTTAACGGAGAGGACACACCCATCCCATTGCATGTCATGACCCGCGTGCAAACAAAGCAGGCCAACATATCACTGCTTGGACCCCCAACTTAGATGTAGCTTCAATTGGAAAGGAAAGTCGCAGGCAAAGGAGAAAGAAAGCTGACACAAAGGTCAGGCTGAAAACCAAGAGTGCCACGTTGTTGCCTGCTGGAAAAAAAATGATAGATACAAAAGTAGAAACATTAGCTCCAAAGACTACCGAGAAGGGGAATGCAAAAGTCAGGGAGTTCCCCAACCCGAAGTGCCAACTTGAGGCCATTGAAAAGGTCAAGGAGTGGGTAAAAGAAGCACATGAGCACCTAAAAGATGTTGAACTCATATTGGAAGATGAGATCGATGATGTCTCAAGCGTAAGCACACCAGTCTTGTCTCCATGAACAAAGTCTCAAGAGACATGGCTATGCCACAAACAATGCCACTTAAACAAAGCCTACATGCTACGCGCTAGCAAATCACTCAGGGCCATTGGTCAAGAAATACAATGTTAGGAGAGAGACAAGCAGCTAACGACCTCCTCACCATGCTAGTGACCACCTCCGTGACTCTAAGCCTAGGAGATTTGCTTAGGTAACATCCAATGCTATGGCAAGAACTAAAGCAGTTGGTTGAAGGACCAATGGAGCAAGGGGTAGCTGAACTACACGATCATGACAATAACTGAGATACCTAGTCTAACGCTACACTCTGTGCCCAAGTCCTTGCACATCAATGCTTTTTGGGAAGGCACCAAAATGCATGCAATCTTACCTATCCTAGCTCTAGGAGACACCATGAGAAAGGGAATTCTAGATACATGAGCAGGAGTTAGGATGCTGAGCTATGCAATGCTCCAGGATTGGGGTAACCCGCCTATTGAGAATGCTAGGTTCAATGTCACCCTAGCCAATGGAATGAAAGTGTGGCCACTTGGAGTATTAAAGAATTGACCCTTGAAGATCACAAGAATCCAATTTTCTATTGACTTTATAGTCATGAAGGGAGTGGACTATGACATCCTATTAGGTTGGTTGTAGATGCGCAATGCATGGCTCGTAGAAGATTGGGGCAATGGTCTGATCTTCTTAAGAAATCGAACAAAGGTAGTAAGAGTAGAGATGGATACATGAAAGACCACACCAACCGACCTGGATTCCATCTCCACCATGCTGAAGGGTGATGCACAAATTAGAAAACCTTATGTGCCATTAACCAAATATAATCCTTGCCCCGAAGATGAGCAAGATTGGATGCACGTGCTTGCCATGATAGATCTGCTATTCTTGGACATCCAGGATTACGAGATAGTTGTTAGGACAGCTGATAAGCCTAGAAGGACAGCCTCACTGCCAATCTCCATGATGGCCAAAATCTCAAATGGACGATCCAACCCCGTTGAACCCCTTGTTCCAAGTAACAAGTGAGAACTCCTAGAGATCCTAGAATATTTGACAAGCAAGCTAGTGAGCAATCTAGCAACTAACCTTAAACCTCTCCAAGATCTCTTGGACAAACCTAAGTGGCAATGGATCAAAGTGCACGACATTGGGCCTTAGCCACCGATGAGAAGGAAAGGCCCTATCAAGACCTAGGAGATGACGAGCAATCAGAGGAGGATGGTTCTAGTGAAGAATATGAGGATTGCTATTCCTTCAATGATGGAAGCAAAGAAGAGGAGGACATTGTGGAATATGACACTGAGGGAAGGATGATAGAGCAAATTCAAGCTGACTCCAACCCGTGTGGGAAGAATGCCTTTAGAACTAAGAGAGGAGTCATGCGTAGCATGGATTGTGATCGAGCCTGGCTGGAGCACATAAAGGTAATCGATTAGGAACAAGCAGGCTGCCCAACCAAGCACTTTGCTAGTGCTTAACTACAACCACGAGGTGAGACTCCCTCTTCTAGCAAAGATGGAGAATTTGATTTTGAATCGGAGGTAAGTTTAGATAGTGATCATGAGGTCCCACAATCACCTAAGACCAGACGAAGGGGACCTGCCAATCCACTTGAGGGTGCTGAAGGATGAAGGAAGAGTGACACAAGAAACCTAGAGCTATGCAGGTTGAAGGAGCAAAGGAAACTACAAGACTTGCCAAGGAAATTTTACTAAGTTTAAGAAAGGAGAGAGGTTAGTGATCTTACAAGGAGCCAAACGACAAGGACAAGCAAGTGAACCAATAGAAGGACCAACCAAGGTTAAGGAGGTTGATCTGGCAGCCAAGGAAGGGGAGATACCATGACTTGTCTTCATCAAGGAAGAGGAAGCAAGTCTCATTGCTCTCTTGCGAGGGTACATGGACATCTTTGCTTGGTCCCTCAATGAGTTGAAAGGGCCAGATTCGAGTGCCATAACTCATAATATCCCCATGATCCCCAATGCAATGCCAGTCAAGCAGCAACACCCTATGAATCCCAAGTATACTCACTCTCTCAAGGAAGAAATTGACAAGCTGCTAAATTCAAGATTCATTTACGAGATTGAGCACATGGACTAGGTCTCTCCCATAGTGATCGCACTCAAGAAGAATGGAAAGATCAAAGTGTGTATCAACTACAAGAAGGCAAACATTGCCACCAAGAGGGACAATTATCCATTGCCATATACTGAACACATTCTTGAGAGAGTGGCACGCAAAGAGGTCTATAGTTTTTTGGATGGCTTATCAAGATACAATCAGGTGCAAGTGCGCCTTGACGACCTGCCTTCACCACTGAGTCGGGCATCTTTTCCTACATAGTCATGCCTTTCGGGTTGACCAATGCACCTGCTACTTTTCATAGGCTCATGTGCACAATATTCAAGGGCATGATTAGGAAAGAGTTAGAGGTCTTTATTGATGACTTGTATGTTCATTCCAACTGGAAGGAACACTTAGACAAACTCCAAGAAATCTTTGAATGATGCAGACTATATCATCTCTCATTGAACCTCTTAAAGTGTCAATTTGGGGTAAAGAACTAATGTATCCTAGGGCACATGGTGTCCAAGAATGGCATTGCCACTGACTTCTTGAAATTTAGGGTTATTGTTGATCTTCCACCCCCAATTAATTACAAGGGAGTTCAGTGCTTCCTAGGGCATACGGGTACTATTGACGGTTTGTGCTAAACTATGCATTGATTGCTAGACCCTTGTATAAGTTCCTGATTATATTCCAGTGGACCGAGAAATGCCAGCACGTATATGAGGAATTGAAGAAGGCTCTAACCACTGCACCAATCTTAAGAGTCCCCCAAGCAGAAGTGCATATGATTGGCCCCTAAATGGGCCGAGTTTGGCGTTAGTGGGTTGTAGCTCTGGTTTGCCAATTTGAGTCCAATGATCACGAGCCAAGATATTAAAGTCAGAACCCTCATCGATCAATGCATTAATGGCATGTGTCTATTGGGATGTAATGGTCATGCATAGGGCTGCAGCTACGGCTTCCTCATCCTCATATTCAATCGTCGTAATGGTAGCTACTCGTATATTGACAGGGGCTTCTAGCATTGGGGGTTCATAAAATGGATGCATGGAAGGGTAGTACTTCTTTATGAGGCTACCAGTAAAGAATTCTATGCCCTCATCTTTCAGGGTTTCGAGTTCCACATTACCAATTCAGCCTATTGTGTGAATTTTGAAAGGTCTTAACCCCCTAAACTTCATTTTCTGCTTATGTCCCTTGATCGAGTACAATGGTACCAAGTCATCCTATTTAAAATCTCGCTACTTGACGTGCTTCTCAAACCACCTCTTGCACCATGCCTTTTCGCAAATCAGTGTATGGATGGCTAGAAGATGAGTTTTTTATCAGCATTCTAGCTCAACTAGACGTTTTGTCCAGGCTTCCCTCTCCTCCCACCTCTCTTGAGTAGTGATTCTCAAGCTAGGGTATGAAGAATTCTACATGTAGAATTACCTCGGTTCCATAGGTAAATCTGAAGGGGGTCTATCCCCCCACAGTCGCTTTATAGGCTGTCTGATAGGCCCATAAGGCTACCATTAGCTTGTTATCCCAATCATTGCGTGAAGTAGAAACTACCTTGGTCAGGATGTTTACCAAAATCTTATTTGTTGATTCTGCTTTTGGCCATTAGCTTGAGGGTAGTAGGGTGAGGACTTCCGATGGATGATCAAGAAGGTGAACATGAGATGGGAAATCACCTCATTGATGAAGTGCGTGCCTTGATCACTGACAATTTCGATGGGGCAACCAAATTGAGAGATTACCTGCTCCCATAAGAACTTCGTAGTGGTTCGTGCGTCGTTCTTTCTGGTGGCTCAAGTTTCCACCCATTTTGTGAGATAGTCGATGCCATGATGATGTACTTGGCTTGCAAATATTAAGCCACGGGGCTGATAGGCCCAATGAAGTCAATCTCCCATTTCTTGAATGGTTGTCTTGCAATGATGGGGCTTAGCTCTAGTTTTTCCTTGCGAACTGGTACCTTGGTTTGTTGGCACTCATCATACTGTTTGACAAACCATGCCGCATCTTGGAAAAGTATGGGCCACCACATTTGAGACTGCAACACCTGCTGGCCATCTTATCTCCACTAAAGTGTCCTCCTGCAATCCCATCATGCGCCTCAACTAGTACATCCTACATTTCGTGCTCACACACACATCTCCACAGCAATCCATCTTGCCCTAGCCAATAGAGTTGGCCTACTATTAACTGATAGGGTTGGATTTTGAGAATGAGTCACCTCAGTTGGCGTGCTTTTTCTATAGGTTGGTCAGGTATTCCATGCTCAAGCGCTTGGACTATGTGATCTGCCTACTATGGCATCAAGTTGGCTCTAAACATGTCTCTTTCGCTAGATAGGGTGAATAGATGTGCGTCTGGCAATTCATCTCCAATGCCCTGTCCAACGGCTTCTCCTATGGTGGGTATGCGAGACACATGATTAGACATATAGTGTTGCTTATCACAGCTCGGAATATGGGACCATAACCACGATCAAATTATTATTTATGGCCTTTTAAAGACAATTTTCCCTTGAGAGAGGTGGTCAATATTGGCACGCAATGTAGGATTTAATAAAAAGTAATAATTTTATGGATTTTAATAGTTTGAATGGCGTTTCTATAGAGTTATATTGAATACAATGCTTAACCACAATCCACATAAGCTTTCTAACTATGAAATTAAGAAAAAATAGAAATAAATATTAAAATAAATGAAAAAAATAATGAAAAAAGTGTTTTTAAATGAAAAAATCAGTTTAAGAGTGAAAAGAATTACAAAAAATTAGGGAAGGGTCCATGAGTGTATAATGGATGTAGAGCATAACGTTTTTCTCACTCCACATCCATTTGTGTGTTAAAGTTTTCATGGAAAAAATATCTTGAAATATTAAAAACGTCCTACATAATAAATGAACACATAAAGAAGCTGAAATGTCAATAACGTTACATCAAAATATAAGTGCTTGTGCATTGAAAAGCATATAGTGTTCATTTAATTTTTTTAAAGAAAAAATAGCACATATTAGTTTGGTATTGTTTCTAAGTAAGGAAGCCATTCATTAGAGAGAAAATCATTGAAATAATATTTTTCACACAACACATTGACTGATTTGTGGTTAATTTGTTTGAGCTCTATATGGCATCACACCTTGCATTTGCATTCTTATCCATGGTATCAAGAAAGATAAATTCTCTTGGGTGCATTATGATTGGTTGCCATAACAATTAACCAATGATGAGTAGTGAGGATTCTAGAGCTATAGGATAGAGCGATTTTCTTTGAAGACTCTTATGTGAGGAAACAAAAATATCTCCTAGGAGAGCTTTATAAAAAGAGTGGACAATGTTCTCACAATGTTGCTTGTGTTTTATGTTTAAACAATGCATCCCATATCCAAAATCCCCGGCGTGTAGGAGAGCGGTAGGAGCCATATTCACCAGGTGGGGGGTACTCGGTATGTGCAGGAGTTGCTAGTCACCTGTATGTATGATATACTACCTATGTTGGAGTTCGGATAAGAAAAATCATTGGACTACAAATCGATACAAATGCATGACTTATGTAGAGCAATGTTACGTAGCCTCCAAATGCTCCTGGGGCCACAAGGCCGTGAGGGTGGTTTGGTGAGCATAGGAGGCTCGGTTAGAGTACTAGAGCTAGTGTCGGTGGGCAAATTTTTTATTCAAATGAGTGTTGCGTTTGCCAGGAGCGGTTAATAACTTGAAGTTTTTGAATCTTGGTTAATAGGACCAATTGTTTAGTATATTCCACCAAAGAACATTGAAATAGATCCATTATTTCGTGATAGGCACCGTCAAGCCGAGACTCAAGGATAAGAAAGAGATGCAAGGGCTAGATGGTGAGCTGAGATCCTTAGGAGATATTCTCCTAAGTGTAATAGTTTCATATATTTGAGAAACAGAGGTCTTGTTAACCTAATTAATATCCTAGACAATCCATTAGGGAGAGGAGGAAGCTCTAATGTTCCCCTTTCCTTGAAAATTCAATCTATTTTGAGTGGGAGTGTAACCCCTCTAGTACAAACCCCTAGAGTAAACCCGATCATGATGATGATGCAATTTATTGCAATACCTATAAGCACGCCAGATTTACTAGCCCTATATTTTTCTCTTTCTAGTTTCAATGGGTTAATAAAGAAAGATGTAGAGCTCCACATCAATGATCAATTCCAAAAAATAATGTTCAATTGTTAAATTCAAGACGCATGAAAGGCATCTCATGATGTTTTCCAACATGACTCTTAAAGGAAGATCTGCAATGTGGTATCACGGCTCGGAAGCTGGGATCATAACCAAGGTCAACTTATTATTTATGTCCTTTTGAAGAGAGTTAGCCATTAAGAGAGATGGTCAGCATTGGCTTGCAATGCGGAATTTAATAGAAAGTAATAATTTTATGGACTTTTATAGTTTAAATGGTGTTTCTATAGATTTTTATTGAATACAATGCTTAATCACAATCCACATAAGCTTTCTAACTATGAAAATTTAAAAAATAGAAATAAATATTAAAATAAATTATAAAATTATGAAAAATAAAATTTTAATGAAAATTTTAGTTTAAGAGTGAAAAAAAGTACTAAAATTTAGGGAAGGTTCCATGAGTGTATAATGGATGTAGAGCATGAGTTTTTTCTCACTCCACACCCATTTGTGTGTTAAAGTCTTTATGGAAAAAATATGATGAAACATTGAAAACATCCTACATAATAAATGAACACATAAAGAAGCTGAAATGTCAAGAACTTTAGATTGAAACATAAGTGCTTGTGCATTGAAATGAACCATATGGGGTTAATTTAATATTTTTAAAGTAACAATAGCAGGGATTAGTTCAGTATTGTTTCTAGGTAGCAAAGCCATCCGTTAGAAAGAAAATCATTGAAAGAATGTTTTTCACACAACACATTGGCTGATTTGTGGTTAATTTGTTTGAGCTTTATATGTCATCACACCTTGCATTTGCATTCTTATACATGGTATCAAGGAAGAGAAATTTTCTTGGATGCACTGTGATTGGTTGCTAAAATAATTGACCAATGATGAGGTGTGAGAATTCCCAAGCTATAGGATAGAGGGATTTTCTTTGGGGACTCTTATGTGAGGAAACAAAAATATTTCCTAGGAAAGCTTTATTGAAAGAGTGAAAAATATTATGCTTTTGTTCTTTTGTTTAGACGATACATCCCATGGTTGAAATCCTCAGGGTGTAGGAGAGTCGTAGCCATAGAAGCCATATCGATCAACTCGGGGGTGCTTGGTATGTGCAATGAGGTGCTAGTCACTTCTATGTGTGATATACTCCCTATGTTGGAGTTGGGATAAGAAAAATCATTGGACTACAAATCGATACAAATTCATGACTTATTTAGAGCAGTGCCTCTAGATGCTCTAGTCCATGAGGTTGTGAGGGTGGTTTTTGGTGAGCATAGGAGGCTCATTTAGAGCACTAGAGCTAGTGTTAGGTGCATTCTTTATTCCAATGGGTGGTGTGTTGTTCAGGAGATGTTAATAACTAGCACTTTTCGAATTTTGGTTAATAGAGGGACGAGTTGTTTAGTTTATGTCAAAGAGCATTGAAATAGATCCGTTATTTCTTGATAGGGACTGTTAGTCCGAGATTCAACGATAAGAAAGAGATTAAAGGGCTAGATGGTGAGTTGAGATCCTTAGAAGATATTCTCTTAAATCGTAATAGTCTGATATCATTGGGACTAGTTATGTGAGAAAACAAAAATATCTCCTAGGAAAGCTTTATCAAAAGAGTGGACAATATTACACTTGTGTTTTATGTTTAGATGATACATCCCATGGCCAAATCCCCGGGTTGTAGGAGAGCCATAGTCATAGGAGCCATATCGATTAGCTGGGGGGTGCTTGGTATGTGCAATGAGGTGTTAGTCACCTATATGTGTGATATACTCCCTATGTTGGAGTTGGGATAAGAAAAATCATTGGATTACAAATCCATACAAATGAATGACTTATGTAGAGTAGTGTTACGCAGCCTCTAGATGCTCCTAGCCACAAGGCCGTGAGGGTCGTTTGATGAGCATAGGAGGCTCAATTAGAGCACTAGAGCTAGTGTTAGGCGCATTTTTTATTCCAATGGGTGTTGCGTTTGTCAAGAAGTGTTAATAACTGCCAGTTTTAGAATCTTGGTTAATAGGACCAATTGTTTAGTGTATGTTGCCAAAGAGCATTGAAATAGATCCATTATTTTGTGATAGGCACCGTCAAGCCGAGATTCAAGGATAAGAAAGAGATAAAAGGGCTAGATGGTGGAGCTGAGATTCTGAGGAGATATTCTCCTAAGTGTAGTAGTCTAATATATTTGAGAAAGAGAGGTCTTGTTAAACTAATTAATATTCCAGATAGTCCATTAGGGGGGGGAAGAAGCTCTAATGTTTCCCTTTTCGTGAAAAGTCAATCTATTTTGGGTGGGAGTGTAACCCCTCTAGTACAAACCCCTAGAGTACACCCGATCATGATGATGATGCAATTTATTACAATACCTATAGGCACACTAGATTTACTAACCCTAGGTTTTTCTCTTTCTATTTTCAATGGGTTAGTAAAGAAAGATGTAGAGCTCCACATCGGTGAGTTCCAAAAATTAATGTTCAATTGTCAAATTCAAGACGGACGAAGGGCATCTCATGATGTTTTCTAACATGACTCTGAAAGGAAGAGCTACAATGTGGTATCACGGCTCCAAAGACCGGACCATAACCAGGATCAACTTATTCTTTATGGCCTTTCGAAGAGAGTTTGCCCTTAAGAGAGATGGTCATTATTGGCTCACAATGCGGCATTTAATAAAAAGTAATAATTGTATTGATTTTTATAGTTTAAATGGTGTTTCTATAGAGTTATATTAAATACAATAATCACAATCCACAGAAGCTTTCTAACTATGAAAATAAAAAAAGAAATAAATATTAAAATAAATGATAAAAATTATGAAAAATAAGTTTTTTAAATAAATTTTTTAGTAAGAGTGAAAAAAACTACTAAAAATAAGGGAAGGGTCTATGAGTATACAATGGATGTAGAGCATGAGGTTTTTCTCACTCTACACCCATTTGTGTGTTAAAGTCTTTATGGAAAAAATATCATGAAACATTGAAAATATCCTACAGAATAAATGAACACATAAAGAAGCTAAAATGTCAAGAACTTTACATTGAAATATAAGTGATTATGAATTGAAATCAAGCATATGGGATTCGTTTAATATTTTTTTAAAAGGAACAATAGCATAAATTAGTTCGGTATTATTTCTAAGTAAGAAGCCATCTGTTAGAAAGAAAAGTCCTTGAAAGAATTTTTTTCACACAACACATTGGTTGATTTATGGTTAATTTGTTTGAGCTCTATATGGAATCACACCTTGCATTTGCATTCTTATAAATGGTATCAAGAAAGAGAAAGTCTCTTAGATGCATTCTGATTGGTTGCTAAAATGATTGATCGACGATGATGAGGTGTGAGGATTTCGGAGCTATAGGATAGAGGGATTTTCTTTGGAGACTCTTATATGGCAAAACAAAAATATATCCTAGGAAATCTTTATCAAAAGTGTGGACAATATTACAATTGTGTTTATGTTTAGACGATACATCCCATGACCAAAATCCCTGCGGTGTAGGAGAGTCGTAGCCGTAGGAGCCATATCGATTAGCTAGCGGGTGCGCTGTATGTGCAAGGATGTGCTAGTCACTTGCATGTGTGATATACTCCCTCTGTTTAGAGTTGGGATAGGAAAAATCATTGGACTAAAAATCGATACAAATACATGAATTATTTAGAGCAGTGTGTAGCCTCTAGATGCTCTAGTCCATGAGGCTGTGAGGGTGGTTTGGTGAATACGGAGGCTCAATTAGAGCACTACAGCTAGTGTTAGGTGCATTCTTTATTCCAACGGGTGGTGCATTTTCTAGGAGATATTAATCATTGACAGTTTTCAAATATTGGTTAATAGAGGGGCGAGTTGTTTAGTGTAGGTCAAAGAGCATTGAAATAGATCCGTTATTTTGTGTGATAGGAACCATCAAGTTGAGACTCAACAATAAGAAAGAGATGAAAGGGCTAGATGGTGAGCTGAGATCCTTAGGAGATATTCTCTTAAAGTGTAGTAGTCTGATATCATTGAGAAAGAGAGGTCTTGTTAACCCAATTAATATCCTAGTTAGTCCATTAGGGGGAGAAGAAAGCTCTTTCCTAAAAATTCAATCTATTTTTAGTGGGAGTGTAACCCCTCCACCATTACAAACCTGTAGAGTGAACCCAATCATCATGATTGCAATACTTGTAGGCACGCCACATTTACTGGCCCTAGGTTTTCCTATTTCTATTTTCAATGGGTTAGCTGAGGAAGATGCAGAGCTCCACATTACTAAGTTCAAAAAATTAATGTTCAATTGTCGAATTCAAGAGAAAGGACATCTCATGGTGTTTTCCAACATGACTCTGAAAGGGAGAGCTGCAATGTGGTATCATGACTCAGAAGCAACCATAACCATGATCAACTTATTCTTTATGGCCTTTCGAAGAGAGTTTTCCCCTAAGAGAGGTGGTTAATATCGGCTCGCAATGTGGGATTTATAAAAACTAAGAAGTTTATGGATTTGGAATTTCTATAGAGTTATATTGAATACAATGCTTACTCACAATCCATATGAGCTTTTTAACTATGAAAAATTTAAAAATAAAAATATTAGATAAAAATAATGGAAATTGGATTTTTAAATGAAAAAAATAGTTTAAGAGTGAAAAAAATTACTAAAATTTAGGGAAGGGTCCATGAGTGTATAATGGATGTAGAGCATGAGGTTTTTCTCACTCTACACCCATTTGTGTGTTAAAGTTTTTATGGAAAAAATATCATGAAACATTGAAAACGTCCTACATAATAAATAAACACATAAAGAATCTAAAATGTCAAGAACTTTACATCGAAATATAAGTGCTTGTGTATTGAAATGAAGCATATGGGGTTCGTTTAATATTTTTAAAGGAACAATAGCACGAATTAGTTCAGTATTGTTTCTAAGTAAAGAATCCATTCATTAGAAAGAAAATCATTGAAAGAACATTTTTCACACAACACATTGGCTTATTTTTTGTTAATTTGTTTGAGCTCTATATGGCATCACACCTTGCATTTATAGTCTTATACATGGTAACAAGAAAGAGAAAGTCTCTTGGATGCATTGTAATTGGTTGCTTAAACGATTGACCAACGATGAGGTGTGAGGATTCCCGAGCTATAGGATAGATGGATTTTCTTTGGGGACTCTTATGTGAGGAAAACAAAATATCTCCTAGGAAAGCTTTATCAAAAGAGTGGACAATATTATGCTTGTGTTTTTACGCTTAGAAGATACATCCCATGGCCAAAATCCCCAGGGTGTAGGAGAGCCATAGCCCTAAGAGCCATATCGATCAGCTAGGAGGTACTCGGTATGTGCAAGGAGGTGCTAGTCACCTGTATGTGTGATATACTCTCTATGTTGGAGTTGGGATAAGAAAAATCATTGTACTACAAATCGATACAAATGCATGACTTATTTAAAGTAGTGCATAGCTTCTAGATGCTCTAGTCCATGAGGTTGTGAGGGTGGTTTGGTGAGCATATGAGGCTCAGTTAGAGCATTAGAGCTAGTATTAGGTGCATTCTTTATTCTAACAGGTGGTGTGTTTTCCAAGAGATGTTAATAACTAGTAGTTTTTGAAACTTGGTTATTAGAGGGATGAGTTGTTTAGTGTATGTCAAAGAGCATTGAAATAGGTCCGTTATTTCTTGATAGGGACCGTACTCAATCCGAGATTCAACGATAAGAAAGAGATGAAAGGGCTAGATGGTGAGCTCGGATCCTTAGGAGATATTCTCTTAAATTGTAATAGTATGATATCATTGAGACTACTTATGTGAGGAAACAAAAATATCTCCTAGGAAAGCTTTATCAAAAGAGTGGACAATATTACACTTGTGTTTTATGTTTAGACGATACATCCCATGGCCAAAATCCCCGGGGTGTAGGAGAGCCGTAGCTGTTAGGAGCCATATTGATTAGCTCAGGGGTGCTCGGTATGTGCAATGAGGTGCTACTAACTTGTATGTGTGATATACTCCCTATGTTGGAGTTGGGATAAGAAAAATCATTGGACTACAAATCCATACAAATGCATGACTTATGTAGAGCAGTGTTGCATAGCCTCCAGATTCTTCTGGATGGTGCAAGCTCATGAGGGTGGTTTAGTGAGCATAGGAGGCTCAGTTAAAGCACTAGGGCTAGTGTCGTGTGCATTTTTTATTCCAATGGGTGTTGCATTTTTTGGGAGCTTTTAATTTAGCTAACAGTTTAGAATCTTGGTTAATAGGACCAGTTGTTTAGTGTATGCCGCCAAAGAGGATTGAAATAGATCCATTATTTCATAATAGGCACCATCAAGCTGAGATTCAAGGATAAGAAAGAGATGAAAGGGCTACATGGTGAGTTGAGATCCTTAGAAGATATTCTCCTAAGTGCAGTAGTCTAATATATTTGAGAAAGAGAGGTCTTGTTAACCCAATAAATATCCTAGTTAGTCCATTAGGGGGAAGAGGAAGGTCTAACGTTCCCCTTTCCCTAAAAACTTGATCTATTTTGAGTGGGAGTTGAACCCCTCTAGTATAAACCCCTAGAGTAAACCCAATTATCATGATGATGCAATTTATTGCAATACCTATAAGTGCTCTATAAGTGTAATTGAGTAGTGTCCCTCTAGTGGATATAGATGCTTCCATAACCTCAGTAGAGGAAGTAGAGTCCTCCTTACAAGCAGTTTATGCATCGAGGGTAAATCTAAATTCAAGCCTTAATCTTGGAACTAATTTGGGATTGGTTGGTGGAGATCAAGGTGCAATCATTAACCATGTGACCAACCCAAATGGTAGAGGAAGCATGGTGCAAAATGTGCCCTTTTTATTAGCTTCTCTAAATGTTGTTAATCCAACAATTAGCCAAAGATATCCTTTTGTAAACCAAGGGTCAATACAGGTAGCACCCCCTTTGCAAGTTGTGCAACTCAGTGGGGGAGTAGCTCTTGAAGCCACTGGTTATGAGTCCTCTGCATTGAATATTGTAGGGGAAGTCAAAGATGAAACATTATACAAATATGATCACTAAGCAGTACAACCAAATTTCTATGTATATTAACTTCTTAAAGCATCAATAAAATCTGATTGGGTACTAAAAAGCTGGATGATGGGGACCCATCAAGATTCAGCAGTAAGTGGTGCAGTGGACAACATTTCCCTCATAATTGACCTAATGTCAAATGCAATATATGCAAGAAATCTAGTCATTTAGCCACCACATGTTAGAGTAGGATTAGTTCTCTCCAGCAAGGTAGTCGGCAACTTGGGCCTATGAACCATCGTGTGAATTACGAAAATACTAAAGGGGACGGCCCTAAGCAAATGTTGCAAAGGGGTAAAGCCACGCTTGAGGAAATGCCTAATGGGGTAAGTTTGATTGAAATTTTGCCAATCAGTGGGAGTTTATATCGTGACAATGTCAGGATAGTAACTAGGGGTAAAAAGCTGAAAGATGCTCAAAAAGATGACCCTAATACAAATAAAGTTAACCCTAAACCTAGTAGGGATGATAAGGGGGTGTTGGATGTCCATGCAAGTGGTCTTAAAAATGATGGTGTTTTGGAGAAGCCTGTGGTCAAAAGAAAATGTAAGTTGAAAGAAAAGGAACACACTAAGATTATCAAGAAGCCAAAAGATTGGTTGGTGTGGAAAGAGAAAAGAGTCATAGCAAACTTTCGTGAATTTGACATGCTATGTGAAGTTAAACCAGATGTGAATCTACAACTAATCCAATATTATCAAATGTTTGTTAAGGAGTTCAAGAACATCCTATGAATGGATTATGCCATAGAATCTTTTGGTGTCCATTGAGTGGGTAGTGAATGGTAGGATCATCTAAAGAAGCAGTGCCCTAGGGTGTAGGCATATGTCGATGGAATCCTGATGATAGACAATACGGTGGTGGACCCTGAATCATCTGTAAACATTATGAGTAAGGATTTATTGGAGAGGTTGGATCTACTGATCCAAAAGGATGTCATGAGGGTTTTAAAAATGGCTCATGATAGCCTAAGGCAATCGAAAGGAATGGTTACACAAGTGCATGTGATAGTTGTTAATATTGAGTATGACCTTGACTTCCGTGATATCCGATTTGCTGGGAGGCCAAGCTATCAGTTGTTGCTTAGATGTCTATAGATATTACATTCTGATTTTTTAGTGGATATTCCAATTGGTCGACTGATTTTTGGGCATAGGTTAAAGAAAATAATTCTAGATGCGTATGGCAATAAGCCCCTTTTTAATAGAAATTTGGATTCTTTTTTACATTTCACGATGCAAATCTTGTCCATATGCGATGAAAATTTGTTTGAAGCTTGGTTGTGATGTGTTTGAGGACTATGAAGCATAAAATGCAAAGCATGTATCTGTGCATGTGAGTTATTAAATTTTAAAATCCAAAATGCATATTTTAAGAGAAACTTATGTTTTTTAAATTTTGAGTGATTAAATCATGTTCATATGGGATGAAATTAAATGTGTTGATGGATCAGAGTGTGAATTAATTTCTCAACTTTAAAAAACACATAATTTTACTTAAATAAAATTTAAAAAAACTCAAAAATGTGATTTTGAGATAAAGAAAATAGGAAAAAATAGTTTTTGTATTTAAAAAAGTATAAAAATGTAGATTCATGTTTATGCAAGTATAATGGAGGTAAAGTATGAGGATTGGCTCACTTTACCTTCGGTTGTATATTTTAGTGTATATTTCTTACTTTTATTATAAAAAAAATACATGAAATACCCTTTTAACCTACCCATCGAATGGAAAATATTAAATGGTAGGGAAAATGGGATTATGGGAGTTAAATATCATTGGAATTCTGATTTTATGCAAATTCTAGCATATTGGATTCGTTTGATTTAAGACTTAAAAAGGGTAGTAGCGCAAGTTATTTCGATGGTACTGCCTTAGCAACGAAGCAATATGGTAAAGTGAAATCATGAAAGGGTTGTTTGTGCACATCCACACCGATTGATTTATAAGTTTACTTGTTTGAGCACATGTGTCATTCACCTTGTATCCGGATTTTCATACATGGTATAAAGAGAACTATCCCATGGATGCATAGCACTTGATTTCACATTATTGACCCATGATGAGCGTGAGGCTCCCTAAGCTGTAGATTTAGTATAATGATTTCCTTCAAGAGTGGTTTGGTGAGGATTATACTATGTCCTAGATTGAGTATTATGATGAGTGGACTTTGTGTGTATGTATTATATGTTGAGATGGTACACCCTAGGGCTAATCCCTAGGGTGTAGGAGAGCCATGATGGGGCCACAACGTTAAGCTGGGGGGTACTCCCTTTGTTTGTATTACAAGGTGCTGGTCACCGATATGTTTGGGTACTCCTTCTGCTTGGAGTCGAGAAGGACATCATGTTGGACTACAATCTAGAGATGATATCTACAAAGTTTAGGAGGCTCACCTAGAGCCTAGAGCTAGTGTCGAGCCGTGGGGTTGTTTGGGCGAGTTTAGGAGGCTCACCTAGAGCTAGAGCTAATGTCAGGCCCATTTTTGGTCCCAACATAGGGACTAACATTGGAATTGGTGCCTTCGTAATGTCCTTGAGGATTCAACTTAAACTTACAAAGGATAACAAGACTATTGGATGGAAAAATCATTCATTATCTTGAACCTTAGGTAAGTTACTCATGACTATATGTGTGCATCATGTGGATTCAAAATAATATATTTTTAAAATATCATTTTCATATATATTTTATATACAAAAGGGTGTAATATAAAGGGGTTATTTACAAATTGAATAGAAAAATGTTATGTTTTATTCAATAAAAACTCAGAGATAAGGATTTTTATAAATAGGCCTTGAATGCACATGATGTAGAGGATATATATATAATAACTTCCCAGAGTCTTGAATATTCATATTTAGAGTAGTGTTATCACAAAGGCAAAGTGATATGATGGAGTAAAGGTTATCACATTATTGAGTGATAAGACTGCTCTTTCACATGGGATATTCAATTCTATTGCCATCACTATCATAGGGTTCTTCCTTACTAGAGTCCTATTAAGTTTAGTGAGGAAGGAGGGATTGTACATGTCTTACACCCCCTCTCTTAGTTAGATTTTGACTAACATAAGTAGGAGTAAGTTGATTATTATGGCAAGTCATATTAATGAAGCCTTGGTTTATACATTATATTTTGATGGAGTTTCTTGAGGAAGTGCTAAGCATGTGAGTGTTGGGGTTGTCATTCAAGATCATTGTCATCAATTGATTATGAAAATGGGAGTGTATTTAGGTAGTAGTTTTATGAATAGCATGGCAGAATAAAAGGCCTTGCTTATGGGGTTAAATCTAGCCAGATATGATGGCATTTGCTAGTTATTGAGATGACAGGTGTCCTATTTTATCATGGATGCATCAGATCATTGAATGGCATATTCATTGAACACCCCTTGCCATTTATATAGGGGGTTTAGCTAATAATTTGATACATTTAGTGTAGGGCTTGAATAATCGTTCACTTGGTCTAGTTTTGTGTTTCATTATGGTTTATGTGGAGACCAAGAGTTTTCTTTCAGTAGTAGGTTGTTGAATGGTGTGCTTTATGGTTATATTTTGTTAGGCCAAGAGGGTCCTTTGTTCTTGTAGATGTTTACTTGGTGTGGGTGCAATTAATGGATTTTGTTTTAGTGTTGTACTAAATAGATTCGAAGAAGCACTTGGAGAGAGCCACTTCTTGCATAGAAGCTTGTTGTGGCCAAGTTTAGGTGATATCCTTTCTTCGCACGTTGTCGCACGGAATTTGCGCGAGGGTTTGCGAGTGTCGCTCTTGCTTCCGTTACTTTCAGCCGCCGTCATCATTATTGCCCATCGTCTCAATAAATTTTTCCACCGGCCTCCCGTTCCTCGTTGCCCCCCTCTTCGTCGGAGAGCGGGTTCTTCTTGGCAGCAGCCTTCTTCACACCTCAGTCCACTGTCTTCTATTGCGCCACCTTCCGTCCCTTCCTCACTTCGTCTTTCTTCCTGTTCGTCTTCTTCGTTCGTTGCAACTTGTCTGTTGCAGAGCTTGCACTTCTCTTCGTCGTTATTACTGCAGGTCGTCTCGTGTCTCTTTGACTTCTCCTTTGTCCTTTGGTTCTTTGCCTGCCGTCATCTAAGTTCACCAGCTTCTACGTCACCTTCGGTCATCACTTCTTCGATCTTCTCGTTCTTTTGTCCTTCGTCACTTGCAGAGCTCTTCACCTTCGATTTCGTTGCGGCTTCATTAACCGCTTCCTTGCGATCAAAGCTCTAAGCTTTATAGTAATTATCAGTTGTTGTTCACTAATCATATCATGCTGTAGCTTTTTCCTCCAAAAAGCATTCGTTCTCATCATCAGTACTTGCGTCAATTGGGTGGCGAGCAAAAGCAAAAGCTTTAAGCTTTTCTCACCACCCCGTTTATTAATACTGTCATAGTTGAAAATATAGTAAAATCTGTAGTTGCAACTCCTAATTCTCCTTCAGCCTTATCTATGCGCTATCTCAATCGTGATTCCACCAATGCTAGGTCCTAGCTCAATCCTCAAGGTTTCAAAAAGAACTGGAATATTGCTGCTTTCACCCCTTGAGTCTTCAAGATACTTGCATTGTGCCCTATCAAGGTTACAATTGATCTACCTAATGAGCAATATCTTAGTATGTCTTCTTGTAGCTTCAACAACTGCAAGCCATTATCTCTAGGCCATTTAAAGAAAAAATGATGTTATTCAATATATGAAATGGTAAACAAATTGGAAATCCACCTTAAAAACATGTGCATGATCATTTATTTTATCCACTTTGTTGTCGAGGAAAGGTAATTGACACTTTGCATACAAATAAAGGTGTAAAAGCAACTTCAACTCCATGATAGATTCTCACAAGTAGTATTAATTCAACATGAACACATGTGGCTCAATCCCATAGACATGCAACTCAATCTTATAGACACACAACTCAAATATTTTCACTATTAGATTTCTCTAGAGTTTTCAACCATTGGACATAGAAAAAGGTAAAAACAAAGTACCCCATTCCCCCCCTTAGCTCATATTGCAAGAAGAAGAGGAAAACCTAGAGGAAACTTTGCAAAGATACCTTGATAATCTTTAACTTCAACGTGAATGAAGAAAGAAATTTTAGAAGACCATTCCCCTTATGCACAGTTCAATAGCTCATATGGAGAGCAAAGAAAATAGCAATGGAGTGGCTTATTGTACCATGAACAACTGAAAGTAAAGGAAGTTATCATTGATTTCAATTTCCTTAAATTCTTCATATGTGGGACATATGATCAACACTATAGTGGTACTATCCCTTTCTCATAACCACATTCAGATGAAATTTCAACAGTAGAAGCAACCCTCTTACTATGCAGCTAGTAATGCAAGGTTTATTCACCAAGTATAATGAGTCTTGATGGTCTACAAAGAATATAAAAAGCATGGCAAGAAAATAATGGATGAAATTTCTTCAAGGCATATAAGACACCTAACCCTTATTTCTCTATGGTGGAATCTTGGTTTTTATGATTTTTCTATTGGTATGACTCACTAGAATGTCTATGCTATGCTCGCCAGGCTGGCAAAAGTGCTCCTCCAATTGCACCCTTTGATGCATCAATGTGTGCATATGGAATGCCACTTACCCATTTTTGGATCATTGGATAGATGCAATAATCAAAGACTTTTTGAGAGCTACATATGATTTTTGGCACTCCTCTATCCATTTCCAATTTAGCAAGAGCTTATATAAAGGTCTTGCAGTCATTGTGTAATTTAGTAACAAAGTATCTATAGTGGCCATCACAATGGTCAAGGAAGCAATATACACCTTTGGGGTTTTCAAGGTGATGGTAGTTTCAAGATGACATGAATTTTGGTTGTATCTATGGCAACATCATTGTTGGATATCACCTGGCTCAAAATGATTCCATGCTTTACCAAGAATTAGCATTTTAGTGGATTCAATAAAAGTTAATATTATGATTTACACCATTCGAAGACTATTCTTAGTTTGTATAGGTGCTTCATCCAATTAGAGTTGACACAAATGTTATCCATAAAGACTTGATAAAGATACTTGCACAATATATCCTTGAATATTGTATACATCAAGCAATGAAAAGGGATTGGCATATCTATAACATCCATGATAGGGAAGCCCCCAACAACACGATTTAGTGGTTCATTGAGAGACTTTTCCTAAGTGATTATGCTGGTACTCCTCAAGATAACACGCGATTTGTCACCTAGGCTCTCTTGAGTCCACTCTGCAATAGTAGGTTCTTGCTATATTCCATAAGGATCACAACCTAAATCCACATTCCTAAATTGGTGCTAAGGTGTAAGGTGTCCCCTGATATCATCAAGGACACGTCTTAGCAGTCCATCGGAAAGTATGTCTAGAAAACTCCGCCCGGCACTCCCAAGGAATATTACGGGGTTTGCGATCTAGGTCTTTCCGCGTCTGCCACGTAGCGGAAGTATCCTGGCCGTTTCCCACTTAGGATCGACCGGAATTAGGGTTTTCCTGTTTGGTCATTAGCTAACAGCAACTAGCGTCAGACCCGAGCGAACTACTTTACGCAGAAATGCCAGGTCCGAAGCGGATTCACGCTGCACTTGGTTCAAGGAGAATGGGAAACGAGAGGGATGCAAAGCTCAACCTCTCTGCCATAAGGCATAATCCTATTCCGTTCCCCTAAAATAGCATAAATCGGGTAAGACGTAACTTTAGATCATCGTTCTCGTTATTTGTTTTGATGATGATGATCATTCCGCTGTTCTTCGAGATTTTTGAGAAAAGTTCCCGGCTAACCGGGACCACCCAACCGTAGGACGGACCCATGGCCCATCCTCCGCACTTTCCTCGGTTTGTTTTAGTTATGTAATTATCTAACACATTAATTTGACATATAACAATCAGCTCCTTTAATTAATCCCTTTAAGCACTAGTTCTTTCACGTAATCTTATCACGTGACATAGAAAAACAATATCAAGCAAGTTCTTTCTTTACATTTCATCATTTTATCTTTGAAATACAAGGAGTTCCACCCGTAGGCTTGTCCATAATCCTCGCGAAGGCTATCCAGTAATCCTCAGGGATCACTATTCCAAGCTTCCGCCCGTCAACTAGTATGCGGGCCTCGAGATCCAATCCCGAGTTACGTTAGCCTCTTGTGCAAGACCCGGAAGGCGAGGGATTTACGGCCAGAGCCCCCCTGGAACCCAAGCGTCCTCCTACTCCAAGTAGAGCTCAACGGAGAGACCTCTCACGGCAGGTTCGGTCCACGTTCCCTGCGCGGTCAACAACCCCCTTGGTTAGGGTTAAGTAGGCAGTCGGGGGTAACTGAAGCTGCCTCTCCCTTCAGGCCTTTAACCTAAAGCATAGGTACTCATTTAATTTGTAATTCATAATTCAAACAGAGCCCTAAAATCTCTAGCAAGCACAAACATTTCCATTAATCAACCCAGTTGTTTGGCAAACTGCTAAGGAAGTGTTCTTCCCTTTTTGAGTGTATCAGCACTCGTTCCCAAGGTGTCTTGTAAATTGGCAAGATCTTTTGCATTCCGGTGTAGGGCAAACCCAACTTGGTTAACCCTAAAGTTCCTTAGATATGCTAGTTTCCGGTTTACAACTTTCCTTATTTAGAAGGATATCCAAAAATACGTCTTTTTGCAAGATAACTTGCGTAGGGATCTGCCATCCTTGATGAGGGTTTTTACCCTTTCTCCTTGTGAATCAATCACAAGACTAAATGATTTCATACTTTTTGCGCAAATCCTGCGATGGAATAATCTATTTAGATTCTTTAAGCTGACGTATGTCAGGCCTAGGGTTTCTTCTTTTAAGAGCCTTAGGGACAAACCCTAGTTTCTTATCTTTACGAATTTATTGTCCCTATAGTAAGGAAAGTAGTCAAGTGTTTAGGGTATGAATGTTTCTATGTTTAGATTGGTTTAGTTATCTTTCGGAAGGTAATATTAATCGTCTTGTCACGGTTTTGCTATCCTTGTGACAATTTACTTTCCAGTCAATACAACTTAATTTTAACTTCCGTTTTCCTTACAGATGAACTCATGCCAAATAACAACATTAGCCTTGCTAAGATGTGCAATTAGCAAAGATAACTTCCTAGTAATTTGAGCATCGAAAGAAACCTTTCATGAATTTAACCATTTACAACGATTCATTGCGAAAGGAATAAGACTAATGGTGCAAGATATTATTTCTATACCTTTAGGACTAAAATATACTACTATAGTAAATGGATAATCTTGCTCGTAATTTATAATGCTTGACGCAACTCGAAGGAAACTAAGTTCTATTCATTATCGTTCATTCAAATAAGCTAAACTCCTTCATTACAAATAACTCGGACAAATATATCCTATCCCTAACAATTTCTCTTTGCATGATCGACTTAAAACCGAATTAAAGCCAAGAAGAAAAACCTGGTTTTGGGGTGAGATATCCACATGGATACCGGGAGATGACCCTCCCGCGGCTACGCCTTGGACTTTCTTAGGAGGCATCGCAATTGTAGTCCGTCGAACGTGGAAGCAGCTTTACACTTCTTTCGGAATTCCACTGTTGCTCCCTTGCACCATTTCCGTCGAAAGTAGTTTTAGAAGGCTCCCTCGAGGCTTTAGAGCGGGAAAGGAAGGTGTTAAAAACCCTTACGAGGGCTTTTATATGGGGAAAGAAAAGTGTCAAAAGACCCTTAACACCCTATCTTATTTTTGTAAGGAGGTAAACAAAAGGGTATAAAAAGGACCTAAGGGAGCCCTTAGGGGAAATTCGAGGGGGTCAGATGAAAGGCTTAAGGGTCGTGTGAAGGCCCTTTTTAAGGTAAAGCTTTCTTTTGGGGGGGAAGGGGTGATTCCAACATCCACAAAAAAGGGCTTAAGGAAAGGGGCTATGTGACTTTTAAAATTCCGAGGGAGGGATAATAATAAACACAAGTAGGGCCCTTGGAGGGTTTTACAACACGGGGGTGAAAGGGGGTTTCAAGGGATTTTAAAACCCAGGGGAGGGGATTTAATGAGGCATAGGAAGGGGGCTTAAGAAGCCCCCCCCCTTTGGAAGCTTCTATGCTTCCATAAGGTTACGTGGGGGAGGGGGGGGGGAGGGGGGGTAAATAACTCCCAGGCAGTGAAGGTGATTGCTAGATGACCGCTTCGACGATGTATTGGCAGATAGACAGAAGGGCAGCGGTTGGGACTGGGGGCAGCATTGACGGTCTTTCCTTCTCAACTGCTGCTGATGGCGATGTGGGCAGGGGGACCAGACCGTAGCAGCAACTGCAATTGGTTTGGGCGGCGCCTCGACTGGCTCTATGACAACCCTCCCATGCTCTATGGCAGACTCTTCACCCCCCCTCGTCAAGCTTACTGATAGTGGCGACGTTTTCAGCCGTTCCTTCCCTCATGATTTTTTTTTTCCACCCAGAGCCTCGGCTCTTCCCCTTTTCATACTCTCTCATAGCTACTGGTTTTTTTATAGGGAGAGGGAGAGGTTCCTCCCTCCCCTACACGGCAACGGCATGGCAATTTCTTACCAGCGAGCTCCACCGAGGAGCTTTAGTCATACCTTCTATTCCCCTCCCCCTCCAGCTCATCAGTCGACTGGGGGGGTAAGGGGGAAAAATTTTGCCATTATCCTACTAAATTATTGAAATCCAATATTATTATCCCTACTACTTATAAAAGGGGGTTTCACGCGTGACTTGTAACGTTCGGTATGTTACATTCTCTCCCCCTTGGAGGAATCGAGATGTCCTCATTTCGAGATAAACTGGGGATATTGATAGTTGAGAGTGCCTTCATCTACCCAAGTGGCATCCTCTTCGGGATAATCTCTCCACTAGACGAGGCATTCTCTCAAGGTTCTAGATCTTAATTGTCTCTCCCTAACATCTAAGATCCTATCAAGCCTTAGTTCAAGGACTCCTTGACTAGGCATTACAACTTGTTGATCGTCAAGTACATGGTTAGGGTTGGGTACATATTTTTTTAATAGGCTGATATGGAATACATTGTGAACCTTTAGGTTCTCAGGGAGTTGCAATCTATAAGCATTGGGTCCTAGGCATTTGAGGATTTTGTACGGCCCACAATACCTTGGACTTAGCTTCTTGCATTCTCCTAGGGGTAGAGAACTCTTTTTAGGGCGTACGCGAATGAAGACCATGTCTCCTTCTTCGAAGACTCTATCTTGACGTTTCAAATCTGCGTATGCCTTTTGCCTATCCTTGGCCACTTGTATGTCTTGTCTTATTGACCTTATTTGATCATCCATGTCCTCCAACATTTGTCTTGAAGCTTCAACTCTTAGGGTTGGATCAGAAAAGTTTAGGGGACTTCGACAATCATGACCATACAATGCCTGGAAAGGGGTCATTTGAATGCTCTGCTGGTAAGAAGCATTGTAGGAAAATTCAACTAATGGCAAGTATTGAATCCACCTCTTCAGCTCTCGATAGCAGTATTCCCTAAGCATATCCTCAATGATTTGATTTACTCGCTCTATTTGGCCATCCGTTTGGGGATGGTAGGTGGTGCTAAAACAAACAATAGCTTCAAAGATAGCTCTCCAGAAGTGTGATGTGAAGAGAGAATCTCGATCACTAATTATTCTTCTAGGTAACCCATGTAGCTTGAATATCTCCTTGATAAACAATCTTGCAATGTCGGAGGCTTTATAGTTTGTCTTTACTGGCATCAGGTGTGCAACCTTGGTAAGCATGTCAACCACAACCATAATGGAATTGTATCCTCCTTGGACTTGGGGTAAGCCCACAACAAAATCCATACTGATGGATTCCCATTTCATTTGGGGAATGTTAAGCGGTTGCAGTTTCCCTGGCATCATGACATGTTCGGCCTTGATACGTTGGCAAGACAAACACTCAATGACATACTTGAGAACGTCACCTTTAAGCCTCTCCCAATGGTAGCTCTTCCTAACTGCATTAAGAGTCTTAGCATAGCCAGGATGTCCTGCGAAAGGAGAATCATGAGCTTCCCATAATATCTTCTGCTTAAGTGGCTGGCTTGCTAGTATCTGGTATACACAGCCTTGTTCTGTAGTAGACAAGTCCATTATCAATGGAAAATTCCTGATACTTAGCTTGCAACTTCTGATTCTGCTCCTTGGTAGATATTTCCTTTATCATTGTTTGGTAGGCCAAATCATGGCATGCTTCCTCTCTAGCTAGTTCAAGTATAGGGTTGTTTGGCATAGATACTTTTGTAGCCAGAGATCTGGCCATTGATGGATTTTGCAAGATTAGGGAATTTAGGAATGCCTTGCGACTGAGTGCATCGGCAACTACATTCTCCTTCCCTAGTCGGTATTTGATTTCAAAATCATATTCCTCCAATACTTCAATCCACTGACGTTGCCTCATGTTAAGCTCGTTCTGGGTAAAAATCCATTTGAGACTCTTATGATCGGTTACTAGAGTAAACTTGTTACCCAACAGGTAGTGTCTCCAAAGCTTTAGAGCATGGATGATAGCTAGTAATTCCAGATCATGCGTGGCATAATTCTTTTCATGGCTCTTCAATTTCCTTGAAGAGTATGCTACTGGATGACCTTCCTGCATAAGTACACATCCCAAGGCAAGAATGCTAGCATCAGTTACTACCTCGAACTCCTTATTGAGGTCACGAAGTTTTAGAATAGGTGCTGATACCAAGCTTTGCTTCAATTTGTCGAAGCTATTTTGTTCGGAAGTTGACCATGTAATAGAAGTCTGCTTCTTTAGTAAGTCTGTAAGAGGTGCTGCAATCAAAGCATTGTTTTTTATGAAGACCCTATACCATCCTGTGAATCCAAGAAAGCTACGTATCTCTTTTATGGATACTGGTATTGGCCATTCAAGCACATCTTTGACTTTGGCTGGGTCTACTGATATTCCTTCTGATGATACTATGAATCCCAGATATTCAATTTGACGCTTGAAGAATGCACACTTCTTCATTTTTGCATACAGCTTATGAGACCTCATTGTCTCAAGGACAATCCAAAGTTGAGGTTCATGATCTTCTTCCTATTTAGAATAGACTAAAGTGTCATCGAAGAAGACAAGCACAAAATCATCAAGATATGGTCTAAAGATATCTTACATTAATCTATTGAAGGTGCCAGGTGCATTTGTAAGCCCGAATGACATAACCAGGAACTCAAAGTGCCCATATCTTGTATTGAAGGCCGTCTTTGGAATATCTTCTTCCTTGATCCTTATCTGATAGTAACCTGACCTGAGATCAATCTTGGAGAAGATCTTTGCACCTTGAAGACGATAAAGAAGCTCATCTATTCTAGGAATAGGATACTTGTTCTTGACTGTTGATTGATTCAACCCTCGGTAATCAATACATAGTCGAAGTGTCCCATCTTTCTTTTTCTGGAATAGTACTGGAGCTCCCTACGGTGAGTTGCTAGGCCGGATGTAACCCTGATCTAACAGTTGCTTGAGTTGTTCCTTCAACTCAATTGCTTCCGGTATGGACATTCTATAAGATCTCCTTGCAATTGGTGCAGCTCTAGGCACTAGCCTAATCTCATGATCTACTTCTCTTGGAGGCGGAAGTTCAATCAATTCCTCAAGGAATACGTCAGCGTATTCCTTTAGCCAAGAAGGTCCTTCCTGAGACTCTTGCTTTTGATCTAACTTGTTGAGTTTGATCAGGTAAATGGGTAATCCTTTTCTAACCCCTTTTATGATCCTAGATACTTTGGCTAATTGGATTCTTGGCACTCCTGCCTCACCTTGAGTTGTGACAAACTCCCTTTCAGAGTTTCGAAAGGAAACTTGACCCTTTCCACAGTGGATGTGGGTGTCATTAGGCTTAAGCCAATCCATCCCGAGTAGACACTCATGGATACCTAAATTCATGACTCTGAATTTGACTGAGGTTTTCTTTCCTCCCAGAAAGAATTCCACCTTAGCAGTTTGCCTAGTACAAGTTACCTCGCGACCGTTTGCCAATTCCACAAGCAGGGTAGGTGCTTCTACTGTGGCTATTCCTAATATTTTTGCACATGCTGGTGAGATAAAGGAATGTGTACTGCCACAATCAATCAAGGTTTTGAAACCTTTACCTTGATAGTCTGTTGATGTCTGAATTACCGAGAACTGGCGATTCGGCCCTTTCTTGTGTAAAGCGGCATGGACTGTCGCTCTTTCAAATTCTACTTCCATAGTCGGATCTTCCTCTTTTTCTTCCTCGCATCTTTGCCCATTGGCAATGCAAGCGGTTCTTCCTCTTCCACGGGTAACGGCTCCTTGACCGCGGCCTGCACCTTGGAAAGGCGTTTGACGATGTCCTCCGCTGAGCTTGGGACATTGCCTCTTGAAGTGACCGGGTTCGTTGCAGTGGAATCAACGGAGGTTTCGGCTATTACTTTGAGTAGGAACAAAGTTGTTGACGCTATTTGTCCTTGCTTTCTTCCTTTGTCCCTGATTGTGACCTTGAACTCTCTTCATTTGAGGTCTGAATGCTCCTCTGTTTGGGTCACTATAGGACCAAGTTTTGTTACCCCTTGGTCTAGCTTGCACCTCCTGAATTATAGGCGCCGCTTGAATGAGTGCATCCTGAAGATCTGATGGACGCATAGATTCGAGACGGGTATTTACGGGTGGATTTAAGCCCGCACAAAATTTGGACACCTGCTGCGTCATGTCTATCTGTGGCGCATACCTTAAAAGTGAGACGAATTTAGAGTAGTATGCGTCAAGAGTGAGTCCTAGCTATTTTAGCTCGTAGAACTCATTCATTTTCTACGTACAATATGCAGGTGGAAAATATCTTCCCTGCACGGCTTTCTTCAACTTCTCCCAGGTAACAGACCCCTCTGAAATCCCTTGATCCCTGCACCATTGCTTCCACCAAAGTCTGGCTTCACCGGTGAGTTTTAACTTGGCGAGCATGGCCTGATTGGTAGGTGCAGTACTAGCTGCTTCAAAGTAATCCTCCATAGATTCAATCCAAATTTCAGCATCAGACTGGACGAATCTGCCTCTCCCGTCAAACTCAGGTGGCTTTATCTGCTTGAGGAGGAACTTCTTCTCCTGGGTCACAGCAGTACTTGATGTAGGGGGCGAATTTGGAACCTGTACCTGGGGTTGTGCCTGGATAAAAGTTTTCTCAATGTTATTATATGATAATCGACGTTAGCTTATCTTTCATTTCTAGTTCAGCTATCTCGTAAACAATGAAGCTACTTAACTTTTTAGCATTTCTTATGCACAGCCAGATATTGATAAAAAGAAGTCTTTATTTGTATTTACATGGGCATAGCCTTATACAACGTTTCGTGTGATGATAATCCAATCATTACATTCAGTTTGGGGAGAACAACGTTGTATTGCATTTATCTACAGGAACTGTGTAATAGTAGGGTTTTGGGTCATGGATCTTTAAGAATCGATAGTTCATTGGAAGTTCAGGATACCCTTTCCGTTGGAATCCATACTTCTCATGGCGGCCCAACACTTTAATCCTGTCGGCTGGGATTACACGGGTTACTTCCTCATATACATATGAGTTCATTTCAACCCTCCGACCTTGAATATGTAAAGTCGAATTTACGTGAGCTTCCACAAAAATGAATAGCTTCACGACTTTCAAGTCTTCCAACCACTTGATCCTCTTTAGGTTGGTCTGTAGATAAGCAAACCGGTGGGCGGCCCGTCCATCTTTGTTCTATGTATAAAGGTGATGGATTATAAGTCTGCTCCAGGATGTTCATCATCCCAATTCTTTGTCTATAAAGCGGAGAATGCATTGTAGTCATAAACATGACCCGAAACACCAAAAACTCGTTCCACGCTTCATAGTTTTGCAAGACAGCATTGAAAATGAGAAAATGTTTGGACAGCAACAATTTCTTTACTTCATTTTATTGAGATCTCATAAAAACAATTCTGTTGTTGGTCGGCTCTGATACCAACTTGTAACGTGTCCCCTCGTATCATCCAGGACACGTCTTAGCAATCCATCGGAAAGTATGTCTAGAAAACTCCGCCCCGCACTCCCAAGGAATATTACGGGGTTTGCGATCTAGGTCTTTCCGTGTCTGCCACGTAGCGGAAGTAACCTGGCCGTTTCCCACTTAGGATCGACCGGAATTAGGGTTTTCCTGTTTGGTCATTAGCTAATAGCAACTAGCGTCAGACCCGAGCGAACTACTTTACGCACAAACGCCAAGTCCGAAGCAGATTCACGATGCACTTGGTTCAAGGAGAATGGGAAACGAGAGGGATGCAAAGCTCAATCTCTCTGCCATAAGGCATAGTCCCATTCCGTTCCCCTAAAACAACGTAAATCGGGTAAGACGTAACTTTAGGTCATCGTTCTCGTTATTTGTTTTGATGATGATTATCATTCCGCTGTTCTTCGAGATTTTTTAGAAAAGTTTCCGGCTAACCGGGACCACCCAACCGTAGGACGGACCCATGGCCCATCCTCCGCACTTTCCTCGGTTTGTTTTAGTTATGTAATTATCTAACACATTAATTTGACATATAACAATCAGCTCCTTTAATTAATCCCTTTAAGCACTGGTTCTTTCACGTAATCTTATCACGTGACATAGAAAAACAATATCAAGCAAGTTCTTTCTTTACATTTCATCATTTTATCTTTGAAATACAAGGAGTTCCACCCGTAGGCTTGTCCATAATCCTCGCGAAGGCTATCCAGTAATCCTCAGGGATCACTATTCCAAGCTTCCGCCCGTCAACTAGTATGCGGGCCTTGAGATCCAATCTCGAGTTACGTTAGCCTCTTGTGCAGGACCCGGAAGGCCAGGGATTTATGGCCAGAGCCCCCCCTAGCACCCAAGTGTCCTCCTACTCCAAGTAGAGCTCAACGGAGAGACCTCTCACGGCGGGTTCGGTCCACGTTCCCAGCGCGGTCAACAACCCCCTTGGTTAGGGTTAGGTAGGCAGTCGGGGGTAATTGAAGCTGCCTCTCCCTTCAGGCCTTTAACCTGAAGTATAGGTACTCATTTAATTTGTAATTCATAATTCAAACAGAGCCCTAAAATCTCTAGTAAGCACAAACATTTCCATTAATCAACCCAGTTGTTTGGCAAACTGCAAAGGAAGTGTTCTTCCCTTTTTGAGTGTATCAGCACTCATTTCCAAGGTGTCTTGTAAATTGGCAAGATCTTTTACATTCCGGTGTAGAGCATACCCAACTTGGTTAACCCTAAAGTTCCTTAGATATGCTAGTTTCCGGTTTACAACTTTCCTTATTTAGAAGGATATCCAAAAATACGTCTTTTTGCAGGATAACTTGCGTAGGGATCTGCCATCCTTGATGAGGGTTTTTACCCTTTCTCCTTGTGAATCAATCACAAGACTAAATGATTTCATACTTTTTGCGCAAATCCTGCGATGGAATAATCTGTTTAGATTCTTTAAGCTGACGTATGTCAGGCCTAGGGTTTCTTCTTTTAAGAGCCTTAGGGACAAACCCTAGTTTCTTATGTTTACGAATTTATTGTCCCTATAGTAAGGAAAGTAGTCAAGTGTTTAGGGTATGAATGTTTCTATGTTTAGATTGGTTTAGTTATCTTTCGGAAGGTAATATTAATCGTCTTGTCACGGTTTTGCTATCCTTGTGACAATTTACTTTCCAGTCAATAAAGCTTAATTTTAACTTCCGTTTTCCTTACAGATGAACTCATGCCAAATAACAACATTAGCCTTGCTAAGATGTGCAATTAGCAAAGATAACTTCCTAGTAATTTGAGCATCGAAAGAAACCTTTCATGAATTTAACCATTTACAACGATTCATTGCGAAAGGAATAAGGCTAATGGTGCAAGATATTATTTCTACACCTTTAGGACTAAAATATACTACTATAGTAAATGGATAATCTTGCTCGTAATTTATAATGCTTGTTGCAACTCGAAGGAAACTAAGTTCTATTCGTTATCGTTCATTCAAATAAGCTAAACTCCTTCATTACAAATAACTCGGACAAATATATCCTATCCCTAACAATTTCTCTTTGCATGATCGACTTAAAACGGAATTAAAGCCAAGAAGAAAAACTTCGTTTTGGGGTGAGATATCCACATGGATACCGGGAGATGACCCTCCCGCGGCTACGCCTTGGACTTTCTTAGGAGGCATCGCAATTGTAGTCCGTCGAACGTGGAAGCAGCTTTACACTTCTTTTGGAATTCCACCATTGCTCCCTTGCACCGTTTCCGTCGAAAGTAGTTTTAGAAGGCTCCCTCGAGGCTTTAGAGCGGGAAAGGAAGGTGTTAAAAACCCTTACGAGGGCTTTTATATGGGGAAAGAAAAGTGTCAAAAGACCCTTAACACCCTATCTTATTTTTGTAAGGAGGTAAACAAAAGGGTATAAAAAGGGCCTAAGGGAGCCCTTAGGGGAAATTCGAGGGGGTCAGATGAAAGGCTTAAGGGTCATGTGAAGGCCCTTTTTAAGGTAAAGCTTTCTTTTGGGGGGGAAGGGGTGATTCCAACATCCACGAAAAAGGGCTTAAGGAAAGGGGCTATGTGACTTTTAAAATCCCGAGGGAGGGGTAATAATAAACACAAGTAGGGCCCTTGGAGGGTTTTACAACACGGGGGTGAAGGGGGGTTTCAAGGGATTTTAAAACCTAGGGGAGGGGATTTAATGAGGCATAGGAAGGGGGCTTAAGAAGCTCCCCCCCTTTGGAAGCTTCTATGCTTCCATAAGGTTACGTGGGTGGGGGGAGGGGGGGGGGGGCGGGGGGGGGGGGGGGGGGGGGGGGGGGGCGCTAGATGGCTGCTTCGACGATGTATTGGCGGATAGACAGAAGGGCAGCGGTTGGGACTGGGGGCAGCATTGATGGTCTTTCCTTCTCAGCTGCTGCTGATGGCGATGTGGGCAGGGGGACCAGACCGTAGCAGCAACTGTAATTGGTTTGGGCGGCGCCTCGACTGGCTCTACGACAGCCCTCCCATGCTCTATGGCAGACTCTTCACCCCCCCTCATCAAGCTTACTGATAGTGGCGACGTTTTCAGCCGTTCCTTCCCTCATGATTTTTTTTTTTCCCCACCCAGAGCCTCGGCTCTTCCCCTTTTCATACTCTCTCATAGCTACTAGTTTTTTTATAGGGAGAGGGAGAAGTTCCTCCCTCCCCTACGCGGCAACGGCATGGCGATTTCTTACCAGCGAGCTCCACCGAGGAGCTTTAGTCATACCTTCTATTCCCCTCCCCCTCCAGCTCATCAGTCGACTGGGGGGGTAAGGGGGAAAAATTTTGCCATTATCCTACTAAATTATTGAAATCCAATATTATTATCCCCACTACTTATAAAAGGGGGCTTCACGCATGACTTATAACGTTCGGTATGTTACATAAGGCTGCCTAACAACTTTGTTTAGCATCTCTCTTTGAGTTGATGTGTTCGCAAGTCAACTCAATCTAAAGTAGACCAATGTTGCACTTGGCTCATAGTGAGCAAGAAACAAGGAGGAGAAAAATCATTTCCTTAATCCAGGACATGTCTAAATCTCATGGCACATGACCTACCAATCCACCCTTATCTAACATCATCTTAGGCTTATAGGGGTTAGGCCCAATCCTCAAATCCAGGGAATTTATGGCCAAAGTCCCTTGGTACCCTTGTTAAATCTTAGTCTAACATGCTCCTTATAGAGAGATCTCTCAAATTTGGGGTTGGTCCTAGCCTCCGGCATGGTCAAACAAGCCCCTTGGTGAAGGACTCCCACTACTAACCTTGGGGAAGGTTTAGTGTGTAACCAGAAATCCAGCTATGAGGGCACAATAACTTTTGTATAAGTACACACCCAAGAAATCAGCCTATCATCATTAGCTAAGAAAACATTCCCTTTTCCATAACATCAATCCAAAAGATCACTTTGAATATTCCATTAAAATCAACCTTTTCTGGAAAGACTAAATTCAACAAAACCAAAACAATATCCTTTCGATACTTTACAAAAGAAGATGTAATCCATGACTTAATTTCAAAATGGGACACACTATTCTCCTAGTACTTAAATCATATGCTAAATAATACGTTCGTAGTCTTTTCTTTGCACCACAAGCTATTTCCCAACCTGATTCAATACTTCATGCACAACTCAAGCATAGCTTTCTTCATTCAAGTCCCTATGGATAACTTGTACATTCAATGAGTAGTTGTTTCTTCATGTGATAGTCATGGGGGTAATCTAATGCTATTATGACTCAAACTAAATATAAGAATCATTAAAATTGAAAGACAACTTTCCTTCCTTCTCCATTCAATCATATTAAAGATTGTCAAGAACAGGACTAGAATCATGGTAATGACCCCATCTTATCAATGAATAACCGCTTTTTGTCTTCCCTCTCCCCTTGACAATTATATTTCCCCCTAGTTAGGCCATCCATATTTTTTCTTGAGACACGCATCAATTCTTTCCCATGCGTAATCATGAATATCAAAATTAATTTTTGCAAGTATGGCATGTGAATTCCCATAAGGACCACATGTGAATGAATTCCCAGTGTAATTGTGCATTGTCAGAGTGGTGTGTGCAATGGCTTGGGCTCACATGAAGCAGCTATGGAAAGTTAAGAGATAGAATGGAGGAATTGAATGCATTCACTGTAGAATACTTGCCAATCCTTTTACATTGCAACACTTTGCTTGGAAAGTCGATTGCTTGAGGAAACACACAAACTCTGACTCAAGACTATTCCTTGAGCCACACTCTATAGTGCTTGGACTATACATCAACTTGACTTAAGACTTTTGCTTGAGCACCTCTTGTTCAAACAATGCCTATGGACACTTCCTAGACCACTTTGTACAATCCAATAAACCAATCACAGTAGTAGCATAGACTCTAGCTTCCAAATTTGCCTCGAGCTTTCAAGCCACAAATATATGATATCCCTTAGTCCAAGAAATTATGTCATGACCCAAGAAACTTTCAAAGAATACCCTTGTTGTATCAAGTGTTCCACATCAAAGAGTTTCCAATATCAGCAATTCTTTCTTATACCTCTTAGCAAGCTTAGTTTGTATGTCTCTTCCCTTGTTCAAGGCACCTATTGAACCACACGTGTTTAGCTACAATTACTAGAATAGAATCTATGTATACTTCCTCGGATTTGATTTCTTCTAAATAGTCTAGTATCTAATTCCCTATTCCATAATTAATTTTCCATGTACCTAATGCAGACCCAAGAGATAATTCTTGCAACTTCATCTTGCTAATCACTCCATAGTTAGCATATGAGGTTAGCAATGTGTTGCAGATAACCAAATTACTCTTTTGGCACAAGCAATAATCTATGAACCTGCTAATGAGCTCCTAACAAGTATGGCATTGAACATGTATTGATCTTAGAAGTTTTCCTAAAATAAGTGCCATTTCCTTTGTGATTATATGAGAGTCTTTGTCGTGCTAAATCTCACCATGATCTTGCAAGTGATCAAATCTAGATCCTTTAAGTGAGATGACAAAGGCTAAGGGTTCATCTCCTGCTACTCACAATCTCATTTTGGCTAATAAGCTCAACCCATTAGCTCATTCCAGCTACTCTTAGAGAAGAAAAGGACCCAAAAGTGTTCAATGGTTGAAAGAGCTCTGACATGATCCTGTTAATCATAGGAAAATAGGAAAGGAAACAAGCTTGCATAAGCATGATCCAATGCTAAATTCTGTGGATATACATCTAATTCAAGACTTCACATCAAATCTTAGATTCTTCATCATGCATGTACAAAGATGAATTAAGTTTCCTAATTTGGAAACACAAGTTTGCATAAGGAGGCTTTAACCCATTTTCTATCGCTGCAATTGAAATTGCAGAACGTGCACTTTGTGAGGAGAATTGTGAGGAGAAAGTGCCAGTAACACTACAACTTGCTTGTTGTGCACACATGGTGTTGCATGCGATAGAAGTGATCAACCAAATAGTTCCGTTTCACCTGCCCATAGCGACATTTCATACAATGCTTGGGACATTGACAAGCCTTGAGAGGCTTCAAGAACAAGCTACTGTTGTGTAGCATCATGAAAGCTAATGTGTTGAGAGGTTGCACTCTAAAAATTAATGTCACACCTTCAAAATTGAACCAACTGCTTGAGTTGGAGCATGAAACCATTTCTAGTATTGCAGTTGTTGTGATTTCTTTCCAAACTTGGAGGTTTGCTTTGAAGTTCCAAAGACTTGTAAATGAACCTATGGTCCTGGGATTTGCTACCACCTTTGAAATTGAAGTTGATGATGAATAAGTTGTTGCAATTGATGGAATTGTCACTATTGATTAGACGTATGATACTATTGGGTCACAATTAGAGAGTTAGGATATTTTGTACTCCCCTCCCTCTAAATTGACACATGGATAATTACAGTACACTACAAGGGATATCTCTCACATAGCCGACACACTACATGGATATCTCTCATATAGCCGACGCACTATCTATCTACAAGTGTAGTTGAGCTTACCTTCATACCCGATTGAGTTACCTTCTCTCCTGAGCACTCCGGTAGCTCCATGATCCAAGTGCAAGCTTCAAGTGAGCTCCATCCTCAAGCTCCCTACTGCTCCAAGCTCCATTTCCGCATGCAAGAGAAGAGAAGAGAAGAGAAGAGAAGAGAAGATGGAGAGCTTCTCCTCCCCGGTCCCTCACCCTTACACACTCACTCCCTCACACTCTCACACTCCCTCTCTCAAGCACAAGCTCATGCAAGCAAGAAGAAGAAGAAGAAGAAGAGAGCCACTTTTGGCCACACACAAGAATGAGCTTCTCATTCACTTTTTAACTTTATATACAAAACCCTAAATCCCTTTTGGGCGGTCATCCCCTTATCCCCTTTTTTACATGCCTGGCCATGGCCTAGGTCCTTTTTCTCATTGTCCTCCTATCTTCTAGCTTCCTTTTCACCGCTCATCTACATTTACAAATTGTCCAGGTGAGAGCCCGGCACTCTTAAAATAAATCCTGGTCCGCCTTGCACTTTTTTACAACAGTATAGACTCGCGCTTTTTCTCATGGGCCTTTTTCCTTGATTTAGGACTTTTCTGCACTTCTTGTCTTTCCAGATTCTTCTTGGCTCGCCTTCGTCTTCTATTTCACTTTTGCCTTGGCCTTGTCTTCTGCTTTAGATTTTCTAGCTTTTCCACCTTGTTCGTTTGAGGGTTAACAGTTACCAACTTTTTCGATTACTTTAATGCAGATGCGGTGTTTGTTAATGCTATTTTTGGAGGACGTGTCTCTGCAGTTTGGCCAGGAGATGTCGATACAAGGAAGTTTTGTATGGGAGAAAGGTGGTGTTATAGATAAAATCCAATAGTTTTCCTTAGTGCATCCCAACCATGACCAATCAATGTGCTAGCAATCTTTGAAACTCTCCAGAGAAATCTTGCATATGGGTGTATAAGGCGAATAGATGGCCAAATGTCCTACTCTGTAATATGTTGTTCACATTTCTCAGATAGAGGACTTAAGTGCCCACACAATTTAGTATGCAAGAAAACAGTCAAAATGGTGGTTAGCAAAATAGTTTCTACATCTTGATGTCGTGGCCCTGTATGAGTACACTTTTATATGGGATGAAGACCTTGGTGTTGACAACTTTGATGCTGAAATGTGTATAGAACTTGTTAAAAAGTATGGCCTTGAGATATCTCAACTTGCTTTAGAGCCAAGTTATAAGGTGACATGGAGAATGACAATGTGTTGAAAAAAATTTCAGAAATTCATAGAGTGACTATAGAAAGCTCAGGCCAATGCAAAGATCCAAATAAGCCTCCATGTAGGGGGCTTGTCGAGATAATGGCTCCTGTAAATGCATAGAAATGTGTTTGGCATTAGATCCAGAATGATTTGATTCATGGATGGGGTCTTGACTTCGCCTTATGGAGGTGTGTGAAGCCTGCGTATGAGAAAGTGGGAGTTGCGGATACTTAATGGATAGTCCACAAGCTTCTCCCATCTTTGGTTTTCTAGGGAGAATCAATCAATGGAAAGGCTCCATTGGAAGGGGTCAGGGGAAGATGTCAGTATGAGTGGAACTTGTTTCACAAGCATGTGGAAGAAGCTGGCCAAGAGGCTCTCAAGGAATCAAAGGGTCACTAGAACCATGACATGGGAATATTAGTATGATACTCACTTTGATAGCTCACTGAAGTCTTGACCTGAGTTTGCGGGCATCATTCATTATATGTTTGAAGTTGTTGAGTGTTGAAATGACTTGTTTTTTGGCTGATTTTTGTTGTTTTTGAGAGCTGAATGGTTGATTTTATGATATGATTGATTGGTTTAGAAGTGGTTTGAGAGTGTTTTGGATGATATTGATTGAGTTTTGGAAGTTTATGATGTTTATTAGTGGTTCTGTGATGTTCTGATAGGTTTTGATTGGTTCTATATACCTTCTGTTTTGCTCTGTTTTGGTCTGTTTTGTTCTGATTGTCTTTTGTAAGGAGGGATGGAGTATTGATTGATGAAGATTGAGATATTGTGAAAGTTTATTGAATGGTCTGTGAGAGTTTGGAATGGTTTGAGAATGAGTTATGTGGTTTTGATGACCTTCTGTAACCTTTTGTAGGTCTTCTGTAGAGCCTTTGTTTCTATTCTGTTCTGTTCTGTTCTGTACTGTAGTTGTTCTGGTACTGTTCTGTGACTGTTCTGTATACTTCTGTATGTGTTTTGATGGATGAGAGTGTAGCTTGGGAAAGTTTTCTAGCCTTGAAAAGAGGTGAATACAAGTGCAAAAGAGCTGAAAGAAGTGAAAGAAGTAGCTGCTGAAGACTCAAGTAAAGACTAGAGTGAAGTGACAGTAGTGAGCTATGAAAGGACACTGTAGTGGCTCTGGTGACCCTTCATATCAGACATACCTCTTGGGAGGGGTATCCACGACCTAAGAAGGATTATTGAGGGTGATTTTGAGAGATTGTAGTGAGGATATGATGTATTATTGATAGAGAGAGAGAGAGAGAGAGAGAGAGTTAGAGATAGCCAATTCTACTCAAACAGAGTGATTGTATATGAGAGATTGAGAGAGAAGACTATGGAGATATTGAATATGAATACTATGTGATGTATTTCCATTCAAAGATGGTGTATTCCTTTGCTTTCTTTGTTTTATTGATGGATTTTGTGAAGATATTGAAGAATATGGTTGATTCTATCAAATCCGTGGGAGATCTACATGATGTTCTATGAAGATTTGTTGTGCCTGGTGTTCTTTTCTTCATTGTGATCATATAAAACATGATAAACAAGCTTGTTGGTGTTACAAGATAGATTTTCTTGCAAGAGAATTCCCCTTTTCTTGGTGTTCCTCTTGGGGCTCCATGTTTTTGGTGCGCAGCCGGGGAAACTTGCCATCAACAAGCACCAGAAGAGGCTAAAAATGAAGGAAATGGCATTGCCAAGAAGAGAAGAATTCAATGGATGTTTGTAAAGTTCCTTCTTCCACTGAAGAGTTGGAATCCCTCATAATCAAAGCCACTTTTCACAAGAAGTTCATCCCACAATGGCGGAAACACATCACCATCATGATGCATGCTCTATGTGGTGGACAGTTTCCTCTTCCTGTTGAAGCAGCAGAAACTTGCATCTTGGTGGCAAATTGTTTGGGAATAAACTGAAGAGAAGAAACAGAGAGAATGACCATCCATGGAAGATTTGGCATTCATTGAGAAGTTTCCAAACAACATCAAGTGGGAGATTGTGAAGAAGCTTCAGGAGTTTTGGTCTGTAGAGGTTCACAAAGACAAGAAGGAAAAGAGTTGGAATTTGTTCGTGGATGCTCAACAGCAAGATACATGGGATGCTTGGTGTACTGATAATCTTCTGTTTGTTCAATTAGCAACCCACTAGAAGTTGGTAGACAGAGTGTTTTTCACAACATACACTGTTGAAACCATCAGAAGTTGGCATTACTATGATGATGGCACCACCACAATGCTCAAACGTATGCATTTTGACACCTTCAGAACCGAATACCTTCCTCTGTGCAATGGAATGAAAGTAGAATTCAGGGACGTTGAAAAGAAAGAAGTAGAAGAAATGTTGGCAAGAGAGTCCTCCAGAGACTGAAGCCTTCTGTTAACCCTCTGTGGAGCACTAACAACATAGTGGAGCCACACCCTTGATGAATGACGCAATAAAGAGGCAAGTGTTAGAACGAGTCCAGAGGTACGTGAAAAGAGAGAAAGCAAAAATCAGAGCCGAGAACAAGCTCGCAACAGAAGCCGCCTTTGACACCCTTGCGGAACTCTTTACAGAAGTCCCAATGGCACATCAAGCCCTTCCTCCTCCTGTTGGAGGTCCATTTCCAAGCCAAATCCGTCTTGGAAATATTGATGACAGGCCAACGAATGTAGTCCCATTGCCAGTTTTTAAGGGAGAGTACAATGAAGACCCCGATCTTCATGTAGCAGAGTTTATGGTAGCGTGTGTGGCTAACAATGCCAGAACCCCTGAGCATTGGTTGGCAATATTTTCCGCCACTTTCAAGGGCGCGGCGTTTCAGTGGTATGAGAGACAAGCAGCAGGAACTTTTGGCACATGGGACAACCTGAAGTTGGCCTTCCTCACTAAATTCAAGCGTGAAGGTTTTGAAGAGCAAATGAGAGAGGAATTTATGAACCTAAGTTATGTTGAGATATCGAGTTCCACTCGTGATACGCCAGGGTGACCGTTGTGTATTTATGTCACCGACTTGTCAGTTGCAGACACGGTTGGTACACCGCCCATGAATAATAGCTACATGATAGCTATCCTTATCTACTCTAGTTCGTGGCTCAGTTAGTATGCCACCTTAGTTAGTTGAGTTTGGTTTGAAACCCATATATAGGGTTCTTCTATTTCTTTGTACTTGAGTTCTTTTGGCTTACACAACTAAGAAGAGGAAAACTGTTTTCAGCCTCCACCCTTGTGTGTCTTCCCCCATTGTACAAGCAAGAAAGCTTCAAGCGAGACTCCTTCCTTCTCTCCCACAATCTTGACATGGTATCAGAGCCTTGTTCGTGGTAAGGAGCTCAAGAAAGCAAGCCAAGCTCGTGGTGTTCTGGTAAGAGGAGCAGTGTTGCTTTCATCTTCTGTTTTGGGAGCAGATCTCTGCAGGTAGCACAGCCGAAAAGTGCAGGAGTGCATTATCTCAGGGTGAGACGCCCTTCACGGTGAAGCAAGAGGGCAGTATATGCTGTGGGAGAGGGCTTTAGCCCCTGGCGACCTTGTTTTTTTTATTTGAGGCCATTTCGGGGCCCGTTTTGGAGGCGGAAGTTTTCTGCACACACTTAGGAAAAGGCCCAGTTTTATGCTGTGCAGCCACCGTTCTACAGGTCGGTGAAAAGTTACTGTAGAAATTGCATCGTATGCTTGTGCGCAGAGACATTGGGAGTTACAGAATCATTCATGTTGCCTGTTGATGCAAAATCGTCACTAGGAAGTGACTGTGTGGTCAAATACCACTTTCGCCAGTTTTGCAGATTTTCCCTTGTGAGGGTGAAGCTGTGTTTTTTGCAGTGATAGAATTTTTTGCAGTCTTCTGTAATGGCATCTGATTCTCTTTCACAGATTGTCACTGAAAAGCTTGACAAGAACAACTTCCAAGCATGGAAGTTTAGAATGACGAATTTCCTTATGGGAAAAGGATATTGGGAATTTGTTGCAGGAAATGAAGAAGAACCAGTTCTTCCTGATGTTCCCAATCAACAGCAAATGCAGGCATTTAAAGCATGGCATGAGAGAGCCAGGAAAGTTATGTATTGGCTATCTATCAGCATTTCAGACTCTATGATTGTGCATATTCAGGATGCAAGTACGCCAAAGGAGGCATGGGATACTTTGTCAAAAATGTATAGCACAAATACACAAGCCAGGAAAATGCAGCTCAAGCAAGAGTTGCACAATGTGCAAAGAGAAAATATGAGCATCAACGACTACCACATGAAGATGAAGAAGATTGCAGATGCACTTGCTTCCATTGGGTCACCAGTGGAAGATGATGATTTAGTTTCTGTGACCTTGAATGGTCTAGGAAAGGATTATGCACAGTTTCGGACATCCATTTCAGTTCGTGAAAGATTTCCTGATTTTGAGGAGCTGATTGCTCTTCTAATTTCTGAGGAGCAAAGAAATGGTGGTGCATCTTCTTCAGGAGGAACTTCAAAAGAAGCTGTCTTCTACTCAAATGCTGGAAGAGGTAGAGGCAGAGATAGAGGAGGCCGATATGGAGGCCGTGGTAGAAATCAGAATATGCAGCAAACTCAAGAAAACCAGTCCTATAGAGGAGGACGTGGTAACTCTAGAGGCAGGGGGAGCCAAAGAGGTCGTGGTGGATGGCAAAGAGGCCAAAATGCAAACAGTAATGTTGAATGCTACTATTGTGGTAAAATGGGTCATATGGCTAAAGACTGCTATAAAAAGCAGAATGTCATCATGAATGGAAAACTGCAACAAGGAAATTATGCATCCTCTAGTAGACAGGGTGATGACAGAAATGAGCATCTGTTTGTGGTGCAGCACATGAACAATTCTGTGACAAGTGCAGAAGAAAGAAACGATGTATGGTATGTTGACTCAGGTGCATCAAACCACATGACAGGTCATGCAGAATGGATGGAGGATGCAAGGAAAATGGAAAAACCAGGATTTGTGGAGACTGGTGATGATACTGCACATCCTATTGTGCAGATTGGAAAAATTCCCTTGTCTATGCAGGATGGGAAAAAGAAATACCTGTCCGATGTATTTCATGTCCCGAATATCACCAAGAATCTGGTTTCTGTCAGTCAAATGGTTGAGCAGGGCTTGCAGGTCAGATTTAATCCTCATGGATGCTTTGTTGAGGATATGAAAAATAAAGGTCGCTTGATAGCAAAAGGAAAGAAGAAGGGCAGAATGTTTACGTTGGATGCAGACATGTCTGAATTGAGTGCAGCAATGTTTGCACATGGGACCGGTGTAGTTGCAGATATTGATATCTGGCATAAACGCATTGGTCATGTTAATGTACAGCGACTTAAATCAATGCAGGCCCAAAATATTGTTGCAGGTTTGTCGAAATTCAAGGTTGCAGAAATGCATAAGGTATGTGAAGCCTATCAGTTTGGAAAACAGGCAAGGAAACCATTTCCTAGACATGTTCAAGAGAGTGAGAAGCCATTGGAATTAATCCACTCTGATGTGTGGACTACTCAAGCTGCATCTCTTGGAGGCTGTCATTATTTTGTCACTTTTATTGATGACTATAGCAGAAAAGTTTGGGTGTATTTTATGAAAAAGAAAAGTGAAGTTTTTGGGCATTTCAAAATCCTTAAAGCTATGGTTGAAAAAGAAACACGTCTGCAAATAAAATGCCTAAGGTCAGATGGAGGGGGAGAGTACCTCTCAAATGAGTTTGCAAAGTTCTTGCAGGAGCATGGCATAAAGCAGCAATATTCATGCAGTTATACCCCACAACAAAATGGAATTGCAGAAAGGAAAAACAGGTATATTGGAGAGGTATCTCGTGCCATGCTCAATGAAAAAGACTTGCCAGATTTTTATTGGGCTGAAGCAGTTGCTACAGCAGTCTACATAATGAACAGGACTCCCACTGCAGCAATACATGGAATGACTCCAGAGGAGAGGTATACTGGTAGGAAACCAGATATTTCTCATTTGAAAATTTTTTGTTGCATTGCCTATGTACATGTGCCAGATGAGCTGAGATCCAAGTTGGATCCAAAAGCTGAGAAGTGCATCTTTATTGGTTACTCTCTGCAGCAAAAAGGGTATAGATGCTATAACCCTTCTACTCGTAAGTTTACAGTGAGCAGAGATGTTGTTTTTGATGAGATGAGTAGCTGGTATAAACCAGTAAATGTGATTGATGATGTAGATGCACAAAATGGTAATGCTGCACAAAATTCACAGCAGCAGTCACAAAATATTAGTGGACCTGGAGCGTCCTCTAGCAGTGGTTCACATTCTTCGCCATGGACAGGCAGATTGAGATCAGGAGAATCTTCTCAAAGTAATGCAGATAGTGGTATGCAGGTATCATAAAAAGGAAAAGAGAAGGTTGATCAGCCCATGTTTGATGTGAATGCAGGTCACTCTTATGTGGATGGTGAATCCAGTGGCTCAGAACAGAGCATTGATGATGAGTTGGGTATTCCTTCTATTGTTACACCTGGAGTAAGGAAGACCAGGGATGTTTTGAGAGCACCTGGGAGTGAACCTACTTTGCGCAGGTCTACGAGAGCTAGGTATCTTGTGGATAGGCTGAAATATGATGGATTTACAGCCATTCACTATGCATATATGGTTAAAGTGATACAGGAACCAGAACCCACTTCTTTTGAGGAAGCCATGGGAAAAGAAAAATGGGAGAAAGCCATGGATGAAGAAATGGATGCCTTGGAAGCAAATGCTACATGGGAATTGGTACCTTTGCCTAAAGGTAAAAATGCAATTGGCTGTAAGTGGGTTTATAAGGTGAAGCACAATGCAGATGGTTCTGTGAACAGATACAAGGCAAGATTAGTAGTCAAGGGGTATGCACAAACATATGGCATTGACTATGAAGAAACATTCAGTCCGGTTGCAAGGATGGCAACCGTAAGAGCAGTCATTGCTATGGCTGCATCAAAGGGATGGTCTTTACATCAGATGGATGTAAAGAATGCCTTCTTGCATGGTGATTTGCAAGAAGAGGTCTATATGGAGCAGCCACCAGGTTATGTGCATGCTGTTCATCCTGAGTTTGTTTGCAGGTTGAAGAAAGCCTTGTATGGCTTGAAGCAAGAACCTAGAGCATGGTCTGACAAGATAGGATAGTATCTTGTCATTATTGGCTTTCAGATTTCCAAGGCAGATTTCTCACTTTATGTAAGAAAAACAGAGAAAGGTATTATGCTACTTGTCATTTATGTTGATGATTTGATTATGACAGGTGACAGTGATGAAGATATCCTTCATGTGAAAATGCTATTGAAGTAGAAGTTTGAGATGAAGGATTTGGGAGAGCTGCGTTATTTCTTGGGCATTGAGGTGATTAGATCACCAAGTGGGATTCAGCTCTTGCAGAGGCAGTATGGATTGGACATGCTGTCCAAATATGGGATGACAGGCTGTAAGCCTATTTCAGTTCCTTTGGAGCAAAATGTGAAGCTGAGCACAGATGCATGTGAGCTTCTAGAAGACCCTACTATGTACAGACGCATAGTAGGAAGTTTGATTTATATGACTATTACCAGGCCATATTTGAGCTATGCTGTTGGATTGGTAAGTCAGTTTATGCAGGCTCCAAGGAAACCACATTTGGATGCGGCTAGACGCATACTCAGGTATGTGAAGTCCACATTGCAGTATAGACTATTTTATGAGACTGGGGTTCAGATACAGTTGCATGGATGCACTGATGCTGATTGGGCTGGTAGTATTTCTGATAGACGATCTACCAGTGGATATGTGCTCTCTTTTGGGAGTGCTGCAGTCACTTGGAGCAGCAAGAAACAGCCTACAGTTGCCTTGTCGAGCACAGAGGCTGAGTACAGGGGTGCAGCAATGGCTGCATGTGAGGTAGCTTGGTTGCATAAGCTACTTTATGATATGCATCAGTCTACAGATGGACCAGTTGTCATTTATTGTGACAACATGAGTAGTATACACTTGGCAAATAACCCAGTCTATCATGCTAGAACAAAGCACATTGAGGTGCATTATCACTATGTGCGAGAGAGGGTTTTACTAGGTCTTATTAATCTAGTTTATGTCAGCACAGAGGATCAGGTAGCTGACATATTCACGAAGGCATTGGGCGTAGAGAAGCTGCGCAAGTTCAGAGACCTGCTTGGTGTGCAGGAATTGGGATTGAGCTCGAGGGGGAGTGTTGAGATATCGAGCTCCACTCGTGATACACCAGGGTGACCGTTGTGTATTTATGTCACCGACTTGTCAGTTGCAGACGCGGTTGATACACCGCCCATGAATAATAGCTACATGATAGCTATCCTTATCTACTCTAGTTCGTGGCTCAGTTAGTATGCCACCTTAGTTAGTTGAGTTTGGTTTGAAACCCATATATAGGGTTCTTCTATTTCTTTGTACTTGAGTTCTTTTGGCTTACACAACTAAGAAGAGGAAAACTGTTTTCAGCCTCCACCCTTGTGTGTCTTCCCCCATTGTACAAGCAAGAAAGCTTCAAGCGAGACTTCTTCCTTCTCTCCCACAATCTTGACAAGTCAATCCTCTGGAGAAAGAGTAGAAGCTTATGTCTCACGAATGGAATCCATCCTGAAGAGATGGACTAACCATAATCTAGATGATGGCATTCAGAAGGGAGTGTTTCTCAGAGGATTACAACCAGAAGTCCGTAAGTTTGTGGAGCTGCAAAGACCAGCCACCCTACAAGCTGCAACAGAATGTGCAAGACTGTACGATGAAGTGGAAGCTAGATTGGCAATGAATTCAGGAAGAGGAGTCCTACCTCCTCTGATGCCAGGAATGATGTATCCACCAAATGCAGTTCCAGGGACTGCTCCCTATCCCTACCAACAGATGCCCCCGGTATCACAGTACAGTGCACCAAATCCACAGTGGCCACAATCCATGCCTCAAATGGTGGTTCAACCACAACAACAATGGTCCCAACCAATTTCCTCCATGCCAAATCAGCAGCAACAGTGGAATCCTACCAACTGGAGCCAACAGCCAACAGTTCAAACAGGAGTTCTGAATCAGAACCAGAACAGAGACCCCTCTATACCAGCCCAACCCCTTTATGCAGTGATTACAGAGACTCCTCAAAACCCTCCTGCCAGTACGTCCGGAGGAGAAAGCTTGAAGGATTACTTATCCAACTCAGTTGCAAACATCAAAAAGGAGTTGATGGATGTAATTACAGAGCAGCTACAGACGCTAAAAGTGAATACCACTAGCATATCCAACGTTGCAGGAGCAGGAAGAGATGTGATGCGATCAAATACTTGGTGTGGTAAGTGTCATCAAGCAGGCCATTTAGCCACTGAATGTACACGCAAACCAACCATTCCTGGAGCCTTCTGTTCCTACTGTTTGCGGAAGAACCATATAGAGGACATTTGCTCTCTGAAAGAGATGCATGATAGGAGAAGGAAGGAAGAAGATGCAAGATTCAACTTGCTAGAATCCAAAATGACAACACAGGATATTGGACCCAAGCCCAGAGAGTTTGGCCCTAATTTCGGACCCAGAAGATTTCCTTCTCAAA